>NC_045637.1:7894533-8516319 GCF_009829145.1 Chiroxiphia lanceolata | reverse complement strand
TGTGGTTATGCAGCTGCACAGCCTCTTCCTTGCAACACGAAAAGGGAGAACCAGTCTGGCATCTCTTGGATCTTGAAAGGGACAGATTTCACTCTCTCTTTTCACATTCCCTCCTTCCCTTGCCCACAGTTGCAACATTACACTCCTGCTGCCTTGAACAACCTCTGGTTCTAATTAGATGGGAAGGGTTAAAAATCAAGCATCAGTTGGTTGGAGCTCTACCGGCTTCTGTAAAACAATTTCTTTTTTTTGTTCAGTAAGACTACTGTGTGAAAACCTGCTTTTTTAGCTCTTAACAGTGGAGGTCCTAGTCTGTTCTTCTTCAGAAAAAGTGTTCTGACTTAAAACCTGCTTATTTATCCCTTAAAATGAACGATCTTAGGATTCTGAGCTCTCTTATCCAGCACAGAGCAGAAGGACACATGGACTACCCGGATCATCTCAGGGTTAGTGGAATGTGCTGCATGTCTTCTTGCATGAGTAGGGGCTTCTTGTCCAAAAGCTATGTGGCTGTCAGAGATGCTCAGTTCTGCCTTCCAGGCTTTTGAACAGTCCTTAGGAGTTCAAGTGATCTCTTTCTTTTCAGGTCAGGAGAAATGAGGTGAGACACACATGCAATGAGATGTGGGTTGAGGAATATGGGATGATCTGCGTGGTTTGAAAAGGGGAAATCAGAGACCAATTATACTGCTCCTGACCACACAGTCTCTGGACCACCTCTGCCCACTTCTGTGTGAGAGATGTACCTCTTCTGGAAACCACCACAGGTTACGCTGTTCCCACTGCTCTAATTGTGATTCCCATCTCTGCAATTACAACTGCTGTAAGTGACGTGGATCAATAACAAACCGATGAGCCAGAGCCTTTCCTGAGGCTACTGCATGGAGCAGGGGATGAGGAACGGAATAGGAGGCTTTGCAGCTTCCAGTTCACTCCCTCCAGTCCTAGCAAGGTCAGTAACAACCCTAAATCAGGTGGAGTGAAGGGCTGATTCAGCAGGACATCCTGATGGGGCTGCTTCCTGCTCCCCTCTGAGCTGACCACACTGCAGATGATGCAGAGGGAATGTTGGACCTGTCACCTCCTCATGGCAGGCTGGTATCAGCCGTGGTCTTAACTGAGGATGGGATCATGTGTAGAATAGAAAAACCTGATGTCTCTCTCTCTTTCTCCATTCCCCAGGCCAGTTCAGGGATGTCTTTCCACAGCTAAATGGGCAATGAAATGAACAGACTATTTTCTAAAAGAAGTAATTCTTTCCATAGGAAAGAGTGAATGAAGCCATGAAATGACATTTCCTTTATGCATCATCAAGACCCGCACCTCAATTAACCTTCCAACCTGGACAATCTTTACTAATCTGAGTACTGTGAACTCCCTTCCCTTACCCATTCCCATTTTGGTAGAGACTACGTTCATGGCATCTTTTTCTTTCTACAACTATTTTTCAGCATAAATCTCTTTTCACTGTTCCAGCCCAACCACACAGTGGAAAAAAAAAACAAACGTGTATGGGTTTTGATTTTCATCTGTCTTGCTAGTAAAGAAGAAATACCAAGTCTGGTCTCTGAGTGGATCTAACAGTGGATTGATTGCCAGCATCTGCTCTGCAGTGGGGACGAAAGGTGATGGTGATGGCGAAGAACATGGGGGTGGCTCTTCCTGCCCCTGGCAGAGTTGCACTTCCCACAGCTTAGTAGTGCGTTGGTGGGACTTGGGTTTGAGCTCGAATTGGGCCCATAGTGATAAACAAAAGAAAACACAGACTAAAACCCTGCCCACAGTTGTCACTGCTACTTGGTTGCTTATGCTCTTTCTGGCCTGGTTTTGGGGGCCTTTCCCACGAGGAAGCACCTAGTATGTGGATCTAAATGCAGCCAGCTGGGTGGACGTGAGCTGTGCTGTTTCATAGAAGCAACAGCAGGGAAAGTTCTGTGGATTTTGACACGGACATCACCTGCAGTCCTCATCCAAACGTGTCACATCCTAAACTGAATTCAGGCCAACATGGGATCAGACCAACCTCACATAAGCAGCTTTAGGCTGATGTCAGCAGAGCGGTTGGTACAAATTCCCAGCAGCAGCAGGGTCAGTGCTGTGGGGTGAGGGCTTCCTGAAAGCTGGGACAGATGCTGGGGGTCCAATCCATGAATTTACAACTGTGAGCATGACACAGTCCAGTCAGGGTACATTTCAGAAGAGTGGCCTGGATAAGGGTTAATGACTGCTCTACAGAATAAATTATTGCAGGTGCAATGCATTAACCCCATGCTTAAAGCACCCTCATTGTGCCCTCGCTCCACAGAGGAGGGTTCTTTCAAAAGGGAATGGGACTTCACAAATAATTATTTTTTCCAGGGAAAATTTTCGCTTTGCTCCGGTGCTTTTTTCTATGTTGTAAAAACTGGTGATTTTTACTCTTTTCTCTGACCCTCAAAATTATTCCACAACTCCTAAAAATTTGGAATGGGGAAAAAAAAGATTGGGACAGCACATTAAAAAAAATTAAAACTCAGGCTCAAAGGATAGGTGAACTTTTGCTGCATAAATACATGTGTATTTCCATGCATCTCACTCTCTATATACAAAGAAGATGTTTAAGAAAATTTTGAAAATTATCTAGTCATTAATTCTTTTATTGATTATTCATGGTAGAACAGTAGATATATTAAATACTTACCTGGCCTGTGTATCTTGGGGATAGGAATATTTCTTTGTTCTGAGTTTGTACCTCTTCTGGTACTGGGGACAGACACTACATTACTGAAGGCTCTCAACACCTGTGGTGCAGCAAGAAGGACTCACCATGTCACTATCATTTCAGTGACCACCTGTGACCCTGTTGCATGCTATTAAGTGACAGGATTTTTAGGAACCTGTTGAGATGCAACATAACATTTGACTGGCCGGGTTTTGCTGAGTATTTTTTTTCATGGCTACTGAGCAGATCAAAACTGTCTGGTCAAGGCCCAGACCCTCCTGTGTTAAGCACGAGGCAGAGGTCTGATAAAAGACAAGCTCAAACAGTTAGATGGAAAGGAAGACAGGGTATGGAATATGGCATTTCCATAAATCCAGATCCAGAAAGTTAAATTTAGAAAGAGAGTTCAGGTGATGACAAAAATTGATTTTTTTTTCTTTTTTTTTTTTTGGAAAAAAGTGGAAAATGGAAAATCCTACCGACTGGTGTAAATTGATGTAGCTTTGACCTCTGGGAAGAACATGGCCAAGTAATACTGTGCTGTGTGACTGCACAGGAGAGGAGGGTCTGAAGGGCACTGTTATCAAAGGAAGCGAATACCTGAAACGCAACGATCTAAAGTTTTTCTGTACCAGCCATGAGGCCAACTTTTGTTCCTGTAAGCACAGTAATCTTTCTGTCCTTCCTGCAAAACACAGCCTCTCCCAAAAACAACTGGATGACAGAGACTCTTCACTGATGGGTTTAATTAAATCTTTCTGTGTTTTGTTCACAACCCTGCAATGTCACCTGGTTCAACAGAGTCATTCTCCAACTAGGGAAGCCTGCTGCCATAACCCCACAACCCCAACCTTGCAAATCAATAGAAAAATGCTGTTCACCAGAGATTTTTAGACACTTCAGCTGAAAGGACTCCCTGAAGGTGTTTAACCCAAGGTGGAATCCACAGTGCTGTATCAGACCAAACCTGGCTTTTTCTAGCTATGCCTTGATGTCCTACAAAGACAGAGGTACCATTTCTTCTCTTGGCTGACCTGTTATATTCTCACCCTCCTAGTGAGAAAAGCATTTTGCTTAATGTCCAGCCTGAACTTCCCAAGCTGCAGTGCATGGCCATTATTACTTTTACTGCCATTTGATACTACAGAAATGAACTTGTCTCAGCCATCTTCACCTCTTCCCTCTCCTTAATAGAAGGGCAAGGGCATCAAAGCCAGACAGTACTTTTTGGCCCTTTATTTATTGCTTGCTCATATTGTACAAAAGAAGGCACAGGCTACATATGCAGGCTAGAGACTAACTAGGACCCAACATCATCCATGTTATTAAGTCCATAGTCTGCTTCCTGGCACTGTTTTAGCTCATAGATTCTCATCCCCTCAGAGAGTATGCCCTGGCTTAGCCTGGGACACAGCATGAGCCAAGGACTGTTCCCAAAAGACAGTATAGATAAAACCATCCAGTATTTTTAAGACACTGTGCAGTCATACTCCATGCTACATCTGTACCCTCAGTCACAAGAATGTGACCTGACCTATCTTATTATATCCTATTTTTATGTTTACATATCTCTCTATATAAACATCTCCCAGAATATGCCTACTCTTAAGTGCCAGCTGCCAGCTCACCCTTCGCACTCTCCACTATTCCCTTCATGCCACCCTCTGGGGACACAATGTAAACATTCAGCTTTATGTCATAGGAATCACACTTTGATGGTGCTGCTGCAGTGCTCTTACATTATTTCATATACTTTTGTTTAAATATATAAGAGTTTAAGTAAGAACTTTATTTGAAGTCACAGGAACAGTGCTTGGGGACTACAAGAGATGCAGGATCAGGTGCTCAGCAAAGCAGATATGGTCAGTCAGCTGGAGAGAACTAGTCCTCATCAGTGTGGGTGAGATCAACTCCAGAAGATGATATATAAGCAGTGCTGATGTAGCCACAGGAATGAATGGCTCGTTATTCCTGGAAAGATGTCTAGGACTGGAAGATGAGCCATACTGTGTTTTCCATTATTATGAAGGAAGCATTGGGCAAACTTACTCTTGTGAATGCAGGTCAGCATGATCACGAAAACACATCACGGGTCTCCTGAGATGCAGGTGATCCAGTGCAGGATTATTCTCAATAAGTGTACACTCAAAAAGGAAAAGTCACATTACAAACCTCAGCACATCCTTTCCTTGCCTGCTCTGGGATTTTGCTACTCAGGAGATAAGAGTAAGAATGAGCTGCCATGTCATTGAAAATAGTAAACGTCACTGGAAGTAGAGCAAAGCAACAACAGCTGCAAAATCTGCAAGCCAGGCTGGTGAATTTTGCCCTGGACTATAATTCTGCATCACCTGTGATCAGTCATGAGAGTTTGGTCAATGAGATGGGAGTTGTTGGGCTTGGTGAAGGACCTCACACTCATATCTGACATGGGCAAAGAACAAGAACAATAAATAAAAATTCTTCAGTTTGAAAGGAGTGGACTGTGGGAATATTCATCACAGGAGATGAAGTGGAACAATTATTCACCGTGCTAATATCACAATATGGAATACCTGGGAGCCTGATGAAGCATTTGAATAGAAAATTTAAAACTGAAGGTAGTAGCTGTTCAAATAACACAGTTTTAAACAGGGGAACTTACTGCCTCAGGCCAGGGTGAGAGTCTGGCATTGCTATGGGAGGTGCAACTTTCCCATGTGGGCTGAGTGTGCTGCACTGGGTCCCTTTTGCTGGATTCTCAACCTGGTACAAACCTGGCATAAGCCCGTGAGATGGGTGGGAGGCAGCTCTGCAGCCATCTGGGGGATAATGGGCGATGCTGGTGTGGCCCAGCCAGAGCCACGTACCAGAGTGCTGGGGACGGGAACACCTTCCCCCACGGTGGACAGGCAATGGGATGTGGTGTGATCACCCAGCAGAGCTACCCTGAGAGAGGAGTCCGGATGGATCCCTGCCATTGACCATGGCATGCTCCCCAACTCTAGGGCATGAGCATATGTGCTGCTGGCAGTCAGCAGCCAGATAGAGCCTCTGCTTTCATTGAACCCTGCTAATTAATTTACAGCATTGATTGCTTTTTACAATATATCTGTCCCTCATTTAACATTTGGGTACTACAGCTGAGAACAAATATATCCAAAACTGTACAAGCTGATGATATTGGTGGCATAACATGAAAGTCCTGTTAGAAACAACTGAGTTGCTTTTATGGTCCACAAAGGACATTTTGATCTGCTATAGCTAAAGCCTTTTACATCCCAAACTAAAATGATTTGAGCATTGCAACAGAGCCAGGAGCCCCACATATTTGTCCCTTGTTAGGAAATTAGGTTTCAAGGGAAGAATTTTCTTTTTCTTTTTCTTTTTCTTTTTTTTTTTAGTTGTGAGCATTTCCAAAGGGTCAGTAAACACCACCCCCTCCCACCCCCCCTTCCCTAGCTAGGAGTGTTGTCCCCTTTCAAACAGGAAAGGAAAACTGTAGAGATAACAGTGAACCCTCAGAGTATGAAGCCTTGAAGGACTTATCCCCTCTTCCTTCTCATCCCTTTCATGGCCTGTGGGCTCCTGCGTTTAGTTCTTACCCAGAGGCCAAAATGGATAAATTTAGCAAATAAATCCCAAGCCTTACAGCTGTGAAGATAGTAGCGCCAGGACGGAATAAACTTTGAGCCCGTGATGTGACACACACTGCTGTAAGAGAGCTGAGCGCACCAGGAGTCACCGGATAACTCATGGGAACAGGAAAACAGCACGCTCTAGTGGGGAAATTATTAAAGTCTACTAGAAAAATCTAGTAGAAAACAAATCAGTGCGCTCCGTGTGAAAGCAGCCATTGCTTCCTATCTCTATCCGGTGTTTCTTCTCCCATCACTGTGCATCTCACATCATTTGTTGCCCCTGTTACCCACTAGCCCAGGCAGGGGGACAGTCCTTCCAAGGTTCTCCCACCTACAGTCTCAGAGCTTGGGTTGATTCCATTTTCAGGAAACAGAATTGGGTCCACTCCCTCTGACTTGCTGAGTGCACTTGGCACAGTGCATGTTTTTCCATGCCAGGGTGGCAGGGCCAGTTCCCAGGGTGCGGGAGGGCAGTGGGGTCAGTGACAGGCAGTGGCGAGGTGCCCCATTAGCACGGTAATCAGGGGGCTCCTTCCCTCTCCCTTTCACTGTCACCCACTGGAAAACTCTGTCTCCATTAAGAAGGAGAACTCATTACTGGCAAAACAGACACTAATCAGGTATTAGTTGTAACCATTAATGAAAAAGCTAATGAGGTGCTGAGATTCCCAGCGCTGACTGAAATGAGTTAATCACGTCTCACTGCTCAAAGGCCTGTTAGTCTGCGTGCATGCTGATGCTTCCCATTCCGTTGCTTATTATAGGAAATAAAAACTTCACTCCGGCTTCATTTACTTGCATCTGCTGGATCTCTCTGCTAAGCTGTAAAGTCATGTATTGTGGGCCAAACTTGCAACTTTTGCTGCCAAGCAGCAAAGTTCCCTTGGCCCCCACGAAGCCACCCCAGAGAGGGCTGTCACTGGTGGAATAGCACCCAGGGAAGGAAGCATTGTGCTGACCTGGGGAGGGAAGCAAACACCATGCCCACAGTCACATGAAACAGTGATTTCTCATGGCCTCTGGCTGTTGGTTTAAAATGTTATTCCAGCTCCCACAGTAACAAGAACTGAAGTGTCACCAATGTCCCAGCTGCACTCCTCCTGAAGCAGCTCCTGGTTTTTGTTTCAGTTGGTATCCTGTCATTCCTGCTAGTGGTGAGTAATAATCTCACCAGAATCCAGTGCTATCTGGGATGAACGAGTCATTGGAAACAACTAGCAACTGAGGTAATTTGGTTAAATTTGACCCAAAGATTTATCTCAAGTGTTGTTGGTAATACCGGCTCTCAGACTTCAGGAAAGGTCTTAGGACCCCTTGAATTCACAGGCGCCTTTAAGAATCTAGTTTATTTTAATCTGGTGGAATGGAGGTAGGTTTCTTCCTAGCAGCCCATATAGTGCTGAGTTTGGGATTGGTGGTGGGGGAATGTGAGTGAGCGGCTGTGTGGGTGCTTGGCTGCTGGCCAGGGTCAAATCAAAATGCATGCTCAAAAGTGTCGCCAGCCTAATTCTCTTCTGGTTCATCAACTTTGATGGACCAAACAAAGGGGTAAACCCCTACTTTTCTTCAAAAGGTTTCCTAGAAGATCCATTTGGTTTTATTTTTATGTATCCTGTCTTCACCCTAATGTCTGTTTATTTCTATTTCCTTACCTTCCTATTCAAATCAAACCCTTAAATGACAGCCTGTCATCTTGCAGAATTTATCCCTGCAGCCAACTCTTTGATGTCTCTCATGATGAACCATCAGTCATCAGTCTCTCCCATGACTTTGCCTGTGATTCCACCACTGCAGGCAGAAACTCATCAGCATCTTGGGGAACTTGCTCATGCATATCCACCTGATATCTGAACGTGAGGATGTGTTGTAAAAAATACTTGAATGTTTAAAGGAGAGTGGAAATAGTGATAGGACAAGGGGGAGCCATTTTAATTTAAAAGACTGGAGATTTATGTTAGATGTTATGAAGAAATTATTTACCGTGAGAATGGTGAGGCAATGGTTACCCAGAGAAGTTGTGGATGCCCCATCTCTGGAAGTGTTCAAGGCCAGAGTGGATGTGACTTTGAGCCACCTGGTCTAGTGCAAGGAGTCCCTGCCCATGGCAGCTTGGTTGGAATGAAATTATCTTGAAGATCCCTTCCAACCAAGCCATTCTATGATTCTGGGATTGATTCTATGAAATCACTCTTTCCATTTTTTTCTGCCGTACAAAACCCACTCAGGTATTTGCGCAGGCTGAACACAGGATGTGGCTGCAATCTGGACATGCTTCAAAGCACAACCCAAGTATGGCCAATGCATTCAAATATGCAGCAGGATGGGGCTGGGGGAGCAAAGTGCAGCTCCCCTGGGTGGTGGCAGCTCTTTGGGGCCAGCCTCAGGAAAGAAGGGAGGGGAACAAAACAATCCACGTGGGGAGAAACTGCCTTAAAGGTGTCCTTGACATAACACTTGAGTTGAAGGCAGTTGGGGCATTCTTGGAGGAACACCATGGTGCTGCAGGATGCAGCATTAGTGGCACAGGTTAGGACACTTTTCTCAGTGACCTAGTGTCTGGGTGGACAGGGAAGCAGCTGCAGTTGCCGTGTAAATCTGGAGTCTCTGATTATGTGGGAAAAGTAACTATTGTGGGAAACGTACTGTCAGAGTAGAAGATTTAAGTGAAAACACAGATTTACCTCTGCATACAAGTACCTAAGAAATTTTCATTTTGTGAACCATATTTTATTTCATATTGCCTGATGATAACAAAATGTAGTGAGATCTGTTCCCTGAAATTCTGTAGGAGAGATAAGTGAAAACAGAGATTTTTACCTTTTTGTTTGTTGAGTTTAATTGTTATTCTGACTGTGTGCCATCAGAGGAACCCACGCCATGAACTGAAGCCATATACTTCCCCTGTGGGTACTTACTTTCTTCATTTGATGCTGTTAGCAAAGTCCTTTGTCCAAGTCCTGTCGGTCCATCTGTCTGCGTGTTGCTGCTGCATGTCTTACTAGTCTCAGGCATTTTTTCAGTTGTAATTCTATGCAAATTACTTTCCTGACAAAATAATTTCAGACCTGGAAGCTGCATTTCTTATGAGTGGACATGAAGCAAAATGCAAAATGATGTTCAAGAGCAAGCTGTTACCTTCTGACAAAGGAGCAAGGGATTTGCATCTCCTCTGCACCTGAAGTGACTGGGACAGCTCCTCAGGCTTCTGTGCCTCTGCTTCCTACTCATTTTCAACAAGTGTGATTCTGGCTGGTTTGTATCTGTTAATGGTGGTTAATATGTCAGTGATGTAGCATGTCCAGAACCTGGGTTAAAAAGCAAAATGTAAAGCAGCTTCTGAGAATCCGATCCTCTGAAGGTCATACTGCACAGCAGCTCTTACTGTGACCGTCAGATCATTGCCCATCTCTGAATAGGAACTTCTCGAGCTGCCCTCTGATGGCTTTTTGACTTTCTTACCACTAAGCAACCAGGATAGTTGCATTTCAATGGATAACTTCTATCACTGCTAGATCATCTACCCTAGTCACTCGATTAAACAATAAAAGGAAACAGTACATAAAGAAAGTGAGCTGTTGATGGGGTCCATAATAGCTCAGGTGGAGTCTCCATATGGTCATGCAGATGCAGTGGTGTGGCCTGCTGAAGCGATGCCTGATCAAAGACATCATCTCCTACATGGGGTTCTTCTAATGCACATTTGGCCCATCTGTGACTGAAGGGTTCGTGTGATCACAGCAGATGAATTAGGCCCTTAAAACAGGGATCTGGTGTGGATACTCAGCATCTCAGTCAGCTCTGTGGGTCACAGAGGAGACAGACAAGTTGAGTCTCTTCTCAAGTAACTGATTTCTGAGCTTGCCTTAATTTCCCTTACATATTACCTAAATAGAGCACAGATTCGTCAGGAGACCACAGGCATATAAAGCTCAGGTTTTTTTCTCCAGAGAGGCCTAGAGCTGCCAGAAGGTGAGCAGCGTGATGCCCAAGACCACAAGGTTTCTAGCAGCCTGAAACATAGCAAGGTCACCCGAGGGATCAAGGTATCATAAAAGTAGGAAAAGACTTCTAAGACCATTGAGTCCAACTGGATGGGAGGGAGGGAAGTCATATAAGGTTTCATTACACTGTTATGTGACAGAGGAGGTTCTAGAAGATAATGAAAATACTGTGGAAAGAAGAAGTGTGTACAGAGAGAAACACCTTTGATTTGATTATAAGAAAAAATTTATTTGATTCATACCATACTGAAAAATTAAATAAATAAAATGACAAGAATGATCGAGACTCTCCACCACCAGAGAAAAAAAAATCATAACTGAATTGTGTAGTCAGACAAAATAGGAAGAGAATCTGGTCATGGGAAGAAAAAAGTGCTCAAGATATTTGGCTTTGGTAAAAAACATAACACACACTCAAGGAGTGCTTCAGAGACTTTGCAGTGGTGGCAAATACAGTCCAAGAGTTTGTTGCTGAATTTTTTCCTTGGTTGTTCTTTATAAAACAAAATAAACCCAGAAGTTTCTATCAAGAACAGAGTCTTCAACAATGGCAGTGGAAATTAATTCTTCCCTCAGCATCATCTGTTGGTATCTCAAAGGCATTTGAAAGAGCAGTAAAATTGTGGAGAACTGAGACAAAGATCTAGCACCACAGTCAGCTGCCTAAAGAACTCTAGAAAATGTTCCTCTGGAATAGAATGTGATAGCACAGACTATTCTTCATACTACACCTGGAGACATCCACCTCTGCTCTCCTCATACTCTGAAAAATGAACATCAGTGTACACAGTTACTGCTTGCTGATGGTAAGAAAATTAATGGGAATTTCAGCTGTTCCATGATGAAGACACAAAATTTATCCGCAATAGTATGAGCCATAAGGTTTATATGTGCTGTTAGAGGCAGAATATTCAGGGAAAATGGGAAATTTAATTAGAACAGGAAAGGAAACTTCCAAAACGACACAGACTAGAATATATCTTGGCTTCTTTTACCACGTTCTTTGATTCTAAACTGCCTCCTGTGATAAAAAAATATATCAATGGGATATGGGTACTGAACCACCATGAGTTTTCTTCTAAATCCTTCTAAAAATGACTGAAAGAGCACTTCTGAATTCCTGACATCTTTCCATGAAAAAAACCCCAGCATTTGAGGATCCAAAATCCAGCACAGTGTGAAGATACCACTGGGGTCTTCCATGTAGTCTTTTTCCTTTTCAAGTTGTTTTGCTCATATTACTGCACCATCTCACCAGAAGCATATTGATTAACATCAATTTAAACAGCAGGAATGCTTAAAGCAAACAAACATGGCTCGGTAGAAATGTTCATTCTTTACATAGGACATATAGAAGACAGTAAGCCCGTTCAATTTGCTGTGCCTATGACATGCAGGTGAGTTCTGCTGGCTACCATGCTGGGAAAGGGCTTCTTGACATAAGGATCATCAACAAGGCTCAACATGAGGGTTTGACATCCTGCCATTTCCATATTGCTAAGCTGAGGGGTCACAGGTAGATGCAAAGGGAGCTCAATATCCACATGTTCATTTGGCATTCTCGGCTCTTTGTACACCAAGGGTGCACCTCATACCCATGTGGGTAAAGCAGTTTATGTTGGTGAGTGGTGCTGTGGCCCAAAATTGCAGCTGACCATGCCATTATGCCATGTCTTGCTGCCTTGGCGGGCACCTCCCTCTTACCAGCTGCCACAGAAAGACAAGGGGATAAATCTTGGATGAAGCATGTCACTGATTCAAGGGCTTTCACTGAGCTCAAAATACTCATTTGCTTGGACATCCTGCCACAACTGGTGCACGGAAGAGGCGATATTTAGATGATGATTTCTTTTGCCATAAACCCCAGCCACTGTGATATATTAAAAATTAAATATGCCATTTTTAACAAGCCTGATTGGAAGTCCCTTGAAGTCTCTGGCAGACTTCACTAGAGCTGAAACTGGGTCAATAACCCAGGAGTCCTGTTTTCATGAAATCAGAAGAAAACACCACTGTTTTCCATTCTTCACCTGCCTGAACTTGGATTCATACTTTATCTAGTCCTTGAGGCTTAAATGTGTAGATTCCAGCAAAAATCTGTGGATATAAAACCTCTACTGTAACCTCCCTTCTCTCACTGCCTAGAGGTCTGACATTAACATGCTCATTCCTCCAGAGATGCACATAATTTTGAAGTCTTATGCTGTAAGATCAGCTTCCACAGATTGTGTCTTGTAGGTGCTGCTACAGAGCAAACAATTCTTATTGTATTACTAGTTGGTGTCCCAACCCATGATATTTTTCCCATTTTGAATAGAGACCTTGTAAAGAGATACACCTTTTTTAAATTTGTAAAAAAATAAGAAGAAAAGTTTCCTTGGGACTTTGGATATTTTCTCATAAAAAAGGTAAAAGCTACCTTTAAAAATTAGTCTTGTTTGTGTTTGCTCAAATGCAACATAGGAGTTGCTATTATTGGTTTTGACTACAAAAATGTACCAGATAGAAGATAAACTTTGGTTAATTTCCCCCCCTTTTATAAAAAAGTTTAATTTACGGTTTGTCATCTTAAAAAAAAATCACATTTGTTGCACAATTATAAAAGGCACATATAAATGACTTAAAGAAGAAAGTCCACTTTCCAACTTTAAATTGATTAAATAAAAAGAGCATTCCAGAGTATTTTCCACCAAAAAAAAACCGAAAAAAGAAAAAAAAGAAGAACAAAAATTACATATAACCAAACAAGACAAATAAGTGGCTAAAAAGGCCTTTTTTTTTTCTAGAGTTTTCAGTATTGTTTTCTCCCATCATTATGGCTGTATAGGAAGCAATATTAAATACTACAAGATAAGAAATGTTTTGATTCATATTTTCTAGACTCTATCAATGCAGAATGAGGCAATGGCTCAAATATTTACTACTCCAGGCAACTTCATCATGTTTTTCCTTAATACAGCATGGAAACAGAAGTAATAGAAAAAACAGAAGAAACAGTTCAAAAGAAGATCAACAGCAGAAGTGAATTCATTTCTTGAGGTAATCCTTACTATGATGTTCACAGCTGCCTAATGGGTCTCAGGTCCCAAAAGTCGTTTTCACTCTTCTTTCAGGGATCTCCTGCCTGCTCAAGGAAAGAATGGACACACAGACAGCAGTTCCTGTGCCCAGGTTTCCTCTAATTGCAACAGGCAGATCTTTCATCAGGAATTCAAGAATCAAGCCGCAGAGCCTAAGCAGAGACTAATTTATTCCCACAACTGATTGATAGCTCCCGGCTGTTCGTGGATAGGAAATCATGTGCAGCATGGAGGCCGGTCCTTGGCCCAGTTCCCTGCAGTCTGAGATGCTCCGATTCCACCGCAGGTCCACGCCTTCAAACCTGGCTGGCGCCCAGATCATCTTCACTGAGCTTTGCTCTGCTGCATGTTGGAAATTGCAGCCCCCACTCCTCCCCGTGGCCAGGGTCATCTGCCCTTGAAAAATTTAATTTTTTCAATGGAGGCAAGAGTCAAAGTTATATTGAACTCAAAATCCCCATCATGGACGCCTGTCTTCCGGAAAGCCCCACCTGAAGTGTTGTTTTCCCAGTAGTGATGCCAGTGTCCTTTGCTGTCTGCTCCAAAGCCGTACACACTCACCTAGGATGTAAGAGGTAACTAGTGTTATGGACTAGAAAGTAATTGGTCTTCATCTAAAATGCTGAAGAAACTCTCTTAATTCTCAGTGTATTTATAGGCAGCAGCACCTGAGGACATCAGTGGCATGCCAAGTTCTTCTACTGCATGACATGATGCAACCACAGATTAATGGCCCAAGGCCTCCTCAAGGGATGTTACATCCTAAGCTATGCTGAGACACAACCATACCTGGATTCAAAGAGAAAAGGAAATTTCTATCCATTCATTCTTGTTCAGCAATATGAAAACCACATTTCTACCCCTTAAGCATGATGTTTGACCTCGAGACATCAGTGGCTTGGGATGGGAATGTCTTTTTTAGCTGATTAAGGCCACAAAGAGTGAAAAAATTTTGGTTTGGTCCTAGTCTTCCAAGTAATTACCGATGTTGACCCCACTTACATGCGTAATTATATGATACTTGCAGTTACTTCAGAGAGGGATATTATGTTCCTTGTTTGTATACACCTACAACCTTTCCTCTCCCAGAGGCTTGTTCATCAATGGCTATGCTTGTATCCTCTGGTGGTAAAAGTCTAAACATCACAGTTAATTTATTTAAACTAAAAGTGATGATATGGCTGGGCTTGAATGGGTCATAACCACAAAACAAAATCCCTAAACCACCCACACATGGGCCCACCCAAATATGAGCTGGTTTTAAGTCATTTTTGCTAACGTCAGAGCCCTGTTCACTGCCTGCTCACCAGAAAACAGGCTCCACCCAAGCCACCCATACTTTCTCCTGGGTACCATTTTTAGTATTTCCACCACCTTTCCAAGGTGCAACACAGTCCTGGGTGACCAAAACTCTTTCATCAGCAGATCAGTATCCAGGACAGAGATTTTGCCACCACAGTGATTTTTATCCCCCATACTGACAAGCCCATGCTTGTGGGATTTTGCAGAGCTGACCTGGCCTTACTCTAACTAGCTGAGTCTTCAGTCACCTAGGAGCACATTACCTCAGTCAAACTAGGGAATTTCCTCAAGGAACTGCTGAAGTGGAGGCACTTTCTATAACCTACTGTATAAACCCACAAGCTTGAGTTTAAAAATAGACCAGGGCAACAGCAACTGCTCTTAGTCTTTAAGAGCTAGACAAAATATAATTCTTCACTAGCAAGATGGGCACAGACACCCTCCATGTTTAGATGTCTTTTGATACCAAGTGGAATCTCTGTTTATGTTTAATTATATTCTCCTGGAATGCATCTTAAACTCTACCACTTGCTGACATTAAAAAATCCATCAGTCAGTTGAGTGTGTCTGCATGTTACTGAAGAATTTGTATATGTTTGAATAAGTAAATGGCAGAGAAGGTGGAGAAGGGAAAACAAAGGCTGAGTCAGTGCCCAGGGGTTGTTCCTGGCTCTTCAGTGTGAAATGTCCTGATTTTCTATCCATATATCCAAAACACAGTCAGACTTTACCTCATCGCATACATGGAGAGCAAACATCAAAGACAGAAGGCCTGTGGAGGGATATCTCCCATGATGCTCGAGCCAGTTTTCATAGATGTATTTCATAAAAGCTGGATTGTAAACCAGGATCTAGGCAAAATTGCAGTGAAAGACTCGTTAGTAAAATACCCTAGGGAAATTAGGGTTAGGGAAAAAACAATGATTGCACATTATTCCTTAGGGTCACTGGGATAAGGGATTGGGTGAGAAAGGAATAATAGTTATTCCTTGAGGGCAGGTGAAAGGCAAAAAGATCCATATAAAGTGCATTCAGGAACACTTCTCATGTGCAATTACATATGAATAGTCCTTCTTTGGTCTTGATATCCCACCTGCTTACACTAACGTAAATTCTAGTGATTCCTACTGAAAGCAAAAGGTATGAAATGGTACAAGGGAGATGGAGATGTAGATTAGACATCAGGCATTCAACTCTCCCTGAGTTCTGGGAGGCTGGAGTTCTGAGCAAGGCAAGCATGAGACGCCATGACACTTTTCATAGAATTACAGATTAATTTAGGTTGGAAAAGACTCTGAAGATCATTAAGCTCAACTGTAATTTGAGTTTTCTCCACAATATACCAACCACGTCTTGATATCTCTATAGGTACAGATCTCAGGAAACCAAGGATCAGGTGTAAACTATAAGGAAGTCTGTCAGGTAGTGTCAGCTGCTTTCCCCCTGTTTCTCAAACGTGCTATTTTCCTATGCTTTATACTTTTTCTTACGAGACATAAAATACACTTGATTATCTCCTGGAAAATTATGAGTTATCTCACAGAGATGGAACATTTAAGATCAGACATGAGCATACAGTAAATCCAAGGAATGGTGGTATTCCTTGGTTTCAACACCCTCCCCTGAATGAGGCAAATGGAGGCTTATCCCTCCTCCATGCTGTGTTTTTAATTAGAGTGACAGCATTTCAGTGCTATTTTTTTAGCTGCAGGGCTTTTCCTTTTACAAAGTCAGAAGCTAATTGCTGATATCACATCCATGTGTAATAGCCTCTCACAGGGTGTTTTGCATTGCACAGTGTGGGAAGAGATACAAGCTCTCATCTCCCCATTTGGGAAGCTGCTGTGTATCACCAGCTGCACCCTGGGCTGCTGCTACTCAACAACTCACCCTAGTGCATCTCACAGGGGTTTTGCAGAGGTTATCATGTTCATCACAACAGTTGGGATGAGCTAAGGGATTATTTAATGCACCCTAGAAGTCCATGGTTTGAAGCATAGGGATATAAACTTGTTCTAGTTCAAGGTCTCATCTGAAGCCTTTGCCAAAACCTGGTTTCTTGAATGAAGGGTGTGTGCTCTGTAATTTTAATGCTCTGGAACTAAAGTCATATTTTAAGAGCCCTTGAGACATTAGACTCCTTTTGAAAGTCAGCCTCTCCAAAGGCTGATTGAATGAGATTTTTATTTTGCTGGAAGCTCTATGGAAGATGTTTTTCCTCTCCCTACACAGCCTACCTTGTTTATGTCCTCAAACCAGGAAGCTACAACAACAGAAGTCTTTGCAGGGTGGCTTAGGGTCCAACATGGGAATCAGCATCCTGACTCATGGAAATCCTACCTCCAGCCTGTCCCTGTACAAAGCAGGGAATACTCCCTGGTCTGTGCTGTCCTCCAAAACATGCTCCAAACTTGTTTAATTGGTAAAGGTAGTTACTACAGCTTAGCTGTGGGCTAAGACCCTACATTCGGGAATTTTCCACTGACTTAGAAACTCATAGTTTTATTTGTTCAGAGTTCACTTAGCTCCTTATTACAAGGAGCAGACCTGGGAATGAGAAACATCCTAGGTGTTCAAATAGCAACATGATTTAGAAAAAAACCCTCCAAAATCTCTCCACAGTGCCATTAAATCCAAATGACTGCAATAGGTGGTAACAGAGCAACTGCTGTGGAGGACAACGATGCACTTTTAATGTCCCTGAGCAGCACCAGAGGAAGTGACGCAACCTTCAGAACAATGTTCGTACAATGGAATCACAAGAGCAATTTCTTTCCAACCTCAGTTATTTTGTGGTTGTCTATGGCCTAAAATGGCACACAGGAGCTAAATCTTAGCTAGCTGAGCCTTGTAAAGTGTCTGTATTTTGGCTGCAACTTTTTATGAATGTCAAGGGCTTGCTTAGATTCTTGCAGCCTCTGAAAGAGGTAAATGACCTACAAGTGAATTAGCAGAACATATAATGCCCAAACCAGCCTCGCTCACCTTTTCTTTTTTGACTTTGATCTTCCGTGGAACTGGAACATATGTGCTGTTAAAAGAAAAACAAAAACAGCAGTAAGATAAATAAAAAGCCCAACTTATCAGTATTTTCAAGTAATTCCAAATAAAGAATATTCTTTATGCACCATAATAAATTCAAATTAATTGAAAGTAGTAAATTCAAGAAGTTTTTGTAAAATGAAGCTGCAGTTAAGTAACATAGCAAGAAAAGAATTGAGCTGTCACTGAAGCAAGTTTATAGGAAACCATTTTGTTCTTAAATTTTCAAACTAATTATTGAAAGTAGGACAACGAAGATTTAGCTAAGAATATACCGTAGAGACAATACTATGTTGAGCTCAAGACTCCTAATTCTTGCATCGTGACTGTTGTAGTCTTTGCACTTTGAGGATGGGAAGGACTTTCAATTTAATTGCATGGCAGAAAAACCTTTTTCCACCAGGGGGAGACCTTTCCCCTCCTAATATTTGGAGGTACCTCACAGTTTTCCAAGTCTGTGGCAGCAGAGTTCATAATTTCTGTGGCTATGTGCAACTCGGCGCTCCCAGTACACAGCCCCTCACCAGCAAGCTACTCCCCTCCTCCCCAGGGTAATGTTGAAGGCTTCCTGCGGTTCCCAGCATAAAAATTCCAAGTTATGCCTTATGACTGGATTGAAATCACAAGTCATGACTTGAAAACAAAAAACTTTTAGTTCCCATATCTCTTGCACAGTGTGTGCTGGCATTGCACAGTTCATCACGAGTGCTGTAAAAAAAAAAAATCTCCCTGAGTTCGTTTCAAGTAAAAAAATTCTGGTGAACTGGCCTCGTAATTGAAGTACATCCCAAAATATACTTTGCATACTTTTTAGATGTGTTGTGGTAAGTCACCAAAGCCATTAGATTAATGTAAATGTTTTCACTTGGTTTTTGGTAACTACAAGGCTCCTGTCATTAATGTTTTATTTTCTTTGAACCGTGGAACATAAACACTTTGAAACCTTAGTCTAAATCTTCCCAAGCCAGTGGTGACCTGTCAACGTTCTTGTCTCCTTAGGGCATCATCTTGTCTCCTTGTCTCCTTCTGGGTATCCCTGACCTGCGATTCCTGCTCTAGGTTGGATGCACTGAGAAAGATGATGGGTGGTTCCTGCCCTTCTGAGAGGTGACACAAGATGCTAATGGGGAAAGGGACACTCATGCAGACTTCTTGATCTGCTCTCAGAAAAATATACCCTTGAAGCTGCTTCCCGTGTCTGACCTTGGTTAGCAAATCAGCAGACATAGTCTTGGTGATCCCATGTCCTTTTTGTGGTTATGAAGACAAAAAGGGCTTCTTTCAGGAGGAATACCCAAGTTCTGTTGTCACTTGGCTGCAGAATTTCATAAAATTGCACAGAAAATATTGGTACACTGATAAACACCAAATGGAGACCTATGCTCTTACGATTATGTAAAACCTGGGCTGCAGGGCTGCCAGGGACTGAGTGACCCAGTAAGTACCACATAGGAGTGAGAGAGAGTGTCCTGTGATGAAGGTGGCTACAGATGGTATAATATATCATTTGGGAAACACCTTCTAGGAGCCACTTTGAAGGGCTCTAGTGAAGCCTGCCATTGTTCCTGGACACCTTGCACAAGACATTTACTGAACCCTTGAAGCAAGAAGAAGATGTGCAACATTTCAAGGAATACAAACATAGTCCTTGCCAAACCAAGTGGAGCTTTTTTTGCACTATGCAGATTCCTAGAAGATGTAGAAGGCAAGTTAAGGCAACTAGGCTAAATATATGGCCGATGAAGGCCTGAAGGTTTCCTATCCCTGAAAAGGCTTTTCTTAGTCTTTTCTGGGATAATGCTTAGTCTTAGAGAGACACTTTAAGATGGGACATATATCAGTCAAATGGGATATGGCTCAGAAAATCATTCAGCTATCAATTCAAAGTAATATTAAGACAATCTGCGGTTTAGATTTTGGTTTGAACCGAAAAAACCCTTGGTATATTACCGGGAGCAGAATATGTTTAATTCACAAGTTTTGAGTTTTAGGAAATTATTCTTTCATTTGAATGGGATACAGAAAATTAAACCCTGTGTAAAAGTCTAACCAATACAGGATGTTTATCTTTTTTGACTGTGAGTGTATTTAGATTCTTATTAGCCTAAACTCAGTTGACACTATGCAGCCTGTGCACAAGACATGATGACCAACCAGGTCAGGGAAGGGAAGTAAGTACTTCTTTTCTTCTGAATTGCCAGTTTTCAGATGTGTTTTTGTCATGGTTTGAGATAGCCCAAAATCCAATTCCTAGCTCCATTCCCCCTCCCACATCTCAACCCAATGTGAGATGGGTTTTTCCAGACAAAACACACCCAGTTTTATTTTTATTTCATGCCTTCTCCCCTTTAAAAACGTACACTAAACATTTTCCTTATACACAGTATCCGACATGGTGTGTTTAATGTGCGCTCATAGGTTAATTCTGCTAGCCTAAAATTATGTTACATATATTGCTATGATTTGTGTGCTTATGATTCCCTGCTTTTATTATTCTAGAATTATACCAGCTTATTAATTATGCAATTTCCCTGCTTTGAGTATGGAAAAAATAATAAAATACTGGTATTTCTTCTGTGTGGTTAAATACTCACACACTAATTTATGCCAGGTGCTTAACAAGCCCATGTATACAGTCTACTTATAAATATATAATATATCCTGTGATTTATTAAGCAAAAATATTTTCCCTTTCATGTGCTGTGACTGTATTATAGTCAACCAGTTATATCTTCCTAATAGGCTAAAGGCTCACTCGACTTGCAGTGCAGACTTCAGAGCTCAGGAAGTGCCTAGAGCTTTCTCCTGGGGCAAGGATAGGCAGTAGATCTGCTTGCAAAAGGTGTGCCCAGGTGAATTATAGAACCATAGAATCATAGAATCATTTAAATTGGAAAGACCTCTAAGATCATTGAGTCAGAAGTTAACTCAGCACTGCCAAGTCATCACTAAACCATATCCCCAAGTGCCACACCTACATGTCTTTTAAATCTCTCCAGGGATGGTGGCTCCACCACTCTCCTGGACATCCTGTTCCAATGCTAGACAGCCCTGTTGGTGAAGAAATTGTTCCTAATGTCTAATTGAAAACTCCTCTGGTACAGCTTCAGGCCATGTCCTCTGGTGTTATCGCTTGCTACGTGGGAGAAGAGACTGACCCCCACCTCACCACAAACCTCTTTTCAGGTAGTTTCAGAAAGCAATAAGGTCTCCCTTGACCCTCTCTTACTCCAGACTATCTGGAGTATCCCTGCTATCCCAGTTGCTCCTGATCAGACTTGTGCTCCAGACCATTCACCAGCTCTACTGCCCTTCTCTGGACAGGCTCCAGTACCTCACTGTCTTTCTGAGCTGTCCAGTTTCCTAAGTGACCTGATTTTTCCAAGTTACAAGGGTATCCTGAGGGTGGATTTTTTTCAAGACAACTTACCACTATATAGATTAAATGCTGGTGGTGAAAAGGGTAAAAGGAAACTAACCCAGATTTGTTACAAGTTAAGAAAATCTTAATAAGAAGTGTAAATAATCTAAAATGCAAATGCAAAGAGAGAAAAGAAAAAAAAAAGAATATATAAACTTCATTTTTTGTTCCATCAAAAAGCTTTCTGTAAAATTGCAAAGTGGGTCTTATGCCCAGTCAACATGCCCAGGACATATTTTTCCAAGCTGTAAATGTTCTGAGACTTTGAAATTGGGAAAAAAGTTGAAATGTCTTGAAATACTTCTCTCTGGAATCAAGTAATCTGATCTGCTCTTTTTGTCTGTGTGTTGCAGGGTGCCACCAAGTAATCCCACAAGGCTGTGGCTTTACATACAGCAGATAACTTCACACACAGTACAAATGTCACATACTTCATTCTCTGGATTAGGAAAAGCCAGCTTATGGGAGGGAGAAATCTGGTAAGTAGGCGTCCAGCAGAAACATGCATTTTGATTGCATTTCTAATTCTGGTGCTGCCATATTAAGCAGGACAACCTTTACTTCTGACAGCACTCATAAAGAAGTACTGGAGAATAAATTCCAGTGTGGCACATTATTGACAAGAAGAACACTTGAATTTAAGGCTAAGACATGCAGGTGACACACAGAACGTTGTCTCCTCTGCACAGTTCTCAATCACATTCCACCAGGAAAGACAGACCAAACTCCTGACCAACCTGTCCAGGGGAGAATGCTGTGGATGGGACACAAAGTGCTGAGGTCTGCATCTGCTCTCACTGCTCAGGTGAGCAACCTGCACACACCTCTCCCTCCCTATCCTCTTCTACAAGTGGAATATTGTATGTTGGAGGACCATTTGGCCACCCAAGTGTCTTGGGTGGGATAATGTAGGTGTCTAGGACCACCACTAAATGAATAACCCACCGAACACTCGATTCTGCAGATGGCTTTCTGATGGGTACATGCTGGCTGCACTCACTGTACTCCCAAGGGACCAGAGACAAGGAAAGATGAGCAGAAACCCAAAATGAGGCACTGAATCCCAAAGCTCAGGAGGCTTCTGCTCAAACTGGCTGCCTTCAGCAGCAAAAACTCCCCTTTTCATATCTCTGAGAACACTGTGTAGGGTTGTGAAGAAATGGGTCTGGATCTTTGCCTCAATTACTGCACCATAACATTAAGCTTTTCCTAGAAAATAAGTGTTCAGGGCTGAACTCTGATTTGAGAGGGCTGTAAAGCACCCCTAGGCCTTATCAGAAGGGATTTGTTCCATGTAAGCTATGATCTCCTACAGCAGCAACATGAAGTATGGAGCTCCCACCCTCTGTGCCTGCCTCTACTCACAAGTTGATGGTGCCTGTGGTGAGAGCGGTGACAACCCAGCGCAGGTCCAAGGTTTTGAAGGGGATCAGGATCATGCTCACATTTGCTGCCAGCTCTTTGTAGCTCTCAGGATAAACAAAGTGGTGAGTGGTCTTGCTCCCAACATCTGATTCGTAGCCAGCGGTGGGGGCACGGTTCATTCTGTAGCCAAAAAGTAAAAAGTGAAAAAGTGAAGAAACAGAAGAGGAATTAGGTAGGTACAAACACATGTGAAAGTCATTTGCTTGAGGGGCAGGAACATGCTCCTATGGCTCTTCACACAGCCTTGACTGGGTGTTGGGGTCCTCAAGCAAGCTGGAATGATCATCACCCATATAGATAAACACTAAATGAAAGCTCAGCTTTGGTGTGGAATTTCTTGATTGAATAGGAGTGTCTACCAAGAAGGTATATCTCTGAGCATATTCCTGATTTCCCTTTACAATCAGAAGAGAGCTGATTAAAAGAGTGGTGAGTCCAGGACATATCTCATTTCATCCTAAAGCTGCATCCTCCAGTTGGTGAGAAAAACATTGCCCTGAAGTACATCAGCTTGACTTCTTGCAGTTTCTTTCCCCCCACTTCTACAGGTGTATTTGAATGTCTAGAATCAAAGATGTTATGTGTGATGAGGAGCAGCCAATACTCCTTATGGTTGTCCCATGAAAAGACATCAAAGCCACAGTGACAAATACAGGACCTGCGGCTGCCCCTTCATGTACTCAAACCTTACTTTGTAGTGTTTCCTCCAACATTGATACGTCCACTCAGGGTGACTGTGCACACATGTGAGCTGCTTTAGGCAACCCTGGGGTCAGTGCATGGAGATCTGCCCAGGGCCACCAGGGCTCAGTCAAGACGTGTTCGCAAAACAGGGCTACCCCACCTTGTGTTGTGTGTATCAGGAAACAGAGAGGGAGATTTTGAACTTAAGGGGTTTTGGAACTGCAGAAATGCCTTTATGCTTGTGTTCACTTCTGAAAGCAAATCTAGGAACACATCAGCAATTCTTTCCCCTGATGCTTTAGCCCCTTGGTGGTAGATTTGCATATTTCTGTGGTGCACCAAAGTGCACATCAAAGATCCCCAAAGCAACTTGCACAAATCCATGGTGCTGTGAAACACCATGGAGAAACCCTTCATCTGTCTCTGAGCACAATGGGGTTTTTCTGCAGTGACATTAGCTCACTCCTGGCAGAAGCACAAGGAAGACAAGAAAGGATGTGGCTGATGAGGTGATGAGGAGCATCGTACGTTGCCAGATAATATGCTGCCCTGGATGCTGCTAACAGGGGAGGCAAAATCTGCTTATCAAGTCTATGCCAGGCTGTGTTATTGCAGTGCTCTCCCAGGTGAATTACTTAGGTTTCTTCTAACTCCCTATGAGGGAGTTATTAGCGTAGGCAGAATAGCCTGCCAGCCTACATGGATTTCTTATTGAGTTCCCTGTTATTGGGTTCCCTGCCAGTGACCCTTATCAGTGTAAAAATACCAGTAAAGCTTGAGACTTTCTATGTTTTATCTTGAGATTAGTCAGTTGAAGGTATAAAATATGGAGGTTTGTTTCTATCAAGATGATGACAATGGCGACATCTTAGTTATCTTGCAACCTTGCAACCTGCCCTCAGATCTATGTACCTTTCCTACGATCCGTGGTGGGGCTGCCTGTACCACATGGCAGAAGGCAGTGTTCACACGCAGTCTCATCAGGAAGGACTGAGCAGGAATTTCCCTTCTGTCATGAAAGTAGATAGTTATGCAAATAAAAGTGGACTGGAACACGCTGTAAGGAAAGGTGTCCCCTCAGACTCTCTGGCTCTTCCTTACACTCGGTTGTGTTGCCAGAGCACGTGGAAGTGAGTATCAGGTTACCATAGATTTTGTGTTTGACGCACAGAGGGATCACCTTCTCTGCACAAATTCCCATGGTGAATCCTAAAACCTTGCGCAATCCTTTCAGATCTGGCTTAAGATTGCTGAAATATAAATCCGAGACTGGAAGGTTCAATTTCAAGTCCCAGAGAGTTCTGCCCTTGCCAGGGATGCATGGCTGTGGGATGGGCAAGGCCTCAGAGCAGAAACATGTACCTGAGTGTGTTACTCTTTAGTTATCACTTTAAGTCAAGCAAAGCCTTTTCTGTATCAATCTGGAAACATAGGCCAGACAATATAAAAAAGTCCACGCAGGAATGAGACGGTCTCCATAGGGATGGACACAAAGTTTGGCATAAATGCACCACAGCTTCCCACATTTGCAGCTGCCCCACATTTGCAACCTGTAGGACTAGTGTTGAGGGCTCTCCCTTTCCCTTTGTGGATCTCAAGACCAGGTTGGCTGCCTCTGCCTTTGGGGAGATACTTTTGGCAGGGAGCAAGATACACAGCTGAAAGAAGCAACTCCTGAAGTGATTTGTTGTGAACATTTAGATGTCATCTGAAGACTCTATGGTATGTCTGAGTCACACTGGAAGCCAAGATGGCTTAACAGTTCAAATAGTGCTTATCTTTTTTGATTTACTCTTGGTTTCAGTGCACAGCTTCCTACTGAGTGTTTTGTTGTTTCTGAAAGTGTAATCCTACTTGTGGTATTTTCAATCCCTCCCTTCCTGCCCTTTATTTCTCTCCAAATTGTACTGTACTGGTAGGTGTGGTGTGAAAGGCAGATGATATGTTGGAGATTAATTTAGTCAGTCCAGGAATCTTGGCTGCCATCTGGATGATTAGCTCTGCTTACCTAGTTCCCGCTTGCATCTCAGTGGGACAAAGTAGCCAACTTCATTGCCTCAAAAGGGAAAGGAGATGTGATCCTTTAAAAAAGTACTTGCAGCCAAACAGCTGCCTCCTGTCCACTGAAAAGTGATTTTGGCTTCCTCACCCCACCATTGCTTGAGAATGAACCAGTGCAAGAAAGTAAAATCTGATACAGTCAGTTAAATGTCTAAAAGATACTTTGTGAGTAATAGCTGCAGAAGTAGTTTTTATTCAAAACTGACAATTTCTTTTCCACCTCTGTTTTTTAACACGGATGATTATGGATCATGCAGAACAAGCTACAGTATCAACAGCTATTAACACTTTTTTTTTCCAAGCTAAAACATGGGGTCATATCTCCAACACACATAATTTATATTCCTGGAACTTAGATTTGACTTTAGCACCAGATTTCACTAGGTAGCCCCTGAAGTCTTGTTTGCTCAATTGTCACTCAAAATACCAGTGAATTTTAGACAAAAAAGGGATCTGGAGCTGAGGTGGTTTTTACTTACCTGAGCACAAAGTCATGGGAGTCAATATCTCGGCCATACTGCGACTGCCGGAGGTTCCCAGAGTTGCCCACGACAGCGCATCGTCTGCACGTGTAAGTACCTCTCTCCTGCAGGGGATCCCCGTCCCCGGGAATGACCCCAAACAGTTCTGTGAGAGTAGTGTTCAAATTCCTTGGAGCTTTCTCTGCTTGCAATTTCTGTTAGGGAGGAAAATCATTTCAGGTTATCAATACAGAAAGCTTTTCTGTGAGCTAGACACAGCTTCAAATGTCTCCTCAAAGATCATTCTTGGGTCCACCTGAAGACACTGCTTTCTGCAGCACAAGGCTTGAGGCTGGGAGCCAAAGTGTGAAAAAAATAAAGTAAAAACCATTTCCCATTAACTTTTTAAACTTGTCTCCCCTTTTCTCCTCCATCTCCTCAGATTCCCACACATCCTCAGACTGTCTAGCCGTGAAGGAACAGATCACACATTCTCCCCAAGGCTGGCCTTAGCAGAATAAATGTTCCTCTGGTCTCTGTAAGCCTACACTCACCCTGGGCCAGGTATCTTCTGGTAGGACTTGTATAATGTCTTTCAGCTCTTCTAAAAAGGACAGAAAAGTCTCAGGGAACCTGAGGGAACACAGAAATGGCTTATATCCCTTCCACATATTTTGGCATATGCTAGAAGTGGGAGAGGGAGATGGGAAGTGAAGTGTGGAGGAACCAGCTGCTTGTGCAATAGAAAACTACAGTAGAGTTAGCCCTGAGGGCTGGAGATGCAAAATCATCTAAAAAAAATCTCCAGGATGAGGAAAACCACCCGGACCTTGGTCATTGTGTCTGTTGCCATGGAGGGAAACTGTTTTGTAGCAGCTCTATGGTGCATGGTGGAAACAATGGCTGGATTGGGAAGGTACAGGCAAGGTGCAGGGTGTGTGATGGTCAGACACTCCCTTTCTGGGGCTCAGCTCTCTGAGGTCTACTAAAAAGTTTGGGAGTGCTGGCAGGCTCACAGACACCATTGTCCACCCTCTTGGTGTTACTTGCTTGCAAGCTCACAAAGGGAGAATGGCTCCAGCACAAAATGGGCCAAAAAGGCTCTGTCTTGCTCTGCCAGCCCAGGGCGAGGAGAGACAGGGAGGAAGAGAAGAGAAACACCTTTTCCCACAACTCCCAGGAACGGCCTGGGGGAATTTGGCTTTAGTTTCCAATGCGTTTCCCTTGGCTGCACCAGGAACTGTTAATTTGTCCTTGTATCTCCCTCTCTCACACAAACAGATGTAGTACTGTAATTTTTGTTTAAATTCCGTGCTGTCTCCTTGCAGAACGTTATTTGCACTGAAATGAACAACAGGTCTGTGGAGTTCAGAGCTACAAGATGATGTTAAGACCAAGAACTCGAAACAAAGAAGACAAAGACATTTTGCATACATAATCTTCTGACTAATCCTTCCTAGTCTATATAGAACTGTATCTTGCAAAATACACCATCTAAGGAGTCTTTCTGCTGCGCCTTTTGCAATCAGATATGTCTATCACGTATTGGCCTCATAAGCCACCAGCGTGCCTGTAGCAAATGTGGATAGTGCCTTCCCAAATCTTCGTTCGCGAAGCCTAGCCATGAATATACTTGCATATGGACTGCAGAAGGTGATTAGGATGCAAAGTAATTAGGATGTCCAAACAAATACTACACTAATGATCACATATGTCACTGTTCAGTGGATGGCTCAATTATTTAAGTGAAAAAGGTTGTCTTCCAAATTCCTGTGTGATAATAAAAACACATGGCCACATAACTAAACTGTTGTGTA
The DNA here is from genome assembly GCF_009829145.1 of Chiroxiphia lanceolata. NCBI lineage: Eukaryota > Metazoa > Chordata > Aves > Passeriformes > Pipridae > Chiroxiphia > Chiroxiphia lanceolata. Next base: position 8,488,704 of record NC_045637.1, on the reverse strand, counting down.
TTCTTTGTGAATCCAATCTAACCTGATATTACTCTGAATATGTGAAAACCAATGTTAGGAAGCGTGCAGCCTTCAAAATAATTGGAGATTTCATAGATGTCATAGAGTGTAGTAGCAGGTGTATAATGTAGTAAAATCTGACCTTTTTTAAAAAAAGGAACCTGTTTTGAGTTATTTGAATACACATTTGCACACACCCATGTATACTCTCTCTCTGTAAAGGTGAGCTGATTTTAACCGTATTTAAGAAATGAAAGGCAAAACCACCGAAATCTTATTCTTGAACTGATTTTGCCTGAGAAAATTCAGATGTGGAAGGTAATTTTGAGAAAATTCTAAAATTCTACCTGGGCTCCCTTTTTAGGTTAAATTGCCTTTTCATTCAGAATGACAGAATCATGAAAGGACCTGGAGTATTGATGCATTTTTGATGCATTAAAATGGTAAAAAACATCCTGGATAGGCACCTGCATTTGCACAAAACAGGTATCTGCCTTTCTATTATGCTGCTGTCAGTGTAGAGTAACTACTGCAAACAAGTTGAAACATGGGCACCAACATAAGCCTGAAAGCAGGATACCATCATCCTACAATCTCTCAGTTGTGCACAACTCCAACAGGAAAGACTATTATTAATGTTAGAAATCCTCTCAGTGACCTCAAGTAGGATGATGACCTGACTGCACTGTGTGCTGGACATTCATACAATGAGACATTTGTCTTTAACTCATTTCAAGTCCTCTGTTTAAATTTCCTCAATGATCATCTGATTGAACTTTACTTTTCAGGTCTAATCTTCAATTAACACTAGTCAGTCTTTGATTTTTCAACAAAACAGAGAAGAGTAGGGAACAAAGGTGGTTAACTCCAAAGCATATCTAACTTCTAAAAGTTCAGATCTAATGCACAGCCAATGCCTTATTGCACAATGTTTACTTGGCTTATTGAAAAAGACCATTTTAATAGCATTAAAATTACAAGCCGATTATAGTTCACTTTCCCACACCAAACTTTTGTCCTATTTTTTTTGAATAATGTAATTTTATTTTTTTTTTACAAAGTCTGGCCTTTCCCATAAATCAACAGAAGCATTGGGTGAAAGTCTGTCCACTCTGTGCAAGGCAGAGCCATAACAGTGCCATGTGGCATTGCTGGGACAACATCCTCTCTCGAAGTTCTGTAGTTGTGTGACAGGGATATGCATACGGATATAGCTGCTAGAAGTGGCCTTATATACACTGAAATACCTGATCCCTGTGTCCTGAGTGAAGTGGCTGCTTTTCTCAGAAGTCTGTACAAGCAATACCTGTGTCTAAAGAAGCAGTTTAACCTCTTGCCCAAGATCACAAAACATCTTCATCCACCTTCTGTCCATATATAAAATATTAATGGATCACTTAACTCTCCAGCTTCCCTGCATAAAATATTTGTCTGGCACTTGAGAATTAACTCTTCACCTTAGATTGTTAAAAATCGTAATCAGGAGTTCAGATTGAGAAGTTTCCTAATCATCTTCACAGGGAAGATGTTATCTAAGCTGTTATCCAGCCTTAAAAACTCTGCATTTCACATACAGAAATTTACTAGTTGGATTTACATCTTCTTATTTTAAAAAAATCAAGCAAGAAAAAAAAAAAAAGGAAAGTAAGAAAAAGAACCATCAAAGTTTATGCTCTTTCTTTCTTTAGCCATGAATGGCTTTCCAAGGAAGTGCTTGTTCCTTCTCTCATCACTATACATGCACCTTCATTAAGGATAAGGGATTTGCTGCTTTTATAAACTGCTCAGAAGGCTTTACTGAGCTCTCTGGTAGATCACATTGACAACTACTGCAAGAAGCAATACCCAAAAACTTGGCTAAGGGGTTGCAAAGGGAGAATGTAAATTCAGCCAAGGCTGCTCAGAGCTAATAGCTTGGAGTGGTGATGATACAGCTACAGCCATTGAACCATAGAATACTAGAATGGGTTGAGTTGGAAGGGACCTTAGAGATCATCTGATTACAACCCCCCTGCCATGGGTAGACACAGGTCCCACTAGATCAGGTTGCCCCAAGCCCCATCCAACCTGGCCTTGAACACTACCAGGGATGGGGCATCCACTTCTCTGGGTAACCTGGGCCAGTGCCTCACCACACTCAAAGGAAAGAATTTCTTCCTAATAACTAATCTTAAAACTATCCTCTTCCAGGTTAAAGCCATTACCCCTTGTCCTACCACTACATGCCCTTGTGAAAAGTCCCTCTCCAGCTTTCTTGTAGCCCCCTTTAGGTATTGAAAGGCTGCAATAAGATCTCTCTGGAGCCTTTTCTTTTCCAAGTTCAACAACCCCAACACTCTCAATCTATCTTTGTAGGAAAGGTATTCCAGCCTCTGAGTGTCTTCCCAACCTCCTCTGGACTTGGCCTAAGAGATCCACATCCTTCTTATGTTGAGGCCTCAAAGGAATGCTGTCCTGGTGCCTGTGCACCCTGCACAAACGGTCAAGTTTGGCAGTGTATTAAACACAACATCAAAATCCCAAATTATTAGCAGGTTGAATAGATTAACTTGTAATCTTTGGTGTGATGTGGATGCAGGTAGAACACATATGAAGGCAGAGGAGTATAGGTGTGGGTCTGGCAGCAGCCAGCACTGATGAGGCATCACTGCCGGCACACAGCCAGGCAGCTGGGGGAAGTTGGTGCAGCAGTAATGGGGTTTGTGGCTTTTCTAAATTTTTGAACTGTTTTAAAAAGTTTAAGAGGGAATAAAGTCCCATGAGAACCTCTTTTGCACAGCTACTAATTGCCTTGCTGCAGCAGTTTGGAGGTATTACACTCATGCAACACTATAAGACATTATACATTATATGAAGATTAATCCTAGCAACGCCGGTGGGGCAAACCCAGGTAATCTCCATTTTGCAGACTGAAGGGGAGGTTAAAAGGAAACCATCGATTTTTAAAATTCCCCCTTGATTTGGAAAATATGGCATTATATTGTCCTGTAACTCCTATGCATCAAAGAGTTGGAAGGGGAAGAATATAGACGCCTTCATGAGTCTGGTCTTTATTTAATGATTTGTGTCATCAAAAAATTTACACTCTCACATATGAATGCATATGTGCATATATTATGTAAATAGCACACAATAAAATGCATATGCCAAATTGTGTGATTTCTGACTGCCATGGCAGATATGAGTCACCTCTACGCCACTCTTGTGTCAAGACAATGCCTGTGCAAGCTCTGTGTGCCCTTGTTTCTGGCTTCAGGGTGTTTGCAGCTCAGGACAGTGCATCACAGTGCTTAGAGAGACCTGTGAGCTTGGACCACCTTCACATCCATCTATCTTCACCATAGGAGGAGCAGCTCCACCCCAGCAGGACTCGTGTTGTGGCTGCCACTGGGGGTAAGAGGTCAGGTTCTTCCAGTATGCCCAAATCTGATCTAAATGTCATCCTTCCAACCAAGTAGTGCAACAGCAGGAGGGACTGGTATGTGGCAGGTACTGGGAGCAGAGCCTGGGACCTGGCCTGGATTCAGTACCACCTTCTGCAGAGGTCTGGTAGCTACACGCTTCTTTCAGTGCGCTGAACCCTTCAAAGTGTCACCGAGAGCGTCCCAGTTTAAAGAAAACTTCTGGTGATCAAAGCACTTGGGCACATTTTCTACAAAGAGCATTCAAAATGCATGACTCAGGTGCCAAGAAGCTCTGCCACTGTCTTAAAAATAAGTGCAGCTTCCACAGCTTCCCCAGGGTACGTGTTGGGGATGTCCTTTTGTTCACTAGCTGATTAGCAAATTTTTAAGCCATATATTACATTTTTTCCTACAAATATAATGACTTAAAATTAATATTTTCCTTTAGATACACCAATAACATGGCCTCAAGAGCTGAGCTATCTTCCAAAAACAAAAGAAGGCAAAACTCTCAAATATCATAAGACTCAAGATAAAAATTGCTATAACACGATAGTTTATGAACAATGTGCTACAGATAAGATTGCCAGGAAACTCTGAGCCTGAATTTGCTTATCACACCTTTAATCCATCAACCTCAACACACTTATTTTGAATTTAGAACAGCATGTTCTGATCTCATATTTTTAATATTTTATGACCACTAAGAACAATGCATCCACCCTGAAACAAAACAAGGAAAACTATAAATAAATGCCTGTGCTGCGTTACAGCATGTAATTCTTGATATGTTTCCTTATATGGGGGTTACTAAGTTTAGTGAGAACATCCACAGCATTTGTGTCATAGTAAAACAATGGAAAACTTGCAGGTGGACCAGCTCAGGGAGGTGGGAAAGAAAATATAAACAGAAAGGAATGTATCATGTAACAGCAGGTGCCACCTTCCAAACACTGAGACTCTCACAGTCCCTGAGAATAAGGTGAGGGAAAGTAAAGAGAGAGAGGAGGTGAGAGACCGGAAGGGAGGGAAGGACGCGAAGGGAAGGAAAGAAGGAAGTAAGGAAGGAAGTTCTGACAAAATGGCTACAGCCTGGAGTGTTATTAAGGCCCAGATCCTTCCCCAGAGCAGAGGACTTGAATTCAACTTTAAGTCAGAAAGAGTACAGAGCAGCTGCAGGGGTGTATCCAGGAGGAGAATTTTGGCCATTATGTGCTACCAGACAAAAGTAATGAAGACAGAGTTTATCAGCTGTGTAGATTTAAGCAAATGAAAAGCAATGAGCAGTCCTGACAACATCCCTCTTGTTTCCGTGAACTCAGAAACAGCCAGGTACGTTTTCAGGTGCTTCTCCAGAGCAGCCCTGCCTCGTGCAGCGGGATGGTGGCACTGACCTTCTCTTCCCTGCTCCTTCTCACCTTCATAGGTGGTAGCACTAAATCCAGTATGGACAAACAACTTTATTCAGAGCAGGCAGGAATATTTCCTTCCAAAAGGCCACATTCCTCCAAGATTAAAGAGTTTAAACCATATATTCTCCAAATAAACCATGAAGCAGCCTGGCAGCCATGTAAGCAAGTGAAACCATCCCATTCTTCAGCCCCAAATACCACTTTGTCTCCAATATTGGCCATTAGTCTCTGAAATCAGTCCTAACTTTCCTAGCAGTGGAAGGATACTAATGCTGCAGGACCATTTGGATGAATAACATTCACATGTACAGCAACAGAGCTAAAGGGGGTGGGAGGCCAGACTGAGCTTGGTAGATGGGCAGCTCTCCAGCAAGGGCTCTGCCTGCATTTAGTCCAAACACAACCCATGACAGGAAAGTCACAGCCATGTAATTAATAACTCCAGTGAAGTCACCATCACCTCAGAGTCTCAGTTACAGCACAAGGAAACCACCACACTGTCTGAAGGCAGTTCCTGAGAGCGAACACAGTCATTTCTCCCCTGAATAGAAGTTTGAGCAATCTCAGGTCTCCTCATGCCTCATCTTTATGTACAAATATAGTAAAAAGTGACAAATTACTGTGTTGGCAAAACCCACAAGAGTAAAGCATGGCCATGAGCAATGTTTTCTTAAAGACTGGCTGAAATCTCAGAATCACTTTGAAGATGAACCTAAAAATGAACAGTGAAAAGGGAGTGCCATCAGGATGCACCTGGGAGTTATTTACTGCAAAAATGACACTGACTGTCTTGAAAAAGCTTAACCAAAACAACATGTACATTAGAAATCAGTAGCAATGAGGAGGTGAGGCCACATTGTGTCTGGGTTTACCCAAGACCATCTTTCAAAGGAGTCAGGGCACTTTCTCCATTTATCATGGGTTAGGGCAAAGATTTCCAGTAAGTTACTGACTTCCAATACACAAACCAGTTTTGGGGGACACCAAGAAATTTCACACATCATGGTGGAGGATACAAAATGTCTAGAAATATTAAAAGATTTATTTTTACCATCTGAAAAAAAAGAATGCTTTGATTTTGTATTCTGAAGTGGTATATTCCCTTTGAACTTGATCTGAATTAAAAAAAAAAAGAAAGAAGAAAACACTAAAATAGGGTTAGACAGCTCTGAAAACTAATGAACAGCTTTTATTTGGGGCAGAGAAGGGAAGACTTTTGACTGTTCTGAAAGTCACTGTTTTTTTTCATTTTGCTGAAAAAGAAACAGACCTTCCCTGAAAGAATCTGTTTCAGGTTAAGCTGAATTTTTAATGCACTGGTGAGGTCACATCTTGACTACTGTGTCCAGTTCCGGGCCCCTCACTTCAAGAAGGACACTGAGGCTCTGAGTGAGTCCAAAGAAGGGCAATGAAGCTGGTGAAGGGTCTGGAGCACAAGTTCAATGAGGAGTGACTGAGCGAACTGCAGTTGTTTAGCCTGAAGAAGAAGAGGCTCAGGGGTGACCTTAGCATTGTCTACAACTGCCTGAAAGGAGGTTGTAGCCAGGTAGGGGTTGGTCTCTTCTCCCCGGCAACTAGGGACAGGATAAGAGGACATAGTCTAAAACTGCACTGGGGAGGCTTAGGTTGGACATTAGGAGGACTTTCTTCACAGAAAGTCCGATTAGATATTGGAATGGGCTGCTTAGGGAGGTGATGGAGTCACTGTCCTTGGAGGTGTTTAAGGAAAGCCTGGACATGGCATCAGTGTCATGGTCTAATTGACAAGGTGGTGTTCTGTCACAGGTTGGACTCAATTATCTCAAAGGTCTTTTCTAACCTAATTGATTCTGTGAATTCAGATGTCTTTTTTTTTTCTCTCAGTTTCACTACAAGAAGGAGAATCACAAATTTAGTGTACTGAGTGTCCCAAGCTTTTTCTTCATTTTTTTTTTTAAGAGAGAATGCATTTAAACCTCTTGTTTAAATCAGTGAGTTCTCAATGCAGAATGCAGTGTGGCTTTACTTGGGGTACTGTGCAAGTGATCCACTAAGCTCAATTTGGGGTATGCCCCTTCCTCTGAAAACTGCCAGTTGTTAGCTCAGCTCAGCTCCCTGATGAAATCTCAAGCCAGGGCAAGGGGAACTTGGACCTGAGCTTGCCATGTTCCCTTCTCACAACTTCAGCAGAGCCCAGCTAGGAAACCCCCACAATGGGGACCACAAGGAAAAGTGTCTGGAGGCTGCAAGAAAAAACACAAGCAATGGGAAATCAGAGTCATGGCCAAGGAGCAGGTGAAAGGATACAGCACCTGGAGTACACGAGACTCATAGCAAAAACAATGGTTTCATCATAAAACAATCATATCATTTGTACAACAATTAAAAATGTCAGAGTTCAGTGGCATTTATTTTTCACCAGTAAATGCAACAGTGAGAAGAGTGAGAAGTGATAAATCCAATACAGCCTCATTCCCACAGCACTAGACATCCCCTCCAAAACCTAAATGTCCCCACCACAATAATGGGTGCCTATCAGAAAGGCCCCCTCAGGGTGCCATAGAAGGGCTGAAAGCCCTGGATTCAATAACAAGGATTATGATTGCCACAAGACACCAAGTTGGAGGCTGTTGTGTGTTCAAAGAAAGGCACAGGGGACTATTTTTCCCAAAGAGGGGGAAAACAAGTGCAATACAACTGTGATTTCACTGGGGTCGCTGCAGCCAGAACTTGTGCTTTAGCAGCTCGACAGTGCATGCCACGAGTAGATTATTCAATCGAGGTCTTGTTTCAAGAGAATATAAAAGGGGCTTTTACTGGGCAAAACATCAGGATGGACCTTTTTCCCTTTTGTGCTTTTTGAACAAGGTATCCACTAGCTTTCATGGTACTTGGATCATGCTCCAAGGGTGGTTGGACCGTCCTGCTCAAGGATATGCTGGGGCTGCTCCTTCTCAGCAACCCACAGCCACCCATGTGCTTTCCAGGCCTGTTTTACATCATCAGCCATAATGGAGAATGTTTTCATATGCATGCAATTAATCATTTTTCATTTAATCCTGCTAATTATTTACACATCTTATGCGAGGGAGAGCCCCAGGAAAATTACACACTTCACAATGAGTTTGCTTTGCTACCTCGGCGGATGGCAAAAAACCCATCTGATGCAAAACCAGCCGGCTTACAAATTCTGGTCTTTCAAAGAGAAGGGAGAAAACTGCAATATTGACACTTGCAAATTCTGGATTTACCACCTAACTCTGTCAGGGACTTTTCTAGCTTGGAGCAAGTGAACGTGCACTACAAGCCCCTCTGAGCTAAACAGCAGCACAAACACCCAATTCCTCCCACCTCTGCCTTCCTTGTCAGCTGAGACAGCAAATGCTTTTGGCAGAAACTATCTCTTATCTGCTCAGCATCACTTGAAGCCTGAAACTGTGACTGTCACTCAAACTCTGGGCTGTATCCACAAGTCCCACTTACCAACCACCACCTGTAGCTGTCTTCTGGGATCAAGGCATTTTGTGAGGTCAAGAAAGGTTGCATAGTTGAATTAAACCTCTGATCGAACCAGAGCGAATGTCCCATCTCCGAAATGCACGTGCGACAGCTGCAAGATCTCCTGGGGTACTTGAAGAGTTTTTGGACTTGCTCTGAAAACTGCATGACGAGATGCCTGGGATCCCAGGTGGTTGTGGTCACTTGGTGTGTGTAGTTCAGCAGAAACGATGTTACCGTGATGAGCAAAAAGGCGAATGTAAACATTTTCACATTTCTCCTCCTTACAACCATCTTTCCCACTCAGGTTCTGCCACCACTGCTGATCAAGTACAATGCAGGGTCCAGTGTAAGGCAAAAGGAAAAGGTGCAGCACGCACCGATCAGTTACCACCCTGGGCTTAGGCTGAACAGACTGACTCCAATACCTTCATCCATAAGGGAAGAAGCTTCATCTTTCCCAAATGGGCTTAAAAAAGGCAAAGCTAAGTATTTCCTTTCACTTTCTCAGGGTGCTTCCAAGTTCCTTCCACCTCTCTGTGTTCTGCTGCTACCCTCTCCTGATGAGAGTTTAATGGACACAGACCCTTGTCTTTCTGTGTACCAGAATATTTAAAGGGGAGCAATATCAGCATTAAAATTCAGGTTTTGAACATAAGAGTAAGCCAGACATTAAAACAAGCAAATTGTAGAAAGAAGAGGGTGGTTATTCTTTTTCTTGGAAGTTAGTTCTTGAGGGATTGGATCATTTGGGGATGTACATTCCATCAGAGAGACATGCTTTGATGCCCATTTAAGCCATGGAGAGCAGTTTGCGACCTAGAGACAAACAAAAAAAAAAAGAAAGAATAATAATTTTCAGAATTTTTTTTGCATTCCTCCCAACCTATTTTCTCTGCTTTTCTCAGCCAATCCCAAAACTTCTGATCAGCTCAGAGACCTGAACACAGCAGCAGCAGATTCCAGCTCTGCTGTGGTATTTGCGTACTGAGAAATTTCAGGGTGAAATTTTGGAAAGGGCAGAGCATCGACCTGTGGACATTGAGTCTCTTTGTATTGAATCAGCCTCCTCACTCTGCTCTGGCCTTATTTGAATTACAGTTTGTAGCTATTTGAATGGCAATGATTCACCACCTTTCTTCAAGATGACCTTGATAGCCACAAGATATGCAGCAAAGTGTTCATAACTCAGAGCAGCTGAACAAAAAGCACCCGGCAAAGGAGGGAGGAGCAGGATAGGGAGAAGGATGAATTGCTTCCTTTCTCCTGCTCGCCCCACCCAGCTTGATTTCTTAAAGTTTGGGACTAGACCTGTGATTCAGAGAAGCCAAGCAAGAACAGCTGTCATGTCCTGGGACAGAGGGGGGAAATCAAAGTATAAAATAGCCTTTGTTTCACATGGGTTTTTTTTGCTGTTTTTTCTGCCAAGGAAGGGTAGGTGATGGCAGCCTGTGATCTCAGAGAGTTCCTATGAGACCCCAAGAGAGAGGTAGAGAGGCATGAAGCTGCCTTGGGGATACAGAAGAAAGAGCTGCTCACCCTTCCCCTCTTGGTGTCCTGGGCCTAGCAGCAGTGATTTAAAGAAGATTTTAAAAGTCAAAAAATTAATCCCTTCCTCTCACAGTGCTGTTGTTTTGTGGGAAGAAAAACATGTTACTGTGTCAGAATATGCCCAATTTACGAACAAGCAAAAACCCAGAGAGAAAAGTCTCATTCACTGCTAAGCTGCAGGCTTCACACCAACAAAGAACAAAAATGCAACTTTTACCATTAAACCCCACCATTTTAACCCATTCTGTGTGCCACATTGATGCAGAATCCCCCTCATTGCATCACTCAAATGTGATGCTTATCCAGATGTGGGGGAAGAGTAGCTGGTAGCCACAGCATCCCCAGCTTTGCCGCTGGCTCCTCTTCTGGAGATTTTAGAGGAGCTGCCCCAGGCCAAACCACTTTTCCAGAGGGTTTGACAGGGCATCTTGGAAACAGCATAGACTTGGATTTTCGAGGTGGTGTGTAAATATTTACCAAGTCCCAAAAAGCCGAATCCGAAGACAGGAGCCTCAGTCCATGGTCTTGAGCCTTTGGTCCAGGTTTCTCCCTGCACGTGATGGGCAGCATGTGCCCTTCAATTAGCTGCTGATTGCCAAATGCCTCAAGATTTATTTTAAGTCTGGTCCCTCCAACTGCATTTATAGGAGCTCAAGGGTTGACCAGTGGGTCAGACTGGATAACAAAAGGCTTTATTAACCCCGTCTGCTCATGCTCCTTCCACGGTAAATCACACAGCACCAGGAAATCATCATGTGCTTGCTTTAATGTTTAAGAGGGAAGTTTTTGGACTAACCAGGAATCTTTGGAACTATTCCCAGGTAAAGTTCAAGAATTGCATCCTGAGAGGTGATGAGGATGTTGCCTATGTGACTTGGAGATTTAGAAAGGGAGCTTAGGAGAACAGCCCCCGTGCACAGCCCCATCCACACCAGCTGGTCTCTGTGTCACAGAGCAGCCCCAAACACATTTGCTTTACTAGCCTGGATATAGTTGTTAGTCTAAACAGAAACACAGCCTCTATCACCTCCCAATAAGCCAAATCCCAGAAGCAAATTAGTTCTCCATTTATGGAGTGGATAATTCAAGAGCTGTGATGTTGGGGGGTCGAATCCCCACTACTGTCAGCACTAGGCCAAGTCAGTATTTGTAAACACAACTCCTGCTCTTCTGTTATATTTTTCAGAGGAGGAGGGAGGGGGATTATCCAGCCTTTCTTGGAAAAAGCCTGTAAAATGGAGTATTGTTCATAAAACAGTTCTGGCCTCCAAAACAAGCACTTATTTCATCAGATTTATTTATTTAATTTCTGTAATTCAGCTAAGGTTAAAGTTATATTTACAATTTTGGAAAAAAAAAAAAAAGAAGACCCAAACCAGTGTTTTACACAGTGGACTGCAATGTTTTCAAACTTCTAATCATCCTGTCTTTTATAACATGTGATGGGAAGGTGAGAAACCAGAACTCCGAAGGCTTTTTTCCCATGTGGATATAAACACTCCATGGTCTATTTTAATTGTTGCTACTTAGTTTCCTATAAATGTTCACTTTTCCTATGGATACTTGTGATATATATACATATATATAACATATATACATATATAACAAATGTATACATATGTAACAAATATATACATATATACATCACAGAAAGGCTCCAGGAACTACATATGTGATTTAGGGCCTGAGAAAAAGGAAGACTGAAGGCAACCAGCAGTAGGACAAGAAGGTATGATCTTGAGCTCTGCCAGGGGAGGTTTAGGTTGGATATTAGGAAGAAATTCTTTACAGAGAGAGTAATCAGACATTGGAATGGGCTGCCAAGGGAGGTGGTGGATTCATCGTCCCTGGAGGTTTTTAAGATGAGACTGAATGTGGCACTTAGTGCCATGGTCTGGTAACCATGGCAGTGTTGGATCAAGGGTTGGACTTGATGATCTCAGAGGTCTTTTCCAACCCAGTTGATTCTATGATTCTATGAATGGAAAATGCTTTCTTCTTCAAGTTCATTGTGACTTGAACCAGGACTTCTTTTCCTTTCTAATAACACATGCAAGATCCAAGCCAGACATCACTACTTGTATTCTTCACAGCATCTTGCACCATATCTCTGACTGTCCCTGAATCTCCCCCTGCTCACATTTGATTCATAAGTCTTTGCAAAAGGGTTTCCAAAAGATTCATCAAGGTGTTGTGATGTGAGAAGGGTAGGGATTGCTCTGGGAAATCACTCAGGGCTGCCAACTGCAGCTGTTCGGAATGTTCTACCTCTGGATACTATGGGTGTTAGTTAAATTAAGCCATTACAAGTAAGTATCATGATACCAAACACAGCCCTTGGCATGACCTCGGCATTAGCACATCTGTGAACAGGCTATTTTGGCCTCAGAGACCCAGAAAAAATTCCTGGGGACTTCAGGTACAGAGATTTAGTGCCCAGCCCTCTCCCAGCCACAGTCCCCTGAGAGATAAACAGAACTTAATACTGCATGCCTGTGGCTGTGCCTGTGGGCAGAGATCTCAGCTTAGCTCATGAAAGCAGCAGGTTAAGCTACCTTAAGTGGTTGGGTGCTTAAGGTCTTATTTCTGGTCTGGATTTTGCCTGCTACCTTCCCACTCCTCCCCTTTCCGAGGTATCCTGTTGTCCCCATGTAAGACACCTTTGTACACCCTGAGATAAATTACTTATGCTGGTAACACCCAGTGATGGGAAATGGAGGCAAAATGTGAAATGTTACATACCAGGAAGAGTAGAGGGAGACAAGTTCAGAAGAAGGGGTGGGTTCCTCCGAGCTCTATTGTGAGCATAGAACTGGGTGTGTTGTAATTAAATGGTCATAAATGAGTGCAGAGCTTAATCCTTTGTCTACATTTTACATTATAAAATATACCAGGATCAATCCATCGTTATTATTTACCTTCATTGTCTTCTTATGTTTTACAGAGAAGGAACAGAAAGAACTTTTTTTCCCCCTCAGTCTATTTTTTTTTCCCTCCAAGGTAGGTTTTATTTGCATTGAAAACTTACAGTCTGAAGAATGTCCCTTGCCAATCTGGCAATTAACAGACAAAGATAAAAACACATCGGTTCAATGGACTAATATAAAACAATTCTTAACACCTTCAGGAAATATTTTTTACAAATCCACCTACAAATGAGATGTATTCCCACTGCACTTGTCATGTTCTGTGACAAAAGCTCATCTGCACACCCACAAAGGAGCACAAAAAGAAAATAGCAGGATGGGGAACCTAAATAAAACCCTGCTCCAGCTGTACCAAGCCCATCCCAGGGGCCATCAACCCATAAAAGTCTGCACCAGCCCAAAGGAGCCCAGGGGTACAAAGGCAGGTGGGAACCTGAAATAAGGACTCAGAAAAAGGGATACCCTCCCTGGGTGCCTCCCAGGGCTGGTCCTGCACAGCTTCAGCCTCAGGTGTGAAACTCACCCAGATGAATCAACCTTACCTTTGGGACTGAGATGTGTTCCTGCCTCGGGGCATGGGACACCTTATGGTGTGCAGGGGAAGGGCATTTGGGGATTACGCAAGATCTGTGTGGTCAGTCACACAATATTAGCACAATGGTTAATTTTTTTGATGTCTTTGAAAAGATGGGCCTTAAACAAAAATAATGTAGATAATAATAATGAAAAAACATTGAGAAACAAATCACCACACTACTACTCATCCCTCCACATTGTAAATGTCCCAGTACGCTGGTGTTTGACTCCTTTTTGATGCCTACTTTCCCAGAAAAGACGTGCTCTGTACCAGCACCATGTTGAGGAGATCTTTGTTAACTTGTGTTACATGTTGATGGTTCAGGATCCAGCTTTTCTGGTCTGTAACTCACATTAAGACCTTGGTGTGAAATGCACTCTCTACTTTGAGGTTGCCAGCATTTTCCAGACACAGCTTGTCAGGCAGAATAGCACAAAGGTAATAGAGAGCAGCATCCCTGTACAGAGATACTGCCAGCGTTCCATTCACAGCTTGAATTGCTCAAAGGCGCCAAAGTCCTTTAGACTCAAAACTCACATATTCACCTACCGTGTTGGAATCTGCAGTAGGACAACGTGACCTCCTGCAGCTCTCTCACGATTGATGGTGATCATCACAGAACCCTTCTACATCCCACAGTATTTTACAGCTGGAAACTCTATACTTCAAGGAGTAAATTCAAGGTTTGCTGCAATATGACTTCTAAAAACTGTGCTGCGCTAGAAAGGTCTCGGTGGCAGAACTGCAAGTGCCCGTTTTTAGAAGTACAGCTCAGATTCCTGCCCTGTAAATCCTCCAGAGATGAATTAGTTTCTCAGCTGAGCCACTGACAGCTACATTGTTATAAACCCTTTTGGCGACACCAACAGTGTGTCTCCAAGCATCCTTTCTGCTGTTTTGGGACTTTCTTCCTGTCCACATTCCTTGTGAGTAACTACTTGAGCAACTCTTGGTCTCAAAGCCCTGGGCTGGGAGAAGATGGAAGGTTAAATCTTGCCTTACTGAACCTACAGAGGCCCAGAACAGTCTTGGAAGATATCATTCTAGGGCAACAAAAACATATCCCTGGAAAAATACACACAGATTTCCATGCCAGGTCTGGGCTTAGGCCTGGAGAGAAACAATGGAGGGGACTGTTTCACTCCAAACCACAGGCTCGTCTGCCCTACCCTGGCTCATCACTGGCCGCCTCCCACTGACTGAAGCTGGCTGACATTTAGAAAGAAACACTTCATTGGTCTGACACCTCCAGAGACCTCTGGGCAAGAGGTTTTTGCTACGTTAGACAGAGTGTGAATTACAAGACAGCCTGGCAACCAGTCAAACACAGGACAGAAGTGTGGATGATGCTGGGACCCCCCTGTGAGACCTCTGGTACATCTCCTTCAGCTCCAGCAGATCAGTCTCACCAGGCATTGAAGGCCGCATGTGGGCTGGAGACATGAGTGGGTGCTGCCTGTGCCCCAGCACATCCTCTGCCACGCCAGCCTGTCCATGGCATGACATCCACAGCTCTGGCAGGCAAAGGTGAGCCCTGTCCTTCTCAGACACCAAAAGCCACCACAGGACACAATTTTGGAAAGCACAAGCAAATCACACTAATCATATTAACAAAAGCATTCAGGAACCTTTAAGCCATGAGAAAAAGTAGCTTCAGACAAATTTGAAGGCAGGAGCTCTATTGTGCTTATTGAATTTGAAGTCAGCTATTGGCCAGTGTTTCATCTATCACAGTGAATAGAAGAAAAAAATGGAGGGGGTTTATGGAGCATAACTGTATGGCATTTTAGGTGCCAGTGATCTGAAAAAAAATCATTACCTACTTGTGTCTTATCAATGAACAGATTTGCCGGCAGGCTCGGGCTGGCCAGGTCAATAGGGAATCTCCCTGGCACTCTAGCACAGCCTGCCCTGACTTTCTGCATAACAGGTCTGGGTGGTCAGGGCAAGCTTTTTGTGCAAGATGTGTATGAGATTAACAGAAACTTGGGTGGGGAATTTGCATTCCGATGCCTCAAAATAAATATTTGTCTTGGCAGACTTTTTCAGGCTTGTTGCTGAGTGGTCTGGAAACGAAAACTCCCTCACAGTGTTTGAAGAAATGACTGGAGGATCTGGCTCAGAAAAGGTCAGGAGTCTTTCTTTAACCTTGGATGCTGAGAGTTGCCACCTCTCACCATGGTGAAGACATTTTTTCCTCTACCACCTCCTCCTCCCTCGCATACCAAGAGTTGACTCCTGCAAAGCCTAGAGAAATCGCAGTGGTAATATCCTGGATTAATTGTACTACAATGTCCTCCATTTTCTACTCATGTGTTCAGGCTAAATGGGAAATTTTTTTTTGAATGCTACTGGAAGTGCCCTAACAGGTTGTCTGGCTCTAAAATCTTTTTCATGAGGTTAAACCAGACCAAGCACAGGGTCTTGCACCTGCACTAGGGCAACTCCCTCTACCAATAGAGACAAGAGGATGAAGGGATAGACAACAGCCTTGAGGAGAAGTACTTAGGCTACTGGGGGAGCAACAGGTGCTCACAGGCCAGAAAGCCAACTGTATCCTGGGCTGCGTTGAAAGCAGCATGGCCATCAGCCTGAGGGAGGTGATTCTCCCCCTCTACTCTGCTCTGGTGAGACCCCACCTGGAGTGCTGTATCCAGCTGTGGGGTCCCCAGCACAGGGAAGACATGGACCTGTTAGAGTGAGTTGAGAGGAGGGTCACAAAAATGATCAGAGGGTTGGAACACCTCGCCTATGAAGACAGGCTGAGAGAGTTGGGTTTGTTCATCCTGGAGAAGAGAAGGCTCTGGGGAGCCTCAGAGCAGGTTCCCAGTGCCCAAAGGGGGCTTATAAGAAAGATAGGGAGGGACTTTTTAGCAGAGCCTGTAGTGATAGGACGAGGAGAGATGCTTTTGGCCTGGGGGGAGCTCATCTGGGGGAGCTTGGCTCCCTCCCCTTGTGTCACCAGCTATGCAAGGACAACATTCACCTTGGTATCACTTATCACTCAGAAACACATGGATGACTGGGACTATGGAGATAAACTCACGATCAATTTATTGCCAGTGGGAACTATAATGTGAATAAGCCACTGTTTATGTAATGGCCCTTTGTTACTGCATTCAGGATTGGTATCATGCCAGCTCAAGGGAAAAAAAGCACAACTTTCCAGGTTAAGTCTAGTGTTAAGTTTTCCAGGTCATTACAGTGCCAACAGAGAACTCAGCTGCATCATACCATGAAACAACCATGAGATAAACTGGGAGAGGCCAGTGAAAAGGGTGATTAATTCAAACTTAACGGGCAGCTCCACTGCTGACCTGTTTATGTTCTATTCCTTTGGACCAACCCTCGATTCAAACACTTTCAGGACAGAACAGGAACACTGGAATGACAGCACTGTCCAGCCAAGCAGTGAACAGTAGCACTTACGGCCAAGAGGCTGGAGTCTGCCAGGTCACACCAGGGATGTGTTGAAAAACAACATTGGAAAAGTAAGCTGCTGGTAGGAATTTGTTCCACAACCCCTGTCTTGCTAGAAAGTGATTTCAGAGGAGTCCTACCTTCCTTGCACACACTATTCATGAAAAAACGGCATCTCTGCTTACCTGGTGGTACTTTATTTTCTTTTATTCCCTTCCCTAGAAACATATTGATGTTTTAAATAGCAAATATGTTGCTACAAGCTCTTAACAAATACTCTTTTCCTTCCTTATCCAGTAGTTTGCAGTGCTGGACACGCTGCTGCATGAGAGCTTTTCTGTGGTGGGCCAATATCCACCAGTGGGTTGTGATGGGATTCTTTTGGCCAGCAGGCTGAGAGCCCAAAGCTGTGGTAATGAACACAACTAACTTCATGGTGAAAATCCTAAACTAAAATTCACTCCCTCACTAAAATTGATTCACTCTGTTTCTGTGAATTACTTTACTTCAAAGAGTTCTTTGAAAACATCAAAGCAGACAAGTGGACACACAAAATTTGCTGTTGAGTTTTGTTGACAAACTTTGGTGTCAGAGTCCATGGTGGACAGAGTGCCCCTGTACTCTCACATCCTTCCCTCTCACATGCCTTTAGGTGATTTGTAGACTGGGATCAAAGCTCAGCTACCCTTTGCTTGGGAAAAAAAGAGTTACCAAAGGGATTTCCAGACACCTATATGTGATTGCACCTAGAGGAATTTTTAAGTGGTTCATGATAGGACAAGTGTACAATTGGAGCTGGTAAGGAGCTTCTCAAGCACAATTTATTTTTATTTCTATCTTGTTTCAAATCAGTTTGTCAAAATTGAATCTATTTTCCACTTTGATTTTCTGTTTTAAGAAACTTTCAAAAAAAGATCTTTGGCATTTTAAATGAAAAAAAAATTAGTTTTCATTTTGCAAAAAAACTTCTTGTAGAAAATGTATAATTTATGGTAATTAAAGCAAAACATTTAGAAATTCAAAATAAAAAAAACAAGTAACAAGAAGAAAAAAAACCCTAAACAACAAAAAAAGCTCTATTTTCACTCCTGGTAAGAGAGAGATGAGAAAAATTACCACTTATTCTTTTTTGTTTTACCTTCATATTGGGATGACTATGGATTTTTTTTAAAGTCTTGCTCATTCCCCAGAGACAGTAAAAATTCAAATACACAGAGACAAATTAACGATGGCAGCAGCAGTAGTAGAAATAGAGGCAAGCTAAAAGTATTGCAGAAGTGAATTCCTGTATATATACATTTGTTTTAATTTCATAGGGTTACAGGTGAGGATATAGGATTATTTCAGATTGCAGAACACTGAACTAAAGGTGTGTGTAGTGGGTTGACCCTGGCTGGATTCCAGCTGCCCATGTTGGATATGGGGGACATCTTCTGGCAGCTTCTCACAGGAGCCAGCCCTGTAGCCCCACTCCATCTCCACCACCAAAACCTGACCTCTCAGATCCTGTAAAACCGCAGGTGTTTTGCTACACTGTAAATATCCAGCTCAAAAATGTTCACCAATCTATTTCTTAGTTAAAACTGTAGGGAAATGTTGCTCACGACTTCAAAGAATATGTTGCAAGGAGCTCTAATTTCTGATATTAAGTGAGTGATTAATACACTGCAGGAACCCTCATGGCATTACTATTCTAAATACAGAGAAAGATTAGATGGCAATCACAATAATACTGATGGCATTGTCAATAATCCCTAAAACCTAGGAAACATTTCCATGCCCGTGTGAGCATCTCAGACTCTCTGCTCGGGGATTCCTGCCCTGAAGCAACACCAAGCAGTTGTTGGCACTGTGAGGCTATTAACTGGAGCTCACACTGATGGGATCCTCGTTAAACCAACTGCATTTCTCTTACAATCGATGGCACCATCTGACACGGTTCTGCATTAAACATTTATTCATCGGGCAGACTGAATTCGCTCTGGAGAAGATTTAATGACACCACAGAGATTTTCTCATTCATTAACCTGGGATTTACATTTAGCCTTTATGGTGCTACAAAGATGTCAAACTACCCACAATTAAATTCAGAGGTGTTTTAGCATCTGTGCATAGTCTGGACCTGGCAGCCACTACAAACTATGGCAAGTACAAAATAATACTCCCAAGTTTTCTGTCTACTGTGCACACTACTTTAAGCTTGGCAGCCACGGAAAGTTTATAAGAAGTCTATAAATAATACAATAACATATATCACAGATATGAGTAACATGTTTGATAATTAATATACTGTGTTACAAGCCAGAATTACAAAGTCATTAGGCAACCACTTTAATTGATGGATCATTTATGTCCCTAATAGGTGTACTTGACCTGTTTGGATCCAACTGTACTATGTGTACTAGCCTGGGTATTATCCAGCCTCTAGTTGTATGGTGACGTTCTCATTCCAGCTTTTGCTGTATATCTACAATGGAGTTGACAGTCAAGAAAGAAATTAATGATTCAGACTGACTTTTATTCAGAGGACTGCTAGATCTCAGCTTGTCTCTAGTACCTGATAGATATAAGTAGCTGCCCAGAGCAGATCATATTCATATGGCCCTTTGGTGTTCCGTAGGTAGAAGTTTTGCTTTGGACTACGTGGGAGCCTGGGCACTGAAAAACCACAGGTTTTCAGTGAAGAAGAAATTTTGTCTACTTGTCTGGAACTTAAGTGTTTTTAGAGAAACAAAGATTAGCATACATCAAAGTCACACAGAAAAGGCTTCCCATAATCCTGAATATGAAGATATGTCAAGAGCTGCGTGCAAAATGGATTTGCATACATCAGAGCTGCACATACAGCCACTCAGCTGAGCATCCCGAAGTGCATTAAAAACGATAATACTGAGTTTTGTGGGTGCTGGAGAAACACACAGAGATGTGTGCAAAACTGTAGCATCTTTTCCACTTGTCTTAGTCAGATGGCTCAAACATAAAGAGGGAGGCTGCTAAGGTAGCCAGCAATCCTTGAATATTTAAGGGCTTTCTGGTTCAAAGAGAAACTCAAAGTATCACTTAGCCATACAGAAATAATTAGCAAAGGAAGACAATTTTTTAGTATTCAAATTTTCAGTTCTAAAATGGCCTCATACTATCACCCATTGATTTTGTAAAAGCATTTGCCCAGTTGGTGGTGCATTAGAAAACCAAGAACTTTTTCTTCTGCATTAAGAAAAGATAAACACCAGTCCTACCTGGGCTGGTTTAGTGCTGATCAGAAGCCCCATCTTCAGCCTTGGTGTCACTATCCTTAAGCGACCATAACTGTATCAGCACTATGTCAGCACAAGCCCCACAGGGGGGCAACATCTAAAGCTAAATTCTGTCTTTGGGTTCAAGATCACATCTCCCATTCAAACACTGAGAACTGGATCACTCACTCATCGCAATATTCTTTCCCCATCTAAAACATCCTTCCATTTTCAGTGGGACAGGGAAGCTTTTTCTTGGTGTTGCAAGCTTTTGTGCTTACGACTATTGCAATGAATGTGATCGTGTTCTCACTCACTCGGAAAATTTCATGGTAACCTTTAAAATGGGGCTTACAAAAATGTCACTGCTTGCTCTAGCAATAAAGCTCCTGGCAAGTTTTAATGGGCAGAGTGTTAAAAACTAACAGTCCCCAATGACTGCAGGCAGCAGGAACCTGGGGCTTTGGGTTTTCTCTTAAACGAGCCACCCATTTGTGTCAAAAAGTTTGCTTTGAAAGTGGAAGCTACAATATTTTTATTTGCGCTTTGCCTTTATCAAGCAAAGGAAAAAGAAAAGTCATATTAGCTTTAATTAAAATCTCTCAAGGATTTGCAGGGAACTGTATAAGAAGAAACTCTGGAAAATACACCGTTCTGCTTGGCTTGGTTTTAAACAGGGTAAGACGAGTTTTTAATCTCTTTTCACTACGACTTTCTTGGTCAAAAATAAAAAGTGAATGCTGAAAAATAATGACTGCATCCAAAGGGAAGTCATTACAAATGCAACTTAGACATTCCCAGAGGAGAACTGACCTATGACTTCTTACGGAGGCAATGCAGCATCCCTTGGAGGGCATCACTTTTTCTAAGTTACTCTAAAAGGAGATGAGAGTCCCCAGCCCCAGAAGTGTTGTCACACTCAGCGACAAGGTGTTGATCCAGTATGTGGTACTTGTTGTTGCCAGGGAGTTCCCATCCTTAGGAAAAGCAAGTGGATACCAGGGGCTCCTGTGCTGCAATAGGTTGCTGGATCTTTGTTTTTTTAAAAGATGAAGTTTCCAAGTTTCCAGTCACCAGCATTATTGCTGCTGAGCTATTTCCAAACTTGCAGCTGATGGAAATTGTTCTCATTTTACTGCCCTCTGTATTTCTTGCTTCTGAATTTCATTGACCTGCTCTGGTTTACATGCACAGCAGCTTTGGTTCATCTCTGATTTGTATGAGAATCAGTGAGGAAAGTGAGAGAGACAGACAGCAATGGGGCTCACAGCAACAGCACATGGCATATGGAGGCAAAATGATCTTCCTTGAGTTTTACAAATATCTGCAGTAATTTCTGTTCATCAGATGGAAAGGCAGCTGAGGAGAGGACTGTTTACCCCTCACAACCGCTCAGAGAGGTGCAATTCCTGGCTGACACCCGGAACTGAGACGGTTTGGCTTTAATTCTGGACATTTGTTCATAGACTCGTGGGAGGCTCAGCTGGGTGAGGTGCTGAGAGGTTTCCTCCCATGCAAAAGCAGCACCAACCAGTTACACACAGCTAATAGAAGATTTTTTAACTCCTTCTCTGCAAACAACCAGTAGAGGAAATTCTCCTGCTTCTCTGAGCAATTTGTTACCATTACAAGATCATAAGACAACAGCAAAAAACATGCTTCCCCAGAGTCCTATTTGATTAACAAAAGAAGAAATTGAAACAAGCCCAGCCTTCAGATGAAACACTGTGCTGTGATCCTTTCAGTCCTGAATCAAAATCAAACTCTTGGGGATCACCTGAGAGCATCCTCCTGCAGAGTCTGCAAGTATCCCCCTGCTGTTGAAGCTGCACCCTGGCTTGCACAGCGGTGCAGGGGGGCAAGAATCACAGAAACATTTAGGTTGGAAAAGACCTCTGAGGTCATCAAGTCCAACTGTTAGCCCAGCACTGTCATATCCCTAAGTACCACATCCACATGTTGTTTGAACACTTCCAGGGATGGTGATTCCACCACTTCCCTGAGCAGCCTGATCCAATGATTGGCAGCCTTTTTGATGAAGAAGTTTTTCTAAATATCCAATCTTAATGTCCCCTGGCACAGCTTGAGGCTGTTTCTCCTCATTCTGTTTCTTGTGACTTGGAAGAAGAGACTTACCCCCATCTTATCTCAAGTTGGCCAGATATCTTTAAAAGATTGCAGAAATACCAAGCTAATTAAGAAATTAAGATAGAGCTGTCTTCCTGATGAGCAAGCAAACAAAGAAAAACTCTAATAGTCCTATACATAAAAAAAAAAAAAGCACCAGACTGGAAGTGACAAAATCAAGGTGGCATTTGTGGTTACCTCCTCCTTTCAGGTAGTTGAAGAGAACGAGAAAGTCTCCCCTCGACCTCTTTTTCTCCAGACTAAATGAACCAGGGGGAATGTCTCCCTGGTTCCAGATACAGGCAGATTAAAAAATAGGCTCAGCCTGTAATCCTTTCCCTTATTTACAGGACATCACTCTATGGTGGGAAAGATAGGAAAAGTCCTAGGATGCCACTGTCCAGGTGGTCAACTGAAGAGGAGAGTGTAGGCTGAGCAGACTGCACACAGTACATAGCCCACAGGGACAGCAGGGGCCACGCTGTACTTTGGGGAGGCTGAGTTTGCTCTCAAACACATACCAAAATTGTTAAAGTGTGTTTCCATAACTTTCCTTCCTTTCCTTCATCCTCATCTTTTTACTTCAAGGTAATGGAAGAAAGAAAAGGTACAAGGAAAGAGGATTTGCCTGGATTAGCTGGGAGCAGGAAGGGTCTGGGAGCAGGTTTACTGACCTGCTGACAGGGCTTACCATTGGAATTAACCCTTATATGGGTCACGCTGCTGCCTGCAAGGAGGGTGGGAGGAACACAGAGATGTCTAAATTTCTGCTGCTTTGAATCAAACTAACCTCCCACTGTGAGAAAACCCTTTTTATACAGCAAGGTATGAAAAAAGGAGAGACACTGCCCGTTTTTCCTCCCCTTAGAATCAGGGAATCGTTTTGGTTCAAAAGGACCTTTAAAGTTTGTCTAGTTCAACCCCTCTGCAATGATCAGGGACATCTTCATCTAGATCAGCTTGCTTAGAGGTCCATCCAACCTGACCTTGAATGTTTCCAGGGATGGGGCACCTACCACCTCTCTGGGCAACCTGTGCCAGTGTTTCACCACCCTCATCCTAAAAATTTCTTCCTTATATCTCGTCTGAATCCATCCTCTTTTAGTTTAAAACTACTACCCCTTGCCCCAGGACTACAGGCCTTAGGGTGTTTCTGGTGCCCTTTAACTCATCAAAGTAGGGTTGGGTCTGCAATGTCACCCATGGGATGAAACATGATTTACAGTTCAACTTGTTCAACACCGGCAGGATAAAAATGGAATTTGCTTTCAGAAATAGCTTTACAAAACCCATGGAAGTGAGCTTCATGTTTGGTGGCTAGGTTCCCCAGCATCCTCACAGCAGACAGAGGGAATGAAGAAGTTTTGCAGCCCCACCAGTGCTACTGGGGAGGAATAAAGCTCCTTTGCTGCCCAGATGCCTGTCAGCGATATCCCCCCTATGCAGGTGAGGTTCCTGTAGGTGATATCTGTCCCAAGTTCAGACAATATGGCTCTGTAAGAGCACACATGGTGTGTACATGTTCTTCTGTCTCCAGGATATCTAGTCCTAGTGTCTAAAGCCTTTGGCTTGGCAGGTGTTGCACATTACTTCAAGTTGGCCAGACATCTTTAAACGAGTGCAGAAATACCAAGCTAATTAAGAAATGAAAATAGAGCTGTCTTCCTGATGGGCAAGCAAAGAAAGAAAAATTCTAACAGTCCTAGACAGAAAAAAAAAAGCCAGACTTGAAGTGACAAAATCCAGGTGGCATTTGTGGCTATGCAATGACAAACAAGTAACAGCCACAGCAATTCCTGCTTCCATTTGGGATACTCCACATGAGACTTTTGGAGTATGAGTTTCCAGATATGCTAAACATCCACCCCTCACTGTTTTCCACAATTTTTGTCACTCAATGACCACAAGTAGCCAGAGTAGAATCCTTCAGGATTGGTTTGCCTTTCTTCAAACTGAGAACCACACAATTTACCCCAGTTTTCAATAACATTCAGCTTTGGTCTGACAGCATCTCTTGCCACACTCGTGCACGGACATCACACATCCTGCAGCTGAGACAGGGCCTCGCTACTGCTTTCGAAGCACACCGAGAAGGTGTTACAGAAATGGACTGATCAGCTCTGTTTTCATTTCCTGACCCACTGAAGCTCTCCTTTGATGTGGGAGGACTAATCCCTCAGAGAAAAAGGTAGCACAAAACAAGAGGGTTATTCAACTCCCATGACAACTATTCACAACAAGCCTTTTTTTTAGTAATTCTTCGAAATACTGCACTGCAAAAGACATGCTGTTGCCAGCTCTGCTTTACAGATGGGGAAGGGGTCAGTAAGCCTGTGGGCATTCATTTTATTGTTACCCTTACAGAGCCTGAGGCAGAAATGTAACATCCATCCCTGGCTCCCAACTCTGCTACTGAGTCTGCTCCTCTTGCCCACTGCTGCTCAGCATTTTGAAGGTTAATCAGTAGGAATGGCAAGCTGGTGCAGTAGCAGAAACGTTACTTTGCCCTCTGTAGCCCCTTCACACCTCCAACCTTCAGCTTTTTCAGGGCTGTGTTTCAGCTTGGGTCCTCCAAGCACTTGTTAGGCAGCCGTCGCTGGCAGGAGTAAAAATTAGTTTACGATGCAGTTGGCTGCTGTTTCCATTGCTCTTTGCCAGTTCCCTCAGCAGATTTCCTGGCATACTGGGCCACAGTTGGACCGAAGGAGAAGCACAAGCCATGCAAGGGCTACTGGTAAGGGCCATTTAGTTTGCAAATGCACGGGTAGCTATCTTAGCACTAAGCAGGTAATAGGAGAGTCAAAACATAAAAATGCATTTTAAGGCTTCTTTGATCCAATTCACATCCTTGTGCATTTGTTTGTGGCGAGTCAAGCTGAGTTCAGTCAAGCTGAGTTTTGTAGTTTCGTTTACGATCACCGGATGGGAAGTGCTGCACCCCATCGGCCCTGCCGGCAGTGCACAACCTGCAGGCACTGCAGTCACTCCTCCATCATCAGCAGTGGGAGTCTGGGCTTCCACCAGAGACCTTATGTCCCCCTATTCCCAGCTGAGCTGGGACATTAGGCCCTCTTGCAACTTCTAAAGGTTCTCATTTTGCAGTGGCTTCCATGGCTCCTGCTGCAGATCTTTCCTGTTCTCACATGCCTTCACTGACACCAGCAGAGCTGCTAAATTGAATTACTGTCCCCTGCCTCCCATACAATAATCCCTACCTGTACAAACTCCAGGGTTAAGGGGTTGCATGGTGCTTTTTATAACTTTACCACCAACTCAGTTTTTAAGAGCCTTTTCCTCCACTGTTTTTAAGAGTCTGTTTTGTCCACTCTGCAACTCGATTGCATTGCTACGGCAGTATTACTAAAAAAGTAATTTCTTTTTCTTAAAAAAAAATAAAAAATCAATAATTGGCATTGCTGTGTGAGGTCTCTGACATTAATTATAAATAAATGTTAGACCTACTAAAATAGGAAATCAAATTTACAACAGTAGGCTGAATGCTGCTGTTGATATGAAATATAAAGTCTTGAGGACTGCAGTTTGCATTTTATTGCCAAGGAAAATGAATGTGTAAATAGCAATAAAATGCACAATTATTTAGCACAAAGCCAAAAGGCTCCACAGCATTTATAGGCTGATGGATAGCTTGCCTGTCTGCTCTAATTTTCCATAAAACAAGGAAGACAAGAACAAAGGAAAATAAACAATAGTTCCTGTCACTATGATTAGCTGCAAGCGCCAGGTGAGAGCAGCCGGTCTCTGAAGAGGGTAACACTGAGCAGCATCAGCTGCCTTTTGCTTCAGGGATTGAGTCCAGATTGCAGTGCTGCTTGGCAAAGGCAGCTGAGTGGGAGCTGGGCAGGGAGGCAGGATTGCTCTTCCCAGGGTTCTCATGTGCCCCATCCCTGATGCCTCCGGCAGAAGGACAGAGCAGCCGCTTGGGGTGTGGTAAGGGCTTCATGCCTGCAGCAGGAAGAGAGGACTATTAGGCCCTCTGTAACAGATTGGAAAAAAAGGCGTTTGGACTTGATAACCTTAGAGGTCTTTTCCAACCTTAATGACTCACTCTATGATTCTATGAAAAGGTTGCTGGCGCAGCAGTCAACTCTCATGAGGAGTCATCACCCATGACATGAGGAGAGGCTGAGACAAAAACTGGGGGGACAAAAAGGTAAAAGTCCTTCAATGACATCTGTTAAAAGCAAGGAGGGAGGGAAGCATTTGAAACAGTTTATGGGATAAAGTAAGCTGCAGACAGAGAGAGAGCTACCAGCTGGCTCCCTGGCTCTGATTCCATGACCTGTGGCGATGCCTGCAAAGGAGCCGCAGGGTTTCATGCTGTGTCCTGGCAGCAGGAGCTGGTTTGCCTGGCACCAGTCACCATAGTTATCTGCTGCCTCCACCTGCATCTAGAAGACACTATGCTATTGTCATCCACCCTATTCAAGAGCATTTTTGAGTGTGACACAGGTACACATTATCAACTTGGGTTTTATTTGTTTTTTTTTTCTACCTATGTGTGTCCATGTAGGCATACAAGCCCAAATTTTACATACTACCTTTCTCTGGGGCAGAGAAGCCACGTGCAGCTGCTCCCATTTGCATAATCCCTTTTAGGTCATTGAGGTTGCAAAAACATGAATCTGGTGCTTAGTGTGATATTAGCCACAGGTTCCTTATGCAGACAGCAGTACTCTCACAGAGGGCAATAAAAGTAACCTGGTGATGATGGAGCAGCTGAATGGACATGGATAAGCTCTGGGATCACTCCTCACGAACAGCCAGGATAAGAGCCAGGATGTGCAGTTCCAGTCTGTCACTGAGACACATGCCTCAGTCTCATGCTTTCAACTTACACTTGTAATTTTGAAGTTAAATTCCTCCACTGAGTGATCATGGAGCAGGTACTCACTGCAACGTGGGGACTCTTGCTGTGGTGGGTTGACCGGTACAGGTCAGGTGCCCACCAAAGCCACTCTGTCACTGCCCTCCTCAGCTGGACAGAGGAGAGAAAACACAATAGAAGGCTTGTGGGATGAGATAAGGACAAGGAGAGAGCTCTCACCAGTTACTACCACAAGCAAAACAGACTCAACCTGGGGATAAGACTAGCACGATGAGAAATAAAACCAAATCTTAAAACACCTTCTCCCCACCCCTCCCTTCTTCCTGGGCTCAACTTCACTCCTGATTTGTCTCCCTCCTCCCTACCAGCAGTGCAGGGAGATGGGGAATGGAGTCTTCAGTCAGTTCATCCCATGTCTCTGCCACTCCCTCCTCCTCAGGGAGCTACTCCTCCACTTTTCCAACATGAGTCCTTCCCATGGGCTGCAGTTCTTCATGAACCCATTGTGGGTCCCTTCCACAGGGTGCAGCCCTTCAGGAACAGACATCAGTGACCTCAGTGTCTGCAGAGCTACTGCTCTTACATATTCCCACTCCTCTCTCCTCTGGCTGCTGTTGAGCAGCTTTTTTCCTTCTTAAATATGTTAACCCAGAGGCACTACCACCACTGCTGATGGGCTTGGCTTTGGTCGGTGGCGGGTCCATCTTGGAGCAGACTTGGCATTGGCTCGTGGGGGGAAGCTTCTGGCACATTCTCACAGAAGCCACCCCTGTAGTCCCCCTGCTGCCGAAACCAAGCAAATTTGCCAAGCAAATTCAAGAGATTTGCATTTTCACGTACTGGGCTCCTAATTTAGACACTGAAATTCAGTGCCTAAGGAGAGGCAGCGTGAGTAATCTGGAGTGCAGAGGAAGGAGATACATTAGCTGACAACAAACACAGAGATTTTTTTCACTGCTGGACTTCTCAGTGTATTTTGAGCCTGCTCCAAGTTCACGTAAAGCCAGCAGAGTCTTTCAAATTATTTGCACCAGCTATTTTATCCAAAGTCCCATTTTAAAAAATTAAGGATGAATTTTAGTATTGCTCCTGTTTATAACAGTGGAAATTTTGTGAAGGACAACTTCTATATTCAACAGAATCAGTACAAAAGAATCCAAAATAACAGAATGGAGACAAGTGCTTTCTATTCACATCTACTCCACTCACTTCAATGAGAACTCCAGAAGCAGGTCCTGCAAGAAGGAAATTATTACTCTTGCTAGGGGAAATGTCCTGTGAAGGACTCTTGATGTGGCTTGTCAGACCTTGTTCAGAGCACAAAGCCAGCAGAAAAGGTTTAAGTAACACGTGCAAAAAATGCAACATCTTTCATCAATTACCAAGCTGCAATGTAAAATGAAAAGTAAAATGCTAAATACCAAGTTCTGCTTTTCCTCAAACATTTCCCTTCATAAGAGTAAAAAAATATATAAATCAAGTAATCATCAGTTGGACTGTGTACTTGGATTTGAAAGCAGATAATAAATAGCACAGCCTTCTTTCACTTATTAACATAACTAAGCTCATTGCATAATATCTGCTTATTTTTGGAAAGCAGCCCTTTTTACCTGTCCCAATAGCACATTACTGAGTTGGCAAGAAGCATGAGCTTTTGAGTAAATAAGAGAATTTCTTCAGTTTGAACTCACTTGCCAAAAATTTCGTCTTGAAAGTCTGGGTCTCCAATTAAACAACTTTTTTTTTTGAAGGACAAAGTCCCCTTGACTCAAAAGTTCCTTTGTTATAGTCCCCTTTACCAGCTTTGCCATTATTTCCATTTTATTTGGCTATGTGTGATGCTGTCAGTTTATTTATCTCACAAATGATTACAAAGAACATTTTGGTAGAGAAGACTGTTCTGCCAGATCAAACACTCAGAGTGTTGAGAAGACACATCTCCTCCCATCTATCTTTGCTCAGGACAAAACCTGTAGCTCCAAACCAGGGGTTAGACTGCCAGAAAATGGTCCATGACTGTTATCATCCCGTGCCCTGTGCTGGTTCTGCTCCATGAAGCTGAAGGCTTAATCCTGAACCATGCAGAGGATGAACCTCCCAGAACACCCTGATTGGCCTTGAGCCCTAAGTCATCTCATTCCTGCCCCTCTGACAGACCTGCAACAGCTGAGGATTTCCTGCAAAGTTTTGATGGTTTCTCTGCACTATTTTGTCCTTGCTTTCAGTAACAGTCCTATTGTGGCTGTCATCCAGTGTTTATATTCCTTAGTTCAAGTCTCATAAAAAGCCCAGTTGCTGGTCTTGGAATGATAAATCAGCATTTCAGAATTTACTCTTGCTTCCATGCAGTGCTATCAATCATGTCCAATATATATTTTATAGTGCTTCTCTTTTCCTTAACCTCATCATTGTACAAAACAGTGCTGAGGGAGAGAACGCTGGCATGTATCTGAATATCAGTAATTACAAGATTTGAGAGTTTAGGGTGTTGGATTATATCTGTATCTCTGAGTGGGATTCTCAGGATTTTATGAAGACAATAAAGCCTGGGGATGCCTTAGCCCTTAGACCGAAAACCTTTCTGACTGCTCAGCCTGGTTTTGTACCAGCAAGGGAGAGTCAACACTGCCCAAATACATGAGCACAACAAATAAGGCACTAGTTGGCACTTTAAGTGGCTCTTAATGTCCCTCCACAACACTGCAATGTGCTGTCATCATGACAAGCCAGGCACCAGATGCCTTTATTTTAATTGCACTGAAGAGATACTGGTCCCATCGAAGGCTCTGCCCAAAGGCAAGACTGATCACAGCTCCTCCCTGGGCAACTGCTGCTCTGAGATGTCATTTTCCCCAGCACTGAAAAATGTTTCTAGTTCAAAAATTCATGGCATGAGTTCAAATGTCTCCCAGAAGCTCTTTCAACCACAACCGCAAATATGGTTTCACTCTTCAAATGCTGCACTGGCAGCAAAATCAAAGCTTTACCACTGCTCGACTGTTCCAGTTTGGAAACAAATTTTATAGCCAAGATTTCCCCAGTCAGCCTAATTCCCACTAGCCAAAAATCATAACAGTCTGTCCAGAGGAAGGCAATAGTCTGAATCTGTCCACAGCAAAGTAACCCCTTGATTTTGGTACTCTTGTGAACTTTTCCCCAAAGGTAAATTTCTCTACACGTGAATCATTACACCGAACCCTTCTGTCTTCTGACCTACTATTGAACCACCCAGGAGACAGCATTTAAATGCAAGAAGGTAAAACAGTAGTATTGACTGTTCTTTGTCTGGGTTTATTTAATTCTGTAAAGCAAACAGTTTGTGTGAATTGCATTCCTGGTAATAAAATCGTCTTGCACATTTGCTTACAGAGGGTCACCAGGGAGAGCAAATGCACCTGTACTCAGCAATAAATGTTTGATTCTGTGTTGCACAGCAATTATTCAAAATGAGAGAGACTATTGGATCCAAGATTGCTGCCCTTTAGGACTAGCCTGTCAAGATGCGTAGCTCTGTACTTATCCAAGTGAATTTCATCTCCACAGACTTATTACTGGGTGATATTCCAGTCTTTCAGTCCAAGTTGCACCTAGCTTGAAAAGAACATTTGACTACCAGACTGCCTTTTCTTTGTTATAAGGAGCATTGCTTTTTTTATCATTATCATTTTTATCAATATGCCATAGCATATGAAAGGAGCAAAATTTAAAATGCATGGGTGGTTTATTCTGAGAGGACAGAGAAAGACAGAGATTTCAATTTAATCAGCCCTAAAATTGCTTCTTCCCTGGCTTTAAAAATACTGTAGCTTTAGTCATCAAGGGGAAGTTATGATACTGGCATATATTTATTTTCTTGGTTTTTTGGACTTACTTTGGAAATTTATCATGAATCTGGTATTTTTCTGTCTTCTTAAATTAAACAAGGAGTCACTAATATATTTTATAAATATATCCTTCTGTAGATACTTTCTCGACATTTATTACTTATCTAGGCTTGCACTCATATACTTTTATATATTCCTCAGCAAAGAGAAATATAGCACAATTCCGCTGAGCTTAAGTGCATCCAGAGCTGTGAGCCACTTCTGCTTAAAGTAAGATTTAATCAACGCAGTGCCACCTCAACCCTGACCAGATGATCAGTCACCACTTTGAGTAATATCTTGGGAAGTCTGAGCTTACAGACAATTACAGACCACTTAATCACCAAATTTAATCAAGATAATAATTAGGCAGTGCATCCTGCTTAATGCACAAGGATGTGAGCCTTCCAGCTCCCGCTGCCAGATCGGAACTGAGCACAGGAAT
Source organism: Chiroxiphia lanceolata (assembly GCF_009829145.1). Lineage (NCBI taxonomy): Eukaryota > Metazoa > Chordata > Aves > Passeriformes > Pipridae > Chiroxiphia > Chiroxiphia lanceolata. Next base: position 8,457,419 of record NC_045637.1, on the reverse strand, counting down.
GAGGTAAAGAATCAGTGAAGTCAACAGACTATATCTTTAATGATAGAAGAAAAGCTAAACTCAGCTTGCCAAGTCCTTAAGAAATCCAGTTCTTTGTGCCAGCTGAAAACCCAAGCCTATGTGATTCTTTCAACAAGCTATTTCTTCAGAAGACCAATTTATTATTTTGTATTTGACCAGGCTTGAGAGATAAAACTCAGAGCCCTGGCCAGTAGGTGCTTTATTGGTGCTTAGTAAGCACTTTCTGCTCAGATAAACCCTGCTCTGCCGAATGGATAAGGGGGGAAAGGAAAAGCTCAATTAGATGACTTTTTGAAGGTCAAAATGAAGAATATAATTCTGTCAGTCATTTCAGCCACTGTACTACACTGCCTCTGTTGCGTCAGCATTGTAGGTCTAAGGAAAGCGTTACAAGACTCTGTTGTTAATAAATTTTTTGAAGCACCTCATATTTACTGTAAGCTAAGCAAAGTCACTTTCTGTGATAGATGCTATTAAGAAATTTTTTCCATATTTTCCTCTGACTTCAAAGTGCCATGTGAGTTTTCTTGTTAGAGCCTGGTGACATCCACATGTCACTGAACTAGAGGAACAGTGGCAGCAGCAATGCATCTGTAAATATTAAAAAGCCCAGAAACATGAAGTCTTGGAAGAAATAATGGGGGGTATAGAAAATTGACCACTCCCATTTCCAAATTCTACAAGCCCTCTGGGTTAAAAATAGGATGAAAAATGTATAAGTGTATTTTTTTTTTCTTTTAAACCACTGGGGATACTGGCTAATATTTTAAATTCAAAAAGTGAATAACTTCTGATAGTGGCCAGCAGAAAACCAACTCTACAGAGTTATGGGGAAGTAAAATCCTTTATTTGCATATATGAGACCTAAAAAATAGAAGAGAAAAGGTAACATTTCAATCTTCAGAGCTGCTGCTAGCTACAATATAATCCCTTTTGTAAATTTGGTGTCTTGAGCTGCCAATTCTTATCAAGGGTGTAACTATCAGCCATTGTGGGACTGCAAACAAGAATTCTCACTGTATTTTAATGGCTGCTGGCCATATCCATCAAACAGGGGACTCTAACAGACATACAGTTATCATTGTTCAAATTTTAATGAATATATGGCAATCCCATTCATTATTTAAGTGACATTCAGATGCAGTTTCAGTCAAAGCTTTCTCTTCATAAATGTTATTAGCTACAAATGCGCCTTTATTAAAATATTACATTGTGCAAAAGTAAAGTGTTGTACTGATAATCAAAGGAAAATGAATGGAAAAAACTAAAATCCACAGCAATACAATCTGAACTCCCTATTCAGTGAAAAACCTCTTTGGTTTTAGCGGGCAGTTTCTCAGAGCCAGCACAAGAATGCAAGGTCAGGCCCACTGGGCACACACAGAGACACAAAAACCACCTTCTCCACACTCTTGTGGCTCCCATGCAGACTGCTACCTGATTGTTTAACTCCAAACATGTCTATCTGTGGTCAGTCGGGCCACAACTCAATAATACTGTCTGCAAATCCAATATACATGGTCCTCTGGACAACCTCACATTTGTTATCGAACTGTTCGGACCACGCACCTTGAAAAACCCTCTGTAAATGAGTGTTGGGGCTGTTGTATATGGTTTAATAGAGTTAAAGGTCTGCTTTTCTCATGGATGCTTATATTTCTTTATACACCTTTGTGTCAAGGTTTCTCAAGTTAGGCACTCAGAGCTGAAACAACCTAAATCTAATCAGGCTGCACAGGCTGGCTGCAGACTGCTTCCTACTCAAGCCAGGAAGCAGCTATTTATTTTCTCTAAAGTAATCCCACCTCAGCAAGACATTTAAGCACACATCTAACTTTGTAACAATAGAGTGGGTTTCCCACTCACTTAAATAATGCAGATGCAAATGCTCTGCTGAATCAGGTTTATAAAAATCCAATAGCAATCGGTAATACTGTGAAATAGAAGACCAATCTCCGCTCTGCAGTCAGGAGATTGGAGCACACCGCTGGGATCTCTAACACGGTGTCCTTGATAGTGCCATGGGAATGCCTCCACTTCCCTGCCTCCCGCTCTGTTACCCAGGCACAGAGCCACACACACTCCTCCTGTTCTCTCTGTCTCAGAATAAGATGTATTTCTATATTGAAGGTATCTATTATGCAAGATTTATCTTGGGTTTCCCTGCCCTGCTTTTCTAACTGTGCATTTGAAATGAATCTACTGTCAGCAGCTAGGCTGGGTATCTGAAGCAGCAGGGACAGGAGCAGAGGTGGTTTATTTGCCAGGGCAGAAGGCTTTTCTTCTGCAGCAACTTTGTATGAAATTGTATTTATTACTACCAGGATGAAAGAACAAAACAACATTTCACTGGAGTTGCGAACCTGTCCCCACTAACTATATATAGAGCACACTGAAGATGAAGGCAAAACCAGTCCCTGCTAAACCTGGTCAACTCTGATGGACTCTGGGAAAGGATCAGAGAGACAACAACAAGAGACTAACAAGGATGCCTGAGAGCAAACTTCTGCATCAACCCCCTTCTAGTCAGTAGCCTTCTTCCCACACTGGCACCTAAACTCTGCAGGGACTTTGTCTTAAAAGAGAGAAAAAAAAGAAATTGTAATAGCAGTAGCAGTATTAATGTTCCCAGAAGTACCTGAGGTGATGCCTCTGCACACTGCATCTTGGCAGGAGTCAATATTTGCCATATATCTCATGGCTGTGCACAACAGGCACCCAGAAATCAGGATTTCCCTGTCTGTGTTTCCATGGAGTCCCCACATTGTATGTGTTGTGCCCAACACACAGGGACAAGATGGGCTTTTGCAGAAATGTCAGCCACAAGCATGAGTTTTGTTGAGAAGATGACAAAGGGACATCCTCCCTTCCCACCACTAAAGGCTCTGCTCAGACTCTCACCTGCAGGATTAATAATCTGTGCCCTGAAAGAAGACAACATGGTTTGTTACTTTTTGGGGAAGGAGGAAGGGCTTGAGAGGTACTTTTGGGTGAAGGTTCAAGTTGAAGGATCTAGAGTACAGAAAATGCAGCCTCATTTTAGTCTGAATAAGGTCTTCAAACAACTGTGACTACACACACGCATGATCTGGCCTTGACTGATGTACAACGTATAAATGACACTTAATGGTTGAAGGAAAAAGACCAAAACAACCTCCTAACATTAGCCAATTCAATCGCTTTAGGAGAAGGACCATCAGCATCAAGAAAGACATAGCCATGGAGAGATGCTCAAGGGCAGAGGGCACCTTTGTAAGAATAAACCTGGATTAATTGAGCCATCCATCCCAGAGAAACACATCAGTGTCTCTATACATTGACTATGATTTTTTTTCCTATAGTTTGTGTAAGCCTTTCAGATATCCACCACTTCACCTTGAAGGTTCAATTCTGTAAAAAAGTTGCAGTGGGAGGTGGTTAACCTCCAGCCTGGGTGGAATCTGTCACTGTTGCCAATTTAAAAGGTGATCGTAAGAAGACATCTCAACCCAGGCTGCAAGAAACAACATCTTAATCTTGAAACTCTTACTGTTATTCAGGAACCAGAGGCAAGAAGCGCCCTCTCCACTGCTGCTCCTTGGATAAGAGTTAGAATGCTTTCCAAATTAAACATTTATAAGCAAGGTAATTTCTCCATGCCTTTGCTAGATTTAAAAATGAAAATTAAAGCATTATTAGGGAGTAAGGGTCAGGCATATACCCAGCCAACCATCTGGCAGTGAGTCCACCTGGAAAAAAGAGATTCCAAAATAAATTTTTTAATGAGAAGGATGGCAAAAAGCCAATCAGAAGCTGCAGAAGACACCTCATTAAAGAAATTGATAAGCCTAAGTCAGGTCAATCTGTTTAAGTAACTCAATGGCTTCAGTCAGATTGGAATAGATCTGTTTAATTTCACTTCAGAAAAGCAGCAGCACAGTGGGAGTGGAGGAGGAGACCTTGTAGGGAGCCATAAGTGTTCTATAAAAGTTGGGAATCATGCGGGAAGTTGCACCTGTGGTTCACCCTCTTGGAAGAGAGACATCTCACACAAACAGAGCTGAAGGAGTTGTAGGCAGCAAGAGCAGCCACACAGGAGGAGCAGATCTTCATTTTGCAGTGCGTGCTGATACTGTGGGACCTCCCTTGCTCAGCCACAGCCCATGTGGGGAACACAGGTCCCACCAAAAGAGCCAATCTGGTAAATGCAAAACGTTAAACTTAAGGCATGAGCCAGAATCTGACTTATTTTTACACCTCTGCAGCACCGAGAGAGCTTCAGCAGGAAAAAGGAGCTGATTTTCTGCTGGAACAAAGAGATTAAAATATGGTTCTCGTTTTGAAAGTCAAGCTCGGGGGCCCCGAATGGGAAAATAAATTCTTGTAGTTCCAAAAGACTGTGCTGTGAACCAAGCAGCACTGCCTGCTCTCTGTCAGGATGTCTACCCTGCCCCTGCTCACCATGCTGACTGCAGGGTTATCACTTACCTCAGGATTTCCATGACGCTGAGAGCAGCATAGCCACCACTGTGCTGTGCATCCCAGCTGGAAACTGCCAGCAGCCAAATGGCATCATGCTAATGAACGCTGCTTCCAGGGCACAGCATCAACTGTAATTAGCAAACCACTGCTAAGTTCAGGGACCTTGTTTGCAGGTGTCGGAGTGACCTCACTGGTACAACTTTAGGGCTTATTTCAACATCGAGTAGAAAAATAATGTCTTTTAGTAATTGTATGGTTTGGTAATAGGTAAATAAGAACTTTGCTTCAAAAAAAATTAAAATAAACCCAGCACTGCTTTTATCAGGCAGATCGCAGCAGCAAACCCGTAGAAGGTTTTGTCATGCTTGGACTTAATCTACCTTTTTTAGAAATGATGTATAAGAAATTATCATAATGATTAAGAGGCAAACACAGCACAAATGGAGTCCCTATCACCCAGGCTGCAAGTAAACATTAAGTTTTATAATTTATGACTGTACACCATAATAAATATGTCTATCTCTCTGAGGCTTTTTTTCCTTGTAGCCATACTCTGAGGGGTTTGGTGGATGTCAGCAGCCCCAACATTAAATACCCTTCAGTCGAGCCTCAGAAATGATGAGGTTTTGAATTCTTTGAATAGACCTATTGGTCTCAGCACTGGGAATCACACCTCAATGCTTATCCTAACAGGAAAGTTAGAAAAAACCCCTTAAAATGCAAAGGGAGAGATTCCCACATTTCTATCCAGCCTGAAAAGGAGGCATTTTGGTGAAACACCATTAGGATGATCATGACAATATCATTAATCTTATCAACATGGCAATAATGCACAATACTAAAACCTGCAGCATCAATGTCAAATTAAAACCCATTTGTCTGGAACTGAGTAATTATTTTTTACACTGGAAATGGTACTACATCGCAATGGAAGGCTCTCTTGATTTTCGTAAAGGGGGTATGTTAGGCAAATACTTCACCAGTGATGTGGGAATCCCAGGGGTCCCAGACGTTTCTTGATGCACCAACATCACCTGCCCTACTCTTGACATAGAGTCACAGAACAGTTTTGGTTAGAAGGAACTTTAAGATCACTTAGTTCCAACTCTCCTGCCACGAGCAGGGATGCCTTCCACTAGACCAGCCTCATCCAACCTGGCCTCAAACACACAACAAGGCATAACTAAGACCCCTTTAGGGGGAAAGGAGGCAAACACAGGAGCTACACAGGTCGAAGAGATGAGGATTTTAGCTAGGATTTTGGATAGATGATTACTACAGACCATTAAGCTGTTCTCCTCTGCCTGAATTTATTGTTGTCTCAACAAAGGAACATGCAGGGGGCTGGGTACCTGCCAGGGCTGTGCAGAGCAGTTGCGCCAATTTTTTTTTTTTTGAAAAAAGGAAAAGCCAATGTAAAATCGGAAGGAAGCCATAGACACTTGTTTTCTCTTGCACCTGCAAAACCAAAGCTAACTTCCGTCTCAATAGAAAACCTAATGCAGAACCCAGAAGCTTAGGAGAAATACACCCTGCCCCTTACTTCCTTCCACGAATATTTCCGGTGGATGTTTAAAAATCTCCATCACACACTCCAGTTCCAGTTGAGCACATTTTGCTTCACCTTCTCCTAGCAGCTTGCACTTCTTTTTCTAGGGCATATGAATGATAAAGTAATAAGAAGGGGAAAAAGCACACCTGACAAACGCTCACATCCCCAAGGCAGCCAGCTCTGAGCAGCAGGACAACTCAGGAATCACTTGTGTCTCAAGAGTGACAAGAGATGGGTGATTTGCATGTGCAGAGAGCTTAGGTTAGTCAAATGATTTTTGCAGGGCTTTGTGCCAGAATGAAGCAGAATGAAACAGAGATAATCCCCTGAAAGATGCTCCACACAGCAGGGGAACAGCCAGATGCTTCCTGTGCATGACATTTCAGGGTAGTGCAAGATACATATCAGGACAGAGGTTCAGCAAGGTCATCATCAGCAGGCCAGAGGGAGAAAAAAGGTTTTAAAAAAGTGAAATATAACAAAACAAGAACAGAACTACAGGGCAAACGCTTCGTGCTGGGAAGTTGTGCTGAGGTCTGGTATTGAGAAATGGCAGTTGGGGCACCAGAGAGCCATCCCAGAGCAAAGCTGCACGTGGGCAGATGGTAATTTGGGGGTGTGTGCAAAATCAAATATTCATAAATGGCTAAGCACAAACCTTGGAAATAAAGAAAGCATCACTGTGAAGCAGACTTAGCATTCCCAGCTACCTGAAATGCAACTTGTGATTTAAAAGCTTACAGAATTAAAAAAAAAAAAAAGGATAAAATAATCAACTTGCTAAAATGGCATACAGTAGGGGGTTCTTTGCTTGTTTGCTTTTCTGTAAGCATCTGAACTTTGAAAGTCTATAACAGTCACATTAGACCTCAAAAGAACTGCCTGCAATTTAGTTTTGTTTCTACCATAGTTCCTTAAATGTCTAAAATTACTAATTTAGAAAATAGTACCTCTAGCAGACATCTGGGTTTTCTGTGGTCAGACTTTCCAGTTATATCATGTGCTGTTTAGCAACATCTTTCCTTGTCTTTGAGTATTTTAGTGTCTCAGGGGATTTTAGATCGCATCACATCTAAGGCTATAGCTGCCCAGCTAGTCACAAATAATCAAAATATTATGAGCTGAACACACAGAGAGACAGAGAGTAGAGTGTTGAGAGCCAGAGGTGTGATGCAAAATTACAATCAAAATCTTCTGAACAGGAATCATGTTTTCACATCCCACAGCTGCATTTGTAAGGCAGCAGTCCTTTTACTTCTCTGTAAATAAACCAATATTTTTACTTTATTCTTTTACATATTAAACTGTTAGCAGAGAACAGAAATTATGTTTCTCTACTAAACAAACTTCACTTCTGCATACTGTCATCCCTTCCTCAGAAAAGCCAACAAAAGAACTTTTTTGCAATGACAGTGAACACGTGTAAGAGCAATGGGCTATCAAATTAAAGACAAATGTGTTATAATTTCAACATTGACTTGCATGCACAGCAGAGCTATCCTGATGAAAAAAGAACTAATGAAACCCCTGCTACAAATCATCAGAACAGTGTGAACAAAGGGAAATTGCCACAGAAATTACAGCTACTCAGATGGCTGTACAGGAGAAATTCCATCTCCAGGTTATCACAGCAGCTGGTGTTCAAAAGACCACTAGAAAGTTATAAAAGGTTCTTTAAGATAGGAAAGGCCACTTCCTCCTTAACCTTATGGAGGCAGTATTACAGCCCAAAGCATGAGACACAGTATCTGGTGTATCAGAAACCCTGTTCTCCTGGTTTACTCAAAACTACAGCACAGTGGCAAGTTTCAGGGTCAATTAGACTTTGACAAAGCATCAACGCTTCACTGAAACTTGGATGTTGTTATTCTTTCATTTGAGAAAAAAAACCCCTAACATTTGCCCTGTGACAGAGGGCTCACAGCATCCTTTTAATCAGACAAGGTCACATATTAAATACTTGAGGAAGCTGTTTTCTCACGTGGAAAACAAACACTTTGCAAAAGGATTCACTCATTGCATGTGTGGGCACTTGGGATCAGGTCAGTCTGGACTTCTCATCTATGACAGTGTACATGGGGTGTACACAGCAGGAAGGCTTCAAATAGTTTTCAGCTAAGCCATGGATCTTAGCATGACTGATTATTTGGGTTTTGAGTCTGGTTTTATGTATTAAGGTTTTTGAAAAGGAGTCTGGGTCCTGGGTTTGGTAGGACAGATCTGAGTCAATAAGGCCAGAAAGACTTTTATTTCCCTCCCTACAGAAAGAGGAGCAGATCTTGTTAATTTTGGACCATAAGGAAGCTTCTCCATCTCTTTTGTATTCATCTAAAAGGGACAAAATCTATGTGCTGGATATTTTTCAAAAGATTACAAATAGTTAGTTCGTTAGTTAGCTATTTTTAATGACATAAAAGAAGTGGGCAGGCACAGTGTTCACTGACTTTCAGTAAGGTACAAACAACTCAGTGCTGTTTGGGCTCTGAAAGTCTCCGATCAGCTTATCTGATGGACACAGCCTTGGTGCTTCAATTCTCCACAGCAGAAGATAACCAGAGAATCAGTATTATCTCCTTCAGTTAGACACCCCAGCCTCTGCCCTTTGGCACTTGCATACTTAGATAAGAGGTTAATAGGATCTCACTCCAAGCCCTGCTCAGGCAGGACCCATCTGATCAAACGTCACACCTCAAGGACTGGGCAAGTCACCAAGGCTTCTTTAATTGTCAACAGAGAGGAAGTCCCATATCCCAAACCTATTTTTTCAGTGTTTCCTCTAAAACGAGACAAATCACATGTTAAAGTACCTATTTCTCTTTGTGACCTAAAAAAAGAGGACAGATTACTGCTCTGACAGCAGCACATACGTTGCAGATGCTTGCACTCTGTCAGATGCATCCCACACCAATATCCTGCACTGTAAGAAAGTTCTCAGCACAGGAAAACACTCCCTGTTCCAGAAGGAACACAAACTGCTTTCACCTCACACCATGCCTGTCCTCCATGCACTCACTTCCTTTGATTTTCTAAGTTTCTCCCAATTAAAAGAAACTGGAGTATTCTTAAAAGAAAATGAAGATCCAATTCCCTCAGAGACTCCCTTCTGCAAGGTTGTTTTTAACTTATGGCACAGCAGTGTACTGTTCCCAATATCGATTCTGCCAATGGCTCTGTCAGCCAGTAGCATAGAGAGGGAGCAGAGGGAGTGGAAGTCTTGTCCATGAGAGCCACACATGTATTAGCCCCAGAGTGAGATGGAGAAACCGAGCCCTGCACTCAGAGTTGAAAGGAAGGTCTTGTTGCCAAACATGAGTGTGGTTTTCCTTCATGTCTTAGTCATCTCACATGTTTTTGCTTTTCACTGTGTTTCCTAAGGAAATGAGTCCCAGAAGCCAGGTTTTTTTCACAGCTCTTTTTTTTCTTGGCTCCTCTGAGCACTGGCTCCACTTAACAGTTTTCCCTTGCCCCTTTTTGTCCTCTCCGCTGACCCAGGACACCCAGGATGACAGTGCTCAGAGCCTCCTTACCTGAAAAGCCACAGAAATGAAGAATAAAGACATGTCTGGGGACAAAATGTACTGTAGCTGTGACAGGAAGCCCTGCAAACCTAAAACCACCTTCCATGGCACGGGGGCAATAGCCACATTTCAACCCCCCTTGCCAGCACTGTGACCAAGAGGAGACAGAGATAACACTGTTACAGGCTTCATCCTACCAGATAAGCAAAGATGAGTTCTGTAATGGTGGATGTCAAGTATGAGACAGTATGAGAATAACACCTCTGAGTAGTTGCTGCCCATACAGCACCTCGGATCACGGAGCTGCCTGGGCAGCAGTAATTCCTCCTGCCACCAAGGTTTTCTGCTTGAAAGGCTGACACCTTTGCAGCTACTTTGGGCCTGGCACCTCTCCAAACTACAGTCCCATGGGGCAGCACTGTGCACCTGGGCTAACTTATTCCTGCATTCACACACCCTTATCTGCTCAAGGGTCATTGTGGCTGGATTTCACCCCTGCTTTCAGGGCAGGTAGCAAGCAGCATCCCACTTTCATACCCTCTACAGCAGTGTTCTAAATCCTTGAAAAGCTGATGGCAAATCTTGCTGAGGGACACCTACACTGTCATTTGCAACCATGTTTCCTACCTGTCAAGAGCTATTAGTCATAGAATGGCCTGGGGTGGAAGGGACCTTAGAGATCTTCTTGTTCCAACCCCCTGCCATGGGCAGGGTCACTTCCTCCTAGACCAGGTTGCTCAGAGCCCCATCCAACCTGGCCTTGAACACTTCCAGGGATGAAGTTAGTTAAGGAAGGGAGCAAACTGTCACTTCTCTCTATCTCCTTCTTTTGAAAAGGAAAGAAAGTTGGAACATTTAATCTACCTGCCCCATTTAACCTGACCTTGAACTCTTTCAGCCATGGGACATCCACAGCTTATCTGGGCAAGCTGTTTCAGTGCCTCTCCACTCTCACAGTAAATGAATCACATTCGTTTTTCTCATCCAGTAAATTAAAGGCTACAAGGTTGTAGCTTACAAAACCAAAACCAGGTCAAGATTCTCAGATATTGAGAGCTCAGGCATCATAAACTACCTGTCCAGCAAAAGAAAGCATGTTTTATTTTATAAATAGGTATATTTAGGATCAAGTAAGCATTATACTCTCCTTTCCCCATCCAAAACAGTGGAGTCTGCAGGAATATTGCTCTGACATATTTCAATATCTCATCAGTCATGTTTGCACAATGTGGGATATGGAGAACCCTTAAAGAGAGAAAAATGGAGCCCATAGTATTATTTATCCTACCAGAATCTTCTTATACTGCAAATCCAAAGGTTCCCTATGCGTCTTCATTAGTTTAAACTTTTGACATCTGTGACTTCTCCACAAAAATAAGCTTTCTGCCTTTCAGCTCTTCAAGGACAGATGCCTAAGGACTGCCAATGTTTTGGTATTGTATCTACGTGGTACTGTACCAACTCATCCCACTGTTCCAAAAATTTTTAGTGTGATAGCACATTAAAAAAAATTATAGAAAAGAAATATTAATTAAAACTAGAGAAGCTCTTAAAGAGGTGTAAAGTAACAGGTACAGACTACAGCTCACAAAACCATACCAAAGTGGAGTTCACAGATCTTCTCTGGTAGAAATAGAAATGAAACTCCGTCTTCAATATAGTGTCCTAACCAAAGTCTATCCCGTTTTGCTTACTTTAAAAATAAGCAGTTTCTATTTACCTAATCTCTACAAACAAGAACCCTTCAAAGGCTGGACTCAAGAGATCATATCACAGACCTTTGTTGGAAGAAAGATTAAATAAATGTTATCTTGTTTCCCTGAAACTGTAAGCCACCAGTTCTCACCCTGCAACTACAATAGTTAAGAATAAACTCAGATCAATACTGCCACTGAAATCCAACCTTTCAAAGCACTGGCTATAGCAGTGTTGCAGGTAGAGGGGCCAAATGCCACCAGATGTGGTTGGGAAGTGCAGTTGGGAGGTTAGTGACTAGGGCTTCTGTCAGTAGGCTGTGTTACAGACCTATTCTGGATACTTCATGAATAACAGACTTCAGTCAGCCAGAAGTGTTTTTCCTTGATTGAGGACAGGTTGATAGATAGGTTGTGTATATATATTTATATCTCATCTGCTCCAAGAGGTATATTGTATAGGGCTCAGCTTGTCCAAATGCTCAATCTAAACCTGCCTCTACTTTTCTTTCCTGTACATTAGAAGGCAAGAGAAGTGCTACCATTTCTCTTGTTGCAGTTTGGGAACTCGCAGTGCAGACCATGCTAGTTTTTATTATTCCCACATGTAGAATAGCTCCCCTTCCCATTGTTATCCACTGACACACTGTCACTGCAGGGGTAAAAAGGAAAAGAAGGTAATGACACAAAACACAAGGTTTTAACCTGAAGTTTATTCCTCTTTGGGTGTCTGAGGCTGATTAAAGCATGAATCCAGTTCTGCCGTTTAAAACAGGAATTACCCAAGTGACTCACCTCTTGTTGAGAGAGAGACCACTGGCTTGTTCATCATGTGCCAGTGCTCAGAGCATGACACTTATCTCCATTTAGAGCAAGAACCTGATTCCTGCAATTTATTCTTGGGTCTGTTGTGGATTGCATGGCTTTGGGGAAATTGCAATAAAAACTTGAAAACTTGACAATTTTAAACTGACGCTTCCATTACCAACAGACTCTTCCTGTACAGATTGGTTAAGCTCCGATGCTGAAGCTGAGATTTCAAACTTGTGTTTGCTTTATAAGTCTCATTTGCATAGTCATCAAGGCATCAATTAGCAGCATTAAATTGGGGGAGAATCTGCTATGAAATTTAGTCATCTGGTACCACGAAAAAGTGCTGGCATGGTTGTTTGATGTTGTGAAGGAGGCTGATGCTCCAAACCAGGAGATACCAGAGCTTTTCAAGTTCTGCTCATTAGTTGTTTTGCAATGACAAAGGAAACCGTAAGGGCTTTAATCTGTAAATAATTTTTCATTCAGGGATTTGGGAACAATCTAGAGGACACAGAATTTGTTTTGTTTTGTTTTGTTTTGTTTTCTCCATTAAATCCTTCATTAAAGTACTGCTCGTTTAATAGAAAGTTTGGGGAGAAAAGAAAAAGGAAGTAAGTGATGTGTTTTTATGCAGAACCAAAACTCTGGCACCTCTTTGTTCTTGTTGTGCAACAAACAGTTTGCTTTAGTTGCAGGAGATTTGCATAAGAATGTTTCACAGTACAAGCAGGGAAAAATGATTCTAAAACACAAGGGAAAAATTAAGAGGAAAAACACAAGATAAGGTGGCCAGATGAGCAGCTAAAGACTCTGACACCTTGATCTCGGCACATCAAACAGAACACCTCTACTTACATGCAGACTGTGTCCTCCTCCAAAAAACACATTCCCCCCTTGGTGCACAGATACTCAACTTCAGATCAAAGCATTCTCAAGGTTGTTTGAGTGCTTTTTTTTATCAGTCAGTTCTAGTCACTTCCTCTAGTAACCCTCAGTCCTTCAAAACACCCCTTGATACATCAGATACATGGCAGCACTTTTGGGTTTGAGTTTTAGTGCTGTACATCACCATGCCTGATTAGACTTCAGCAAAAACACTGTGTAATGATAATTTCAGGAAGAGGGAGGATTAATTTTGCTGTGATACTGCAAATCAATCTTCATTTTACAGTAATTAAGTGCAGCAGCTACAAGCCTTGCAACACAAACACTACGGCTGCAGGTACCCACTAGCAGTTCTGCCCAGGTAGCCTGCAGCAATGCAAGCTATGAGCTTTGTAATCAACATAGATTTATGGAGGGACTCTTCTGCCCAGTAACCCCCACTAGTGAGACAGTATCACCACAAAAGGCTGCCCAGAACAGTGGTGGATGCTCCACACCTGTAAACACTCAAGGGTAGGTTGGACAGGGCTCTGAACAAACTGATCTAGTGGAAGGTGTCCCTGCATGTTGCAGAGGGGTTGGACTAGATGACTTTTAAAGGTCCTTTCCAATACAAATCATTCTGTGGTTCTATGATTCTTCTTCCCTGACAGCCTGTCCCCAAGGTCAGAGGCAGAGTACAATGCTTGTATGTTAGAGGAGCAGTAAATACAACACCTGAGGGAGTCACACTGCTCATCCAGGCAAAATGCAGTGAAATCCTGGCCACAGTAAATTTGGTAAAAGCTGCAGGGAGAGGAAAGAATTAAATAGTCTGATTTGTGGAGGCTGGTTATTTTAAGGATACTGGAAAATGCATTGATGAGCCTAGTTTAATAATTAAGAGCATCAAACTAAAACTTCAGGCCAAATTACGTTCTCATTTTAGTTCATTTAGATCTGTGAAAATAGATTGAATTACTCAAGATCTTCATCGATGTAATAAAGCTGGTCATTTTGGCATTGCAATCCACGGGTACTCATCACAGAAGCTAAACCACAGCCTCGCTCCAGGTGGCTTCTCTCTACAACACAACATACATCCAAGGCACTTCAGAAACTAATCACCTACTGATCATATCCCTTCAATTAAAAATTACTCAATATTTCCAAGTGCTGGCAACCGTTTTAGAAACCAGAAAATTACAAAGTTCTTGACCAATAATATGCAGCTTTTCCTACACTGCAGAAGTGTCAGCTAAACAACATTAACCAGTTCAGCAAGGCAGTATAGTGTGTATCTGGTATGTGGTATATTTGAAAGTTTCTCCACCTCTACATCTGCTGTGACAACAGACTTAGTGGGACCAGCTGAGAGCAAAGACAAATAAGGAAAAATGTTTCTTACCCTATGGTGGAGATATAAATGGAGAGAATTTTTAGATCAATTTGATTCAATCAAATGGTAAAAGCTCCGAAGGTGTCTCTGGTATCACTCTTTTTTGATGAAGGGGACCCAGGCTGATGCACATGTTGCCACAGAGGAGAGATCTGATTTACTGGGGAAATGAGCTTTGCTGAGCAGTGTGGGGTTAACAAGGAAGTCTCATTTCCCCAGTAAATCACATATTTGCTTATGTGGCACTTAGTCTGGTTTATATCAGGTGAACAGAAAAGTAAAGAGGTGTGGACCTGAGATGATGATGATGTTTATTTTGAAGAGAACAGAAAAATACAGAGAGCTCACTACAGTTTTCTGCTTTTCTTATACAAACTATAGACACAAAGCAAACTGTTTTTTTTATTTTAATGCAAACTCCTCAGAGCATCGCTCACCAGATATTTCAGATTGAATTAATGAAGTCTCATCTCCAGGAATGCAGTCATTAGCTCCTCCAGTCTCTGCTGAAAGACAGGTTGGACTTACATTAGCCATGGCTAACAGCTTGGAGTAACTAGCAATAAAGCCAAATTACATACACCTTTGTTGAAGTAAGACTTTCTCACTCATTGTAAAGAAAATAAAGGGATTTTCCATATGACCGCACATGTCAAATTTGGTTCAATATATTTAATGTCATAACCACACTTTCAGCCAGGAAAAGGTTGCTCAGCTCCACAGCAGGAGTCAATGTTTGCATGGGAGAGCTGAACCAGTGTGAGCAAAATCTTTCTATACTGTGCCTTCTCAACAAGTGTCCCAGAATTCAGTGTTTTTTCATTATGCTGGGTGACTTATGGGATGTAGGTGTCCTACGGTCCATAAACACAGGGCCCACCACAGTCATATAACTACTGTAGTTTAAAGCTTGGAGTATATCAAACTGACATGGCAAAGAGACAGTTATTGGGAAATCAAAGCTGATAGTAGAATTCAAGAATAAAATTTTAAAAGGGAATAGGCCACGTGTCTTGCTCCCACTATATGGCTGCATTTAGTTAGTTCAAACACTGTGCCAATGTGTGACTCTACCAAAAATGTGCTTTGCAGCAATGACAAATGCGACTTGGTCATTTGGGGATATGCACAGGCATACATACCAGAGGAAACATACCAGTTTCCTCTAGAGCAGCCCTATGAAAAGGTGTTCTCAACTTTCCTTTTATCATAATACAGACAAGTACAATATAAACATAGCCTTAAAAATTAGCATGTAGGCAATCAAAACATGAACTAAAAGTATATCACTTTGGGGCTGTAAAGGAGTTGCCATAATGAGTTAAAGGCTACCCGTGCTTTCCCACTCCAAAACTGTACATTTGTTTTTGGTACCTGCCTCAGTGAACATTAACTCAACTTCTGCTAATAAAAATCAATTTTCTTCTCAACAGCTAAGTATGCCGTAGCCTTTATTCCAGAAACCTCAGTATTTTCAGCTAGCAGCTTCACACTGTTCTAGGTTTCAGACCTCTTCTTACAGATGGCACTCATGACCAGAGACCCAACATACTAACTTATTTTTGCTTCACTGCTAGCAACAAGAATCACTGTAGGTCATTAAAGAGATTTGTCTGGCTGAACAGCTTTCAGAGTTGCAATTAAATAGTTATTTAATATCCTCAAATGAAAGGTACTACGCAAATAAACAGCACTGTGTTGCACCAAAGAGGGTCCTCTGAGTACCATCTTCTATTAGTACAATAAAGGTAAATGGGTTCTAGCCTAAATTTTTGCAATACAATTTCCTGAACAGGCTTTAGTTTGAAATAAACGCTGCTAAACAAATTGTTGTCGACTTAGCTTGATAATTTTAAGCAATTAACCCATGGGAACTCAGGTTTCCTTTCCATATTTGCAGGTCAGCTGCCTCAAGACAATGTCTGAAGTACAAAGAGGCTTTCAGGGTCAGATTCTGATTTCATTCAGCACGGTGTAAATCAGGAATAATCCCTTTAGAGATTAGTAGGAGTGAGATCAGATTCAAGCACTTGGAATTAAGCACAAACCATGTGCTTGGAGGCTTATTCTAATTCTGCTAAGTACAAAGCAATTCTCCTTCATGTCCCTCTCCCATTCTGTCTAAAACACTCTGAGCTGAGTAGCAAAGAATGTGCCGCTGTGAACACCCAAAAGAAGATGTTCAGCATTACAAAATACTTTTGCCTATGGAGTGATTAAATAAACCTTGCAACTGAAAAAAACAAAACAAAACAAAACAAAAAAAACAACCAAAAAAAACAAAAACCCCAAACACTCCCCCCCCAGGAAAAAAAAAAAAAAGCCACCTTCAAATCACACAAGCAGAACAAAGATGTGTTTAAAGATCCCTCCTGATCCCCTAACCATGAAATGAACTATAGAAACCAACATATTTAATTACTCCAATTTACAGCATCTGGTTCTGTTTCTGGGCATATATTGAAGGAAAACATGAGCAGAGCTTTTGCCAGATGCCTGTAACATCCTCAGGAAGCATTTCAATGGGAATTCCAGCATTGTTATGAATTAATGCAATGTCATCTGAAAGTTACTTGTGTCATTTCCCTCACACTGTTTCCTTTGATAGGTCAGGCAATGAAAAGATAACCATGCCAGTGGGCACCTTGCTTATTTTTAATTAAGATCAAAAGCCAAGGAGCAAAAACCTTAGTGAAACTGTGCATGTCCGTGCAACTAAACCAAAAGGATATAACTTCTGCCATTCACAATGCCTCTGGTACATCCCTGCTTAATATACAGCTTTGAGTGTGCACCTGAAGAATCCTGGTGAAAGAGGCCAAGTTACAAATCTCTATCCTACTTAGATCAAGATAAAAATCTCACAAGTGATAGGGAACTATGAAGTTACCTACTGAGAAGGATAGCATGAGCCTGCATAAATACTATTTTCATTAGGTGTGGAGTGATGTGCTGGTTTGGGCTAGTATGGGCTATGTTTTGGATTAGTGCTGAACACAGTGTTGATAATATAGAGATGTTTCTGTCATTGCTGAGCAGGGCTCTCCAAGGCTTTTTCTGCTTTTCACACTGCCAGAGTGGCGAGGAGACTGGGAAGGTATGGGAGTTTGGGAGGAGGTGCAGCCAGGAGAGTGACCTAAACTAAACAAAGGGGTACTCCAGACCATATAATATGCTCAAGCATATAAAATAGGGGGAAGAAGGAGGAAGTGGGGAACAGCTGAAATGATGACATTTGTCTTTCCAAGTCCCTGTTACATGTGACGGGGTGTGCTCTCCTGGAGATGATTCAATACCTGCTTGCTCGAGGGAAGCAGTGAATTCCTTGTTTTGTTTTGCTTGCATGCACAGCTTTTACTTTATCTTTCGTGTTGTCTTTGTCTCAACTCAGGAGTTTTCCAGTTTTTACCCTTCCAGTTCTCTCCCTGATCCAGTGGGGGAGTGAGTGACTGGCTGCCTGGTACTTGGTTGCTGGCTGGGGTGAAATGACAAGTGTTTTAGTCTCTCTGTTGTAATGTTTACATCACCTATGCCTCCTAAAATAGCCCACTGAGCAGGCTGAAGGACACCTTTATTGCAAGATGCCAGTGCTGTGGCTTTGTTGTGCACCTCCCAGAAAAAAACCCAAAACAATTTCAACTCTACCAACAACCAAGACACTCTCCTGATGGCTGCTGCATGCCTTAAAGATTGCTCATCAGGTCTGAAATCTTTCACCATGTACTGTTGACAAGGATCCCTTATCCCATGGCCTTTGTGGAAGTAAAAAAGTCTTGTTAACTATCTCACGTCCTAACAACTTTGGACAGGAAGTTGAAATTCTATAGGAGCTAAAAGTGGACTGGCAAGAGCTGACACATCTATGAAAGAATTTCCTTTGGGAAGGGCAGGGTAAGTTTATAAGAAAGAAAATTTTATCTTTATTCACTTTGAGCTGGACTTTTGGACAGTGATGACTGATGGCTCTAAGGAAAGGTTCTGCTATACAGATGGAAAAATCCTGTTGGCTTTGTGTAAAGAAACCACAAGCCTGTTCATACAAGTGCCATGTGTTTTACAGATTATGAGAAGCCACAAGCTTTGTAAGTCTCAGTAAGCAGATGACAGCTTCAGCAATGGATTCAAATACACGTGCTGAGCAACATCCCTGTGCTGACTCAGAGGGAATCATGCTGCCCACGCTGTCTCCATGAGATTCTTTGGTCTTGCCTTCGATAGTCTCCAGGTAATGAGCAGATCAAGTCCTAATAAGCTCACTAGATATGACAAGTCTATACTCAAGGTTACTGTGCACGACCCTATTCTCTCTTGGAGAAAGGTGGAACTGTCATGCAGCCTTTGTTTCTGATGGAAGAGAGTATCATAAACAAATCACAGGACTTGATTCAAGATGCAGAAATACTTTAATTTCCTTAGAAGTCAATATTGTTGGTGCCAGGCAAAATAATGTTGCCACGTACCTGCCCAGGAGTAGCAATCAGCTCACAAGAGAATATGGCAGCTGGAGGGGAAGACCTGAAAGATTGATTCTGACAGCTATAAAAGAGGTTTTTAATATTCAGAAAAGTGTCAGTGCCCTAAAAACGGAATTTCTGTCTCTAAGAACTACACTTGAGAAACGTAACCTGACGAGATACAAAAGTAGCAAAGGCAAATTTAGATCTCTTCCCTTCGTAGAGATGAAGGACTGTGAGAGAAATGCTTTTCAAAACAAGCCAATCTCTCCCAGTTTTACCCTCGACCCTTGGGCGCTGATGGCAGTATGCCACGTCTCACTACTTAAGGGAGGAGGATGCCAGCAGCGCTGAAGCAGGTGCCAGTTCTAATGGCACCAAGTTTCACCCCATGAAAGAGCTGTCTTGTAGAACCAGCTGTTTTTTTCCAAAAGTGGGAAGGGTTACATGCCACCCTGGTAATCCCACCCTCAGTGTGTGCACCTCTGCCAGGCAAGCCTGAAACTCCCATAGGAAGTGCATCAAGTTGCCTTGGGGTCTTGTTCCACTTCCAGTCTGTTCCACGAGAAGCTCTTCACCGAAGATACACACCAATATCTTCTGTGTATCACAGCCAGTAAGTTTCCAAGCGAGATAGTAAAGGTGCAAAATGGCAGAGAACAGCCAGACCCATAATATCATTTTCCAAATTCAGAGACATGCCAAAAGTGTGGTTAGTGGCTCTGAGAACAACCTCGGTGGAGAGTTACACCTTAATGAAAAGTCATTTTCCAAAACAAAGGTGTGCTGTTTCTTTTTTTTTTTTTTCCAATGAAATATACAGACACTGTAAGTTTGTGTGTGGTATGATAAATCAGGGAAAAGACATTTTGAGTGAGGCTTTTTTAAAAATTCACACACACAAGCACAGGCAAAAGAGGAAAAGTTGGGGATGTGTGAGTCCCTGAGAGCTTGCCTGAGGAGGAGCTAAGGATTGCTTTCTGCTGCACTAAGATATAACACTTGGTCTGGCTTGTTCCCACAGGACAATTGTCATTTTTCCAAAAGAATAACTTGAAAATGGGGCAAACTTCTTATGTTTGTTTCTCAATTAGTGTGATGATAAGTCACCACAGAAAGGACTTGGGTGTTTTAAGCCAAAGGGACAAAGGTCTACTGTCCTTGGTGTTTTCTCCAAGAAACAGTAGAGACAGTAGCTGCACAAAGCACTTCTGCCTTAATCTGGTAAAATTTAAACTTTATATAGCTGGTGAAGGGGTTGCAGTACAAGTCTCAAGAGGAGCAGCTGAGGGAGGTGGGAGTGTTTATCCTGGAGAAAATGAGGTTGAGGGGAGACTTGATCTCTCTCTACAATTCCCTGAAAGGAGGTTGTAGTTTGGTGGGGGTTGGTCTTTTCTCCCAACATGTGACAGGATGAAGGGGAATGGCCTCAAGCTGCCCCAGGGGAAGTTTAGATTGGATATTAGGGCATTTTTTTTCATTAAATGGGTTGTAAAGCATTGGAACAGGCTGCCCAGAGAAGTGGTGGAGTCACCACTTGGAAGTGTTCAAAATAAACACGCAGATATGGCACTTGAGGACGTGGTGTTGGGATTAGGTTGATGGTTGGACTTGATGATCTTAGAGGTCTTTTCCAACCTCAACGACTCTATGATTCTACAATAGCATTATTCATCCAGACCTTTTAGAGGTAAAGGAAAAATATGTGTCCTCCTTCTAAGAGAGCAGAAACAAAGCTCAGCCAACAAGTCTCTCGCCTACTGCAGCAGTGGGTCAGATGACAGCAGAGGAAGAAATGAGCAGCCTCTTCTTCTCGTGGTCTATGAAAGAGAGACATCCCCCTCCAAAGAAGCTGGATTAGTAATTCTAACCTATTGATTCTTTTCCATACAAACCTCCATTTTTCCTCTATTCAAAATATTCCAAAGTGAATTGCAATTACATAGCAACATCTTCTGCCAATACTTAACTCAGTATTGACAGGAGACTGCGGTCTTGCAGAGAATCAGCTTATTCTGAACTCCTTTGTTTCATTGCTACTAGGAAACATTTTAACCACTTCTGCAATTATCACCTTTTTCTGTTTTTCAATAACCTTGTATTTTTCCAACAGCCAGCATCCATCTCCTGCTCCTTTGCTCTTTGGTGCTCTGACCTCACAACCAGTTATGTAGTTGCTTGAGGTTATTTTTGTTTGAAGCATTGGCTGTTTTACAGAGCAGAGTTACAGTGTTTTTGGAGAAAACTGGGCATTTACACCCAACTTTCTTTTGTTGGTGTATTTAACTGCCTGAATGCTGAGTATTATGTCAAACTGCTCCTAACAAAACTGGTGACCTTCTACAATGGGTTTACAGTGTTAGTGGATGATAGAAGAGCAATTGACATCATCTACATGGATTTGTGCAAAGCACTTGACACACTGTTTCACACAACATCCTTGCCTTTAAACCAGAGAGACATGGATTTGACAGCTGTGGATTCCTTATCCACAGGATGCTGTTTGACGTCTTTGTTGGTGACATGGACAGAGTAATTGAGTGCACCCTCAGCAAGATCACTGATGTGGTGCAGTCAGCACACATCCAGAGAGACCTAGACAGGCTTGAGATGTGAGTCCTTGCAGACCTCACGAAGCTCAACAAGGCCAAGCACCAGGTCCTGCACCTGGGACAGGGCAATCCCAACAGATACAGGCTGGGTGGAGAATGGATTGAGAGCCCTGAGGAGAACTTGGTTGATGAAAAGCTCAACATGACCCAGCAAAGCACACTTTCAGCCCAGAAAACCGACTATGCCCTAAGCTGCATCAAAAGATCTGTGACCAGCAGGTCAAGGGAGGGGAACCTGTCTTAACAAGGTAATGAAGTGGCCATTTGAGATGACAGGACAGCTCTGCTCCAGCATCCCCATAGTTTTATCACAAAATTGTGAAGCTGTTGCTATTCACACATCCTGCTAACACCATATAGGCTTTTTCTCTGTAACTCCTGGTCTGAAGCAGTTTTTAATTTAACATATCTATTTTTGCACGCTTTTAAACAGAAAATCTGCTGTGACAGCCATAGCAAGTCAATGACACTTTATGTTCCTCTGTGAGGTCTCAGGATTCAGGTGAGTAAAAGCAGTGCACAAACAGTCACATGGAAAAAACACCAAATTGAGGTTATCACCATAGTGCTACAAGGATTGTGCATTGTAGTAAATAAAACAGAATTATAGGTGACTTATGTAGCATCAGCCATGCTTCTGCACATCTCTGGTGACTGCATTACTCAATGGAGTGGCAGAGAGTAAATCGCTAAAGCCAGTATTCCATCTCTAAAGCCCTTCTCTCCATGCAGTTGAATATTCACTTTTACTTTTCCAATTCAAAATCAAGCTGTTGGTCAAAAGGCAACACTCATATCTTTACTGGAGTTTCCATTGATTTTACAGGCTGAACTAAACCTCCAGGAAACTGAAATGCTTTCATTGACAGCTGCAAAACTGGAGCAGAGAGCTGAGAAGGCAGACACTAATCTCTTCTCTGTGGTGACCAGTGACAGGACCCCAGGGAACGGCATGAAACTGTGTCAGGGGATGTTTAGGTTTAATATTAGGAAAAGGTTCTTCACTGAGAAGATGGTTGAGCATTGAAACAGGGTTCCCAGGGAAGTGGCCATGGCTCAAAGCCTGACAGAGTTCAAGAGGTGTTTGGATAAAATTCGCAAGCACATGGTGTGATTATTGGGGTTATCCTGTGCAGGCCCAGGAGTTGGAGTCAATGAAACTGTGGGTCCCTTTCAACTCAGGATATTCTGTGATAACTCGAATAATTTCATTGCAAAGATTATTGCATTCTCAGCTGCTGAACTCTACATGCCTCCATGTCCTGCTTACACACTTAGTGTTTCTCTGCTTCGTGTTTCCACCAGTGCTACTGCTTAATCACCCAGAGATATTAGGCAGCCCTCAGCATTAGTAGCTGAAGTTTGAAGCTGAACTTTTTTGTAATGGGATGCAGGGTAAGCAAAAGTTCACTTACCCCTCTCAGGCTGAATTTTTAGGCTAGAATTAGGCCTAAGTTTGAGAAGAGCAGCAGGTCTATTTGTAAGATGCAGAGTGAACCCACAGGAGAACTGATCATATTTGCTTCTTGATAAAAGCAAATTTTAACTGAAGGGGAAAAGCAGAGTATGTAGGAGGGGCAAAGAGAAGAGACATCAAGAAGCAAGAATTCTAATTCTTCTAATAAGCATTAGACCAAGTAGCAGGAGAGGTCCTTTCTTGAAATGTACAGAATTGCCCCTGAAAAGCAGGGTGAACCTTCCTAAGAATAATAACTTTAATACAAAAATAGCTTCAAAGAGACAAGAAATAAACCCTAAATTCAGGTGTAATATCAGTATTGCCATCAGCTGGCAAACTGTGTTGGTGCAGGTCACATCAAATTCAGAAGAATCATTCTGACATTTCCGAAAGTAAACTTTCTTGGGTCTTTTAAAATGAGTAATTCTGACTACCTAAGAATTTGAAATGGAATTAAGATTAAGTAAACAAAAAAGCAAGAATGCCTCACTTTATCAAAACCATAATTTTCTTGACCTACCTTCCTTTGACTAAGATTGTTTCAATTTGATGTAAACCAGTATTTTTATCAGCATTGTCACACACACACAAAAAAAAATCTAAATCAGATCATCTGCACAAACTGATTTAAGTCAAACTCTAGTAAGAGAAATCATTAGATGCACGAAGCAATAGTGTAGACAGCTAAAGTCTCTCACTAACGCAGCTGCAGCCTGCATATCTGCCCAAGCAGGTCATGTAAAAGGCATCACCATATCCCAACAGGCTAAAGGAATTTAGGATATAAGCCTGGATGTCCTTATCATACCCTGACAGCTTTGGATGCACTGTAGGGTGTCATAAGAGACAAACACTGTCAGTTCAGCTCGATTCAAGTTGCAGGTAGCTCTATACCATGTTCTTTGCATAGGAGTTTGTAGAAGTCTCAGGGTGAAGTAACACGGGTCTCTGCTTGATGACTAATCTGAAGGACCACCTGCAGGACTCAAACTGCTATGTTTTAACCCAAATATTCAGATGCCATCTTCCAATTTAATCTGTAGTTTTGCATGCCAGGATGGAAGCAGGTACCTTAAAAAAAAAAAAAAAATATCCGAACCTGGCCTCATGCAGTGTGCTTTGAATTTGAGCTGAAGTGTGGGAATCTGATTCCTACCTAAAAAACCTAGAGGTGATGCCTTATGCTTCCCTGGTAGGGTCATATTAACTGAGTTGGCAGATTTGATAGAATTAGATTTCTTTTTTGAGCTGGTACAGCACTGTGATGTGTCAGCACACACAGTATTTCAGGTAAGTAAGATTAAGTCATTGATCGAAGATCCAGCCTCTAGAAATAATGTAGTGTCCTTTAAAAGGAACAGCCTTTGTTTTGTGTTGGTGTACCGCAACTCTAAAAACAAAAGGAAAAAAAAAAATCTAAAAATCCACTGATCCTGGGAAAATGTCAGTAGCAATTATCTAGTCTAGAGACATTTTAAAATTGCATCAGATTTAATACCTCAGTGTCACTGTGCCAATTTTTACTCTGCAGAACAACCCTCCAAAGGGATGGATAAGGAGTGATCCATTGCAGGAGAGTTTTGGGGATACCAAGAGTAAGTGAGGTCACCTCCATGGCAGCAGTAGTCCTGTGTCAGGCGCCGGGAAATTTTGTGGTTGGACGCTGTGGGCTCCAACTAGTCTCTCACTGCTTGTCCTCCACTCAGACCTTTTGGGATGGAAAGCTACAGAATACTGAGCCTGCATTGTAAACTACTGCTGGGAGAAAGGACTTCCAGAGACGGAAAAGATACTACAAAAAAAAAAAAAAAAAAAAACCAACAAAAAAACAATGGCTTTATTGAGATTACGTCCTCAGAGCAGGAAAGCTACACTCCAAGTATTTGTAACTATTTACATTGTATCTCTGGCACTCTGAGATACCTTGAGACTGTCTGACAGAAATAACTGTGGGATCAGCCAATGGAAACACTGTGGTTTGAGAGATTAACAGATTTCCTGAAATAATACAAGTCCTCTCTGACCAAAGTCTTTGTCATCTCATACACAGGGCACCAGCCTTCTTCTCCCTGAGAAAGGATGTGCACTTTAGTCCAGATGAAGCAACTTAATCACAAGCACTTCAACGAGCAGCAAAGCCCAGAACGAATTACTTTCCACCCTCCTTTCCCCCCAGAATTGCATTTTAACAATTCCTACAGTCTTTACAATCTATGACATCCCTAATCTTAACTCATGCTTCAGAGCATATTCTACTGATATTATTTGGAGCTTCTTTTAAAAAGAGCTTCCTGTCCCCCAAAGCCCCCATTTTCCACAATCCACAGCTATTTCACAGCCCTGATGTACAGGAGCTTGTCAAGCTTTGTAGGACGTTTTCCACAAAGTGACTTGAGTTTGCTACTTATAAAGCAGAGCATGAGACGCTTGGCACCAGTGTGAAGTGCAGGATGGAGTAAGAGTGGGAAAGATGACCAAAAGAGTGACAGTAGTTCCTCTCTGGCTGCTGTGAATGAATGCCAGCGTAGCAGAGCCCTTATCAGAATAAGAGGAGTCACATGAAGGGGTAACTTTGAACAATTAACTAACTTACATCCTGAATGGAGATCACTTATATTGATAATGTTATCTACCTCATAAGTTAAATATTAGTGCCCAGAAAGCAAATATAGCTCCTTCAGAATCAATTCAGTTGTCAGACACATGTTTTAGGCACTACTGGAGATACTCCAGACGTCAAATCCACCTTTCTGGAGTCTCAAGTACAACATGAGGAGTCAAAGACTCACATCCTTCTGTACTAGCTCCAGAAGACAAGGGCAGATAGTTCAGGGCAGTTCAAATGGCACTTAGTGGCTATGGTTAAGAGGCTAAGATCCCTGAAGCCTGGTAGGAGATTCTCAGCTCCCTGGAGCAGATACCTGTTGGACAATACAGAGCAAATACCTACTGGGCAATGAATCAATCCTCAAACACCAAACTAGCCCAGAGAGGGATGCAGACCCGCTCTAGATGGGCTGCAAAGGCACTTGTTGTTCCCACCAGAGGGACCAGGCGTACCACGCCTGCCAGGGCTGGAGAGGCTGACGGGAGCTGTCTGCTGCCACTGGCACTATGGCAATAAGAGCAATACAGATCTTTACAGCAGCAATTTGTCTGCAAGTTTGTGTCTTCTCTTGCACTAGTCATAGTTCTCAGGAAATGTCTGTGTGGGTCAAGAAGCTGATAATTAGCCCTAGAGTTTATTTTTAGTTTGCATACCTCTGACCATGAACACGACAAACAGGCTTTGACGCAGTTAAGCAAGATCATGTCAGAGAGAGGCAAAGGTATGTTTGCGACACTTCACCGTATTCACTGGAATTCCCACCCATGTTTTAACAACCTATACGAGCAATCTCTTATCAGTTAAAAATGCGCCTTTTTCCTCTTCGTGCAAGCTTGATTACACAGAAATATTTTAGAGTAAATAAAAGTATGTTATATTATTTTATAGTAATATTTATATAAAAATATAAAAATTACTAGTACCAAGTTACTTGGGCTTGCACTGAAAGGTTTTATCAGAGTATCTTGGAAAAAGGGCTGGTTATTAAAAATAATTCTTCTGCTTAAGAAGTACTCCTAGGTGAAAACTTTATCCCCCACTTCACCAGTTCATCTATATATTAAGGAGTGCTGCTTCAGATAAGACACCAGTAGTCCTATGCTGCCTTCTGCAAAGTAAAGAAGACACAGAAGATATTAAAAATTCTTAAAGTTTGGTATGAGAAAGAAAAAAGTTAAAGAAATTCTACAAATGGCATGTGACAGTGTTGAAAAAAGACAAAAAATGAACCCTTATTCAGAGTTCCCTCCGCTAGAGCCATGAAAAGCTCCACCAGGTGGTGGGATTAACAGCACTAGAAATATGCTCTGGAGCTGAGCTTGCTCTTACTCCTTTGCTTTTAAAAGCACATTTCTGCTTCACCATGCTCTTGAAAATACTTCTAAAAGATGACCCTAATAAAAATGTATTTCTGCTACCATTTAACAGCAGGATTTGCAGTGCACTTAACACAAAAGATGTATTTATAACTTAGAAGATGGAACTGCCATCTGTATGACCCTAATTTCCCCTCAAGTTACTTTCAGTTTTACATAAACAAAAAAGTAAATTGATTAGCAGATACTAAACTATATTTAGCTTTAAAAGCGACCTTCTTCAATTGAGATGCCATCACCATTATTAGTATTATCAAGTTTGAAAGAAAATCTGCAAAAAAAGGCTACAAGCTCCTTTCTGGCTGGGATGTGTGAAAAATTCATACAAACAGGGCAACTCAGTGCCTCTCCTGCACAATCAGACTGTGCACTGAGTGAGCCAGAAGTACAAGAAATTGGATTTTTCTCTTCTTTTGCCCTTTCAGACACTATGCTCTTACATGTTACTAGCAGAAAGGTAAAATAAATGTATATTAGCACAACTGTACTTTAAAAACTTAGTGGTGGCTTTAAAGCCAGTTTGGCAGGACCATAGACTGGGACTTTAGTGCTGCTGTAGGGCAAAATTTCAGTGGTAGGGGGTTGATATCCTGTGCCTCAACAAAGTAGAGTAACTGAAGTGAGAAACTGGCAGAGGAACCCAGTGCCAAGTTCACCATAGATCTATGGTGGGGTTTTGTTGTTTCCAGGATAATCAAGAAAACAAGTGCCTTTAACTGATGAACAAATTCACCCTTTCTATTCACACACAGCTATTTCCCCCCTCACCCCAGCCCGAACACATGTTCAAACAGATTAAAAACTGTCAGTTTCCAGATGAGCTCAGAAAGGACCTTAAGCACAGACGTGACCTGCAGGTAACCATCCTGCCGTTTCCAAAAGCAGGAAAGGGAACACAAGGCCAGCCCCAGCTTCTTCTAACACGAGAGCAGCGCTGTCAAAGCATTGTGAACAGTGGGTAGAGCACTGTTGGCTTTGGATGAAGACGGAAAAAGTGAGGAGGGGTGAACATACAGGTTGTGGAAGGTATTGCCTGGCATGGATGGCACAATGCTATGGATGTAACAATCTAAGTATTTCCAAGCAGATGCTTCACACAGAGCCACCCCTCCAGCTAAAGCCGTGTAAATAATATACAGGAGGAGCCTGCTGCTAATTGAGTACCTTCCAAAACGCCAAGAGGTAGGAAGACTCCAGTTAAGGAAGACTCTTCTTTTTAACTTGTGTCACTGAAGAGCACCAAAGTAAATGAACTCCGGAGGACAAGATCAAAGTAGAATAAGAGACTTTTCTTTTTATATCCTTGAATCTCCTGTCGCTTTTGCACACCGAAATTTAATTTCCTTTTCAAAGAGAGCTTTTGGAGCTTATGAAAATTGACCCAAAAGATTACAAGGGCTTTGTCACCCTTCCAATCTCCCTGAAAGATCCATAATTAGGGAGGCTTTTCCTTTAACATATGTGCCCAGCGGGCAAATATATAATTCAGATTTACAATTATATGGATGAGTTATTCCAATGTATTGGATACATACAAGCCCAACCGCTATAAAGAGTTGAAAAATCTTGTGTGCCTCAAACGAGTAGTTTGTTTTCATTTATGCCAAGACTACACACAATCACAGTAAGGACCTGAGATGTATGTTTGTTGAAGAGATAAATATATCAAGTGCAATAGAAACAAACTGCTGACCTCGAAGATTAGTTATTTATACTCCACTGGAAATTAATTCTGCAAGGAGGGAGGTGCGAACGGATACCTAAGACAGCTAGTCTGATTTTTGCTCTCTAACGGAGTAACACTGGCTTTCCTCGCTCGGCACACAGCCTATTCAGGACGAAAAAAAAATAAAACAAAATGAAAGAAAATAGAAAAGAAATCGGGGTACAGGACTATGCCGGGATGGACTCTCCCGCTGCTCCCGCCCCGCGGCGACGTGAGGCAGGACTGGTCCCCCGCAGGGCAGCCTGGGGTTGGGGGGAGGGAGAGGGGGTATCCCCCGCCGCTGTTGCCTTCTGAGCATGGCCCGAAGGTGCCCCTTGCTCCAGAGCCCACACTGGCACCCGCCGCCTCCCCTCTGCCTCCCTCCAGCGGGGAAATCCCGGCTGGATGGGGCGACGCCTCCCCGCTCCGGAGCACCCGCCGGACGATGCTGCGAGCTCCGCCAGCGCAGGGGCCACCCCTGCTTCTAAATAATAGTCGTAATTAAAAAAAACCCAACAACAGCCGAACGAGGAGCGGGGAGTCTGGGAGGCTCCCACCGCGCCTTTTGCAGCAGTGGGGAGCGGAGGATTTGCAGGTAAGAGGGGAGAAAGGAGAGGGAGGAGGGCGGCGGGGAGGGAGGGAGGGGGTCCCGCGGTACTCACGGCGGGGCGCGGGGGGCGGGCGGGCGGCCGAGCCCCATGGCCGGGGAGGGGACGGGCGGGCGGGCGCGGCTATCGCTGCTGCTGCCGCCGCGCTGTCTTGTCTGTCTGCCGGCGCTGCTCGCCGAGCCGCTCCGGGAACCCCGTCCCTCCCCTTCGCTTCCTGCCTGCTCATATAGCGCGCCCTCGGCCACGTGGACGACGCGGGGACCCGCCGGCTCCTCCTCGGGGCCGGGCGGAGAAGGGCGGACCCCCCGATCAAGCTCTCCATCTCCCCCCTCCATCACCTCCCTCCATCACCCTCCTCCGTCACCCCCCTCCATCACCCCCCTCCATCATCCACTTTCATCTTCTCCCCTCACCCCGTCTCACCCCACTCACCACCGCCCCCCATGTCATCCTCCCATTACCCCCTCCCCAATTACCTCCCCCCACCCCGTCATCACCCCCACCGTCCCCCCACCGTCCCCCCCCCCCCCCCCCCCGCCTTCTCAGGCCTCCGAGCGGGGTTTCGCGGCGGAGAGGTTCAGTGGGAACCCGGACTCACCTCTGCGAGGCGCGGGGATGAAATCTTGCTCCCGGCGGGTCCTCCCTAGAGGATCACCACCCAGGAATGTCTGTGTTCCCCCGCCCCCAGCCCTCCAAACTGCCGTGTGTGAAATTGGGCTGCGTGGATCTCAAAGGTGATCGCAGCAGGAAAAGTGAAAAGAAATTCTGCACTTCTCGCAGGAGAAAATGTGCGTTGGGTCATTAATAAAATATAGCACATAGTCCAGAATCGTAGAAAGGTCTGGGTTGGAAGGCCTCTTAAAGATCTTTAAGTTTCAAACCTGCTGCCATGGGCAGGGACACTTTCCATCAGATCAGTTTGCTCAGAGACCCATCCAACCTGGACTTGAACACTTCCAGGAATGGGGCATCCACAACTTCTCTGGGCAACCTGTTCCATCATCACCCTCACAGGAAAGAAAGTCTTCTGAATATCTAATCTATACCTACCCTCTTTCAGTTTAAAGACATTCCGCCTTGTCCTATCACTACATTTCCTTGGAAAAAAATCCCTCTCCAGCTCTCTTGAAGTCCCTTTAGGTGCTGGAAGGTGATATAAGATCTTCCAGAGGCTTCTCTCCTCCAGGCTGAGGAACTCCAACTCTCTCCTTCTCTGGAGAGTTGCCTCAGACCTCTTCTTTCAGTCCAGCACCACACACTTTTTAAGGTGACTATAAAAAACTGTTGTATTAAAAAGAATACAGCATCATTAAAGAATCTCCCAGACAGACACATTCAAATGATAAAGTATCTGCTAGAACTATTTAACAACATCATGCTGGCTTTTTTAGTGGCAATGTGCAAAGACTGGAGCCAAGACTAGAAGCAGGGGGGTTATAGCACCTCTAAAGAAACAAATGATCTCTGATCTTCTCCGCCCTTCTGTAGGCAGTGTTACATGCACTGTCACAGTGTTACAGTGAACATACAGAGCGCACATACAGAGAGGAAAATGTATTCCTGAGCTCTTAAAAACATGTTCCTTAATGCTGGACAGCCAGTGCATAACTCCCTTTGTGAAGCAAATAAGTTTACAGGTTATTAATCTAGTTACCAAGACTGCCCACACTGTTGGTTTATTACATTCAGCACAACATACTTCCACTGGAAACTAACGTGCTATGTAGGAGCTGTAAGTCATCAATCATCACTGAGCTTGTTTCCATAGAGTTATATTAGTAAAAGCTAAAGTGTGAATTCAGACCGGTGTCACATCATGTACTGCGCTGTGCAGACATTTGCATTCGGGTGAGAGTACCTGTGATAGCCTGAGCTTTCTGCTTAGGGAGCATAAACCCATACAAAGGGACATAAACCCTTCAAGGGACACACCTCATCACTAAATCTGGACTTTGGATACTGAAGAGCAGCATAATATTATATCCTTCATAAACAGGGCTTGGAACAGATTTAATATAAAGCAATGAATATTGAAAAAAAAACCCAAAACATTAGTCTTCTTTTGCAAGGAATGTATCAACACAAGGAATTACTGTGTGATGGAAACAGTCTATTAAATAGCTCTTCACTGCTTCTTACCAGGAGCTGCTTGACACTTTGCTGGAGATGGGATAGGGCCCTCAAGGAGCTCCAATTTGATCATCTGTGAAAGTTTCTGTTACCTTCTTGACTTGATACTCTCATACCTTCAGGCAAAGTAGTTGAATGTGGTCCTTTGTTTCCTTAACAATACAAGTGGGTGAGTGGGTCTATTTTATGGAAAAAAAAAATCTCTGGGGAACAGCTCACCAGTAATAGGGTTGTGCATCAGGTTTGGAGATTTCTCCCAAGTATTTTTGAGGGGATGGAGAGAGTGAAAGGTTGATGAGGACTCCAAAGCATATCCTATGGAAGTGACATTACCTGAGGAAGGAAATGTCTAAGCACTCTGCATTTCACTACCTGCTGTACCACGCCTGGTCCGTCCATGAGTTCAACAGAGAAAAAGAATGAATGGAGTAAACAGGTGATTTATCATCATACAGCAGACAAAGTTTTGCTAGGTTGTGGAAAGTTTAACCCTGCAGTCAAGAATGTCCTAATTAATGATAGTTAATCAAGATGACACTGGAATAGGTTGTCCAGAGAAGCTGTGGATGCCCCATCTCTATAAGTGTTCAAGCCCAGGCTGAATGAGGCCCTGAATAGCCTGGTGATCCTTTTGGAGCCATTATATGATTGCATGACTGAAGAAAAGCAGCAAGAGATAATACTATTCTTTTTTCCACCTGCATTTTCAGTCCTATCTCTGCACCGTTTCTCTGGAGCACACAAGGGATAGGATATGGCGTGTCCCTTCAGCAAGTTACAAGTGCAAGGAGGAGATACAGAAGCGAGCTTTGCAGTGGCTGGATTTGGTCAGAGGCTCCTTTCTGTAGTGCAAGGCAGAAGAGGAGTGTGCCAGAAATGCCTCAGGGAGGTATGCCACAGTGATATGGGTGTAGCATGGAGAAGTGCAGAACATGGAGAAGTTCCTCAGGTCTCTGCTAGCACCTGGCTGAGCCAAGAGCAGAGAACAAGACTGAATCCTCCTGAAACAGCAAGTGTGGAACCTATTTCTCTTTATTGTATCAGTGTTACACTCAGTTAATTCCTTCAGATGCTCTCAGCTTCCCTGATGCACCCCAGTGAGTGTGCAGGTAACAAGTGCTCTCCGATAATGCCATCGCAACTACAGCAGGTCCAACCCAGTGTGTTGGATCCGCTCCCCCTTATGCTGTAGCATTTCCCTAGCAAGTGTCATTTAGATGATTTTGGGAAAGAATCCAGGGTTTGTTTCACAGACAGTATTTCCTCAACAGCTCAGTGAATATGGAATAGTTTGAACTAACCATGCAAATCTCACTCGTCTTCTTATGTAGAGAAACTTTATCTACTCTAAACTCTGGGCCAGGGCTTTCAACTGCTGATGAGGGACAGCTATGCAAACTTCAAAGGAACTATATCAGCTTTCACCAAGTGAGGATCCAACCCTTTATTCATATTTTAAAATTCAGAAACTGTGCCTAGGTAAAGCAATTTTCTCTATATTTTTAAGTAGCCAGCTTTTTATTTTATAGCTGTTCCCTCAGTGGCAGGATTGTTTCTCAGTAGTCAGTGTTTAAAGGCCCTTCAAGGCTGAAGGAATTAAAAATGAATAATTTAAAGCTGCTCTATGATGCATAATTTTTAACATATGTTTTACAGGCCATGTGGAACAATTTTTTCTGAGTTGTCAGTAGATATTTTACAAACATGCTGTGCTGGAACCAAACCCTTTTTTATTTAAGACTCAGATTTGAGCCCTCCTATGCATCGACACAGCAGTGTACTGGAGCCTACAAGCCATAACAAAGAAATCATTATCACCAGCACTGATCAGAAAAGAGCAGAAATGTAGCAATTGCTTTCTACCTCTTACACACACTCAATAGGGGCAGAACTGTGGCTCTCCCATCTCAAGAAGCCTCATCCCAAGGTAGAGAGAGAGTATATGTGATTTTTTTAACCTAAAGCTGAAAAAGGGATGGACCCAGGTGGTGCTGGAGAAGGAGGCATGAGACATGTTGGCTTTTGATTACTTTTTGAAGCTTGGCTGGAGTATCTTTATGCCAGCCTCCAGTTAACTCCCTAAACCATGTGGTGCTTGGAATGTCATATTAGTAATTCCTGGCAATTTTAATAGGCAAAGCTAATTGCTGGTGAATAACAATGATTCACCTTTTTATAGATTTCATTTCTTGTCCCTTCCTAACTCCTTGCAACAAGAAAGGGAGGAGGCATCTACTCTGCAGATGCTCAAAATCAGCCTGAGTTTCAGCCTTCTCGACTGGTTTCCACACTCTTCCTTGTTTTCGTGGATTGTCGAGATTTTTATTTCTGTTTTATAGGTTCTTCATATTTGCAGCTAAAAATAAGTTGGTTTGGTTATTTCAAAAACTCTTTGAGTCCAAACTCAGTTTCAAGTATTTCAGCAAGTTGTAAAGTTAGGCATAGCAGATTTAGACTTGTGTTTGCTCCTCCCTTCATTTGCTCTCCCTTCAGTTCATAATCTGTCATCTTTCAAACAAGCCAATTACCATTGTATCTAGAAGAAGTCAAAATAGAAAATTAGCATTTGGTATGTACGCTGTTGCCAAGAAGCTATTTCTTCTTGCCTGTGTAAATAAATAGTCGTTTAAAAATGATTGGCTTGCTCTAAAAGATGTGCTAAGTGCTACCACTGCACTGTGCTCCCACTGGGAGGAAAGAGGTGAGGATCCAGAAGTGTGGCCAATGAGTGTCCCATCTCCAGCTTCTCCCACTGGTGCTGTGGAATGGTACCGTTCTTCACACAGGCCAAATTGGTAGTTGGATAGTTCCTGTCTCAATGGACATAGCAGAAGTGATTACTGACCTTGCCAGTCCCCAGGCCAGGCCCAAGCTCCGCACACGTGGATCCCTTTAAAAGGGATTTACTGGTAAGTCTCTATATTTTTATGTAGCTAATCATTCACATTTATTATGTATTACACAGATACACACCTATTGATTGGTAGGACTAGATGTGAAAGAGATTAAATACTTTCAAACTTTATAAATATGAAACGAAGAATATTGACACAGATGGGCTGTGCACGATTTATTTGTTCTGACTGGCAAAAGAGACAGATGACAGATGTTTATCTTACCTACACTGAAGACGTAAAAGGTGTTCTGTAATCAAATGTATACTTTTGTAACACTGGTCTTATCTTTCATAACTTGCTACAGTATCACACAGTGCTATGAAACACTCTGACAGATGTTGCAGAACTGTCTTAGTCTTCCCTGATCCAAAGTCTACGACAAGTAACTGGTAACAATGCAGATTTAAAACAGGGGTTTAGATCATATCCTCTGCCTCCACACTTCACAGGGCCAGGCTGTATTAAGAGGTGTATTAAGAGCAAAGAGAAAAGATATAAAAAAGCACACAGCATCCTTTCCTGCTTGCTCTTGGAGTTCAAATGGTGAGAGGAGCTGCAAGAGGTCAGCGGTACTGACACACAGTCAGCGCTCTCAGCATTTGTTTCACAGCACCTACGTACAGGACCACATCTGAGACAACTTTGACAGCAGAGCAGGATTTCTTCTGAGGCCAAACTGTTACACAGAGACGTGTTTTTACCTGCTAGGACTCATTACTGCTCTATATGGGAGCATTGGCCGTGGGTGAAGGTTGTGATATGGTGCAGTCTGTTCTCAATAAATGTCTGAGAAAGCCTGTGAAACTTTTCAGTATTACAGCACATAAAAACACACAGCAAACACCACGAGCCTGATTTGCAGAAATATTCAGCAAATCTGGAGCTTATGCAACTCACGTAAAAAGTAATCCAAGCTATAAAATACTTCTTTGCTCTTGCACTCTTAGATGAATGTGAGTTTTGCTACAAGGACAGTATAAAGCCTGAGAGGACTAATAAGCACTAAATAAGCACATAACCCATGGAGATGTTAAATAGATAAAACCATAATGAGGAAGTGGTGGAATCACCATCCTTAGAAGTGTCCAAAAAATGAGTGGACATGACATGTGGCAATATGGTTTAGTGAGCATAGTGGTATTTGAAAGTTGGATTGATGATCTTGGAGGTCTTTTCCAACCTTAATGATTCTATGATTTTATCTCTGTCAGGACACGGGAAGATTAAATTGGTGTAAAAAACATTAATTGGCCATAAATACTTTACCGCAGAAGAAATGAATGGCATAAGCACCCAAATTGAGGATAAAGGTAAGTAACTATGTGGCAAAGAGACAGCTATGGTGTACTTTCTGGGTGTTTCATACACACGTAGCATAGTCAATCTCTCCAATACAAATGACCCTTCTCAGCAGTCCAGGCATCACCTACAGAACATCATAACAGTAAAATTAGCCTGATTTACCTTTGTGCATCCTGATCTCACTGTTTCTTGAGTACCATCTATTCCAGAGCACAGACTTGAAAATATGTGCATTAAGTGATTGGGAAGTTATTAGCATCATTTAATTTTATTTAATTTCAGCTGTCCCTGAGGGCAGTCAAGAATAAACCAGAAGGTGAAATTAAACTTAAAAAATAGATGTTCTTGATTAAGTTGAAGTGTCTATTAGGCTTCTGTTTTAGGTTTCCAGCCCACAAGAAGAATGGGAAGCAGAGCCTGGTAAGGAAACATTTTGACAAGAATGCATTTTTCTGTGGCTCAAACAAAATAAATATAGTAACACAGAAGAACCTTTTCAAAGTCAGGCTTATGTGTTTGTCTGATCAGCACCAGCAAACCATTTCATCTCTCCTGAATGTCACAGAAGCACACAAGTTGTGCCACCGTGCAGTTTTCAAGACAAATGTTTTCCCTCAAAGGACATCGCACACATACCGAGGGCTGTACATGCTGTATTAAGTTAAACACAGGAACAAAACAAAATGCTAATTCCATGTGGAAGTCATCCTCTGGGAAAGTTGTGAATAAAGCAGTGAAGCACACCTGGCAGATGTTAGTCACATGGTTTCATTTAGTATGGAGAGGCATTTATGTTGAATGATAGAAAAGCAACATAATAAGCTAGATAGGACAGAAAAGTTTGTGTGTTTTTCTTTTCCTGCTATATATATAGGTTAAAATGACTTTTAGCAGTCCCTTCCACCTACTGGGAGAGGTTGGGAAAGGATGAATGGTGTGGATAGAATACCTCCGGGGAGGGACAGTGAGCACTTGTACTGCAGTACTGCTGAAGATCTGCTGTTAACCCACAGCTTGGAGCTTGGTGTAGGACAGAGTAGCTCAGATGCTACTAAAGGGAAAAAAAAAAGGTCTAGAAACCAATTTCCCAGACGTTGCCTAGAAAATACTTATGTCACATTACTTCTCTGTGTAAAAGCTAGCAGAACGCTTCACTAAAGCAGCACTAAGTCAGCTGGTAATGCTGGTTTAGATCTGGTATTAACAAATCAGCATTTACAGAAGATCTTGTCATCAAAGGTGGTTTTGGAGTAACAGATCATGACTTTTTTCCACTTCAGTTGCGTGGTAAAATAAAAAGCAAAACTACAAATATAGTTCCCTGAGGCAGAAGAGCAAACTTGGGTAAACTAAGGAATTGTTTTAATTATTAGAGGTGAGAGCTGGAGAAAAGGTTTCAAAGACTTCAAAATGGTCTTACTATAAATGAAACAGGTGCTGCATTCAGAGCATAACTTACATCTAGGAAATGGAAAAAAAAATAAAGTGATTTAGAAACCAGAGAACCATTAATCTAATCTTAATACATTGTGATTTCTTAGACTAAATTTAGAAGAAAAAATATTTAAATCTGGAAATAAATACCAAATGGGATAAAATGCAAACTTTTGTTTAGCAGAAAGAGAGTTTATTTGAGGTAAGAAGTGATTCTCAGTAGAAGATTAGTGTAGTATATTGTGTTTACCTGGGCTTTGATTAAATGGATAAAAGGTGCTACTCAGATAACTAGCTGTTTTCTTGGAGGCTAAGGGAGGAACCAGACTGGTAGTGCAGAGTCCATGTGTGCTGAGCATGGACTACCCTGCAGCTGAGTTGAAAGCAGCCCTGAGAAGACGGACTTGGGGATGTTGGTGGACAAGAAGCTCAGTGTGTCCCAGCAATGTGCTCTGAAAGCCCAGAAAGCCAACATTGTCCTGGGCTGCATCAAAAGTAGTGTGGGCAGCAGGTCGAGGGAGGTGATTCTGCCCCCCCCTCTTCTCTTGTGAGGTCCCACCTGGAGTCCTGTATCCAGCTCTGGGGTCCCCAACATGCAAAGGATATGGACCCCTTGGAAGTAGCCCAGAGGAGGCCATCAGGATGATCGGAGGGCTGGAGCACCTCTCCTGTGAAGACAGGCTGAGAGGGTTGGGCTCGTTCAGCCCAGAGAAGAAAAGTCGCTGGGGAGACCTTAAACTAGACCTTCTGGTACCTAAGGGGGCTACAAGAGAGCAGGAGAGGGATGTTTTACAAGGACATGTAGTGATAAGGGAGAATGGCCTTGAAATGAAAGAGAGTAGATTTAGATTGTATATTAGGAAGAAATTCTTTCCTGTGAGGGTGATGAGGCACTGGAACAGGTTACCCAGGGAAGCTGTGGATGCCCCATCCCTGGAAGGTTGGTTGGATGAGCAACCTGAATTGTGAAAGGTGTCCCTGCCCATGACAGGGGGGTTGGAACGAGATGATCATTACGATCCCTTCCAGCCCACATCAAACTATGGTTCAATGAAGATACAGACAGAGAAAGTGAAAGTGGATTCAAAAGAGCTTCCTAATAATAAATGGGAACCTTTAACATTTTCCAGTCTCTTACAATGTCATTGGATGTACTGTTTATTCCTGGCGCTGAGGTGCTCACTTGGGCTGCTGCAGCAGCCCAGCTGATGTGCAAGGCTCTGCCTGCAGCCAGGGTGCAGAAACGTCTCTGCCCCAGCCCTGGAGCAAAGTGCATGTCCATTGTAGTTTAAAACAATGCACAGTACATGTCTGTGAGTCAGGGTGTCATGTCATCCAAGACAAAAAGATAAAAGACAAACCCACTGCTCAGGAAGAGGAGGTATAAAGCACAGAAACATGAAATCATTAAGATTGAAAAAGACCTCCAAGATATGTGTAGGAAATGTTACCTGGACTGGGAGGTTAACAGCTGAAAAGCAGTCAGTAAATTTAAGGGAGTTGTCAAGCTGTGCTTCAGAGCAAGGTAAGTGAGGTGAACCTCACCCTTAGAAGTTTATAAAACAGTCTACCTTGGGATAAGAGCTC
Source organism: Chiroxiphia lanceolata (assembly GCF_009829145.1). Classification (NCBI taxonomy): domain Eukaryota; kingdom Metazoa; phylum Chordata; class Aves; order Passeriformes; family Pipridae; genus Chiroxiphia; species Chiroxiphia lanceolata. The sequence continues at coordinate 8,418,925 of NC_045637.1, read as the reverse complement.
TTTACTTGCTTCCTGTGTAAGAGGGGAAAAATTGTGTGTACAAGATGACTTTGGGCTGCTAGAAGGATGAAGTCATGAAATGGGCAAACAAGATTTGCTCAGCCTTGTAAAATGAATGAAAGCTGAGGGGGAATCCAATCGCTGTCGATTGATTGGGAAGTAAATGTCAGGGAAGTGGAGAAGGTATAGTAGCTAAAGAAGGAATGAGTATCAGGTGCAGGCCGATGTATTCAGGCTGTAAATTAAAATGATGATGGTAACTATCATATCAAGAGTTAAAAAGATGCAAGAAAGCCTCCAGGAAGAACAAGTCCTCTGAAGTTTATATAGGGGGCTTGATGCACTCCTGGAAAATATATTTTTTTGTGTATGAGAAAACAACCTACCATAATACATTAGACCTACACCTCCTTATATAAGGAGATGTAGCTTGATCTTCCCACAAAACTATTTCTTGTTTTACACCAAGGAAAATGTGTAAAGGAAGAAACAATATGTGTAAAGACATATTGCATGGATCACCCCCAGCTAACCCCATGATGCATTAACTCTGATCCACAGAGGAGTCAGAGGAGCTGACTGGCAGCCACTCGTCAGGCAGTAGAACATGTTCTACTGAATTCTCTAAGATCTAAATTGAGTCAGCAATGCAGAGCTCAGGGCAAATTTTTCTCATTTTCTCAGAAACCAGGTGGTTACGGACACCAATACCACCTGAAAGGGGCTGAACAAACTCAATCTCTCTAACCTCCATTTGTCACTTAACTAAGTACAAGATCAAAGAACCATTGATTCCAGGAACAGCAGCTCAGATTTTGCTTGCAAAATTGTTCCTATCTGTGCAGGTGAAATCTTTGTGCTCACTGACATTATTATATAAAATACAGTTATTTTCAAAAAGGATTATCTCTTTTTCAGCAAACAAAAAACCTGCTGTACTTCTATCTATTTATTTATTTATTTCCCCAGCAGAACAGAGGAGAACATAGACTCTTAATTATAGAAAAGTGTGTAGGTTTTAAAACAAATTTAATACAGGGACAAGCCAGAAGTTCTGGACAAGTAATCTGGTCTGATTTATGGAGCAACACAGTTTTATTCAGCTTAATAGGTTTTTGCATTTAGTCCATATTGAGTGCAACTGGAGCATTGGTGTTTCAGAAAGACATTGGAGGCTTCCATAGATCAAGAAGCCACTTTCCTCAGCAGTGTTTTGTCTCACTCGTTATACAAAATCTTTCACTTCATATTTTCTTTGCATTATACCTAGTTTCAGCCTACTGTTGATTCCTGTTATTCTGTGTAGTCTGCTTGTGATGAATTAAGTAAACTGAATTTTTTTGATCTCTCACGTAGGATATATCTGGCCAGATGTGCACTTCTACCCAACAGAGGGCTGTTCAGCACTAGTCACTATCCATTTGGAGTCAGCTCAGAGAAATGAGCCCTTCCAGGGTGAGGTTCATCTCACCCCAAAGCGAATCTTTAAGCCAGATCCCATAAATGTCCCTCACAGCATTCCTTTCTCTCTCTAGCAAAAATCAAGGAAGCCTGTACTGGCTACCTCTTATGTCACTGCCTGCATTATAGACTTTTATATTTAGGCAAGAGGAATCTGACTCTTGGGCTAAGTCATTTTCCCAGCTTTGAAACATTTCCTTGGCGTCCTCCTCTGCACCTCACACTGATGAGGCTTTGCAGATCTCCAGCAGATGCATGGCATTAATGCCTGTGTATGAGGAGGCCTCACTCTCAGGTTCTGGGAGTGCACACAGGGGCAATTCACTGAAAATCTGGTTAGGGAGATAGAGCTGGATTTCGATATGTATGCTGTCCATACTTGCTATTGATTGCACCTTTTTAATGAGTTGCATGTGGCACTGATGAGAAAATGCCTTAATAATTATGGTCCCCCTGGAAAAAGAGTAGATTATGTAACTATTGATCTTGGTATTTTTTGTTCTATTTTTCCATTTTTCCCATACTAAAAACTGCTGCAGCATCACAGGCTTCAGCTCCTTCCATCCAGCTTCTTTTCCAACATTAGCCATTCCGCTGTATCTATTCATACCAGGCTCGGCCACTAGCCCAGTCAGACAGCTGCCAGGTGTTTTATTTTTAAATAAATACTTACATCTGTCAAGTTATAAAGCAGAGAGTTATGAATCCATTCTTGATGTCTTTTTCTTTTTTTTCTCTGTCACTTGAATAGAACATGCTAAGAATTGCACACTCTCTGCAACAAAAGCCAAAATATTTGTGCACCTGGGCAGGTTCCCTTTAATTAGTACTAAACATATTTAAGTGCTGGGGTTTTAATCATCCCTCCATAGTGGTTTATTAGGTCTGAAAGAAAGGAGGGTAAGGATAATTCTTTCTTGCCCAATGCCTTACCCTTGTGTTAAGAATGAGTAGCTGGAATGTCCTCATGTATAAATATGATTGATATATTTATATATTGCCTACTTGCATGGGCAGCAAGCATGGTTGAAGAGGAACTTGCAGGTCTTTCTGGCTAGGAGAAATAAGGAGTTTTCCCAACAGTCCTGATGTTCCATTTGGGGATCTTCTACCACAAGCAGCACAAACAGTTCAGGTGAGCCCTACCCCCATCTGTCCCTCTCATGCCTGTGTCTTGCCCACTCTCTCTGCATCCCTGTCTTCTTCCCTCCATCATGTTCACTAACTCTGATTGCAGACACTTTCAGGGAAAGGAACAACACTTTTGGGCCAGTGTTGCCATTTTTTCTTACCTGTGTCCTCACAGACGTGAAGGCTATGTTAGAAAACCAATTTTCAGCCTGCACGTGGCTGCATCCTCTGACATCAGCTACCTCCTTATCTATAAACTGGCCCAATAAAGATAATGCAAACAAATTAATTGTGGCATTTATTATACTGTCTTCTCATGTGCTCTTACCATGGCTTTCTTTTGGGACAGTAAGAATGAATTGCAGTAGAGAAGTGATTCGATTTTTCTTGTTGAATTTTGCTGTACACTACTGCAGTCAGTGAGCCGAGATGTTCAGGTGAGACCACACCACTCCCCTGCAGCTCCATGTTGCTCTAAAAGTGATTTGTATCCATTTAGTTTTAGTCGGTAAGTATCAGCTTCGGGTAAATCAATATAATGTGGGCTTGCATTGATTTGAGACAAATCAGCAATGGGTAGTGCTGGTTTAAATAATCGTTCTCAAAACCTTTGGAACCTTTAGTTAAAAAATGGCACATAAGCCAGCGTGAGAGATACAGATAAATCAGTCTATTTTTAGTGATGGATCATCGCAAGGGTAGTAAAAACTAGGCAAAAGTGAAAATCTTGTGGGATAAATGTGAAAGTGTTAAAGACATGAAACAATTCAGTAAGAATCCAAGCCATGTCTGGTATTTTGAAGCTAATCTTTACTTAGCTAATATAATCCTGCTTTAAAAAAAAAAAAAAAAAAAAAAAAAAAAAAAGAAGTAAGGTTTTCATTTCTTCCTTTATTCTTCTGCTTTTCATATCAGAAAATTTTTTAAATCATCTGTTCACAACATCACACAAACAACCCTGTGGCAATTGCAATAATGTTTCCTAGAGGATTAGGGGAATTTGTAGAAAGAATCATTGCTTCATGTGGGAACAATCAGACACTCATTGCATGCATCTTTGTTGCTTAATTTCTTTGTGCTGGTACCTTGATTTTTTTCTCAAATTTAACAAAGAAGGGTATGAACCAACTAAAAATCTAAAATTACAATGTAACCATATGGAAATATTAAGTTAAGGAAGTCTAAGCACTTAAACCAACTGTTCAGGGTATTTTCCCCTTAATGTGCTTACATAAATCACATTAGTTTTTATGAGAGTTATTTTTCAAATTTATAGACTTTTTCAGATAGATCTTCATCTCCCAAGGTAGCATATGCAGCAGCTGAGTGTGTTTCTGCAAATTAAAGACTCTGGCATTCAAATTTTAACTCTGACACTGGATTCATGGATGTCATTGCATAAGCAAGTTATTCATGGACTTTTGGAAATAGCTTTTACTTTTTAATGCTCAGCTTTAGAAAGCTGAATTGTCACTTCTGAATACCCAACACTCAAATTACTGATTTAACAAGCAATGTTTGTGTGGCAGTTCTAGAACTGGTCTGTGCTATGGCTTCATCTCTAACAAAATCTGAAGGGGCAAAAAAATCACTGCCACTGTTTGAGCAAACACAGTGCATAGAAGTGCTGCCTGTTTCACTGAAATCTCCCATTTCTGGAAATAGCTTATTTGGGGGTGTTGTGGTTTAACCCTGGTAGTCAGCTCATCCCCTCACTGTGGGATAGGGGACAGAAGTGGAAGGGTAGAAGTGAGAAGATTCGTGGGTTGAGTTAAAAACAGTTTAACAGGTAAAGCAAAAGCCACATGCCCAAGCAAAGCAAAACAAGGAATTCACTCACCATTTCCCGTGGGTAGACAGGTGCTCAGCCATCCCCAGGAAAACAGGGGATCAGCTTCCCAGGGATAACTCTACCTGGGAAGAAAAATGACATCACTTCAAAAGTACCCCCTTCCTTCTTCTTCCCCAGCTTTATGTACTGAGTGTGATGCTGTAAGCTATGAAATATCCCTTGGGTCAGCTGGGGTCAGCTCTCCCAGCTGTGTCCCTGCCCTGGGACACAGGTCCTTGTGCACCCCCAGCATCCTCTCTGGTGGAGTGGGGGAAGGAGCAGAAAAGGCCTTGACTCCATGAGAGCTCTGCTCAGCAGTAACAAAAACATCCCTGTGTAATCAACACTGTTTTCAGCACAAATCCAAAACACAGCAGCACCATATGAGCTGCTATGAAGAAAATTAACACTATCCCAGGAAAAAAACCCACACAGGGGAATATCTTATAATTTAGAAAAATAATATTTCTAAATAATATGTCTGTCTTTGATGAATTATATTAATATTTATGTGCTTAAATGTTTATATTTATATAATAATACTTAGATATAATGTAAATGTATATTAATTGTATTTTTATTTATAGATACTATTTCTAATTTTGCTAGGAACATGTACTGAATATGCCCTGGAGGTTCAGAAAGCAGAAGGCAAACCAAAACTTTCCAACATTTATTACAATATTGAATGCAGAGTTATTTTAACATTGATTTGGAGATTTGGGGATGACCTAGTTCACCCGTTTTGAATTTTGCATTATTGTGAAAATCAATGAGAATCTCTTGAGTGCATTTTGGAGCCATGTGGGCTGAGTGTAGCTCTGCACAGTGCTGCAGAGAGCTCACATGGAGCTGGCAGTGCCCTGTGCCTGGTCGAGGGTCTAAGGAGAGGCTTCGGATGCTCAACTAGCAGTCAAGAAGTGGGAACCAGACAAAGCACAGAGCTCTGAGTGCCTCACACATCCTGCCAGCCCCAAGGGATTTTACCTTGGAGCTCTTGAATTCACCTTTAACCAACCTTTTTGCATTACACCTTATGCAGGTATGGGTGTAGATTTTGGAGTCACAACTTGCCTTATATCTCCTAGGTACGACACCAACTTCACTGTACCCAGTGAGAGACAGTCTCTGGAAAGTGAATCTAAATATATTTATAAGGTGAAAGTTCATCACAACAAGGTTAATTAATAAGAAGTACAAACCAGGGAGGTGTGCTGCCAGCTAGAGGATGGATCCTGACTCATATGTCATTCAGTGGTTAAGCATCTTTGAATATTGGTTTCAGTACTCAATCTCACCCTAGTGAGCCTTGGAAATTCTTCAGAAAAAGGAGAACAAAAGGCTCACAGAAGGTCAAAGCAGTCACCAAGGAGGTTTTGTCTCACCTTTGATTCTGAGAGTGACTCACACAAACACTCAACTATTAGCAGCTGTGATAAGATGCCTTTAGCTGCTGCCTCCCAGCAAGTCTGATGGATGGAGACCACCTCTGGAACATGTTCCTTGAAGAGGATTAGCTCCTGAGGGCTTGGGTTTGTTACACACGCGAAGCCCTTTCTCTTGGCTCAGAGACATCAACTAACAGCTTAACTTCTGAACAAGCTCAAGGCCTACCATCTTCCCTCTGAGGCAGGAACCAGGGCAATTTTTCTGCCAAGAGGTGGTTAGTCCCAGCTATGACATGGGAGCCGTGGGTTGAGAGGTTTTCCAGGGCAAATCCAAGCCCACCCTCTAATTTCTTCTTGGAGGCAGTGAGGTGTTATCCATCACTGGATATCTTTACTTAAGACTTTGAGTTTAGGCTGGCTCTGTACCCTTCTAAAGGGATTCATGTTCAGCCATGAGCCACAGGCTTGATGTGGGAAGCATTGGTGAAGCACTGCTGTACATTATGCAGCAGAGATATCGCTGCATACATTATGCAATGATGGCTCCTGCAGGCCTTACTGCCACTGTTACTCTCTTTTTGCCCTACATAATGCCTGCTACCATCAGGGCTCTCCTGACCTTAGTTTCTCAAGTCCTATGAACCTTGAGAAAGCTTTATGACTGCTTGGATCTGGGTTTTTAAATACTTTGCCTTCTAGCTGTAGCCTAGTTCCTACACTCTAAAAAAAGAGCATTTCCATTTAATTTCAGGCTTTCATGGCTACAAAGTGTTTTGAATAACCCAACCTGCTCTTTGTTTCTTCTCTGATGTGGGTGGGTTGGATTGGTCAGTGCATATAAAGTGCCACAGCTGCCCAATTCACTGTGTTGCGATTGTGCAACTCACAAAGTGGACATGCAAAATTAAGGAGAGAGGCATTGTAACATGGTTGTACAGAATGCTTTTTAGTTTTAGCCTGTCTTGTGCTTCTTATTTATTTTGGAGAATATTTTATTGTCTTTACCTAAGCAGTCAAACAGAGTTCTAACTCCCAATCTGCATTGTTGGAAGCAGAAAAGTAAATACCAAATGGGGAGGTTACCTGGATTACATTTCAGTGTGACAAAACCTACTGCTGTGTGCTAGAGAAAGGAGCAAATTCCCTTCCTGTTTTACTGGCAAGTGACACCTGTACAGCCAAATGGATTGCTCAATGAACTTCTTTAAATATTCACCTCAGTGTAGCCTAGATTTCATTCCCATCTCCTCCTGTCTCTTCCCTCATGGAGAGGGAAGGGCTGTGCTGTGGCAGAAGGGCAGCAGAATTACAGTGCACAGCAACAGCAGCCAGATTCCTTCAGCTTAAATGGAATTAAAATAGATTCTTTCATTGAAAGAAAAATAAAACAACGGAGGATAAGAGGAAAGCCTGTGTAAGGGAGCACAGCAGGTTAACCAGCAGGGTCTGTGCCGTCCTGTGCAAAGGGAGGTTTCATGGGAAACAGTTCACTTGGAAATGCAGAGGTCTGAGTGAGCTGAAAGCTCAGACACATCTGTGCATGTCCTAGAAGGCTTGTTGGTGCATGATCACTGGGCTGCTTTACACTGGTTAAAACAATCTGTGAATTTATCCTAAAGTTGTTGTCTTGATGTTGCTAGAGAAATTGATGTGTTGAAGCCTCCTCTCTTTGTAGTCCTTCCACTTTCTCATCCCTGTTTCCTGTCTCATTTCCAGGAAACACTTTTGTAACAGCTCAAGACAGTCATTCCTCTTCCTCACGATAACCATGGATAAACATTTTGTCAGCCTCAAAGGTCTCCATGGGGAACTCCCTCTGCAGCTCACAGCCTTCTCTGCTCTCTGCGTTGGGTGTTGGAGAGCACCTGAAGAGCTTCAGATTCAGTGAGAACTGGAAGAAAATCCAAAGATATAACCCTCCATAGATAAAGAACTCAAATACATCCATAAATCTCAGCTGTGGTTTTCAATATTACTTAAGAAAGTGGGAGTTTTAAGATCCCAACTTCTTAGGCAATTCAATTATCCTCCAGTCTTCCCTTCCCTTCCCTTCCCAAACCTTCCCTTCCCTTCCCTTCCCTTCCCTTCCCTTCCCTTCCCTTCCCTTCCCTTCCCTTCCCTTCCCTTCCCTTCCCTTCCCTTCCCTTCCCTTCCCTTCCCTTCCCTTCCCTTCCCTTCCCAAACCTTCCCTTCCCAAACCTTCCCTTCCCTTCCCTTCCCTTCCCTTCCCAAACCTTCCCAAACCTTCCCAAACCTTCCCTTCCCAAACCTTCCCAAACCTTCCCTTCCCAAACCTTCCCTTCCCAAACCTTCCCAAACCTTCCCAAACCTTCTCTTCCCAAACCTTCCCTTCCCTTCCCAAATCTTCCCTTCTCAAACCTACTCAAACCTTCCCTTCCCAAACCTTCCTTTCCCAAAATTTCCCTTCTCTCTCCCCTTCCCTTTCCCTTTTTCCTTCCCCTTCCCCTTTCCCTTTTCCTTTCCTCCTAATTTTGTCAAAATTTTTGCATCTAGAGACACTTTTCAAGTTCTACCCATAAAAGTGTTTCCAGCCTGGCAGTCTGTGTTGTTCTGGCACTGATTGGTGCTCCAAGCAGCAGGTAATTCATCTGCTAGGAAGACTCAACATCTTCCCAACACCACTACTATTATCCAGAGCTGTGTTTATGCTTCTTTTGCAGCAACAACCATGCAATGGGCTCCACTTCCCTTTCCTTTTCTGAGGACCCCACAGCTGCAGGTGGGGTGGGTTGGGTAATGACAGGGCACTTCTGCAAACAATCGACTGTGAAGCGATACATTCCTGTCAGCAGAAAGCTCTGCAAATATTCTCTAATCTCTCAACAGAGTAAACATTTCTGTGCCATCCTAGCAGGGGAGCCACCCTTGTTATGGTAGACCTGAGCTACTTAGTTCTTTTTCTGGAACACACTGGAGCACAACTTTGTGTGCCACAGTGATCTGCACCAGGCAAATAAACCTGACTGAGCCACCAGTGGACACAAAGATTTATTTCTGAAGAAAAGGTTGAGCAAGATAAAATCGTCATGGCAATGTTCTGGTATCAGAGGCTCCAGAGAACATGGAACAAGCAGCAGGGTAAAGCCAGACACCATCAACAGCTGAGTGGGTAACTCACAGCAAACCACAGTTTTGATTAAGTTCACCCTTTTCTCAGCCACAGACAAATTGCTAAAGCTCTTGGAAGTTCCCTACTTGCTTCTAGTAATAACAAATTGAGCCCTTTATGCAGAAGACCAATGTGCATACTGTGCATTTGTGAAATGCCCTGAAGCCCTGGAGAGAGAGGATGTCACTTCATTCAGGGTATTTCAGAGACTTTGAGGACCTTGTCACTGAGTGAATGCCACCTACTTTGAAGACTTGCTTTTTGCAGTCAAGAGAATAACACAGGGTTATAATACAGAAGTATTTCTATCTCCTGTCTTTAAGGTAGGAACCTGGCAAAATGAAAACAGACTACAAAGCGCACAAGCAATGAGGCTGGGAGACACACATTGTGTCACTACTTTCTTCATAAAGATCATAGGTCATTTGTGTTTGTCCCCTATCCATGCATGGAGCATATAGGTACATAGAGACGCCAAACAAGCCCACACCTACTAAAGAGCCAATGTCTTTGTTTAAGTGATATCCACATTCTCTGATCATCCAGACATTCCTACATGTTGACTTGCAGTCTGGTTGTACTCAGGAGCCAGCAAACTTCAGGCACAGCAAGAATCAGCTCACACATGGGTATGGATTTAGCCTGAGGTAGTTAAGGATCCCACATCACCATAGTAACTGCATGCTGTTGCATTAATTTCAGGAAAATAAATGAAGCTTGTAAGTCAAGGGGTATTTATGCAGAGCAGTGCAATAGCACATTAAGAAACTCCAACAGTTCTGAATAAGGTAATCAGGCTTTCCTGGCTGGTTTATCCTGCTTTTCAGGGACTAATGGCCTGGTTGGAAGACTCCATTAATATGGTTAGTCCACTTTCCATATCTGAGCTGGTGTGTTCAGACACGGCTTGGGCATCTCTGCACAGCACTACACCTAAGCCATGTAGGACCAACAGAAGTATGAAAAAGTCTCTACAGTAATGTACAGATTTCAAAAATTGAGGTCTTTATAGAAGAATTTAGCAGGTTTGAGTATTCCCCTTCTCACTGATGAAGTTTGTTTAGGGTATATTAATTACATATTGATAAAGATGTAATTGTTCTTTGCGAGGAAAACAAAATCTTACCTAAGATGGGCTGAGATCTTCATTTTGTTGCCAAAAGCCCAGCCCCTATTCTTTAAAAAATGAAACAAACATACTCACCAGGGACAAACACAGGTACAAAATTCTGGTTCATCCAACCTGACTTAAAGGTAGCCTTGCTGGGAGTGGAGAAGTCAAGCACATGGCTTGTTGGCCACTCTAACTGACTAAACTCATCTGTCTGGCAGTGGGTTGACTTCCCCTTTAATCATAAGTTTGCAGAAGTGTTATAAAAAGGAAATTCTTACTAGTCCAGGAACTTCGGTGTCAGAAGGAAGAAAAGTATCTGTATGGGATCTGTCTGAGATGGAGTTCATTTCCCCATGGCAGCTCTCACAGTGCTGTGCTGTGCCTTGATAGCTAGAAAGGCGTCGATAACACACCAGTGTTTTGGTTACTGCTGAGCAGAGCTGGCACAGCATCAGCACTGTCTCTCCAACATTCCCCCCATCAGAAGGCTGGGAATGGGCAAGATCCTGGGAGGGAACACAACCAGGCCAGCTAACCCAAACTAACCAAAGGGATATTCCGTACCATATGACATCAGCTCAGATATAAAAGCTAAGAAAAGGAGGAAGGGGTGCATTCATTATTTAAAATGTTTGCCTTCTGGAGCAACCACTATGTCTGCTGAGGCCCTGCTTCCCAGGAGGTGGCTATTGCTTTAGTAAACTGCCTTATTTCAGTCTACAAGTCATTTTCCATCTTATTTTCTCTCCCCTGTCCAGCTGAGAAGGAGGAGTGATAGAGTAGCTTTGGTGGGCACCTGTCATCCAGCTAAGATCAACCCACCACAGCATTAAAAAGAATGAAGATGATGATGAACACAAGTATTGGCATCAGTGATAAATATGCTGCTGATTGCAAAGGTTCCAGGGATGGGGCATCCACAAATTCCCTGGGCAACCTGTTCCAGTTCCTCACCAGCCTCACAGGGAAAAATTTCTTCTTAATATCTAATAAAAGCTGTCTCTCTCTTAGTTTAAAGGCGTTACCGCTTCACCATTTAGTTATGGGTTTTAAAGTCCCCTGAGAGCCCCAGCTCTCTCAGCCTGTTTCCATAGAATGGGTGCTCCAGCACCCCAGAGCTGGATACAGTACTGGAGGTGGGGTCTCATGAGAATTGAGTAGGGGGGGAGAATTACCTTTCTCGACCTGCTGCCCACACTGCCTTTGATGCAGCCCAGGACGTGGCTGGTTTTCTGGGCTATGAGTGCACATTGCCAGGTCATGTTGGGCTTTTCATCCACCAACACACTCCAGTCCTTCTCCTCAGGGCTGCTTTAAATCTGTTCTTCACTCAGCCTCTGTTTGTGCTTGGGATTGCCCTGACTCACATGCAGGACCTCACACTTGGCCTTGTTGGCCACCTGAGTAGTCTTACTTTTTGTGTTTGAGTTTGTCCAGGAGATCACCCAAGTCTGTCCTCCAGACCACCAAAGGGATTGTGTGTCTGGGCCTATTAACTGTCCTCCTGATAGTGCATCCATCCAGAAGTGGGACAGGATATAGGCTGTCATGCTCAGAGTTGCCCGAGAAGCTCCTCCACCCCTGATATTTTAGCAGTGACTTGAGAACATCTCCTGAGTGAGGGCTACAGGCTGCCAGCAGCCTTGAACCTCTTCAGAAATCCTTTGGTATGATGTTCATAGAAAATGAGAGATGGTATGAGGACAACTCTTAGCCATGGCACATCTTTGATTGTTTGGTGCTTTGGGTTTTTTTCTTCGGCTTACTGGAAACTACAGTTGCATCCAAATAACTGCAGGTTAGAGAATGTCTTTTTGGGGGCTTTTGCTGAAGAGGGCTCACAGGTAATTTTCGACAACCTTGACCTGTGATTCACCTGGACCAGATAACTCTGCAGCCTGATTCATCATCAAGAATGTCCTGATCGTGTCCTCTTTGCTTATGTGCAATATAAGGAAGTGGTGTTTTTTCTTTTATTTAATAAAAAATGTTTTGTTTGAAGGCCTGATTTCTTTTGCCTGCAAACCTATCAATTTTCCAATAATCTCTCAGGCAGCACAGGCCGTGATAATTCAGGTCACAGGTTTTGACAGAGAAATCACAACATCAGCAAGTCACTGCTAATGAAAGTGGGTTTTTTCTTGCTCCTTCTGGATTTCTGCTTGTGTCCAGACTTCCACTTCTTGAAGTGAGAATAAAAGATTTGTTGCAGCAGTATCATAGGTACCTAAATCTTTGCATAAGGCTGCCCCTTTACTGAACTTTTAATTCCACAAAGCCGGGGGTGAATTCAGGACATAAACAAGCTGAACAGCAAAGTCACACCCCATACTGGGAAGTCTGGAGGAGGCATCATGCAGCAGAAGGAACACCTGAGGGCATCTCCAGTATCTCCTCAGGGACTGAAAGAGGATGTGGGATAGTGGGAGCAGCACAGCCACACCACAGAGCAAGTCTTGATTTTCTCACAGAAATACAGGAGTGTTTTGCCTGACCCTCAGCTGGGATGGCAAAGGGAAGGAGGATGCTTTCTTCCTGTTGCTCCGACTTGCATGGGGATTGGCAAACTTATGGCACTGATTTTATGGCAAACATGACATTTTTCAATGACATCATGATGTTCCACCCCAGAATCAGTTTTATCAGAAAATTAAACCAAAAGAACTCAAAAGAGAGTCAGAAGATAGCTAGACATCAGGTCCTGTAGTGCACTGACTGTAGCATCTGTGTGAGTATCCCAGGAGCTCTGGGCTGAGGCCACAGACAGGTTCTTGAAGGCAGTCGATTTTTGCTGCCAATGTCATTGCTATACATCAGCTATATGTCAATTGATTTCAGTGACATTCTGCTGGATTTATACCTGAGAGCAGACACTGACCTTAAGCACATGGTCTGAACAGAGCCATTCCTACTCAGCTAAAACCATTTGGAGCTTTTCCAATGCCATTTGATTGGCATTAAGACTTGATCCATAATGGAAGAGTATATAATAGCCTGAGAATTGAATCAAATATATCTAATCTGGGTCAGATCCTCAGACAGGGATGTTGATGGATCATAAGCCAGCTCAGTACAGGTTTTAACTAAAAATAAGGACATAGCTCTTTAAATGTCATTGTGAAAGGCCCATGTTTGATTATGTAATAATAATAATAATATTTAAATTTGAGCTTGTTCCTCAACAGCACACATCTTCCTTGCTCATTAAAATTAATAAGCTACTTTCTCTGGGAAAGACAATACCCACATCTGTGTTTCATGAAGAAAGTGACAAGAAAACAAGGACGACATGACAGGTCAGGAATGCCCAAAGCCCTTCCTTACTTTAATGCTATTTTGCACAGCTCCTTAGCTAGAGCAGTTCTCTCCCCTGGGCTTTCCAGTCTCTAATTTCTATGTCCCTGTGAATTTAGTGTACACACAATGCGTGACTGATGCTTCTACACGGAACAAGTCGCATTAATTTTTTATTCTCACCAACCAAAAAACTAGAAAACTGCTCCCAAGATTGTGTGAAAGTTCATCCCTGGAAAGACATCTGAGTTTGGTGGGTGAATTTGATCACAGATTAGATTTGAAAAGGCAGGATGAAGGGAGGCCACAAAGCATTGGCTAGATTTGAGCATTAATTACACATTTTCCTTTAGGAAGACAGGAGATTAGTGGGATGCAAATGGAAGAGAAAGGAAGGGAAGAAGGGCTATGGAACCCACAGATCAGACAGACTCATGACTGATGGATACAACTGCTACCACAAGCTGGGTTTTATAGCTGTACTTTCCCTTCTTTCCTTGGCCTTTTCTGCCATGGAGATACAAGTTCCTGAGATCACAGCCCCACTTCAGTTGCTATTACAGACCAACTCACACAGAAATCTGTCTGGGACTCCCCTGGTCTCTTCAGTCTTCTTTGGTCTTGACCTCAGAGACTCACTGACCACCCTGCTCAAGGGCCATGTCACCTACTCGCTGGCTGGTCCAGCTCTGTCTTCACTAGTGATCACAGACTCACTCACACACTCACACTCCCTCCACTTGCTGCACCACAGACATAGGGACCCCATCGCTCCTGATCCCATTGCAGTTACTTCACTCAGAGCTGTTGTCATGTGCAAGCAGAGAGTCTCTCATACAGGAAAAGAGGGTTTAAATTAGCTTTAAAGTGGTGCTTAATGAGTAGACAGGACAGATAGTACTCATGAGGGCGTGGCCAGGCAAGCACGCTGTCCTGAAACCTGTTTACACTTGACCAGTCACTCTATCTCCTTATCGTTCTATTTTCCCACACTTGTTCCTCCCTAATCGTTGCTAATGCTTTCCTTTCCCTGGTCTTTGGTTACTTTCCTAGCCACCCCTTAACAAGTCTTAATCCAAAGATGCTCTTCCTCTCCATCCCCACGCAGATACCCTCCTCAATCAGAGGAGGCCCAGGAAGCTGTTTGTGTTCCCCCATAGGGGGGATTATTACATAATCAAATATGGGCCACCCTCAGCCCATGGAGCCAAAATTCCTCTTGGATTGCCCTGGTAGGTGGTCGTGCCTTTGACTGGGGTATTGGGGCTCTCCCACTTCCCATGTGGCTCTGGCCTCCTGTATGTGTGGAGAAGAGCTTTTTTTTATGCAATAGTTAAAAGGAGGGGGTGGAAGAGGGAGTGGATGGAGTGACATGGCATGGGGGTTCTACATTGCTGATGGGTCACCATAATGGCAAATACAAGATGAAGTACAAAAAACAAATGATCAAAAAACCCAAATGAAACAACCAACCAACCAACCAATCAAACAAAAACAATAAAAAAATCATGCTTGCACACTTTTTAAATTTTTACATGAAACATAAGGGCTTTAGGGAAGGGTCCAACTGTCCAAATCCATTCAGCCTCCACACTTCTGTTTGGTCTTAAATGACAAGAGCTTACAAGTCCAGTGCCATCATTCAGGGCTGTGTTGCCTCTGTGGAGACGCACTTTCCCCAACACTTGCAAGTGTTGCTGCTCTGAGATGAGTGGAGAAAACCATTCATGAAAATGAATGGGAAACCCAGGAGTAAGGAGAATGCTAGGAGCAGAACTGAGGTTTGGGGACTCCAGTATTGCTTTAAATCATTTAGAGACTACACTATCCCCTTATATGCTGCAAAAAGCCAAAGTTAACACTTGGGTTCACTGAGACTCATTTTTCACACTAGCTTAGGGCAAATTTTTCAGGACGTTTAGATACTAAACTTACACTGAAAAAAATTGACTTTAAAAAGCTGTCTGAGTCTTCTTCATTGAGATTTGGCCAACAGTAAAATTCTGCTTCATCCCTTCCATTTGGGACTTCTTTGATGAACTGTGAGACACGGGCAAGATAACAAGGAGCGGAAAAAGGGATCAGCAGCCTGCTGGGTCACATCTGTTTGTTTTCAGTCCACAACCAAACATCTACTGTCCTGCCAGTGTCTTCTCCCTTAAAGTGATATTAGAAAAATTGTAAAAATGTGGTTACTAAAAATTAATAAAATAAAATTAATAAAAATTAACTGTTTCAAATAATGCCTATCTGTGCATAGGATGGATTTAGCAATCCAGTGTAAGGGTTCAGCAGTGTTATGCCACACAATAAATATAATTATCAAGGTAATGCTCAGGATAATCAACTCCAGCTTAATTGGATTTTGCTGCTGATCATTCCCCAATCATGACATCAGGAGTGACTCAACATAAGCAAAATGGGTGTAAGGGGATATTATGAAATTTTAATTTCAAAAGCTCTGGGAGGTGGTGTACAGGAAAGAAAGACCCTTCAGTGGCCAGCCAGTCAGATCTGACCAGCACATAAGTTTTGGTCAAGTTCATTGGTGACTGTGGGGCAGTTCTTCCTCTCAGGCTGCCTAGGGACATTGGGCTTATGTGCTTCTGGAGGGCTTAGCCTAAAGTCAGGCAACATGGGAAGAATTAATGTCTCTTATATGAGGACACCTAATGGCTTGGTTGTTTTTTTCCAGAGCTCCTAGCATTGGAATATTGTCTCTTAATCTCCAGATTCCTCCATCCACCTCAGATAACACAGAGGGTTTGAAAATTCCCTGTCAACCTGCAGTGCTCATGTTTTCCAAACTTTTATGATAGAATTGGGAGTGGTACCAAAATTCAAGATTAAGTTTTTAAGGATTTGGGACTGCGTGAGTACTGCTGCTTGATTACAGACCTCAGTAACCACCAGTATAGTAGAGAGACCTGGGACTTTCTATGGTTTCCAAACTGAAAGGTACCATGCAAGATTAGAGTTTAATGAAAGATTGCTGCAATGGATACATTCTCATGCATATTTCAAATAGCAATTTTCTAATAAAATTCAGTTCTATAGCCTGCATCATCTTTATTTTCTCCTGGTTGTACTCAATTTAAAACACTAAGCCATATCCTTGTAAAGTCTACATTATGGTATGAAAAGACCAAAGTGACCAACAACTAGGAAAATTAGGAAATCTTCTAGGATATGATGAATACCCTAGGAACAGAAATGTCTTCAGTGACTAATATGAGATCCACCAGTCCTGTTTTCAATTTAGAACTATCAGGAAGTCTTAGATTTCTATTCTGGGACTACTTTTATTTCCATTCCCCTCCAAATGTTCTGTTAGACTGCTCAAAACCTGCTTTCACAGTGGTGTTTTGCCATCCTCTCTTGACTGCAAGGCACAGATAGACTAAGATTCTCCCTCCCTTTCTTTACTAACTGTTCTTGGGCTTTATCTTTTTCTTCCATTTCTTTAATTTTCCTGGTTTATACATGTTTATGGTTTATTGAAAACATGATATATAGAGGGGGACCAGGCTGATTGCTAAAAGTTAAAGATGAACTATTTAGGAAAAAAAATGCAACCTCTTATTAGAATAGAGTTCTTATTTTCTTTTTTTGTTGTTGTTGTTTTGTTTTTTTGTTTGTTTGTTTGTTTTGTTTTGTTTTTTTGTTTGTTTGTTTGGTTGGTTGGTTGGTTTTTGGTTTGGTTTGGTTTGGGTTGGGTTGTTTTTTTTTTATTTTTTTTCTTTTTTCTTTTCATCTTTGAGGAAAAAAAGTCCCAAGGAAACTTCTGCTTTTGTGTTTGGCTTTCACGGGCAAAGGATCCATGCTGAACCAGGAGAAAGAGTCAACTACTGTGCCCTTTGACAAGGACCTGATGGGCTGCGTTTTCTTGACAGCTGAACAACAGAGTAAATGGACATAGGAAAGTTGTATAGATTTGCTGTCATATAAATATAGTTTGCACAAAGTGATGAATTCAGCAAGTGTAGTAGTGCTTTACCTTGTCCTCAAGGGAGAAGATGAAACAAACATCAATACCTGGATTTAATGCACAAAAATTAAGAAGATGGACAGACTGCTACCCTCAAGAGCAGAAAGGCTGGTATTGGAAGTTCTTAAGTGTGGGATAAAGGGCGTGTGGTAGCACAGGATAGCAAGGATCCAGTATTCTGGTCTTCTGTCCTATGTCCCCATGGAGGCTTATTCCATGATGCAGATACTGCAGATCATTTCCCTACAAACAAGATTTTCACATGCTTTTTAGATGAATCCAGGTGTCCCAAGTGCCCAGAAAGCATCCTTCTCTCAGAACAGTTCTGTCTCTCTCTTTGTTTTTCATTTCTAACATGCTCTGGAAGAAGCTCAGCCCTCTGTGTTCCCTTCTTTAAGCCTTTTCTCAGCCAAGTCTTTGGCAATATCTCACAACCATTAAAAAAGTGCCCAACATCATCACCCTCCTCCACTCACCCAGTGTATTATGTCCCGTGGTACACACCAAGTAAGCGTTATATCTAAAGCTGTATGGAAAAGCTGCAACAGACAGATGCAGAGCCCAGCAAGCAGTAGGACAGCTCCAGAAGGTTGTTCTTGGGATCTTATTTCATCTGATGTGAAATATTTTGGAAGAACAGTGTTAAGATGTGTGATTAAAGGCTCATCTACACACACAGAGCGAACCCAGAGACCCAAGGGCAAGCCGGGGAGCCATAATATCCCAGTCAGAGACACAAGCCTTTGAATTGAACTGGGGCTCTTCCAGGACAGCCTCAGTTTCATGGGCTGGAGGTAGCACTCTCTCCAAGGGAAAGAGGAGCAGCTCCCCAGCTCACTTCACAGGTGGGAGAAGGATCACTGCCTGGGTGTGGGACATGGTATGGGATGCAGGGGAAGAGATCTAGGGCTTACACAAGACCTAGTATTGGATGGCCTAGAGGAGAAACCGAAGGCAGGGAAAGGGAGGGATATAACTAGTTTAGAGAGGAACAAGAGTGAGAAAATAGAGGGAAAAGGGGATTAAGTGTCCAGTCTCAAGTAAACAGGTTGCCAATTGATGTGCTTGTACACAAGTCGTGCCCCTGAGCAATGAACCTGGGGGAGAGATTTGTGGGGAGATGTTAACAAGGAGGTGGGATGGCCCTGTTTTACAAGAAGATCTTTCTTTTTGCAATTAATTGCTTCACCTCACACTTTGCTCTACCACAGCACAAGTGAGGTGTTATTCCCACCCCAGAGCAGCACTAATGAGTGGTGAAGACAGAAATGCATCTTACTTCTCCATTCTACATTTCTTTTGTGTGTTGTGAGCTGACCAACAGACTGAGGAGCTCACCTTCTGAATTCCTTAGAGCCGATTGTGCTTCTGGGGCTAAAACTTTCATTGAGAGCAAATCAAAAAGGGAACAATTTGTATTAAACCAGACAGATAAGACCTTAAACCAATTCAGTCATATGAGGAACCTTCAAACTTGAATGAACTTAAATTCAGGACCTAATGCTTATCATTAAATACAAATCCCCATAAACCAGCAAAACACATAAATTCTGTCTGTGATAATTATTTGGAGGATGACAACTAGAGTTGTTAGATTGCATGTAAGGGTCTGGGTTATGACACTGAGGAACTGATAAATACAGCCAACTGATAATAAGAATTTCCTGTTGGCTATAATTTCTTTGGGTTTGGTTTTAGAATGTTTGGCTCCAGCCAGGATTAAAATAATGATTTCTGAACCCAAAAGCCTTCCAATCTTCTGTTTTCCACCAGACTGATGTCCTTGTCAGGATTACAGCAAAGATGAACTGCACTGTAAGGGAGCTTTCTGTCTTCAGGGTCACAGGGACCCAGAGAAGATGCACTGGGCTGCGAGCCCTGCCTTGGATGTCAGATGTTTTCAGCGAATATCTGCATTTCACTCAACGCTTGGGCTCTGCAGAGAAAGACTTGCAATAAGTTTTCTCTTATACAGCAAACCTGGGGGGACTTTTGACTTACTCATGTAAAATTTCTTTTTTTGATAACTTGTATTTGCAGTTGCTTTAAGAAGATATTTTTTTCTGTTGCCCAGATCTCAAGCTTAGATAGATATCAGACCTGCTCCTGAGGCAGCCTGATTCATACCACTCTATTGTCATGCATGGTGAAGTGACTCCTTGAATGTTCAAGACAAATTATGACGCAATGAAAGAGAAGTATATTTGAGGTCTGTAGGTAGTTTTATACCACTCAAAGCATCACCCTTCTCTCTATAGCGATGTGTGCAAGCCCTAGTGAAAGACAGTACTTCCCAGTTTGTCTCACTGGCACTTACTTTCTGGGCATCAAATCATGATCAGAATAAATCCTGTTTATGTAGGAAAAGGCCTCCTGCTTCTGAGAAAAAACAAAATTCAGTTATGAGCACATGTTCATCCTCACACTGGAGACTTTCTTCCATATGCACACTAAGCCCCTCAGGGAAATTGAGACCCTCAGCTCTCACTGGACTCCACAGGGAATGAAAATAGTTTGGCATTTATTTGCAGTATTGTAGGATGAAGCCTCATTTCATGCTTGTATATTAAAAGGCCTTAAAGTATTTGTTTTTGCATAAAGCTATTCTTTCCTCAGACAACTGGGAACAATATGCCTTCCCTAGGGTGGAAGTCTGTTCTGATAATATAGTATATCTAAAGTTTTTCTGTGGCAGTTGGTCTTCTCAAAATATCACATTAAATTGATAACCTTCAAGGAAGAATTGTACCGCACATAATACCTGCTTGGTATTTTGTCATGAGAGTGAGAATTGTTTTAAGCTCTCCTACTTTTCCATCTCCTGTAGGACCTGCAAGGACATATGTGGCACTCATGTATCACCTGTATTTGTGGCTCAGGCAACTCTCCTGACAAACCCCATTTCATTGGTACCTTTAACAATAATCCTGAGGCTCAGAAGGAGGCAAGTAAGATTAGAAGCATGAGAAATAGAGATATCCATGCAATCACTCAACGCACGTGTGGCTTAAAAGCTGCAGAAACTTTGTAAATACTTCTCTCAGAAAAAGAGCTGCTTTAATTTTGGGAGCTCTGAGTTCTTTCATGGTCATTACCCATTATAGAGAAACCGGTGCTCCTAAATCAGTTTTCCAGAAGGGCTTGCCTTCCCTGTTAAGACTGATTGAAACTGGTATACGTATGGGGATGTATATTTTCCTTTGGGGGTGGAAGACTCAATTCTTTCATTATTCCAAATCTTAGCTATCATGGAATTTAATTAGAAAAGAAAAAAAAATATGCAAGCTGAAAGGCTTTTTTTTCCTAAGCCCTCTGAAGTCAATGAATGAGGTCCTATAATTCTTATCAGTTTCAGTGATTTGATCATATGCACCCTCTGCTCAAAGGTTACAGATGCTGCTGTTGCTCTCAAACCACGGCAGTGGAATCATTGTCCTAGTTTACAGATGGACTTCGGACAGCAATGTGGTTTCTATCTTGCAGACTTATGGTGTTCACGCTCATGTTTTTAATTACTATGCAAATTCCCCGTTTCCTTCATTAGGTACATGTGTCCCACATGGCTCATACATAAGCATTTCAAAATATTCAAAATGCCTTTAGTCCTAAGTCCATTTTTATTACATTCTTAACAGTTTATTTTTAGAATTAACAGGATGGACAAATTTCACTTCTACCTAAGCAGTGTATGACCTTTAGCTTTCCTTAAAAACAGGTCTCTCCATCTGTGTGATTTTTGTGAAGCAAAATGTCGTTCAATTAAATCTAATCTTCCAGTTAAAATTCTTGCCAGGATTTCTTCCACCACTGCTTTGGGACCAGCTGACTCTGTGTGGACCAGGTTCCTATGTGGAAAAAAAAAA
The DNA here is from genome assembly GCF_009829145.1 of Chiroxiphia lanceolata. Lineage (NCBI taxonomy): Eukaryota > Metazoa > Chordata > Aves > Passeriformes > Pipridae > Chiroxiphia > Chiroxiphia lanceolata. The sequence continues at coordinate 8,397,725 of NC_045637.1, read as the reverse complement.
ATGGGCTGCAGAGGAAGTTCCTCACTTTTTATTTAGGTTGGTGTTCCATGCTGCTCGTATTGACACTGGATCAGAACAGGGTTAAGTTGCTCGAATTACAGTGTAATTTTACTAATATACAATGCAAACTATATTAGATTCACAGTTAAGATGATCTTCCTGTTGGCACGATATGAGAAGCAGGTGATTGTTACTGACTCCATATCCCCCAGGAAGTCACTTAAATGCCCGTTCCTCTTCCCTGTTTCCTTCAAAGACCTTCCAGGTCTTTCAATTGATCCTAATGAAATGCATGCTTTGATACTCAAGTAATGAGCTTTCGGGGAAAAAATGTATACATCTGCATGTACACATTTGTGCAGCTCATATCTCTGTATAACTCTTGGTTCAGTGTATCTCCAGACATGGTGTTTAGAACTTATGCAGGGACACAGTTGAGCCTTGGTGCAACAACCTGAACAACTGTGTGACAGACTTTCACACTGCAGCTCCCCAAACCAAGATAAATGTGTATTATGTTCTCTTTTAATCAAAGTTTGGTGACCTGTTTCTTGCACTCGTGTTATATACAAAGGGGAAGGAATGTGATGGATCTTAAAACCATTGTATACATCCAGATCACTAGAAACTATGCCTGAACTAGTCCAGGTGTAGTTATCCCTGGACAGGCTAAAGTACGCCCCACAAATGTGTCCACATTTGTTGCCAAGAAGAAAATTTCAGTACAGTCCCCTGTCTTAATTACTATAGAAATTATAGCAAAGCCTCTTGGAGACAGTTCTTTGAGGTTGCAAAACATTACCGTTCTTTGAAAGGGAAGATTCTGGATCACTCGCCACATCCTAGTGACACATCCTGTTCTGTAAAAGGAGGTTGTATAATAGGAGTGCCTCTGTTTTATTGATGCTCAGTACAAGTTCAATACAAAGTTGGTAAATAAACTCCAGGACACACAGAAATCTAGTGTTCTCACTGTTTGCACCATGGGAACAGGAGGCAGATAAAATAATCTTGTAAATTGAGAGCACCAACTCATTCCATCTTTAACCTCAAATGTCCATGAGTTTTCTGAGCTTCTTAGCTGATACATAAACAAAGTTTGCTAGTTGTCTTGAGTAAAACTAGATAAAGTAACATCCTAAGTTCTGTTGAGTGAGGAGCCAGAATCTATTTTAGGGATTTGTGATCAAGCTTCTTTCCTGACAATAAGATTAAAAGGGTATCTGCAAAATAGGTGACAGTGGCATCACAGTGGAGCAGGAATGTAGACATGCATTAAAGGACAGCAACAGTGACAAAGAGTCATTCTCTGTTAGCCAACAGCTAGAGTGATGTGTGGACAAGGGCTTGTTTAGGAAACAATAGGTTGTTTCTTTCGATAAGGTGATAATCTGCTTTATTCTCTCACCCTTGATGGACAAAGTTTCTGTCTGAAGGTGGAGTGGATTATTCTGTATGTGGAAGCCGGATTACGGCCAAAGGAAATGGAGAATTCTGCTGCTGAGGCTCATTAAACAGAGGCTTAAGCTTTACCTTCCTGCAGAGTTGCTTGGTTCAGGTCCTGGAGGCACTGATATGGTTCAGGGTGCAGATCATCGCACTTGGCAATTCCTTCTTTGCTGCAGATGTGAAAGAGGACCAGGATTTGACAACTGTCCAGAGAAAATCCCTCTGCTTTGGGTTTCATTAAAACCTCTGGGTTTGTTTTTTCAACATTTAACTTCTTTACCAAAGCAGGATCCATTTTAGCCTCTTCCCCTTCCCTCTTTCCACTAGGTATCGGAGGTGGCTTAGGTTCTGTCTGAAGAAGTCAGTTGATACAGCTGAACTACATGATCACTGGATCTGGCTTGGGCCCTTGTGAGCCTTTGCCACTGCTAATGCTCATACTCATTCATAACTGCAAGGCTGGAGCAACTCTCTTGTTACCAGCTCAGGAAACAGGTTAATGAGACCTTCCTCAGGGCTTTCTTCTCCAGGATGAAGATGAATGCTGTCAGGACTTTCTGGTTCATCTCCAGCTCACCTCCAAATGTATTGCAAAGCTGAACTATGAGGAATGGTAAGAGAGTCTTGTATGGGAGCCTTGTGCACTTCCTCCTTTGCCTGTCCATTGGCCTTGGTGTGATTAAAGGCTGTCTTTCCACTTCACACTGAAGTGGCAGATGACATTTCAGTGATTTCAATTATATATGGGAAACAAGTTCAAAATATATGCCTCAAGGACCAAAGGAAAAACAGCATTTGATATGGAACGAGAGTATGTGACTGCTGCCATATGTCTCTTCTAAAAATAAATGGACAGCCAAGAAGACTAAGGGACCCCACAGAGCTGGGAAATGAGAGAGGACATGTCCTTCATATTTTGCCAATAAGGGCTCAAAGCCTCTTGGAGAGGCTGCTTCCCTAATATATCTTCCATAAAGATGAAATTTCAGTTAATTCCCTTCCCTTCCCTTCCCTTCCCTTCCCTTCCCTTCCCTTCCCTTCCCTTCCCAAACCTTCCCTTCCCAAACCTTCCCTTCCCTTCCCTTCCCTTCCCTTCCCTTCTCTTCCCTAACCTTCCCAAACTTTCCCAAACCTTCCCAAACCTTCCCTTCCCAAACCTTCCCAAACCTTCCCAAACCTTCCCTTCCCTTCCCTAACCTTCCCAAACCTTCCCAAACCTTCCCTTCCCTAACCTTCCCTTCCCAAACCTTCCCCTCCCTAACCTTCCCTTCCCAAACCTTCCCAAACCTTCCCTTCCCAAACCTTCCCAAACCTTCCCTTCCCAAACCTTCCCAAACCTTCCCTTCCCAAACCTTCCCTTCCCAAACCTTCCCAAACCTTCCCAAACCTTCCCTTCCCAAATCTTCCCTTCCCTCTTTCACTTATGTACTTGGCAGCACAGGAAGATGATAATTTTATTTCTTTCCAGTATAAGTGAAACAAAAGACTTACTAGTGAAAGAGCACCAATGGGAGCCATATATTAGATTTCTGGAAAGTGAAATTTTTGCTGTTTTATTAGTGAGGATGGTTCCTGTTGCACATGGTATCCAGAGAAAGAGGGCTGCAGGGAATGATATCAAGGCAGTGAGACCCTTTTCCTAGGCTGGGTCACAGTGATTGATGTGCTGTGTTTTTTTATTATTTTCCAGTGTTTTTTAAACCATCCAAGGCCGAAACTCCCCATAAGTTCCAAAATCCAATTTTTGCCTGCCCTGTCATAACTTCTTTTGAAATACGTGTGATCATTTAGTCTAAATTCGACAAGTGAGTGAAATAGGCATAGCAGAAGGTTACAAATAAGAAGTGATTTGGTAACACAAGATCTCAAAACGTTTGTGAAATCAGCTTTCAGGCAAACTCTTGTTTGGGTAAAGAATTTCCTTGTCAAGTAATTGTGTGCTGCTCACATCTGAGCCCCAAGCCGATTCCCTACTGATGTAACGGTAAAAGTATTCATCACAAGGAAAAGGTTGAGCCCACAGCAAAGATATGCTTTCTTCACCTGAAAATTACCTGTGATTGCTATGGTTTTGTTCTGTGATAGTGACTCTGCCTAACCCTTAGAGAGAGCAGCAACAGAATGACTTGTGTGCTATTTAGCCCACCTGGGAAGCCCAGGGACATGTGAACGTTGTTATTTGTTTACCTCGGGTTCAGCATGTCTTTGAAAGAGAGACAGGTGTGCTTGGGCACGCAAACAGTGTCTGTGAGACTAAATACTAAGGTATTTATGGGCTTGGGCGTGCAAACCATGTCTGTGAGACACTAAGGTATTTATGGACCAAGGCACTGCACAGTGTCCTAGGACTTCACAGAGTGAGTCAGGAGTCAAAGAATCACAGAATCATGGAATTGCTTGGCTTGGAAGGGAACTCTGGAGATCATCTAGTCCAACCTCCCTGCCAAGACAGGGTCATGTAGAGCAGGTGACACAGGAACACGTCCAGGTGGGTTTTGAATATCTCCAGAGAGAGAGACTCCATACCCTCCCTGGGCAGCTGGTTCCAGTGCTCTGCCACCCTCAGTGTAAACAAATTCTTCCTCATGTTGAGGTGGAACTTCTTGTGTTTTAGTTTATGGTCATTGCTCCTCATCCTGTCCCTGGGCACCACAGAAAGAGTCTGGCACCAACCTCTTGGCACCGGCTTTTGAGATATTTATATGCCTTAATGAGATCCCCTCTCAGTCTTCCCTTCTCTAGTTTAAAACAGCCCATCTCCTACAGTCTTGCTCCAGGTACCAAATCACCTTTATAGCCTTTGCTGCACCATCTCCAGTAGCTCCTCGTCTTTCTTGTATTGAGGAGCCCAGAACTGGACACTGTAGTTCAGATGTGGCCTCACTGGGCCTGAGTAGAGTGGGGGGATCACCGTCCCTGACCTGCTGGCCACACTCTTCCCAATGCACCTTCCACCATTCTCTGACAGCTAATGCTAACACACACATGACAGGCATTTCCTTTGGGATGCATTAAAGGGAATGCAACTTGTTGTTGATGGTCCATGGGTTTTCACTCTCTACCCAGATGCAGATGATGTGATCTAATAATGCTGTGATGAGCTGAAACTATTACTTTTTTGGATCAATGGATGGCAATCACACAGACACAGATGAAGACATCAAGTGTGAGATGTGCTGAATCCAGGTGCTCTCATTAATGCTCTGAAAATGTACTCAAGGACAATGATTTTCCCATTGAGACAGACCATCCTCAGTGTGTTAGCAAAACTTCTCTGAGAAGCTCATCTGAGCTGCAGTGCCCAATACCATCATCAGGTGCCCAAGGTAAATGGCCAAATATCTCTGCAACTGGATTACAAAGTTGATTAGAAAGACCTTGTTTACAATATACGATGAGGGACTAATTGCTTTCCCGACTCTTGTATCCATGGGCAAGCCCCCTGTTCAAAACCCATGGCATTAAAAGTCCCATGACTGAGACCCTCCACAATCTACAGCAATGCATGGAGATGATCTGCATGGATATGATTAAAAATGAATATTGGAAGAGAAAAAGGGGGGTAAAAATGTGACTTGTTTTACAGATCTACTTTTCTAGTCAGTAGAAATATTGGCAAATCAGAACATCCAGCATTCCTCCTATATCTGGATATTTCTTACACTGCCTGCTCACAGGCCTTCCCAAAATAAGAAACACCTTTGCCTTGCTGTATGTACAATCCATGGCACAGAAGCAAAGTGCAGAGGTGCAGAACCTTGTCTGACCTGCCCTGACTATTATCTTCTGGCCTCAGCACAAGATATTAGTCATTTTGTGCCTAAATTTGCAGGGTTACTGATACCCCAACAGTCCAACACGCAAAGCTCGGACTTCCGTTGCCACAACACGCAGAGGAGACACTGAAGACACTGCAAAGTATTATAAGCAAAACTTATGAACAAATAACCAAGCAGAAGAATTTATTGCACATAAATTCTGAAACCAATTATATCTCCTTTGGGGCCTGGGTAATGAAAAATCTCCTGTGTGTGGTCTAAGAGCGCTATAAATCTTATATATTCTTCCGTGTCCTCCCCTAGAAAATGGGTGTAGTGGTGTGGGCTGCAGCAAGCTGGATGCAGTGGTTACTGCTACACAACTAGTCTGAACTGGCAGCAAACAAAAAGAATTCTATTTAGGATCTACACACTTTTTAATAGTTTTTTTTCTTTATTTTATTTTGATTCCTGGTGTGGCTGTTGTTGGTTTGCCTTTGGGGGGGATGGGGTGGGCCAGGGGTGGTAGTTTGTTTGTTTATTTGTTCTAAATAAAATAATGGACAGTTCCTGAGTTACATATTTTGTGATTTAATTTAACTTAATTTCTATTGTCATTGTATGTCCAGGATGCACAGAGTTGCCTTTCTGTGTGTAAACACTCCTCATAACTGTAGTTGTAGCGAGATGGCAGGACAAAATCTGCAATGTACTTAAGACTTTTCAGCTTGAAGCATCTGAATCTGATGGTAAATTTAACTCTTAAAACGTTCTATATGTCAATCCCTTCACAGAAGAAAAAAAAAAGATAGTAAGAGTGAAGAGAATATGTTTAATTATTATAATAATTACAACACTAGATATATTTATGCACGTGGTACCTGGTATTTATGCACCTGGTAGCCTGAATAATTATACAGATGGTGAGAAAAAAAAAAAAAAAAAAGGCCTGAGGAATTGTCAGATTCAGTAAATAATAGAGGAGGGTCAAAGAACTAAAACTTAATGGCCAAGGTGTTTACGGAGGTAGGCAGTTTTGCTTGGCTGTTTAAACTGATATTGGGCAGTGACTTGGAAAGCAACAGCTCACTGTCGTCCCATTCTTCTTCACGTAATTACCTCCTTCTTTGTCACTGCACTATGTTACCATCTTCCTAGATAGCAGTATTTGGGACCAAAGGATACATTGCTCTGCAATACCTGTATTTATCCTACCTTTATTGTATTGTTGCCTTCTAGGGCACTTCCTGCTCAGCCTTGTTTGCAGGTGGAGTTTTGAGCAGTGGTCTTTGTTACTCACAGCTATCATCCAACTTTGAATTGATTCCTCAGCTAGAGTGAAATGACAGCCTGACATTTTTTCTATAGGATATACTCTGTTGGGTGATATATGTGGACAGTCAGTCAGGTGGATTTCTGGACTACAGCAATGCCGTGTGATAGAGGATAATAAAGCTGAGGAGAATTACTTCTGCTGGGAAATGATGTGGCACTGGTTGTGTGTTTAGCGCGTGTGTGTCTTGAGCTGCTGCTGCAGTTTTGGGGTGAAGGGAATGAACTGAGGATGGAAAAGACTAAGATTTTAGATCTCCTGAAAAAGAAGTGGTATGGGAGACTGAACTAAGCAGTTAGTAGCCATCATTGCTCTACTTCTTGGTGCTGGACAGTACTAATCAGATAATTAAGAGTGGAGGGTGTTTCTTGACTTCTGCTGCAGTGATGTGCTCTGTCTCAAGTCACAGAGCTGGGCAGCACAGGGAAGAGGATAGACAGATCTGCCAAGCTTTGGGCTCTAAGTTATAGCGTAGCAGTCATGACTTGGTTCTTGTACCTGGCCACAAAGTTCAAAGGGAGGAAGAGTCAAAAGCTGTAAAGCCAGCAGGAAATGGAGGTGGGAGGTTGGCATGGTTGGCTGATGTGTGCAAGATTTGTTATATAGAAACAAGCTTTGGGATACCATATCTTTTACAGGAGCATGGTAGGATTGAAGGAGTGTCACCAGAGGCAGAGAGGGAGGTCTCTACTTCAACTTTCTGGCCAGGACTACAAAGAAGGTGGAGTTGCAAGAAGATGGCAAGTGTGCGCTCACAAGACGGAACAGAAATAGCATCAGTCATAGGGGAGACAGGTTCTTACTAAAACTCAAATTACTGGAGCTAGAAAGGAAGCCCACCCCAGGGTAATTCACTTCCTAACTGTGTTGAATAAAATGATTGCGAGACCTTAAACCATCTCTGACACAGAACAGCGATGGGGTCAATCAACTTTATTCATCCCGTTGCCACTATGACGCCAGCTGTGTGGAAGAGCAGGGAGGAGACTAAGCCCCTAGAGAGAAAAACTGTCTGTAAGTTCCTGCTGAGGGTAAAGGGTCTTTAATTTCTTTTTCTCCTTCCCTCTCAGATCCTTACAAATATGAGGCTGAAACACGTCCCCTCAAGCAGAGATTGCTCCTAAGAGAGTCAGTGACTCTCCTGTAGCACAAGAGAGGCACATATGATAATTTGGTTCCAGATATCTACTTGCTGGTGACGGACTGTTCCTGTGGAGGGCATATCTTTATATTAATTCAGCTTGGGGAGATGTAGGGGTTCACACCCCTTTCCACTTATACCTTGTTTCTATGGATACAGTTGCTGTTCTGAAAGTCCTGTTTGTTTTCCTCTGTGGTCCACTGTGTTCTGATCCTTTCCCTATCTCCTTTCTGTGCAGCACTATTTAATACTCTTTTTCCAATTCATTTCCCCACCTGTCTCTCCTGCCCTAGTTTCTCTCTCCTCTCAGTCTCCTCTCATTTTCTCTCATCTGCTTTTTGTCTCTTGCCCTGGTTTGCTGTCCTCCTCCCTCCATCTTCTCACTTAGTCTTTGATTCTCCATCACTCTTGATCAACTTTGTTTTCTGCACAATCTCCATCATTGCTTCTTTCCTTGTTCAATGTCCCCAGCCTTCCCTGGCGCAGATCACTTTCTGTTGATATGGCTTCTCTCGTGGCTTGAAACACAGCTGACCTCTCCACGCTGGAATCAGAGAGTGACGTTTGATGAGACACACCTTAAGACTTATATGTTATCACTTGTGATAGCAGATACTTAATTGCCTCTAGAGACTTAACTCTGGGTCATTTAGGCTGTGACCAGAGGTACCCATTTAACTACTGCAGTTCTCTTTATCTGATCTGTAGCTTCACATTTTTTTAACCTGACCTCTCTTGGACCATGGCCCTGTGAGTTGTGGGTGGGAGCTGCCTACTTCCTGCCACAACTGCATCATCAGGAGGAGAAGGAGACTTCTGAAGGGGATTTTAGTCCACCTGGCTCTCAGGGGAGACGCTCACTGGAAAGGGACATATTACAGAAGATGATCTGAGTATGTCAAAGGGCCTTCCTGAGCAGCACATATCCTAGGAAATAGCTATTTTCATAGTGTGGCCTTTTCTGAAGGGTATGCATTGGAAGGCAGCTCTGGGGAAAATTCTCCAAAGGCGACCAATTGGTACAACGTCTGTGGAAAGTCACTGTGGTGATGCATTTATTAGATGGGAGGAAAACTGATGAAATTACAACTGCTTCATGTCTCTCAGACATCCCTCGGCCCTCTGCCTTTCCAGGTGAGCCTCATCTACCTATTCAGATAGAATCACAGAATGGTTTGGGTTGGAAGGAACTTTAAAGATCATCTACTTCCAACTCCCCTGCCATGCGCAGGGGTACTGTCCACTACACCAGGTAGCTCAGAGTCCCATCCAACCTGGATTTAAACACTTCCAGGGATGCCCAGTTCTCTGGGCAACCTGGTCCAGTGTCTCACCACCCTCACAGTAAACAATTTCCTCCTAACATCTAATAAAAATTTCCGCTCTTTTTGTTTAAAACTGTTTCTCCTTGTCCTATCACTATCTGTCCATGTAAAGAGTTTCCCTCCATCTCTTTTATAAGCTTTCTTTAGGTACTGGAAGTCTGTCATAAGGTCTACCTGGAGCCTTCTCCAGGCTTAATAACCTCAGCCCTCTCAGACTATTTTCATAGGAGGGGTGCTCCAGCCCTCCTCTGGACCTACTCTAACAGGTCTATGTCTTGTGCTGAGGAGCAGAGTAGAGGGACAGAAGTATCTCCCTTGACCTGCTACCCATGCTGCTTCTGATGCAGCCCAGGTGGTCTTCTGGACTGCCAGCACACATTGCCAGGTCATATCTGCAGCTTTTTGTCCATAAGGAACCCCAAGTTCTTTCCATAGGACCACTCTCAATGAGTTCTTCCAGTCTGTACTTATGTCTGGGATTGCCCCAACAAAGATGCAGCACCTTGCACTTGGACATGTTGAATTTCATGAGGTTCTTGTGGACCCTCTTCTCAGGTTTGTCCAGGTCCCTCTGGATGGCATCCAGTCCTTCAGTTACGTCCACTGCACCACTCAGCTTTCTGTCATCTGCAAACTTGCTGAGGGCATGCTCAATCTCCCTCTCTGTGTCATTGATGAAGATATTGAAGAGCACTGGTTCCAGGACAGAGCCCCGAGGAACACCACTCATCACTGGCCTCCACCTGGACAAAGAACCATTGACCACAACTCTCTGACTGTGTCCATCCAACCAATTCCTTATCCACATCAAATCCATGTCTCCCCAGTGTGGAGACAAGGATGTCTTAGGACATCCTGAAACTGTGTCAAAGGCCTTACAGAAGTTTAGGTAGACATCAGTCAGTCTTCCCTTGTAGACTGTTGCAGTCACATCATAGCAGGTCACTAGATTGGTCAGGCACAATTTGCCCTTAGTGAAGAGATTTAGATCTTTTTAGCCCTTCAGACCTATGGACCAAGACACAGGATGTTCTCCCAAAGCCTCATTAGTCTTCAGCTTTCACCTTCTTCATGGCATAGCTTGACACTGAAAAATTCTTATCCTCATTTTTCAGTGCACCTGTAAAGATGAAGGGACAAGTGGTAGTAGGGTGTCTGGGGATGCTCTGCTTTTGGAAAGCAGGAGGAACCCTCACTCTTCTCAAAAAGTTATGTCAAGACAGCAGGCAATTAAACATAGTTATAAATTAATTCCTTTTAGCCTTAATAAAAGCAGAGGAATTCTCTGGGGAAAACACCTGAGTTCTTCTTACTGACAATATATGTGCCCAACATAAACCACACCACACTCAGAAGACATCATTTATTGTGTAAAAGTTTTTAGTTAAAGAATACTGAATGCCCTATATTTATAACTGGCTCTGTGCTCTTTTTCCTCTCTGTGCCTTGACTCCACTTAACATTCCCAGAGAATGTACTGAGACTAATGGGAAATGTTCTGAACTGGACTAAAATGACATTTCCACTCCTAGAAGATGCAGGACCTTAAGCAAGATAAAGCAAAGGGTTGGTAGCCCAGATTACTGCAGTACTGCTCTAACACACACACAGCACAATAAAATACGATATAAACTCATCTGTCAACACAGAATGAATAAGTACTGGAAAAGTTGAAACTTCTTTCAATTTTCCACACATTAAAAATGCTTTCACAATTGATGATTTGTTAAACTGATGACCACTTGTGAAATATTTTAATTGGAAAAGCAATGCCTCTTCTGTCAGGAAAGTTGTACTGTCAAAACTTCTCCAGGATCAGCATCAAGGAGAACTCTCCTGACCAGAAATAGCCATGGCAGAAATCATGGCTCTCCCTGAATTTTTCCATCTGCTTATGCCTCCCGCATACAGATGCACACATGCTCTGCACTCCCCAGAGTTTGGCATACTGGCTGAAAATCCCAGCAAGTGGTGGAAGGGTGCTCAACAACTTTTGTCATGTTCAAGTCTTTTGGCATGGAGCAAACCTCATGTCATTAATTATGAGTGTGTAGTCTGGCTGCAGCTGTAATCCAGCAGACTTCACAGGTCCCAGGCAGAGCAGGGAATAGGAAATAACCCTTCTTTCCTCTGTGATCCTCACTCTCTCATTATGGACTTCTCCTGTCCTCAGGGATGCTCCATTTATTCCTATATTTCGGCATTTCACTGTGACTCTTATTGAGTTTCTTCTCTATTTAAATTCACTTAACGGACTTATTTCTAAAAGATGGGGTGAGTTGTTTTACAAAAGGAAGCACAAACTTCTGTGTCTTGGGAGGAACAACCTCACACACCAATGCGTGGTGGAAAACACCATGGAAATCACAGATGGAAATCACTTGTGCGGTACAGGGGGGTGCTGGTGGGCACCAAGTTTAACATGAGCCAGCAGCATGTGCTTGAATCAGAGGCGAGTGTTGTCCTGGGCCATATCAGGCACTGTCAGCAGAATGAGGGAGGTGATCCTTCACTTCTGCTCAGCTCTGGTGAGACACATCTGGAGTATTGTATCCAATGCTGGGCTGTCAGATGCAAGAGAGACGTGAACATATTGGGGAGACCCCAACAAAAGGCTGTGAAGATGATTAAGGCAATGGAGTATTTCTGATATGGGGAAAGGCTGAGAGAGCTGAGACTGCTCAACCTGGAGAAGAGAAGGTTCAATGGGGTTTTATCAATGTATATAAACACCTGAAGGGAGGGTGCAAAGTATATGAAGCCATATTCTTTTCCATGATGCCCAGTGCCAGGAGCAGAGGCAATGGGCAAAGACTGAAACAGAGAAGGTTCCCTCTGAACATCAGAAAACACTTTCTTACTGTAAGGCTGACTGAATGGTGACACAGCTTGCCCAGGCACGTTTTGGAGTTTCCCTCCTTGTAGGTACTCAGAAGCCACCGGGACATGGTCCTGAGCAACTGGCTCTAGGTGGCCCTGCTTGAGCAGGGGTTTTGGACTGGATGGCCTCCTGAAGTTCCCTGCAACCTCAACCCTTCAGTGGTTCTGTATTTTAGACTGTAGAAATGTGTATGCTGCTCTGTACTCTTTCTTTCACTAAAAAAGAAAAGAAAAATAAAAAAAGGCTTTATGAACAGGTAACAGCCTGAGATTCCCAGAGACAGAGACCTTCTTACCCATACCATGTCTTTGAGGGACACCTCCATGCTTCAGGGATGATGGAGAAATTCAATTTTCATGACCAGTCAGGCCTTGGGTTCTGTGCTGAGTCACAGACTTTGCAGTGCTGGTTCTGCAGTGTGGCCAGCTCTGTGTGCTCAGCAGTGCTGGGCTGACAGCAGGGAGCTGCCTGCTGGAAACAGAAGCACGAAAATTGATTGCACGTGTAGTGAAGGGAGTAGAGATTCCCTCACTACAGGGAGAGAGATTCTTCAACAGGAATCACAAATTTCTGAGGCAAAGCACCCTCTCAGCCCTTCCAGAGATATTACTAGAAGGTCAGATCAAGCCTCTCTCTACCCTACCTGACTCAGCCCTTTTGGTGCGCTGGAGACAACAGAGTGACAGATTTTGATGGAGGCAGATGCAGCACAGCTGTGGTGGCAACAGGCACTGATTTGGGACCTTCGCATCTGCCCAGAGGAGAGATCATGTCTCAAAGGGCTCTCTCCGCAGTGACAAATCAGGGTAGCTGGTTACAACAAAAGAGGCTTTTACAGCTCAATTTTCCAGGAATGAATAACACGAAGTAAAAATGTTAAGACAACATGGCGTGTCAAGAAAAGCTTTTGGATTGGTAATGCTGTGAGAGAGCATTATGAACATCTGCTCTGAACAAGCCAGCATGCCTGGGCAGCTTTGCGTCCTTCAGAGAAGAGTTCTTCAGACCCTGGTCCCTGCCTTGTACAGGAAGCTTCCCTAAATCACTTGAATTTCTAGGCTAATGCTCAAGCTGAAGCAACAGAGCATCACAGTGTTCCAGTGTTCTAGGATTTACAGCCTAGAGTCAATCACCTGTGGTTAGTCCTCCTGCTTTTCTTGGGAAGTGCATTTCCCTGCTTCCTAAGGCAGCTGGGGCAAAGGAGAAGATGTGGCCTTCAGCACAGGAGACTTTGTGGGAGTCTTCTCTGCCACCAGCACACTTCCCTCAGTGTCCTGACTGATGCTCCCACCTGTGCAGCCCCTGCTCAGCAGGTCCAGACTGTGCCAAAATCCCTTATTGCACAACTCAGCCCTTCCATGTGGAGATTTTTGCTTTTTCATCCTAGAAATGACATTTGTTTATCAGCAAAGCATCAAACATTCATTCATTTTCCTGATCAGGTTACATGAACAATACTTTTGACTATTATCTGAGTCTAGGAGGTGAACTTTTAAGCTAATTAAATTTTGTCTAAGTACTAATTTGCACTGAATTTTCCACAATTATTAATCTGTCATCACTTGGTAGGCTTATGTAGCCTTTAAGAAATACTCTACAGGAGCGCATCCAATTTTTTTTCCAAAGCCATTAATGAAAAATATCAAAAATTCCCAGCAGCTGTTTTCAGGTGCCAGGATTTAAAACCAATTCTTTTCTTTTAACTACTGTCTGAGATGTTTGTGGAAAGTATTAGCAAGCCTGAGTGACCACAGACATTTGTGGTTTTGCAAAAATTGACTTTTGTTTCAGTAAAAAACACTGACCATTAAAAGAAATATTTTAAATCCATGGCGTGTTTTCAAAACCCACAGAGGTCTCCGGATAAAGGAAATTGTTTTTAAAATACCATATTTCAACTGGGGGAGGGCAATTTCAAGAAGTTATAAGGCTGAGTATTTCTGGATCAGGAAGCTTCTTTATGAGCTATGGAGAAATGATCTCCAACTGGCATAAACACACAGCAGAGCCAGCTGAGACCTTTGGAATTTATATATCCACTGCTTGCCAAGGGGGAAGGCTCAACTCTGCCTGGGATTTATTGTGAGGTTGGAGGGAATGTTGTCCAATCCTTGATGGGAGCAGGGACAGATGAACAGGCCAGATAGGGTGGGCTTTGCTTGTGCCCTGGAGCTGGAAGCCTTGCCAGTGCTCAGAAGTTGCTTCACACTCTGTGGGAGGCCAAAAACAACAGCTCTGCCTGCTTGGACATGGTTCTCTAATATCCTTGCAGAGAAACCTGAGTCTTGCTCTTTTGCCCCATTTTGGAAGATTTAGGGTGATGTTCTTTTTTTATGTTATTATTTGAAAGAAACTAAAAATTGTTTCTTAAAGAGGGGAAGGAATGGTATTTCTGTGTTTTCTTCTCTTCCCTTCATTTACCCCTCTCTTATGGCTTGATTTCCACTGCACCAACTTAATGGCACATTTTGCTCTTAATGCACACTGTACACAGTCACACTGTCTTCGCCAAGGCTGCATCTGCTATAGGGAAAGGTGGAATTTTACCTGACAGTTTCCAGTTTCCTCTCCTCCACTTCTGAGAAGGGAAGTACTTGATTTTGTTCTTTTTATTTCTTTTTCTCTTCTTTTTTTTTTTCTTTCTTTCTTTCCTTTTTTTTCTTTTTTCCCTTTCATTTTCATCTTAGCCATTTCATGGGTTAAATTCCATGGCCACACCTACATCAGTGAGATTAGGATGTTCCACCAGCCTCACTGCAATCCACAGTCACGTGCTACAAGCCAGTGTGCATATGTATCTGTTTCCCTCTCTCTCACTCCCACGACTCATAATGGCTCATAACAATTTTGATATTAAATTAAATGCCAAATGGGTCACCTTTTACACAGGAGAATCTAAAATTGGTAAAAAACCTGGACTTCCCTAGCAATACCAATGACAAGCATGAAGTTGTCCTTAAGATATGGTTTCAATTAGATACTATTAACATTTTAAAGAGAAGAAGAATTTACATGAAAGGGAAACACCACACATGTAGACAAGTATTCCCATGAATTCTGGGTTCTCCACTTGGATTGTCAGTTTTTAACTAGAGTGTAAGACTGCAGGATAAAACTGCATGGGCAGCAAAAATATGACAGCCGGTTGCAATACAGCTGTCTGAAGAAAAGCTATGTTCAAGCCCCTTCTTGTTCCCCTGCTTTACCCAGGAATGTGTAGGTGCAACCCTCACAGATGCTGCAAAACCCTGTTTAACAAGCCACACCATCACTATATTGAGTGTGATGTCAGTAAGGTATTCACAGACAGCATGTAACTCTCAAACCTTGTCATCTTGGCCATGTTTTAAAAATATTTGTCTTCCCCTGTGGTAAAGTCTCATTTGTGTATCCTTTCCATGTGCTGGGTAGCAGTGTTTCATGGAAGGAGTACCTCTGGAGTTCAATGGGGCCATTCATTCCTTATATGTTCATCACTTCCATGGTTGCACAGACTAAACCGGGATCCAAATTTTTAAAAGATACCTTAAAGGATATCTCTATCCCACCACATACATTGGGATCTAAGATCTTAATTTACTTTTCCAAAAAGTGTGAATGATGAAAAAAACGACATGATTTTTCAGGATGAGAAATGAATGTTTTTCTAAAAGGAGGCAGCAATGGTAGACTTAAAAATGGAGCCTTTTTAGGGATTAATATGCACATTTCTATTTCAAATCTTCAAAGCTTCATTAGTAATTCTGAGTACACAACTTCTTGTATCAGTCACACTTGAGAGAGCGCTGAGCATGGCGAATCCTTAAAACCCAGGTACCTCCAAGGTCTCTCAAGACACCCATCAAAAAATACAGTCAATTTGGATCACGAGTCACTCTACAGATCTTTTATTGCTTCTAAATAGCTACTGTCATCCTGTACTGAATCAATACAGAAACTCCACATCTGCTATCCCAAATAACTGCCTTTTAGGTAGAACTATTTGGTAGCAAGCAATACTGTATACCCTACAAAACCCTTAAAGTGTAATAATGAAAACAATGAATTATTTGTGAACTGTCGTTTCTGATTTATATCAAATGACAAATTTCCTTTCAGTCTTCCTAATTACCAGTAATTTTTATTCCCTTTTTTTTTTGAATAATATTTACTGCATGTCAAATACCTTATTTATGTTATTCCACGTAGTGTTCATTTTGGGAGACTAGATCATTGGTAGTTCTGGAGATGTTACTTTGAATTATTTGGAAGGTATAAATCTATAACATTTAATGAATTTCAGGAGGGTTTTTTTCATTAAAAATGTATCACAGGTGTTCAGTGTGTGATTTCTAGAACCACACTAGCCATTTTTAATTAATTTTTGAACCTGTCAAAGTACTTTTTCTCCAGTATGAATAAGTTGTCTGCCAAAGGGAGTTTTGTGATGCTCTGAAATGTAAGATAGGTTGTCTAGATTGTGCTTTGACTTACAAGAAGAAAAAAAAGGATAGGGGACACACAGTAAGTGCTGTCATTTTTCTGTGAGACTCTGGTGCACTGTGTTACCCATTATGAAAATATATTTTTTTTAACACTGCCCACTTCATGATTCCTAAAATACTAAACCAAATCTTAGATGAGCTATGACATGGTCCTCAGTTTCTACATAATAGGACATCACACATTCTATAAGTTAAGATGACTAAAATCTCATTTTAATGTAAATTAAATCGCTCACTCCAGCTTTTTTTTTTTTTTGATAGAGTTGTTTAAGAAACTTCTGATGGAAATGGCCAAATGAAATTTTTTTTCCATTGAAAACCATCAGTTTTTCCAAGTCATTTTGATATTTCACCAGGAAAAGCTGTTTTACAATCTCCCAGCAGTCAGAAGAGGACAGTAAAACTGTTATGAACATTTCAGCTAAGGGAACTGAAGACAGACTGGGATTAACAAAGGGACGGTGAATCTCCTTCCTTTGCTCTCCTTCCCTTCCGGCAGCAAGAGGAGGTGTGAGGAAGCAGTATTCTCACCCTCGGGCTGCCTGGATGATTTGGTGGGGTTAGTTTCATTAGTAAGGTCTGAGATCCACAGAACTGAGATTTTATCTCTCCTAGAATTTAATTCTGGAGAAACACTATCCCTTAAAGAGTGCTGAGGGTTTGTTGCTGTTGGCCTTTTTTATTTCTCCTGTCCAGGACAGTTTCTACTGCACAGAAAAGCCATTTTCAGACTTCACCTGTTACTTCATGCTATATGGGACATAGAACAAGATGCTAGATGGGGATGGCTGGGGAATAGAGCAGGAGTTCTTGCCTGTGTCACTTGAAGCAATCTACAGGCATTGGACATTACCCATCAGACATCCCACCACACTTGGATCCTTATGCCATCAAGCCAGATGCAGAGAGTATCAAGCTTCCAGTTCCCAAATCTCTGCCCCGGATATAGGGAAGAGGATACAACCTCCCTGCTTAACCCTGCAGAATCTGCTAGCAAACATCTAGATCCATCAGGAAACACAAGTGCTCAGTTAAAAGAGGTGGTGTACATATATCTCTTTGTACTGTTACCTGCAGCCTCTGGAAGATGTCAAAATCTCGTGGAGGAAGTATTTGCTGATCTCTATCAGCAGTGTAATGAGATGGGTGATTCAATGTTGTTCTAATTAACGCATGGAAAGTCCTTTTCTAAAATACATTTGGTATGTTTTCCCCTGGAGACAGGAGATATTTGCAGCAAGCACATCCTCCCACACCTTTCCTGGGAACTTGAACTTATTAGTGAATCCCCTACTGACATTCTTTTACTAGGGCAGGTACTGCTGTAACAACTGTCATGGGAAATGCAGTGTAGGCAGAGCTCGGGAATTTTGGCAATGGTTTTTTTAATTTCATCTTGTATCATCTGATCATCTACCGCCACCACCTGCGTCTCCTAGAACGCTTCCATCAGCGCTGCTTCCGTACAATCCTTAACACCCGCTGGTCAGATTGTGTGACCAATACATCTGTACTAGAGCAAGCAGCTGTCACTAGTATTGAGGCCATGTTACTGAGAACGCAGCTGCGATGGGCAGGGCACGTCTCCAGGATGAAGGACCACCGCCTCCCTAAGATCCTGCTCTGTGGTGAACTTGCCACTGGCTGCCGCAAGAGAGGAGCCCCGAAGAAAAGATACAAGGACTCCCTGAAACAACATCTCAGCCTTGGCCATATTGATCACCATAACTGGTCTACTCTGGCCTCAAATCGGGAGGCCTGGAGACACACCATCTATAACGCAGCTGTCTCCTTCGAGAACACACGCAGGATCACTCTCGAGGAAAAAAGGCAACGCAGAAAGAACTGTATCTTGCAGAATACACCATCTAAGGAGTCTTTCTGCTGTGCCTTTTGCAATCGGATATGTCTGTCACGTATTGGCCTCATAAGCCACCAGCGTGTCTGTAACAAATGTGGATAGAGCCTTCCCAAATCTTCGTTTGCGAAGCCCAGCCATGAATGTATCATCTAACCACGAATCCTAATGGCATGTGCTGAAGGTCGGCCACTGTACCTAGTCTGTAAATAAAACACTTCTGTGTGAAGGAGAGTGGATAGCCAGAAATTATAATATATGTTATTGTTTATATATTATTTATATTATAAATAACAATTTATTTCTCTTATATATAAAATAATATCATTTCCAGCCAGAAATGATAATATAAACCTCCATCTTTCTGGCATCAGCTGTGAAGAGTATGGTGTATCTCTGGGGTATCCTTCCTCCAGGAAGTTACCATTATGAAGGTTTCCTAATGTTTTCACAGGGTTACTTGCACAAGCAAGTTCTTAGCTCATTGGGAAAAAAATCCTACCCAAATATGCTGCAAACAAAGAAGGAGATTACTTGAGATACTTTCTGCGAAGTGGTTGCTTTGGAAGACAAATACCTTCATAACATATCCTCCACCCTGCCCCTTTTTGTCAGCTTTTGTTGCTGAGCATGATATCCCATGGTATGGGATATCCTTCTGGTCAGCTTGGTTGGCTGTCCTGGCTGTGTCCCTGCCCAGGTTCTTGCTCGCACTCAGCCTACTGGTCTTGATGCTGTGAGAGTAGTGCTCAGCAGCAGCCAAAACACTGATGTATTGTCAACTCTGTGCCAGCTACAAACATTCAACACAGCAGTAGCAGAGTGGCTCTGGGGAAAGTTAACTCTAGCTCAGACAGACACAGTGCAGCTCTGCAGAAAAGACAGACTGAGTGAGGACTGCAGGTGCCACTACACTGAGCTGGCCTGGGGAAATCAGTCTGTTCCTCAGATTTAACCCAGCTACCATCTCTACCAAGGCTTTGAGAAGCATCAGTTCCCTACTGTGACATTCAAGACAGGGCTTGGTGTGAACTTTGCCTTGGGTTTTGCAAGAGTGTGGCCTCAAGGCAGCCTGGAACAACCTTTCTGGGCTGTGTGGAAAACATAAGTATCCTAGAGAGAGTCCTCAAGAGTGCTCTTCACCTTCAGTGCATGACCTATCAAAAAATACTTGCATATGCATGGGCTTAAAGATAACAGCCACTGCACCTAGAGTGGAAACCTGTTTGTCTTGTCTCTCTGGGAGCAGATTCCTGTGTGACTTTCCTGTGCATTTCCCCATGCCTCTGTGGAAACTTAGGCTGTGAACCCACCCAGGCTGGCCTCTCTTTAGGGAAAGTGACTGTCAGGTCTCAGATCTTCGTGGAAACACCAAAACTATTGAAGTTTATTGTTTTCCACTTCCTTTAAGGCTAATAAGAAGGAATTAGGCACTGGGGAGATGTGGTTCTTCTCAGTGGTTTTTGGGTATTGCAGGATTAGATGAGCTGCATCCTGCTCCCCTTGTCACTAGCTACACATCCTTTGAATAAAGAGTGCTGAGGAGGACTTCCTAAGATGTAACTTTCTATATGGTACAGATCCATAGGTTGTCTTAGGGCAGGCTAGTAGTATGTGGAGGTATCTTTATGGCTTCCTGGCCATGCTGGACCAGGTGAAATCCAGTTATTCATAGCTGATAAATTCTACCAGACTCTCTCTGGGTCTCCCTATGCCATCAAGTAGTTTATCCACAAAATCACAGGTATTTCTCCTACTCCTTAGCCAGATACTTGTGCTCCTTGAGTTATCTCACACTCAGGAAGAAGAGTTGAGCGAATAACTGAGAAAACCTTTTTTAAGTCATCACACAACAAATCCAAGTTTTCTTGCTGATTTAGCAATATCTTCTGTTGTGTCAACAGGAGGCCAGCCAGGTCATTTCTGTGAGATATTTTTGGTCATTGACAAACACTTTGATCCAGCAAATTTATAGCGGTCTGGCAAAAGTCCTAAGCTGGTATTTATCACACTGATTTACACTGGCTGAATCCCTGCCCTTTTGTGCCTCCCAAATCAAGACAGATTTTTAGTGTGCAGTTGCTTTTTTGCTTTAGGAGAGAAAACCCAAAAATATACCCCACATCATATCCTATCAAATAAAAATGAGCACAGGAGGCACAAAATAAGCTCACAAAAGGAAGACACTGTCTCTTGGAAGAAAACTGAATCTCTTCTGAGTGAGAACATTATAGCCCATGGCACCATCATGTAGTTGCACTTCTGTAATGGACACAATATAATGAGTGCTGTTCATGAAAGCTGGTTATTATATCCTAGCTGGAGGTCATACTCTGGCATATATAGAGCTGGTAATTTGTACACAGTGGGAGTTCTGCTGCTCTTCTGGTTTTCTTAGGTTAAGTGTATATCATAAGTTATCTGCATATTCAAGACCATATTGCTTCCTAAGCCACCCTAGCACACTCAATTCAGAGATGAGCATTTGAAGCTTGGTTTCAGCCCAAGCCCTTAAGCTCTGCTGATATCAAGGCTCTTTCCCTGATCAGTTTGTAGAGTGGTTTTAGTGTGTCTCTGAGAGGATTGTTGGTGAGCTCGAATGTAAGCAGCTCCTCCTCTGGTCCCTCATTGGTCCCAGACTTTTTGGACTCTTCTGCTCCTGCTCTGTATGACACTGGGCATCAGGTTTTCCTTATGCACATTCTTTTCCATGTACTGGAGCTTAAGAAAACGCTGTCATTGAGCTATTCAGGCCTTTGTAAGGGGCAGGGTTTAGTTTATCCTGACAACGGTGTTGGCACAGGAGTTGTAGGATGGCTGCAGGAAGGAAGCATTTTTGGCTGGTAGTGCCTTGTGTGGTCACATCCAAGGTAATCATCAGTCTCCATGGGCAAGGTAGAAATCGTTCATTTTTATTCTACCTCTCCTAGGGTTCTTCCTGTAGGAGACGGAGCCATTCTTTGGGAGATGCTGCTTTTGAGTTTGTCATGCAACAAGAATTCTATTTGGTGGAGTGATCATTGAAATAAAACAACTTCTGCTGACAGGTCTGACTGTGCTTATCACTTTCCTATGTCTTTGGGAGCTCACTAAAACCTCCAAGGTTTTTGTTTGAAAACTTTACACTGTTGTCTGTTCAACTGTGAGAAGGGAATACTGCAACTATGCCATAAGTTTTATTGAAGTATAAAAAAAATCAAACAAGCAATCTAAAGTGTCTAATAAAATGGTGCCCTGTGCCCCAAACTACAAGCAAGAAATGTTACACTGGAACTGGTACTTAATCTAGTGGATAAAGTAGCTCGTGTCTGTACATAAAATTAATTAGGCACAAAATACTCTGTACAGGCAAGCAGTTCCCACTATCCCTATGGTTTTATTCTTTTTAAGTAAACTGAAACAGAATCAACATATTAAAAGTGTGGTCTTTTATGGTAATGCGTATTCTACAGTGTTTTGCTCTCCATCACATAGCAGGCACCTTAGGTTACTCATTAAAATTTCTGATGCGTTATGGATGAGAGGACATCATGCACCTGTGTTCTCTCTAGTGTCTCCTGATTTGGAGCTTGTAATGGGAAGAGAGACATTTTCTGGCTGTGCCCATTAGTGTGCTGGGTCTGCTCCAGGAAAACCTGCTGACTGTTACCCTCACCAGTTGTCTCAGAAAACAAGAAGCTGCAAATCTCCACACAGCAGTAGAAATACTAGCACACAAAATTGTTGCGTCTATCTTCCCTCATAGTATAGCCATATGGCAAACTAAGAGTAGGGTTTCAAGTGTAAATCACTGAATGGATCATTATGGTTTCAATTCATCAAAACTGTGCTACAATTTCCTTTCTTTCCATGTAACTGCTTTTTCTTCAAGCACAGTCCCTATCTCTTCTATACAGAAATAGTGTGTGTTTCTTCTGTGTTTCTCCTCCTCCTTTCTCCCCATCAGTGCTTCTTCCTTCCGTCTCTAAGTCCCTAGGCTGGTCAAACAATATCTGCTGCATCTCTTCAAGGCTGGTGGGCTCGTCGTGTCACTTAACATGCCATGAACCATGTAGACCTCAAAATGAGAGCAAATACACTTGCAACTGCCCTCTCCCTGACTGTGGTTTAATACCCTGGGTAAGGCAGGGCATTCATGGATTCCCCTGAAGCAGAGAGGGCAGCCAGAAGTAATTTGCAGTCAAGTTTTTGCATAGAAATAATGTTACAGACTGCATACAGTTGTAATAGAATCTCTACCTGACAGGGTGTTCTATACCGTTGTGTGTACAGGTATCTCCACTAGCACTGTGACTTAGCAATGAAAATCTCATTCTCAGCAATTTTCCCTGCTAATGAGGAGGCCCACCAGACCCATGGGAGCAGGATCCTGGCTGTGCTTTCACGGTACATTTTGCATACAATATTTTGTCATCTACTTCTGGGGGAAGCAATGGGATACAGCTTGAACGTTGCATTGCTCACATCCAAAATATAAATCAGTTTAAAGATATTGGTTATTTCTGACATATTCTGGCATATCTTGGGAAAACTTTCAAAACACTTGGAAAGAAAAACAGTAAGTAGGAGGTGGACCATCCAAAGGAGAAAAGAAATCATGGAGCAAAGGCGGTTTCAATTTGCCTTCAACCCAGAGGCTTTCATGTCAGGGCAAGTTTGTGTTGTTATTTTTTTGTTTCTCATAGCATCAGAAGAGCAAGGGACAAGGACCTGGAAAAGCAGGAAAATGTCCACTCTGGAGACGGGTCATGCAGGGCAGCATGATCAGCAAGTCAATTTGCAAGTAGCTCTGAGTGCTGTTCTAGGACTCCAGCTATTTCCAGTGTGCCCTAAAAGAGCCTGAATTAGAGGGTAAATAAGAGTCAGAAAATGGAGCTTTGAAGTAGCCAGGTAGTGATATCTACATGTGTCCAGCAAATCTCCAGTTCACAGAGAAACAAAGATCCCAAACTTTATTGCTTTTTTTTTCTCTAAGAAGATTGTTATTTAGAGATAGTGCAAACAAGCAATAATTTTCTCCTTGGAATTTTTGCATTCCAAGAAATTCCCAAACAAACCCACACACAATACAGACAATTATAAAAGAAAACACTGCATTCTTTGTGCAAAAAGCTCCACATCCCACTTCGCTTCAAGGCCAGGCACAGTGACAAATCAGGCACAGAGGACTTTGTATTTCTGTGTGGTATGGGTACCACCTCCTAAAACAGCTTGAAGCCCTTGCAAGGCAGGCTGTTCCCAGCAGAGAGGAGCAGGAGCAGCAGGTCTCAGCTGTGCTGCAAGCAGCATGCTCAGTGGCCTGGAGCAGAGGTAGACGGAAGCAGTCACAGCCCCTTTTTTATTTGCTTGTCTTCTTTTCTGACTGTAGATAAATCTTTGGGGATTGTGTTTAAAGGACAGTGTAAACACTCTAAAGCAGCTGTGGAAAGCTCTACCACAGAGCAGAATTAAGGGGGCAGTGATGTGACCAACCTGGTGAGGTGTCAGGGTGTGTGCTGTGCTAACACATATATTTATCACACTGTCCACCGACCTCCAGGAGGGCACAGCTGCTGTGTTAGTAGTACTCTTGGGCTGCACTTTTCTGTTGGATCATTTGACCACAATTGCCAACACTTTAATGAATGGCTTGAAGCACAAGGAGGGTGCTCTGCTGACAGACAGGTGGGTGGTCAGGCAGAGGGTTCCATTTTGATCCGAATCTAGCGTCTGGAATTTTTTTGTCCTTAATGTGCTGGGGTGGCTGAATTGAAAGCACTTTTTCCAGGCAAAACCTATTTCCATTCCAAAGAAACTATCAACGTAATGGGGTTAAAAAGGAGAATTCAGATGATTTTGAATGTCTTGTTTCCAAAAATATGGAAACAATTTGTTCGGATTTTGACATAAGGCTTCTTTCACTTTATGTTAGAATTTTTAAAAGAAAAGGAAAGATTGCATGCCTATGAGACTCTATTTTTTTCCTCCTGCATAATTCCATCTAATAAAAGGTATTACTTCTCTCTACAAATCATGCTTCTCGATAAAATGAACTAAGCTTCAAAACAAAAAAACCCCGCATTTCAACCCTGGTAGGATTTGTGCTGCCAAGATCAAACTGCTAAATTTTGTTATTTTTATTTGAAACATTTTTATTTTCTATATTCTAGTATAAAAAAAATAATCAAATTATTTCCTTTAATTTTTCTAGCTCTACAATGGGGCGTGTTCTAGAACAGAAGTATTTTCAACTCAGCTCTTTTTAAAAACCCATCAATTATTATAATTGTCCCAATACATCCTAAGGACATTTAATCAGGGTAAACTGGAGAGAGGTTGAGCAATATCATTTCGTAGTTATCCAGATTTCTAGAGTCCTTTACTAAATGTTCTAAAGGATATGTTTGTAGAAAATTAGAAAAACTCAACTGACCTTAAAGCAAAGGAGTAAGCAAGCTCATGGGACAAATGTAGCAGATGTTTGTAGAAGAGTTCACATACCAAAGCACTATGGGCAGCAGACCCAGGAACTCCGTGTTAGTAACTGGTAGTCTTACCAACAACCTGAAGCAGGAAAGGAAAGATCTAAGAAGCTGGTCTGTACCTCATTAGTGGTTTGGGTCAGGTTTTCAGTTACTGCTTCTGCAGCTTACCCAGATCAGCCCCTTCCAGTCACTGGAAGGTGGTAACAGGCACTGATGTCCTGCAGTCAAGGGGTTGCAGGAGAGCCTTGACATGCACTTCATGTTGTCCCCATGTTGTGCTTCTCTTTCTGTCATTGTCAGTGATGCTAAAACAAAATATTCTCTATTTATTACGGGTGAAAATGGATTCAGGGCTAAACAAATACAAGAAAAAATAAATTCTATGTCTATCAAGATCTCATTACTGCAACAATAAGGTATTAATAATTTGTTTCCACTGGAAAAAGCAGAAAGGAAATGTCAATAACATTTACCAGTATGAATACTCTCAGAATTGCTGCACATTTAATTACTGCTTTAGATTTAAAAGTCTCTTTTCTCTCTCTCTCCCTAAGCAAACACAGTTTATTCAACTACAAGCAGAGTTCCTCTCTCATCAGAAACAACACAAAATGTCTCAGATCTGCCCTCATGGGAAGCCATTTCAAATATTTGTGAGATAAGAAATCATTCCTGGCTGATGTTTTAACTGGATTTTGAGCTCCTAGACTTTGTTTTCTGCCTGGCTATTTCAGCTTTCCCTACCTTGCTCCTGAGCCCTGTTCCCATGCCATCAACTTTAGATTGGCCACTTGACACTTCTTCTGCCCTCTGCAGCCTGAGGAGGACATCCCTGCTCCTGGGAGCAACCAAAGCAGTGGCAAGGAAGCTTGGAGCATGGGCATTGCTCCCATCCTGGATCAAGGTCTTTCTGAGCTCTGGGTCAAAGTGCAGTGAGAGGAAAAAGCAGATCAGCAGCCTGCTATTTCAGTTGGCATGAAAGGAAGGTCTGGGTGTTGCACAGCTGAGGTTAATGACGGCACTGGCACAACCTTCTCCACTGAGACCCTTTGAATGTCAGTAGAGTCACCCCTGCACCTCCTTCTTGGGATTTCTTTCTCATTTAGCTTCACCACATTCTCTCACTTTGCTTTTAGACACATATCCCTGGAAAACACACTGTTTTTCCTCTGAAACAGGATACTACTTGTGATACTGGTTAGGTTTGTGTGAGCTGAAGGACCAACACAAGAAGGACCAAAAGTGCAGCTTCAACTCCAGAAAGCCCCCGCAAACACCATATCTAATTGAATATGTCTGTCTATATATACACCTTGGGCTTAAACAGTGGAGGTGAAGCTGTGAGAAAACCCAGGAGAACACTGCAGAGATACACTTTTGTACTTTAATATGGGCCTGTAAAGCTTGAGGTAGCTCTGTGCTAATTAAATGTTGTCAACACCAACTCTGAAATCACACCAGAAGCATCTTATAGCATGGCTAAGAATGATCCAGTTATTAGTGAAGATAATTAGGCCAACACCAGCTTGTCATTACTTCTTTTGAAGCGACAGAGGCTGCATTTTCCAGCCCATAGTCTCCAGGAGATTTCTATCTAGTTCTGTATGACTTTGTCAGGCTTTTAAGTCATTAAGTGAGCTTTTTTTTTATTATTTTAGTTTCCATACAACAAAAACTGTGCAGAAAACTGTCTCATTTGCTAACCATTAATTTTTCCAAGCATTAAAATAGCACCTGATCAGCTTCGCTTGCAACACACAGTTACCTTGCCTAGTTAATGTTTCAACAGAAAATTTGTTTTGCTATGTAGAAAAATATACATATATATAGTTCTTTCTGGCACCCGTCCTATGACAGTAAGTGGGATACAGGCCATATCTATAAATCATTAAATACCTGTAGAAACTGAGCAGGAACCAGTTTGTTCGGGTGGTTGTTGCTTTAGCAAAAACTGGATTATGTCAAATAACACATAAAAAGCTAACTACTATCCACACAGCACATATCTATGCTGAGGAACTCCATTTTGTAGATTAATGCTATTGACATTGTTTGCACTGAATACAAGCTTCATCTGCTTTTTTTCTTCTTCTTTTGCCCAAATGAGACAAAGAAAAATTCCTAATCTCTGGGAAATTTTCACATTATCTCTTGATCCAAATACTATCTGCTCTTTCTTTTGTTACTAGATTGTGTTGCCAGTGCTGTAAGTTTTCCAAAATTCCCAGAAAGCAAGTAACATATCTAGTAAACTTTTGCCCAATTATCAGAAAGTAGAACTGGGGTTCTTTTTACCTTCTGTCTCAGGTGTTTTCATCTATTATCTTTACCTTCAAAAGATCCATGTCCACTCAAAACATTTTTTAGACCTTTCATATTTGCATTTAATCAGGAAAATTAGTCCACTTGTGGAGTTATGCAGCACATGGGGAGGCTCAGACTTCATCATTACTAGTTGAATGTTGCTTTTGTGCAGAACAGAGAGGCACTGCAACTTGGTTAGTTTCCTGCTTGAATGACTGAAAAATCTGAAACCCAACGAAAATGGGGACAAATTTCAAGCAGTGTTGTGAGCTGCACTTAAGTACATTTTATAACAAAAGGCAATCTCCTGGCCCCTGTAACGTTATGGTCTACCTGACATGATCAGGACTAACTAGTTCCTTTTTCATTGCAAACAACTAAGGTCAGTACAGTACCACTGTAGTGGGTTTCTGTGGCTGGGTTTTGGTAGCAGGGGGGCTACAGGGGCTGCTTCTGTTAAAAGCTGTTGGAAGCTTCCCCTGTCCCATGGAGCCAATGCCAGCCGGCTCCAGAATGGTCTTCCTGCTGCTGGCCAAGGCCGAGCCAATCAGGAGTGATGGTAACGCCTCTGTGATAACATATTTAAGAACAGAAAGGTATTGTGCAGTGAAGAATTCCAGCTGGGGAAGAGCAGAGTGAGAACATGTGAACAACAACATAGAGACCAAGGTCAGTGCAGAAGGAGGGGCAGGAGGTGCTCCAGGCGCCAGAGCTGTGGCCCTGCAGCCCTTGGTGCAGACCATGGTGGGGCAGCTGTGCCTCTGCAGCCCATGGGGGACCATTGGGGTGCAGAGACCCACCTGCAGCCCCTGGAGGAGCCCATGCTGGAGCAGGTGGATGCATGAAGGAGGCTGTGACCCCGTGGGAGGCCCAGGATGTGGCAGCGTCCTACTGGAGACCTGCAGCCCGTGGAGAGGGAAGCCCACTCTGGAGCAGGTTTTTCCCCAGTAGGACTTGTGGCCCCTGTGGGGGAGCCACATCAGTACAGCTCATTCATGAAGGACTGCACCTCATGGAGGAGTGACCCATGGGGGTGGGTTTGGGAAGAACTGCTGCCCGAGGGATGGACTCACGCTGGAGAGGTCCATCAAGGACTGTCTCCTGTCAGAGGGACCCCATGGGAGCAGGGGAAGGGCTCCTCTCTCTGAGCAGCAGCAGAAACAACAGCTGACTGCAACCCCCGTTCCTCATCCCCCTGCACTGCTGGTGGGGAGGAGGGAGAACATGGAAGGAAGAAGGGATGGAGGGAAGGTGATTTTAAAATTATTTTACTTCTCACTATTTTGCTCTGACCCTGTTTGTAATAAATTCAATTATTATGCCCACTTTGAGTCTGTTTTGCCTGTGAAGGTAATCAGTAAGTGACCCCTCCCAGCTCTTATCTCAGCTCATGAATCCTTTGCTGTTTTTTTCTCTCCTCTCTTCAATTGCAGAAGGGAGTGAGAGAGCAGCTGTAGTGAGTACCTGGTGTCCAGCCAGGGTCAACCCACTACAACCATCCAGACTATATGTGTCTTGCAAAAGAAAACAGTTGGATCCTGATGGGAAGGAACCTTATATGGATTGTCCACTCCTTGTTGGCCATGTTACATCTCTGTTAAGACAATCTGCAAGAACAGAGGGAAAAGAAAGAGGCTCTGAGCGTCAGGATACACCCAGGAATATTCTGTGCTTTGAAGAACAAGGTGTTCTGGGGTACAGTAGGAAGGTTTGCCAAACTTTCTCTGAGAGCTTTCTAGAAGTTAAAATAGCTGAGCAACAAGCATAGTCCGGACTTCACCTTAATGTTGTCTTTTAAAATCCTTTTGTAGACACGGTATGGCTGCCATATATCATGGGTTGGTAACTTTCAGGATACTTCAGGAAAGCTATATATTCCTTATAGCAGCTTTCCAATACCTCAAGTGGCTACAAGAGAGCTGGAGAGGGACTTTTTACAAGGGCATTTAGTGATAGGACAAGGGGGAATGGCTTTTAAAAGGAAGAGGGCAGATTTGGATCAGAAATTAGAAAAAAATTCTTTACTTTGAGGGTGATGAGGCAGTGGAATGGGTTGCCAGAGAAGTTGAGGGTGCCTCAGCTCTGGAAGTGTTTAAGGCCAGGTTGGATGGGGCTCTGAGCACCTTGGTCTAGTGGAAGGTGTCCCTGCCCACAGCAAGGGGATTTGAACTAGATGGTCTTCAAGATCTCTTCCAACCCAAACCATCCTGTGACTAAGTTTACAGTTCTAATGTCATCCCATGTGTTTGTGTGTGTGTGTATGTGTGTGTGTGTGTGTGTGTGTGTGTGTGTGTGTGCAGCTGTGTGGACAGGCAAACATCCTGGGGCTTAAGATCTATATAAGTCCTTTTATTTATTATGATTAGAAGTTGGTGACTGACTGGAAGTTGGCGAATGTCATGCCCATCCACAAAAAGGGCCGGAAGGAGGACCTGGGAAACTACGGGCCTGTGAGCCTGACCTCAGTGCCTGGCAAGGAGTAGATCATCCTAAGTGCGATCACACGGCACCTACAGGGATCAGACTCAGCCAGTACAGGTTTAGGAGGGGCAGGTCCTGTGTGACCAACTTGATCACCTTTTATGATCAGGTGACCCTCCTGGTGGATGAGGGGAAGGCTGTGGATGTGTCTACCTGGACTTCAGCAAAGCCTTTGACACTGTCTCCCACAGCACACTCCTGAAAAAGCTGCAGCCCACGGCTTGGACAGGGGCACTCTGTGCTGGGTTAGGAACTGGCTGGAGGGTCGGGCCCAGAGAGTGGTGGGGAACAGAGCTGCATCCAGTTGGCAGACGGTCACTAGTGGTGTCCCCCAGGGATCAGTGTTGGGCCCAGTCCTGTTTAATATCTTTGTTGATGACTTAGATGACGGGATTGAGTTCACCATCAGCAAATTTGCAGATGACACCAAGCTGGGGGTGTGTGTTGATCAGCCAGAAGACAGGAGGGCTCTGTAGAGGGACCTGGACAGGCTGGAGAGTTGGGCTGATTCCAATGGGATGAAGTTCAACAAGGCCAAGTACCGGGTCCTGCACTTTGGCCACAACAACCCCCTGCAGTGCTACACGCTGGGGACAGAGTGTCTGGAGAGCAACCAGGTAGAAAGGGACCTGGGAGTTTGGATTGACAGGAAACTGAATATGAGCCAGCAGTGTGCCCAGATGGCCAAGAATGCCAATGGCATCCTGGCCTGCATCAGGAACAGGTCCAGAGAAGTGGTTCTTACCCTGTACTCAGTGCTGGTGAGGCCACATCTGGAGTGCTGTGTTCAGTTCTGGGCCCCTCAGTTCAGGAAGGATATTGAGGTGCTGGAGCAGGTCCAGAGAAGAGCAACCAGGCTGGTGAAGGGACTGGAGCACAAGCCCTATGAGGAGAGGCTGAGGGAGCTGGGGTTGTTTAGCCTGGAGAAGAGGAGGCTCAGGGGAGACCTCCTCACTCTCTACAACTCCCTGAAAGGAAGCTGTAGCCAGGTGAGGGTTGGTCTCTTCTCCCAGGCAGCTATCAGTAAGACAAGAGGGCATGGTCTTAAGCTGTACCGGGGGAGGTTTAGGTTGGATATTAGGAAGAAATTCTTTACAGAGGGGATAATCAGACGTTGGAATGGGCTGCCCAGGGAAGTGGTGGATTCTCTGTCCCTGGAGGTTTTTAAGATGAGACTGGATGTGGCACTCAGTGCCATGGTCTGGTAACCACGGTGGTAGTGGACCAAGGATGATCTCAGAGGTCCCTTCCAACTCGACTAATTCTATGATTCTATGATTTTTGTGGTACCCCTCTCTTGAGCTGACAGGATTTTCTGAGGACCCAGTAGACACAATATGTGGCTGCCACAATTCATAGCACCTTGGCAGAAATGCACATGTCCCTGTCATAATCCTAGTCACAGCTGAGTGCTTACGTAGACAGAGAGAGAGAGAGTGAGTAAATCTTCATTGCAGGAGACGATGGTCTACCAGGCTCCATAAATCCTAGGAAATCTCTATGCAACCTGTAGGTTGTTGAAAACACCTGTTGATTCACTAAATTGAGAAAATGGTGCTGGGACACTTTATGCAATGGAAGTGCCTTGTGGAAGGTGGTTCACATTTAATAGAAAGAGTCATATAAAGCAACTGACTCTGCACAAGCCAGGTTAAAAATATCCATGTGCCGATGTCAGCTTCCTTTTTTTTCTTAGAATGGCAGTAATGACCTTGGCACAAAGCACTGCCTAGAGACAAATGACCAGCTGGGATTAATGGTCCTTGACTTAATTTCTGCCCATCAGCGCCTCCCAGACGGTCATTAATCCTGCTGAAATGCTCTGTGCATTGATTATTATTGATTCATTCATTGATTGTGTCCAGAGTCTGAAGTCAGAAGCTGAAGTACTGATGGCACCCTGGAGACTCTTCTGATAAGATGAGTTTGCTTAATTCATAGACTATTTAAGGTGCTTGAGAAAGAAGTATCATAAAAAGAGGTAGAAAAGGAGAAGAGCACTTATAGGACAATGAAACTTAGATTCCTCAGGCTATTAGAGTTGATGGCATGTATCAAATTACTCTGAATGGACCTGGTATCTAAAGCAGCAGCATAGAGGAATTTGACATATTACACGTCCCTTCCCAAGGGACAGTAAGATTCCAAGCAAGAAAGCCCAGCAGATAACCTAGTTCTAGGCTAAAGAAGACATTTGCAGGGTTGGTGTCTCACCTCTCTTACTGGAGACATCACTGTTCTGTTTGCCTTCAGAAACACAGAGATCCTCATTTTTTTCCTGCACATTGCTCGGACATATTTAGTTCCTTTTCCTTGTGCACTTGTTTCTGTCTGACCTCACCTGTTCTTCAAGGAATTGCATCTGGATAATTAACATAGTACTCTTCAGGAAATCAGATTGACTGTTTTTAATATGTGCTTTATGACAGCATTTGCAAATTATGAAAGGGAGGAAAAACAGTTTAAAAGACAATATAGTTTAATAACCTGACACATCAGGTTATCTATCTATAAGTTGCTCTTCTAGGATTCAATATAAAGGATAAATTAAAAGTAACAATATCATCTTTGGATGAGTTGTTTCATGTCTTTTGATGTTCCGAAATGCATCAAATGACAAGAATGTATATGACAGAGAAAACTTGTGGTTGAAAGTGTTCCCAAATATATGTTGCTGAGGGGCTTCCAAAGTGCTGATGGCTACCAAGCACTCCATGGTGATGCAAACACTATTGGGCAAGTTGTCCTGCTGTTGAAGAATGTGGGTAGATCTTTCATAACAAAAAAGAGAGAGAGTAATGTTGGCTAAGGAATTGCTTCTGTGCTCCTGATTTGCAAAGCATTTAAAAGAACTCAGTTACTATAATAAAAGCCCCTGACCTACTCAATCAACAGGAGGAAGTTTTTAGTTCATAAAGGCAAGAGAGTTCTAGTGCCTGCCTATCTCTGCCCATTCATTTATTGCTGACACTCTGTATTGGGTTTGAATGGCCAGGCTTTGGTAGAGAAGGGGGAATACAAGGGTGACTTTTGTGAGAAGCTGCCAGAAACTTCTTCCATGTCCAATAGAGCCAATTCCAGGTGGCTCCAAAACAGATCCAGTGCTGGCCAAGGGTGGGCCAATCAGAAATGGTGATAACACTTCTGTGATAACACCTTTAAGAAGGGGAAAAAAAATAGTTATTATGAAGAAGTAATAGTGACCAGAGAAGAGCGGAATGAGAACATGTGAGAGAAATAGCTCTGCAGACACCACGGTCAGTGAAGAAGGAGGGGCAGGAGGTGCTCCAGGCGCTGGAGCTGAGATTCCCCTGCAGCCTGTGGTGCAGATCATGGTGAGGCAGCTGTGCCCCTGAAGCCCATGGAGATCCATGGGGAAGCAGAGATCTACCTGCAGCCCATGGAGGAGACCTGCGCTGGAGCAAGGGGATGCCTAAGAGAGGGCTGTGAACCCACGAGAAACTTGTACTCGAGAAGGGTCCTGGTAGGGACCTGCAGACATGTGGAGAAAGGAGCCCATGGTGGAGCAACCTGTTCCTGGTAGGACTTGTGACCCTGTGGGGGACCCACATTGGAGCAGACTGTGCCTGAAGGACTGCACCTCATGGAAAAGTGACCCATGTGGCAGCAGCTCATGGAGAACTTTGTGCCTGTGGGCAGGACTCATGGTGGAGAAGTTGGTGGAGAACTGTCTCCAGTGGGAGGGACCCCACACTGGAGCAGGGGAAGGACTTCTCTCCCTGAGCAGCAGCAGGAACAACCTGTGATGAACTTACCATAACACTCTTTCCCCATCTCTCTGCACTGCTGGGGGGCAGGAGGTAGGGGTGTTTTTTACGATTTATTTTACTTATTATCCTGCTCTGATTTTGTTAGTAATAAATTTAATTAATATCCTCCAGTTGAGTCTGTTTTACCCATGATGGCATTTGGTGAGCAATCTCTCTTATCTAAACCCATGAATCCTTGTGATATTTTCTCTCCCCTGTCCAGTTACAGAGGGGAGTGACAAGAGTGGCTTTGGTGGGTGCTGGGCATCCAACCAGGGTCAACCTACTACACTCTCTGGCCCTGTTTAAAACTTATAAATGTTTTTGGGTTCACACACTTTATCATTAAAATATGATTACTGTTCTGTTCTTCCAGAGGATAATATATGTGGTTTAAATGCTGTAGAGTGCACTGAGTCTTTTCATAGGAAAGTCTTTCACATGTTACTGTGAATGAGCAATGAAGGAGCTTGGTGAGAGTACCTGTCTCCAAAATATAAAACTGTGAACTATTTATTCAGAAACTATAAAATTCACACAACCAGTTCCTTACAAGCATACCTTCTTATGTGGAAGAACAGAAAACGGACTTGAGAAAGTTGTGATCTCTACCAATCTGAGGTCAGTTCTCTAGAACATTTTTCTTTTGAAACTGTGGGCCTACAATAAAAGCTGTGGTGTCTTAGAGGTATTGTGTGTACCCATATAAATACACCCACCAGAGCTCATCATTCTCATATATAATGTATGCCAAATGTGCCAAATGTATCAAATGTATCAGTGTAGTGATGACATCCACAGTCTAGTGAGGGGGAGATGAATCAACATAACAGGAGTGCAAAGGCAGAGGCTGGGTCCAGATTGTCTTCTAGAGTGGAATACTATCAATTCAGTTTCTTATCCATCCATTTTCTTCATAGAACAATGATTGTACAACTAACCTGCTGGTTTTGAACACAGGTTTTCAGTCTCATGGATGATCTATTAGATAAAGGAAGATGAACTCCACGTTCTCCCATATTTTAGGAAAAAGGTGCAGAGTGGCTGCAGAAGATTCTTGACAATGTTGGTCTCTGAGAGTCCCTCCCTGAAGTTTCAGGTTAAACCCCTTGATTTGGAGAGATGTGACAAATATGATCATATTCTCCTGAATAACTTAAGCAGCCTTCCAGACAGATCTTGTGGATTCCACTCTAAGACATTTGCTTTTTCCTGACCTACAATGACAACCTATAATGGAGTCATGTGAATACCATGAGGTGGAAGACACCTAAAAACTAAGTGCCATGATGGTAAGCTTCTGTGGTTTTAGTCTTGCTTGTTTATCTCTTGTATAGCAACAAAGTCTTGCTATCTCCTTGTTGTGAACATTTTATCTCAGTGAGTTTGGTAAGACTCATTTCCAAAGTGGCATGGGATTGAGGCCATCTGGAAAAATACCAAAAGGCAGGAGCTGTGAGCAGTGCTGTTGTTCTTTTAACATATGGAAACATCTATGCACAAATACTGACGAATCTAAACTGTGCTTTGTGACCACCTACTTTCTTCTCTTTGATCGAATCTACTGAACCGTGTCTGATCGTTTTTGCTGCTTCATTTGGCCATGTTCTGGAATCTCCACATTCTACTCTCTCTGCTCAGCTAATCAGCTAATTTGTTTTTCTTAGTCTTGCTTTCCTCTCCTTTTCATTTCTTAGAACTGCTGAAAAGCTTTTAGAATCTTCACAGTCCTGTTCAAAGATAAGACACAAAGGCAAGCATTACTTGCTAATGCCATCCTGAGCAGTGAGCTGCTACATCTTACCCTCATTTCCAGAGCCTGTAAATCCATAAAGCTGTGAGGTTTCCAAAGTAAACAAATGTAAAGCTTTTTGGAATATGGAATATATTGGCAGGTAAATCTTAATGATAATTACCTCTAATTAGCACTCCCACCAGATGACAAATCTTTTAGTCACAGCAGAGTGTCACTTGAAAATGTGCATATTCTTGTTTTGCCTTTGAACCATCAAAGGAAAATAATATGTATTGGTTTGACTCTATTGCCATAATTTTTCATTAGAAAGAGGGGGAAGAAATGAGCACTGAAAGGCAGAAATGGGTATGAAAAATGAAAAATGGCTTTGACAAAATGACTTTGAATGGAGGATTGTACTCTATTCTGCAGCCAGTTTCCTATTTCTAACAGGTACTATCTCACCTTCTTTCACTTACATCCAAATTTTATAAGCATTATAGAGAGGTTTAATTGTGAATTGCAATTAAAAGAAACATATATACATGTTTACTCAGATCTATTATCTCCATATGGAAATGTTAATTGGAATTTCAACATGAATTGGAATTTCAACATGAATTGGAATTTCCTGGAATAACTCCAGACTCAGTTGGTTTTATCAGGGAGAACATGTTCCCTTTTGAGAGTCTCAGAAGGGAAGTTGTTTCACCATGTTCTCTTATGCCAAAACATACAGAAAGACAAACAAAAAAAGAAAAAACAGAGAAAGGGATTACCATGGGGAACATAGAATAAGTTAACTTTCCCTCCTGCCCTCTGCCCCTGATTTCCAAAATCCTAAGTGCATATCTCCTGTTTGCTTACATGGGCACTGAGTAATTCAGGTCTGAGAACGTACCCAGATCTGTCTGAGTCTTTTTACCATGACCACAATCCAACCTTTGTTTTGGCACTGTAGAATGAAACAACTGACTGTAGTGGACTATGCGTTCCAGTTTATATCACGGCCAAATTATGACATGGTAAACTCCTCAACAGTAAGGGTCATTGTTTTACTACAGAACATAAGAGCATGAGGGCCTCTGAGAAGAAAAACAGAGTCCTTGTTTCAAGACAAAAGTGGAAGAGGTTCATCACAATTAGAAGCTGCCCTTAGGCCAATTTGGAGCCTCCCAGGGCACTGCACCCACAAATATGCCATTATTTATCTTGAGCACTCCTATGGCTACATGTCTAGTAAAAAGTTATACACACAGAGGTTGATTGCCAACTCATTCTAGATATGTCAGACTTCCCATCTGACATGATCCAACATTCGGGGACCACACAGACTTTGTAGTAATCACAGAGAAGGAGCTTGCCTCCTCTTACCCAAAG
Source organism: Chiroxiphia lanceolata (assembly GCF_009829145.1). NCBI lineage: Eukaryota > Metazoa > Chordata > Aves > Passeriformes > Pipridae > Chiroxiphia > Chiroxiphia lanceolata. The sequence goes on along the minus strand of NC_045637.1, from coordinate 8,361,362 downwards.
CTCAGATTTATCCATCCATGGTTTTAGTACTATTGTTCTTCCAAGCTACTCCTCTGGTGAATGAAAAGGAATAGGAATCTTCAGAGGGCAACTGAGATCTTCAGGCTGTCGAATTGCCTTGAGGAAATGCCACCTTCTTTCCCTTGTCTAAAGAAGGAACACAGGGTAGCTCCATTACTAACTTATATTCCTTTGTTAAACTCATTTTTTTCAGTTCAGTTGAATATGAGTCTATCCATAAGTGCTCTTCTATGATGGTCAAAAAACCTAAAAGCAACCAGAAACCTCATATGATGTGTCCTCTATATCCTAAGGTGGGGTCAGGCCATTCCATTAATCTAAATATTGTTTCATATCAATTTTTATTCTTTCTATCTCTAAATACAGCTGGTGGTAGAGGGAAAGCCCATTAGATCCCTTTATATCCTAAATATTTAAATTCTACTGCTCACTGGACTGTTACTTTTTATTGTGTTGAGGAAGTTAGTAAAATAATTACAGGATTTAACAATACTGGGATCTGAAAAATTTTGAGTGTATTTGTGAAATTATCTTTATTGCTAGTGACTCCTGATCACATATTAAGGGTTTATCAGAGGTTGTCCTAGGGTCCTCCTAAACTATTCAAAATGAAAATTGGACACTGTTAGAATTTTTTTTTATTTACATTTCACTCGTAATTATACAAACTGGGATTAGACAGTATATTACAGAAAATATGTAGCCCCCTTCCCAGTCTAATCATGAGAATTCCATCAACTCCAGCTGCTAAACCTAAGGGGCTGCACAGGTGGCGTGCAAGCTGAGCACACCACAACACCCATTCTCATTCCACAGAACTGTTTTTCCCTGGGACTGCAGTAAAAGCCACATTACCATATTGTCTGTACATCACCACTGCAAATATCTGAAAGGTAAAGTTAACCATGTGGTTCTGCTTCCTCTTCCATCTCAGTTTCATTTTCTGGTTCTCCTTATTTTTGCTAGCACAAGCCTCTATGTTTCTAACTCTCCATATGTGAACAGCTGCTTTTCTGTGAGATAGATCTGTTTAGTGCAAATATGTGAAATAAGAATTTTCCCCTCTATATTTTTATATCAGGTTTTTAATTTAAAAATCAACTGACAGATCTCTTTATATTCATACTTTCCTAGTGTTTTTTCCTAATTACAGCAAAATATTAGCTTAGAGTACCTGATCTTTCTACCTAATGATAGACCATGTTTCTGCTTCTCACTTAACCACATTTTGTTAATTGCTTTTCTGGTTCTTTTAATCTCAAAAATATGTTTTTTCTCCTCCCTCTGTTTCCTTTTTTCCCTTCTCTCTTTTCTTTTTTTTTCTTTGCCTATTTCATTCCTTCAATATCTTTGTTTTTAATTTCAGTTACTATGGTTTTGTTCTATTTTTTCATTGTTTGTGTTTTTTGCTCTCATTACTGGAGGTAAATCAAAGATTATTTTGTCATAGCTTTGAAATCTTTAATTTTCTTCTAGAAAACACATGAGTTAAAGCAGTGAAACTTACTAAAAAAAGAAAACAGTGTAAGGTTTTATGGCTATATGTAGCAAAGAAATTTCAGCAGTTACGGTGAACTCGAGGCAGACTTGCCAGCTTCAGACAGCTTATTCCAAAGTTTAATTTGATTTTATGATTTCTTCCTAGCATATTTAATGTTGTCTGAAAGTCGACAGGGTTTGCTTTTTCTGTTGTTTGTTTGTTTGTTTGTTTGTTTCTTGGGAAAATACAATTACTAAAAGTTGCCAATATTTCAAAATAGCTTGAAGAGTGACGGGATTAGGAGAACATTAATCCTCTCGGTCTGGAGTGAGCCTTTATTGCTGCTTATGTGTTATACACAAGTTTTGCTTTTCCTAGTGCTTTGCTCAGAATAGATAACTTCAGGCTCCTGATAAATATTGCTGCCTCCTAAAACCTCTGGGTATTTTCTCATTCTCACTTGCATTTTACATGGCTGTGCCTTAGATTACCTCTGAAATCCCGACACAACTGCATTGTCTGATTCAGCTGCAGCTCAGCTGAGTTTTCCTGTGGGCTGACAGAGAATCAGATTGCTGTTCATGAACAGATGTGTCAAGCTGTTCAAAGACAGCATCTCTGGCGATGTAAATTCCTCTTTAGGCACTGACTGTAGCGCTCGTTACCATAGTACCTGCGCCTCCAAAACATTAATAAAGTAGACACTGCTCTGAGACAGAGAAATATCACCACTTCAGCTTTCATGATGCAGGAAAGCGAGCTATGTTAAGCTGGAAAGAGTGGGAGCCTGAAAATATTTGCCTGAGGTTTTTCCCAGATTAAAGGCTGAGGAAAGTCACCAGTGCAGCTCTGTTAAGTCCCTGCTCTGAAATTTGTCCTGGAGGAAGCTTCCACTGTTTACTGGTTAAGCACAGAGCCTAAGGAGACAATCTAAATATATAGCATAATGCTGGTACCCTGAACAGAGCAGGAGTCAATGGAGAGTTTTTTTGTTACAGCAATTGAAACCAACCTTCCCACTGAACTTAATGCCCAGGAGCAGCTCAGATTCTCTGCTCACTCCTCCACCCCAGGAGAGCTTCGCTGCTCCATGTTACAACATCTGCTAGTTTTGGGATTTTTCTTGCCTACCTCTTCTATGTGCTCAGCCAAACAAACCCAGGTCAGCCTCCTGGGGGACCTCTGGCACCCTCATCTTGAATTTTGCTCTTCAGAGTAGCTCATCAATGCCTGGCATCCTGATGCTCCCATTCAACCCAAGAGAAGAGTGGCGACATTTGCTCTTCTCATGCAGCCCATTCAAAAGGTGTCATTTATACCACTTGCCTGCAGCTGAGCTGTGCTGAGTGTGTTTGATGGCAGTATTAAAATCTTCCTGCATAACACTATAGACAAGATGTTACTTGTGTGAATGCAATGAAATTTAAATGTCATGAATACATGATGTCATTTAGAAATTGCTAAATGTTAGAACAGTCCAGATTCTCAAAGGCCTTTGAGTATGTAATTCCTTGAAACCAACCAACAGCATCCATGAAGCTAAATCCCTTCTGGACAGATACAGTCTGTGTCATTGTGGGATGTTGGAATGAATGCCGACCAGGGAACTTGCTCTCAGGCCTAAGAGAAAGTTTATGTTGCTGTTGACCCACATTTCCAAGTTTTCCCAAGTATTATCTTTCTGCTGATCACTCATGATGACAAGTCTGAGCGGTCCCAGCGAGTTTCCAGCCCTCACAAAACCCAAAAATAAATCTTGAAAATAATACCAGACCACTTGAAAAAGAGGATACAGCTCCACAGGAAAGGACAAACCACTTTCCCATCTCATTAGTATTTCTGCCTTTACTGAAATAACGCTCACTGACAACCATTTGTTCTTGCAGTTCTCCCTTTTAGGGTCTTTGCCATCTGGGATGCCTAACTATTCCTTTTCTAGGAGATGACATTAACATCTGCTGACATTGGCCTTGACCTTCTTTACATTGTAATATTCTTGAAGCATTGTATTCTGCAATCACTTCACACACCAGATCCAAACAGTTGTACACTTAGGTTTCTTCTCTTGGAAAGTCATATTTTATGACTAGTCATGTCCTTAGGCTTCACTATCAAGGAGAATAAAAATAAATTATGTCTCTGTCACCAAACTACAGTCCTGATGTTTTGCAGGCAGTTCTGTGACTCCCTCATGCATTGTATTTCAGAGTTGTGTATAATACAAAATGAAGACTAGGTATATGAGAGCTCTCTTATTTAAAATACTTACTAGGGGTGACTGTTCTTGCTGTGATTCTTCAGAGCTTTTCCAGGATACAGCATCAAGATAAGGAGCTGCAATAGGCAAAATCTGTTTATTTTTAATTTACTTCTTATTGTAGCAGCACGAAACAGTACTTCATAAAGTTTAAGACAAAAACAGCAAGCACATCACTACTAAGTAAACATAGAAGCTAAACAAGCTTATAATTCGACAGGTCATATTCCACCATCAGTACATTGGCAAAAGTGCCCTCAAACTGTTAGCTGACTGCTTCATCTCTCCACATTTTTGTTTCTTCTTTTTTCCTTCTCTGCCTTAGATAAGTCATATCTAGGCTTTGAAGCAAGTAATGCCTCTCCTTGTCACTTGTGCAGTGCCCAGGAAACTCTTCCTTGCAATTTCTACCTCCAAAGGCAACAAAAATCAGGAATGGGGCTTCACTAGTCCATAATGCCATAGCTGGCATTTTTCTCACCTATCTTCAGACATATCCAAATGTGTTCATTTGAGATCATAAACTTTGGCTCTTTTTACACTCAGTATGGAGAAGCAAGTACTTTTGGAATATTGTTTTCTCTGCCTTGGTTTGGCTATCAGATTTAGGAAAAAAGGAATTGTACCTTAAACTGTCTGTACAATGGTAGGTGGATCTTCAGTGGGCAGTGACTAGTTTCAGTTAAGACAAATGTCACAACTTGGTGATCATCTTTTGTTTAGAGGCTCTCCTTCCATGTGCGTAAACCAGATTTCTGCCTACTTTGCACCCTGGCAAGAGCACAGAGGGAGTTCAACCAAAATGTTTCCCAGTTATTCTAAGTCCTACAGGAAATTTCACAGACATGTATGAAATCCATTCAACTGTAGTTTGCAATTTTGGAGGACATTGTGGGCAAAAGAAGCAGAACTTGAGGATGCCAGCATCTGATTTTATGTTTCTCTAAATGAACAATATAAATAGAAGGAGGGGCAGTTACAGCAGAAGGTCTTGTGTGAAAGTTGAGATTGATGACTCTCAGTGCACAGTGAGGGCATTCCCATCACAGTAAATCCTTCAGAAACTGTGATTCTTACATTGCCGTAGAAGTCAAGAAGGATGGTAGTGAGGTACCTCACAGTCTGTCACTCACTCTGGCTCCAGTTGTCTGAGACCTGACCAAAAGATATAGAAACATTTCTTTTTCTTTTCTTTTTTTTTTTGAGACTTCTTTTTGGTTTATATGTGGAAGATATTAGAGACATGGAAGCTTTCATCAAACAGAGTCTTTTCAAGAATGGATGTTCAGCTGGTATTAGCTGGTGTCACTGGTTTGAAACCATGAAAATATTATGCATCACATTCTACCACAGTGCCTCTTTTTACAAGCAAATAAATTTGCAGGTTAGAGGAAATAGCAGACAATGCCAACTGAATAAAAAATTATTCCAAATACCAGCATTTTTCATATTATCATCTCTATATTCCACAAAAGGAAACAACAGTAAGATAGGGTGTCATCATCATCATCATGTCTGGGCTTCACAAATGAGGATTTGGGAAGGGCTCTACCCACATTTGTCACAAACGCGCTGGCGGCTAAAGAGGCCAATGCGAGATAGACATGTCCGATTGCAAAAGGCACAACAGAAAGATTCCTTGGATGGTATCGGCAAGACACGGTTCTTTCTGTGTTGTCTTTTCTCCTCGAGAGTGATCCCGTGTGTGTTCTCAAAAGAAGCAGCAGCGTTATAGATAGTAAGATAGGGTGTAACATTTAGATTAAAAAAACCCAGCATGTTTTGACAACCCCTGAATGAAATGTCATTGCTTTAAGGATAATTTTACTATTTTAAGCATGTGACTCAGTTTTGTTTATAGCTTGAAGAAGACAATATTGTACAATGAAATGATCTGCAGTGTACAAATAAGGCTCAGTGTTATTTTACAACTACTTATTTGTTCAAAGCTACCAAAGTAGAAACCATTTGCTAATAATCAATGCTGTGTGTTCACTACTCCACAGCAGGTGACTTCTTCTAATTTCATTTTTGCCTGAGTTTAATTTCCACTTCAATGTTTATTTGTAAACATCAAGATGATACAGACCAGATCTTTTAGAAGATACTGTTCCTGAAACAACAGCTATCTGTGATTACAAGATTGAATTAACTTCAACTTCATCATCATCTAACTCTGCTGAAATGTATGAATATATCTCTCTTAATAACAACTTACATCAGTCATTTCCAGGCATTGTATCTTTATTTCTGAGCTAAGACAAAAAGTCTTCTAAAATATTTATTTTTTTTTCCCCTCCAATGAAAGAATCAAGAGGAGAAAGAAATACTTCTCTAAACAGAAGTTCTATTCAGCTATATGCTGGTATTGGACAGGATAGAATTAATTTTCTTAATAGTATGGGGGTATGTTTTAGATGTGTGACCAAAACAGTGTTGATATAGAGATGTTTTCATTGCTACTGAGTAGTGCTTAACACAGAGCCAAGGCCTTTTCTGCTCCTCATCCCATCCCGCCAGTGAGGACTCTGGGGGTGTACAAGAATTAGGGAGGGGACACAGATGGGACAGCTGATCCCACCTGGCCCAAGGGACATCCTATACCATATGATGTCATGCTTAGAAACTGGGGAAGAAGAAGGAGGGGAGGACATTTGGTGGTGCTTGTCTTCCCAAGTCACCGTCACATGTGATGGAGCCCTGCTCTCCTGGGGATCACTCAACACCTGCCTGCCCATGGGAAGTATTGAGTGAATTCCTTGCTTTGCTTTGCTTGTGTGTGCAGCTTTTGCTTTACCTAACTATCTTTATTTCAACCCATAAGTTCTCTCCCATTTATGCTTCTGATTCTCTCCCCATCCCACAAGGGCAGGCTGAGGAAGCGGTTGTGTGGGGCCAAGCTGCCTGCTGTGGTTAAACCATCACAAACTGATACCTCTGAGTTCACAGAAACAGAGAATACATCCTGCTTCCTTTAAGAAGAAATACTTCATGTTCTAAATTGACAACTTGCATGTAGTCTACACATACATGAATACTGTCAGAACATTTTATAAATGTTTACAAGTGCTGAAAGTATCCCCGGCACATACAGGCATGGCAATGTCCATGACCTTACAGTAGGGCAAGATGAGTTCAAACTGAAAGAAAGAACGTTTTCACTGATGCATGCTCTCAGTCTTATGCTCAAGAGCAGCAGCATGTCTGTGGTGACCAACATCAGCCCAGCAGCTGGGCAACACAACTTTTCTGTTGAACTATTAGATTCAGGATCCATAACACCAACTGTTAAGTCTATCTTGGGTCTCCTGAGATTCCTTTATGATGTTTAGGTTTCTAATATGCATTTTTGTACTGTATGCATTTTGGGTCTGGCAGTGATCAGTGTCTCTGTTTTGTCCCATCTCTGTGAATCATCAGGTCACCACATTCTTTGTCTCCAGGTCTGGGTGCCTTGTGAAGCTGGAGGCAGATGTGCTGGGGTCTTGCTGACCTGCTCATCTGAGTGCCCTTAACACAGACCATTCTGAGAGCCCTGTCCCTCCCATATTCTCCTGCTGGTGCCTCTTCCAGTTGTCCCCAGGCCTCTTCTACTTGCACCATTCTTAATCTTCCTATTACAATGCTGCACACCCTGATGAACAGATCTATGTGATTAACATCGTTACGCTGACTGTCAAGGAGTCATGCTTTGCTTCTTGATAATCTTTCAGCTCACCTCACAGTCTGCATTTAAATATAATACAACCTGCAAAAGAGACATAAAATTTGATTTTTATGCGTTTTTCTGCTTCTTTAAAATCCTTGAGTTTGTTTTGATTTTCAAGGTAAGGTTCATTTTAATTGTCTTCAGCTATCAAGAATTAAATTTGTACCGACTCTTTGCCAATTTGATATGGTCACTACAATAAATCACATCTCCAATTAGCTGCCCCATCCTAAAATAGATGTTTGAGGTAGAAGTAATCATACTCTGATGACAAAATATGTTTTCTTGTCACTGACAGTAAAAAAAGATAGACTTGGCTTATTCTAGTCAGTTAAATATTGGTTGGTTCAAGTAGCATAAGAGGAATTCCACTTTTACAGAAACGCAGCTGGAACTACTTCCAGGTGCTTAGTGAACCATGAAGACCCACAACATAGTCTGACTATTCAGTACTTTTCAGACAGCCACTGCTGGCTTGAAAAGGTGCAGAAAGCCAATGGAACTCAGGCATGTAAGGTTATAAATATTCTGTTTAATAAATTTGAATAATTAGAGATATAGAATGCTTGAAATGACTGATCTCAAAAATAAGATCCTTCCTACTCTGTTGCATCTCATCTAGCACCAGGGAAGAAAGACAGCCCACTCTCTTTCAACACTGTGGATGTACCTCCAAGATATGGGAGACCTCAGCCAGAACATACCCCTGCCTTTGGACCGAAACAAACTGCTACTCTGTCTCTTAAAACTCAGGAAGATGAAGGTCTGGGTGTGAAGTTTGTGCATCTGCATCTAATCAAAAATGAAAGTTTACCTGACAGCTTCATTTTTTTTCTGGGAACACAGATAGTTGAATAACTACCCTATGATATAAATTCTGCTTTTACTTGTGGATGAGGCGAACAAATCTCTACTTTACTTTCCCCCTTTTATCTTTCCTCGAATGCCCAGACCCCTTCTGCTTAAACTATGCACTGTAATGGCTTGCAGTATGTTTAGCATTGTCTAAACATAGAAGTGAACATCAGGTATACCACTGTTGGAATACTCTCTTTCTCTGACTTTTAACATTTCAGTACTACCAACTCCTGGAAATCAAGCATGATTTGGGTTTTGGATAAATGATTCTAGTATTGCAGAATGTATGAACTGTTGCAAATAGGTGCCTAGGGATGGGTCTCCTATGTGAAAATTAGGCTACAATTTGAGATATTACCTTCTAGAAGCACTGGTTATTTTATGTTTCCTGATGTGATGGAAAGGAACCCCTTGGAAAGCTGTTGCTCCACTGTTTGGATGCATGGTAACAAGTAGTTTACAAAATTTATGGGAAAAGGACTCAGCCTTTTATTTACAGCAGCAAGGCAACACAAATGCCGTGGAAAAAAACAGTCTCCAAACAGAGGCAAACAGCTTTTGCAGTGGTCACCACTGACTTGAAAGCCTTATGGAAGCAGCTGCTTCTGTATATCCTTTTAAGCCCATTGAGCCTTGATCCAGCTGTTAAAAATAACAATGTTTTTCATCCTCCATAATAATCGGATCTCACAGGGCAGTGCTGGAGGAGCAGTTGCATAAAAAAATCTTTGGTTATATAACAAAAGTGCACCACACCTCCCGAGTCACAGAGATACCAGGTGGGTCTGCGTGGCAGCCTCCAACCACCACAACTTCCTGTGCTGACATTGGCGCCTGCCAGAGGGCTCTGGCACAGCCTCACACCTTTGCAAAGAGCTGTAGAGCTTTCTGCCATACACAGATTTGGTGTTGTCTCTCCCTTCTACAAAGGAAGGTCATGGAAAGAGGATGAGCATCTGCACCTCACGATGAGTGTGTTAATTTAGTCCTCTGGTGACATTGGCTTTGTAAAGATATTCTGGGCTTTGCAGTGGGGCACTTAAGTCCCTTCTCTGCTCTCTGCTGCAGAGAGAGAGAGGCAGGATACAGAGCAGGGCACTCACATCTCCTGATGTCATGGATGCATTCACAGCATCACCTCTCAGAGCCCCTCTCTTGGCATCTGGACCTCTGCAGCTGAGTGCCATCAAATACCCTGAGATGATGCACCACTTTCCTTCCTCCTGCCTCCCCAGGAGACAAATTGGCACCCACCTGGGATACATTCCTGAGGTTTTTGGATCTAGAGATCAGAAGCTCCCCCACAGCAAAGCATTTAAGTGCAATGCACAAACTGAAACATTCAGGTAGTCCCTCTGGAAGTCTGTAGGATGTTTCACACTGTTAAGTGCTTCTCTGGATTCGTCTCAGCCTGAGCTTGAACTTTGCTATTTTGCTTACCATAAGGTTAACTAAGGATGAATGAAAGTGGAAACAGCAAAAACTTTCCTTTTAAAGAAGCTGAAAATGAAGATGAATATTTCCCTGAAGATTTACCAGCAGTAAGATTGTTGTGGAAAAATGTGAGACCTATTTCCACAGAAGCCTTCTACCTGTTTTTAACAGCAAAATTCAGCTGGTATGTTTTTGTATGCACAGAACTATGTGTTGCATTTGGGGTTTGCAGGATGCAAAAATCCAGGGGCAACTGGCAAAGTAATAACTGTCTTAATTAAAAGAAATTAATTTAGTTCAACTGAACATGCATAGGCAAGATGGGGTTTGTTCTATTATTATCTCATGCCAGGAAAACTCAAGAGTGGAGAGAGAAGAGAGTTATCCACTGAAACACCTGATAAATGCATTTGCACCTCAGGGCATTTTTTGGTCTTTGAAGTCACATCAACCTGAAATGTAGTAGAGATGGGCATTGGTAGGCACTCCTCATGTTTCACTCCTCAGAACAACTCTCCTTTCCCAATGCTGACTGTGACTGAAGTCAGCCTGCTACCTTGAAAGGGGAAATTTCTTCTGTGAGGGCCCTTTGGCAGACACAGTGTGTATAAAGAACATCCAGGCATTTGGGGTACTTACCCTTATACCACAAGAATGTTGAAGAGTTTCCAGTTTACAAAGTACACACAAGGTCCACACCCTCTGAACATCTTGAAGAAGGATATTAATGCTGGGCTCTTTATTTTCCTTGAAGACTGCCTGTCTCTGATCTTCAGTGGTACCCACCTTGGGCAGAGCATGGAGGAGGATTTCCAAAATCTGTGTTCATGAATGTGTAGCAGGCAGAAAGACCATGCTTGCAGGAATGGTCAGTCTGAAGCTTCTTGTGAGATTGCTACTTGTCACCTAAACCTTTAGAAGAAAGAACCATTGGAAGTTATTCAGCTCCAGGAAATATCCAGGTGCAAGTAAGAGCATCTAGGACTTGATGAAAATGGTTGGTAAGTCTCCCCAGTAAATAGATGCATGCATCTGGCAAGACCACCAGACACTTCTCTTTTCAGCTGTGCATGGTGTTCTGGCTCTGTCTGATACCATGGCTTCAAGTGAGACCCCTGAGAAAGCAAACCGACCTCAAATAAAAGCTCATGGGTTAAAATCTGTTAAAATCATGAAAACTTAAACTGGCATACTTCACAAAGCCCTGATATTTCCCTTCCCCCTGCCTGTAGTTTTCTATCATGTAGGGTACCATTTGTTCAATCTGTTACAATGGGCTCTTGATTTCAGTCCCCCACTTTGCGACCTTAGTGCATTTTCTTCCCATGAAGGATCACAATATAAATCACTAGGTCAAGGAATAATGAGTTCAGTATTTTTTAAAAGCCTCCCACAGTAAGGCAGGATATTGACTCATGATTCAGCAGGTGATGGGATGTAATAAGGGGACATTTTTTTCCTTTAATTGCTGTTGAAAATGGAAAAAGGAGCAAGAGAATGACTTAGTTTTCTGAGACAAGGATTTTAGCTTCACTGGGTTTGGTTCACTAGAATCATCTAATAGGCTTGAGTATAAGGAGCTGGACAAAGCTAAAAGGATAAATAAACTGATAAAAGACTCCAGCATGACTTTCTCTTTCCAGTCTGAAAATTGGATTAAATATGGTTCTACCATTATGTAAATTGACAGTGAGAAAAGGATAACCTAATGGTCTGTGAGCTGAATGGGATGCAGGATCTCCTGGTTTCTAACCCTGTCTCTTCCAGACCTGTTTACCCACGGCCACAGGGGTGACTGTTCAAAGAATCACAAACACAAAGGCCAGAAGGGACCATTAGAGTTACCTCACTGAACTGTTGTAAAGCTGATTACCAGGCTTTTTTGCCCAGTGATTTCTGCACTGAGCTGGTTAGTTCATTGGGCGTGGTGAGGGTCATCAAGGACACACTTGTGGAAAGTATGGCTGGCAAGGGCAGTGGGTAAATCATGTTTTGTTTTGGGGGTTTATTTTGTTTTGTTCCCCCCCAAATTAGAGGATAAAGTGCTGATGAATCTCTGTAGAAGGCAGTAAAATGGTGCAGAAAACGCTCCTGTCAGCGGCATCTGGTGTCTCCCTGAGAGGGCAACTCCCAGTTCCTGCCCAGCCTGTGGTGGGAACACAGTGTCACCTCTTAACAAGCTCATTCCTAACTGTGGCCACTGCCAAGTCCATCCCTTGCCCAACCCAACTGCATCATCCAGGGCCTGATGCTGTCTACCTGCTGACCCTACAGCAACCCAACAAGGTGTCAAGATTTTGCAAAGAATCTGGCAGGTAGATTTTGTAATAACTAATTCTTTCACTGTACTAGGCAGGAAAATCAAAGATTCAACCCAATTATTCATGAATTTTCATAATGAAACTTTTTTCAATTGTTCTATTCCTTTAAATAAAAGTTGGTAGATATCATGCTGCCAAAAGGGCAGAAAAATTCATTGGGTAGAAGGTGGGATGATCTCAGACTTGAAACTATTTTGACTGACAAAAAGTAAGATTTTAAAACATCCAATGCACAGATGATAAAGCATCTGGAGGAGCTGAGTAGCCATTTCTCCAGTGCAATTATTCTAATTTGTTGCAATCTACAGCAGCTTTATGTAACATGCTGTTTATTATATGTAAATTCAAGGAATTCTCCCTCTTCAAATAATTATTAGATACACTAAACCCCCTCTGTTCACCTACCACTTTATAGAAGTGGCTTTATTCCTTGAAACAAACAAAAACACAACAAAACCCCTCCAAATCTAAATCTAAACCACATACAACAATCTTCATAGAAAAGTTCAACCAGGCATACAGAAATTAAAGCTCAAAAACAAAGAGAGTATTTTCACTGTTTGATTCACAGGACCCTGGTCCTGTGCATTCCCCTCACTCCCTCCTACCTGCAGCTTTCTTATCTGTAGCTCATTCTTTCTTTCTTCAGTTTGACCTGAGGTCAAATGCATCACTTTTTTATATTATAATCTTCAGTATTTTGCATTTCCCTGTGAAGTCCTCATCCAGTTTGTTCTTTACTAGAGATTAAAGGATGTTGTTTTTCATGCTGTTTGGAGGGAGAAGAGCATGAATATCTGCAAAAGCCTCTAGTACATTTCCGTGCCAGTCTTGCCGTCTATGCCCTCCTCACTTCCCGGAGGTGAAACTGCCTCTGGAGTTTCTGCGGTGCTGGATCTTTGTACACTGAGGGAGATGAGCACTTTTGCAGAATTTATGGGTTGTCATGTCATCCCAGTGACCATAAGAAAGTTACTGATATACTTAGAGACAACAGAGCAAGATGACAGATAACATACCTGAAATACCTGAATCCTGGTCTGGCACCTCCTGATCTACAGCAACACTCAATTCAGCAGAAAACTCACATCAACCAGTTTACAACTTCCCTCCCAAGCTGAGCAGAAGGGGAAATCTGATACGAATATTGTGTCAGCTGCTATCAGCAGGTCAGTGTCTTCTGCATTTACAATGTATAGGGAATGACACAACTTGTGGATTTGGCTTTCAGGATGGAAAGGAGATCTTTCATGGATACTGCCTTATACTAGTGCAAATTGGTAAGAGTAAAAGCCAGCTAGTTGCAGTGATGATATTGTTGGTTCAAATGGATGTGCACGATGAAAATATTGTGGAAAGGATTTCTGAAGTGTGCAGGGGGATGGAGTTGAAAGAGAAAATAATACTGTCTGAACTGTTGGGGAGAATGAAAAAGTAAAGTTAGACAGGGAGATGGCAGGAGTCAGGAGTTCTGCAGATGACTATGTTGTCTGAAGCAATATCCTGCTTTGATTTTCTTTGGTCTGGACCTGCCAGCTGGTTTATTTGATAGCCCCTGGCTGTCAACTGGCATGGACTGGGAATAATTTGTCTCTTATCACTGACTCACTGGGACTTATAATTTTATAGGTCTCACACAGTTCCCCTTTAACTGTTTCTTCTATACTTGCAACTTGATGAGCACTAATCTCCTTAGTTGCTGTTCGTTTCCTCAAATCATGTTTTCCTTCCCCTTGAACATTTTCCACTTTCTAACAAAGTTTTGCAGAATCTCTGCTCAAATGTGCATGTGGATCTGTGTTTTACCATAACAAAGTTCTTTGCTCTTTTCCCTGTCTTCTCTAACAATTCAAATTTTTTTCCGTAATTTTTTTTTGCTGTTTTCTTACCTATTTTTTTCTTTTTTTTGAGAGGGGTGGATGGAAGAAAAGGTCTACTTCTTAGCATTGACCTGCCTTTTCCACACAAATATGTATGATCTAGGGCAAGAAAAAGTGAATAAGACTCCACTGAGACATGAAAAGCACGGGACAGAATATGACACCCAAGTCACACAGTGTGGATGTCAGGAACAACCTGCTCTGCTCTCCTTCCTTTCCACGTTTCTCTGTTGTTTTTTTTTTCCAGCACCTCCTTTTCTCCTCTCCCCTTTATCTCAAGGAAGCTAAAGAAGCATGACAGCCCAGCAGTGATGGAAGGCTTATGGGAAGGGCTAATTGCTTTCTCTGCTTTGTTCAGATGTACAAACAGAGCATTGCTTAAAATCATTACCCAGTCATCATCCATCATACACACTAGTTCTATTTTCCATGCACTAAATATGTCACAGGCCCTAAATTTGTCACTAATTGTACAATAGGCTATGCAGGCCTGTGTTAGAAACTAGTAATTTGTTAATATAAGACATGGGACTTTGGCTTTATCTCAAATTTCCAAATGTTACTGAGGCAGTTAAATTTTTTATGTGTTTAAGAGGCACCAGGAGCCTCAACTTTCTGTCACTTTTATGAAACCATATATGAATCACAGCAATTCCCACGTTACAACATTGTATTCTGTTATAATAATGATAAAATTACTAAGTGCAATTTTGAAAAAGATGGCCATTTCTTCCACACATATTCAAGTTTTTTCTCTCTACTTTTTCTTGTCTTTTTGGTTTCCAACCAATTTAATCTGCATTCAGAGTTGTTAATTTTCTCTTTCCTCAGTGCATGATGACGCTTTGTGGCAGCAGAAGCACAAAGAAAACTGAAAAAAGGGTTTGGGCGTCCTACTCTTATCCTCAGTTACATTTAGGCAACTACAACAAAATCCAGTGGAGCTGCAGGGACAGTCTAGGGGCAGGAACTGGCCTCAGATTAATATTTGCAGCTAGAATATCTGTAACTGTTTAGTTTATTAATTTTCAGCCTGTACTAACACATAGAACCAAAATGTGTGCTTCAGTCCCTTCCCTGCTTTGGGTATTGTGCAGGCTTGGGGGGATGTTCCAGCTAGAAAAATTCCTTAAAAGGCATGATTCAAACAAGTTATCCTTATTTTCCCATACGGAAGGTGTTAGCTACACAGTCAGCTACACTGGTTAGCCACTGGCTAATGTGAAAATGAGACGGCTTGACACTGTCTCTTTGCTTTAGGGACATTTTACACGTTGTCTGTAGGGTTTGGAAAGCACAGGTGTGTTTTTGTAACACAGTACTTGAATCTGAGAGCTTTCTGTGTCTAGTTGAAATGCTAATTAGAATATATACATACCAACTACCAACATATATTCACACACAAGAGAAAACTGACTGTCAGCATCAGAGAAGTGCTTGATCCTTGAGCTCCTCTTGCCTGGTCTGGAACCATTGCACAAAGCTCTTTCTGGACAAACATATTCCCTCCCTGATTATATAGTTTCCTGCAAGTTACTTTAGGGTTGGGGACTTAATGATCTTAAAAGTCTTTTCCAACCTAAGTGATTCTATGATTCTATGAGACTCCCTGGGGATCATACCCTACTTTTTCACAAAGCTGAACAGGAGACCAATGGGAAGAGTTCCGAGACAGCACCAAGCAGACTGGGACATCCCCACAGTACCTGTAGCACCATGAAGAATCCAGCTGTGATATGAAGAGTGGTGTAACCTCTGAGGATTCTTGGGCTCATAATCAGCAAGTCTAATTTGTGGGGGTAGAGCTCTGCCAAAGTGATTATTAAGTGTCCTGCTCCAGTAACAGCTTGGGTGTGTGGTGAGCTTGGGTATCTCTGCAAGCTCCCCAATATAAACATGCCCTGTAAGCATAGTTAGCACATCCAGGGACATGAGGAGAGGATGAAAAGATGCCTCAGACAAGGAAACCATGATTTATCTTCCATACTCATTGCAAAATCTGTACACTACCAGTGAACAAACTTTAAGCACTGCTCTACAGCCAAAGCAGGTAGTGAGATGGTGACACTGAACCTCCAGCCACCTCAGTCTCTGTGTAATGTAGTCTGCCATTCCCAGAGGTCTTCTTGTCAATAAACTCAGTAATATATCTTCAGTTTCCTGTGGGACATCTGGAGAGGGTTACCCATCAGTTAAATATATATTCATATAGGTTAAAGAATCACTTTTCATGCTGAAGCTGTACACACCCACCCTGTCAGCCTGGTAATGACTTCAAGTCAACTGAAGCCAGAGCTGTCCCTCAGCTCTCCAGGTTGGTGTGACAGTGATCTGGGTTGGCCAGCACAGAGCTCAGAGCCTGACCTAATTTGCCCAGCTTTTCAAATAGGATTTTCTACCAGTGCCAAATCCAAGCTATTGCAGTCAGACTGCTATTAGTACCTAGGTTAATGTATTTAAAAGTACATTATAATGTGGTCAATGATGGAGGTACTCAGTTATGCCGTGGCAAAAAGGATTAAAAAGTAAAAAAGTTAGGGATACTAGGAGAAGTGGCTTTCCTTTTATCTTGTCATATTTTTGGAAGAATTGAATTTTTTGAGGGGTGCATAATACTGATTTTAATCCTTCATGGTTGTAAATATTGAAAGTACTACTTAGGAAGGGTGGAAACCACTCATCACTTGTCCTTGGTAAAATCCACCTTGATCCCACCAAGGTAAGATATAGACACCAAGATTTGTACACTCAGCACAGACTCTGCTCTTTGAGTTGGTAAGAGCAGCACAACAACAGTTTCCAGCACCCATATTCTGAAGGGGGAATAATTTACATCCCTCTCTACCCCTTGCTTGCTAGATTATGCTGATCTTTTTTCATTGTGTTTGCTTGAGTCGATGTATCTATAAGTCATGTATATGCTGCCAGTTACCTTTCAGAGCCATGTGTAATGTGGTAGAGATTTGCTGGCTGAGTGAGTGCTGTCAGAGTCGACAAAATCAAACCTCCATCTCCTGGCCTTCAGCAGCATCACCGTGATAGATGGGAGACATCTTCTTTTTCACTTTGCAGATTGATCTCTTCTATTTAACAGTGTTTGGATAATGGTTACTTTGTGCTCCAGGCGAATAGTTTTCCATCATGTCCTTCAAGCTAGGAGCAAAAATTATATATTTATATATATCCTCAAATGAACCCCACAAAAATAATCTAGAAAATTCCAATCTTCGTCAGTGACAACAATGTAAGAGAAGTTGAAGAGAGACCACAAAAGGAACTTTGTTATGGAATTTACTCCTGAAACCTGAGACCCCCTACTGCCTCCACTGTCACCAATCACACAGAAACTCAAGTTTTGAAAACTAGGAGATGCTACTCCTTGAGAGCCCTGCTCTGTGTCACAAGTTCTCTTGAACGTGCTCACTTGCTTCCTGATCTGAAGTGTACACCCTCCATAGAGAAAACAATTTTATTTCAAATGCCAGTACAGCTCTGAATATAGAACAAAATTTTTAGGTGAGAGCTGTGTTCTTGCCTTATACCTCCATGTCTGGCAACTTTCAGAGAATGTCTGCTGGGGAAGGTCCATCCTGAACCAGTCAAGGTGTGATTGCAAGGACAGCACAAGGTTGGTAGGACCTGAAATCTCTCCTTGCTTGGTTCAGATGTCTAGACAAATGTAGTTTGGCTTCCTCACATAACTCATCTGCCTTTCGGCTGCCTCTCCAGGATTGCACAGCTTTTCTATGGGTCCTGGGTGTCACTGGAGGTGCCTTGGAAGTGTTGACACAGATGCACAGACCACTCACCTACCTCCCCCAGTACAGGGCTGCTCTGAAAGTGCAGGAGGTTTCTGCTCACCAAGTGCAGCACCATGGGGATAGTTCCTTTGTGTGATATGTCATGGCAATTCCTCATTAACTTCTGTGTTGTCCTTTCACTATCCTGCATGGGAAGCAGAATAGCTCTGCTCTTTCTTTTCCCAGCACAGTGATCTGCTTTTCTCCAGCTATTTTTCCATTTGTGCTTTAAGGCAAGTTGAGTTGATTAGAGTCATATTTTCTAATTGACATTTGCATTGTCCTTGTTAGTCATCATTTGTAATATGCTATTGTCTTTGAGTGATCATAATTATAAAAAAAAAAATAATTGGTTACACACTTCCAGGAGTTTGCCAACCCATTACCACTAATTAAGAACATTGTTTAGTGTAAGCTCGACAGCTGGCATACACCTAAAGGAGCATTCATTTCCCAGTCTATTGCTGGTGTTCCCAGTGTAAGTTGTCCATACGAAACACACACAGCTTTTATTCCTCTTTTAAAACAAGTTTGTTTCTGGAAATTCTCTTGTCACTGGTTCAACAAATCAGGCAAAGGGAACAGCAGGCAAACAGGAGGCAGAAAAGCAAGATGATGTTGCAGTTAATGCAGCATCCATGTAACATTTGCTTTTCCTTCTTTTACAGATATATTTTTTCTCCCACAGATTTTAACAGCTGCTTTTTAAGAAATTCAGATTCTGTTGCACTAAACTGCCTTGTCTAAACTCAGGTAAATGAAGTTTTCATTTCCTCAGCTGTTTTTCTGTTTGAACGGGGAGGGGCTTTTCCAGAGCAGATGTAGCAAACATGATTTTTTCAAAGAAAAGTGCTCATTTCCTGGGGAAGTAAAATGTAGTTTGCACTCCCAGCTAATGTAGTCATTTGATATTCTTGCTGAAGATTTCTGCCTTCTTCACATCATGTACGTGAAGAAGATTTAATTAACTCAAAGCACAAGGAGCTCATCAGATAAAGGATGCTATTTAATTGCAAAACCGTAATATATTATGATTTCTTGTTGTTACTGTTTTAATACTGTAATTATTCTTATAATAATTTGTGGTTCACTCCTTTCTGCTGTTGGAGTGTTAAAGAAAGCTCAGTTTACTGCTGGTTTTGCCTTGATTTCTGTCTGTTGCTCATCTTCCCCCATCCCCCCTCCCCAACTAGTAACTGTATTTAGAAAGACAAGCAGATATATAGAGGGGAAATATCTCTGAACCAAATAATTCAAAGTCCAAAAAAGATGAAAGAAAATAAAAGAGTCAAGGTAGGGAAATTCAAATATTGTTCTGATGGGTTGAAAGCAGAAGCTTTGCCCAATTTGCTTCACCTGAGCTGCTGCAGTTCAAGGGCTTGGATCAATAGAAAATCATTCACTGGCTCCACTGGGCTTTTGCTCAGGTCCTATGTACAATTCCACTGCCTAATGAGCTCTCAGGAAGGGCAGCAAGCCGTGCAGGCAGGATACAGGGACAGGCTCTTGTAGCTCTCTCAGATGAACACAATGAACAAAACTTTGCAGGTTTGAATAGCCACTGGGTTCATATGAGGACATGTTCCACACATCAAAGGCAAGGGCACCCTATAGTCTAAAAGGACCTCTATTTTTAACAAATTATTAGGGAAAATAAGTCTCACAGTAACAGATCTAACAGACCTTGAGTTAGGAGTGGCTCATACTCTGGTGGGACAGTGCACCTTATTTAAACACTTGCTTCTACTGCCTTCCAGAAGGCAGCACAGGAAGAGCTGAGATACAAGAGCTGTGCTTGTGGTAGGATTTGTATATCTCTTCACATGAAAAGTGAAAACAAGTGAGGAAGAACACCTCTTTGAAATCTCCCCACCCATCCTGTCTCTCAGCAATAGATTGCATGGAGACATAGAGAGGAGAGGACCAAATGCAATTACTTTTACCATCTAGAAGAGAAAAGGCATGTCAGTACAAGGGCACATTTCATCACCAACCTGTCTCTACCACAGCTCAGGTACACAGTCCTGTGCAGTAAGAGCTGGGGCAAGCTTGCAGTCTCAAGCAAGGCTGTAGGTATACCAGGGAGTTGAGATTCACGTGGCTGCAAGCAGCTTGCAAGGGCTTCAAAACGTTACCAAGTTGACCATGGATCACTTTTGGGGTCATCTTGATTACAGAAAAACTAAATGCTGTGTCACTTGTCAGAGCAGCAAGGGCAGCAGCTGTGCCAAAGGCTTTGCTGAGCTAGTGCAAACCTGGATACAGCTTCAGTGCAAAGAAAGGGTGTAAGAGGAAAAAAACCAGTGATGTGGCCATGAGCAGACAGCAACTGGGGCCTTCTTCATGGAAAAAAATTTTCTCCAATTCTTCTTTTGTTTCATAAATTGCTCTCAATTTTAAATAGTATAACTCCATTAAAGTTCTTAGTATCTTGTTAGTTCAATCTGAAAGCTTTCTTGTGACTTAGGATTCACCCTGAATTTACATGAAAACTCAGAGTCTGCTTTTCAATTGACTTCCTCTTTCATTGACATACTCTCAGAATGGTTGGGGTCTTTGCTAACCAGGACAGTGGGGACTTAGGGCCCCAGCATGGCTGGTAAGAAATGGTCAGTGGAGGGTTGACCTTGCCTTGGGCAAGATATACTGTCATCTCTGCAAAGCTCTTTGGAAGTGGAGTAACCTGGTGAAACAGAATCTCTCTCATTTGGGTCAGCCTTGACCGTCTTTGTTGCCCAGTTCATGTACATGTGTGCATGGGATTTGGTTGGGATGAAGTTGATTTTCTTCATGGTAGCTAGTATGGGGCTGTGTTTTAGATATGTGACCAAAACAGTATTCGTGACAGAGTGGTTTTGGTTGCTGCTGAGCAGGGCTTATACAGAGCCAAGGGCTTTTCTGCTGCTCACCCCACCCTTCCAGCGAGGACACTGGGGGTGCACAAGGAGTTGAGAGGGGACACAGACAGGACAGTTGACCCCAAATGACCCAAGGGATATCCCAGACCATATGGCGTCATGCTCAGCATGTAACATTGGGGTAGAAGAGGAAAGGGAGGGGTGTTTGAAGTGATGGTGTTTGTCTTCTCAAGTCACCACTATATGTGATGGAGCATTACCCTCCTGGGGATGGCTGAACACCTGCCTGCCCATGGGAAGTGATGAATAAATTCCTTGTTTTGCTTTGCCTGTGTGTGCAGCTTTTGTTTTATCTATTAAACTGTCTTTATCTCAACCCGTAAGTTTTCTCACTTTTCCGATTCTCTCTCCCATCCCACCTGGAGGGAATGAGTGAATGGGTGTGTGTGGGGCTGAGCTGCCAGCTGAGGTTAAACCATGGCACCTTAGGGAGTTTTCTGTTGCTCGGTTTTTGCACATGCACATGCTGCTTCAGGGAGTGGAGCTCAGGAAAGTGCCAGTGCTGGTCAGGAGCTCAGAGCCCCGTAGGCAGTATGGATGCCAATTACTGTATGATGAAATTGCACAGATCATCGCTATAATTTGTGTACTCAAGAGTTCACATGGCAGTCAGATGTGATTGAACACAGCTGTTCAGATCACTGAAACACAAAATGGGCAAATCAGGCTCTGCACACAAATCCTGACAGCGGGTGCTCGCTTCCAGAGTGAGCCAGTCTTTGAGACCGTACAAGGGAGCAGCTCTGAGCTCTGCCATCTGATGAGCTCGCACAGTGCTTTATCTGGCTGTTGGAATCCATGCAGGCTTGAATCACACCTCTCGACAGTACAGGATTAATGCTGTGTAAGCTGCACTGGGAAGATTGAGACAGGCAGTTGGTACCAGGTCCAGCGCTGGGAATAATGGCAGTGCTCTCCCTGTCTTTCCTGGTAGCCAAAGAGAGCTGTTACTTGCTGGCAGGAATGTGGTGCTGATGAAGGACAGCTCTTCTGACTGTTTCCATGTCACAATGCCAACTGCACTAGGGACTGCATGAGGTGTGTACATGTGTGTGCATTGAAATATAACATGTAATTTGCACAGTTCTCTTGCCTTGTGTTGCTTTAGTCTCCAGTCATGAAAAGATACAGATACAACTTCCCTGGACTTAGGAGGGTCTTGAAAGGTGAATTTTTTTCCTGAACTCCTGTCAATTCCTCCATCATCTTATTCTTCTCTAAGGCATTTAGGGAAGATCTGAAGATCTCGTTTGCAGTGTCACCTAGGCTGTTATTATTGAGCTGCCTACATGTCAGGAGATGAGATGACTTTGCTTGTGATTAAGTCTTTGTGTTGTCTACAGAAAAGCTGAGCTTTCAGAAGGTTCTTGATCTTTTTCTAACGCAACCAAGCCAGGTGGGCTTCCCATTTGTTTGTATCCAGACTCTGAGATAAAGATCAAAGACATGAACAATAGTTTTAACTATGGTATATGAAGTTATTCCTCCTGACTAACCTCAACAATTCTCTTAAATACTGGATAAAACTGGAGCTTAAAGGACAGCTGTATGATGCTGATGTACAATGGGAAAACTTGCCAGGTCAGGGGCTTCCCACTTTCTGCTCCTCCATATCATCTGCAGTGGCACAGGATGGAGATGTCAGTAGGTCCTTAGCAAGACAAACATCTGCACGTGGAGGTGAGCTCTGGTCCTACTATGGACACCAGACTTGTAGTTCTGACCAGTTTTCATCCCTCTCTCTCTTCCTGGTGTTTCCTTCTGCTGTGGTGGCTTTAAAGTGGCAACATCTGTGAGCTATAACAATAACTGCTGTCAGGGATGCATCTGGTTCAAAGAAAATTGAAAATCATATCCAGAAACCACTTTCTGGGAAAGCATTATGGGTTACAAAGTAAATGTTCAATTTTCATTTCAATGATAGTTTAAATAAGATAGCATTATGGTGTCCTTATGTTCTAATGGTGCACATTTCATACACTAACATGAGAGTTCGTCTCCCCTTTCTCCACTCTCAGTTTCACAATACAACCCTTGGCAGAATGTGACTGACTGAAAATCAAGTAGGATGTTGTGCTCTTTAATACCCACATGGCTCAAACTGACACTAGAAAGCCCTTTGCACAGCACCCCACTGATGTGCCTTGGAGCTGATTTGGAAGGGACTCCTGTTGGATGGGAAAGAAGCCTAAATCTAAAGGGCTTTGAAATCAGAGAGGATCTTAGAGTGGCTTTAATGGATTTGAATCAAGCCTCTGCTAGAGGGAGACTGTCATCACTGCTAAGTCATGCTGCAGGGTGTTGTGGAGATGATCCTCTGCAATAAATGATATCTTGGTGTCTGAGATGGGAGACATTCATTAAGGACATTCTTCAGTGCTGGATTTTTCCTCACCTCAATGTAGCATATTCTTACACATGCAGTTTGTGACGAATATGTGAACTGCTCCTGAGTCTTTTTGCTGCTCTGTGTCCACATGGTGATAATTGGTATATCTTCCTCTCTGAGGGTATACAGGCAGGGTGAAATATCTAGATATGTGTTGGTTTGGTATATAAACATGTCTTAATGCATGCACAGTAATTATTCAAAATCTATCCCCTTAGAAATTTTCAATATTTTCAGAATCTCCATGATTTTTCATCATCTCTATGATTTTTCAACTTGGAACCTGAATGTTTTTTCCCTTTCTTTAGGTTACTGAAAAAAAAGTTTCTTTGCCCTTCTTCTTCCTGTCTTCACTTTATTTCTTCATGAGAAGAGATGAGGAAGGCCCACAACCTTGCAACGAACAGCCCCAGGCATCCCAGCTGGCCCCAGCAAGGAGCTGTTTCGAGGGCTGGGAGCTGCTCCGAGCACCAGGCACATTCCATCAAGTTCCTCGTCTGAATGAAAAGCTGAAGTGGCTTTTCCATGTAGGGAGGATTGAAACCAGATCCTGTTATTAAATTCACTAAATGGAAATATAATGATTTATGAGTGAGGTAGTGAACCCTCAGAAAGAATTCAGTAATAACAATGCTGGGTGAATGGCAGAGTGGAACAGACTTAGAAGTAAATGATCTGTTAAAAGAAAAACAAAAAAACCAAAACATCCGAAAAAAACCCCAGCTAAACAAAGCTACTAGACGAAAAACAGATAAAAACTTTAATTATTTCTAATGAGATCAACAATGCAACCAAAGGACAGAAATGAGACTCATCTGATATAACCAATAAGAAGCACAGGCAATATCCTTTTACAGTCACGCTTGAGAAGTTCAAATCCATGCAGTGCATTTAACCACACACCAGTACTGCTGGCAGATGTGGAACTAAATCCTAGGGATTTCTTTGAGAAAAAAAATATTCAAATATCTCCATAATTTTTTATTTTTCTGAAACACATGGCAAAATTCAAAGGGTACTGAGAGTTTTAGGTGAGCACTGTATTGAACGCTGCAGGGCATTAGCACCATTAAAAAAGATTGGGTTGTTGACAAATTTTAGGGAGTTCGGAAAAGCAATGCTCTGACTAGAGTTTATCTTGTAAGAAAAGGGGTGAGGATGTCAGTTCATGGCTTTGTATGTGTTTAAAACTTATTCCAGAGTGATATCTCTTCACTTAAAAAAAAAAACAAAACCAAAACCAAAATTAAAGAAAATAGAAGGAAGACATTGTGGCTTTCCACATTTCTCTTCTCTGTGTCCATGACACGGTGGGATCACAGCAGTGAATGCTGCAAACCAAGACATGGCTTGATAAAATTAAAGACCCAGAGTTGCAAATGAGTTGCTTGCATGAACCTTTCTAGTCTCAATCCATCCTCTGACTTCCCTGGGACAACAGGTAGCTCATGGGGTCACTTCTGTCAGTCCTCAGCCAGGAAAGAAAATCCAGACCCTGAGAAAAGAAGTAATAAAAGAAAGCAATAGGTCTTATACAGTAACCACATATTGCTCTCAGCTATAATAACACACAGCAACATGTATAAAGATCTGGCACTGGGCTCTGTCTGACTCAGGGAGAATTGCTGTGATTAGCCAGACTCATGGAAAATATTGATGGGCCACTGCAAATGGAAGGAAACTTTTCTATGGGTTTTATTGCTTTTTAAGGAAGGCAGGATACCTCCCCTTGCATTCCTTTGCTTCTGTGGCTTTTTCATCATTGGATTTTTAATAGTGCAACTACATCACTTCCCACACACAGACTTTTTTTTTCTCCTGTTGGTTGATTTTATTTCTCCAGCTACTTCACACTGTGCCGCAATGTGTATAAAAAGGAATATTTACTTTTGCAACACTACCTGCCCTGAGAGCAACACGGTATCCCGTGTAACAGCTGTGGCCACTAATTCACTGCAACTGCAGTCTGTCTTCTCAGCATCAGCTACATTTCTTTTCCATATGCTAACTCCCTTTCAGCTTAATTTTCCCATTACCCAGCAGTAACATTGAGTAACTGTGTTGGGCTGTATTCAAATGCAAATTAATATCCCCTTCTGCCCATTAACTCTGCTGTTTCTTGTCTAGCCAAAGCAACTGGAAACAAGCACGTAGCTTGGTTCAGTGGTCAGACAGAGGGGCCCTATCTGGGCTGGGTTTGCTGTTCATCTCCAAGGGCAGACACAAAACAGCAGACTTCAGAAAGGAGAGGTTCTTCATCAAGATGTTTCCTGTCAAATAACTCCTGAACTCCAACCATTCAGAATACACTGTAGCTCTCTTGAACTTCAGTGTTTGACGTATGTAATTCACACAATGCCTATGCTGTGCTCTGGATTGGAAACATCCGGTGGATTGACATCCAGAAATCTTCAGAGGAGGCATGGGGGAAGGGAGCTGAGGGGAAGAGATATGTCACTGAGCAAGGGGTATGGCTCAATTCTTAAAAATCATTAATGAGCCAGGTTGTTAAGCTAAAGAAACCTTTAAGCAGAACAGCCTAGCAGAAAGAAAGTTCCCTAAAAGAGGGGATATAGGTGTGAATGATGAGAGTATGATGGGAGAGGAGAGGGGGAAAGAGAAGAAAATATGTAGAAGGTTAACTTTTTTTTACATTCTTTAGAAAAGTTGGGCTATCTTTCTTTCACAACTCTTTCTTTTTCAGGATCACTTGGGACTAGAAATACTAGCATATCTGGAGGTAAAAGTGGTGTAATTCCTCTGTACTCAACCCAGAAAATTAAGCTTCACACATGTGAGTAACTAACCCCAAGAAATCTTATGTATTTCTTCATAGTTATGCAACTCTGAGCTTCATTTGATTTTGTTTTCCACTCTGATGTTAAATCTTCAGTCACCTATAGTCCCCCCTTTCCCTTTCCGGTGTAGGCATAGGCAGCACGTGCAAATAGCATTACTCCATGCTAAGCAAATCTCCTTTTTTGCAAAGAATATTTTTATAATTTTCTATCTTTTCCTGCATGCTATTTGGAGAAAAAAAAAATTAGTTAAAGTTGATTACTTCCCTTTGAAAACCCCAAAAGCAAAAGAGATACAAGAACAGGAACAGCATCCATCACTTAGAAGCCTTCAACGCGTGATGAGAAACAAAGTCAGGAGGTAAATCTATGGTACTTGAACTCATACTGACACTAGTCAAAGCTCAGTTGCTGGAAGGCCTGTTGATGTAGACAGAGTGCATTGGTTAAAAAAGGATACACACCACTTTTCTGACCACAGGTCCAGCTGGCTGAGTTAGTAACAACAATCATTCAGTCAAGAGGTATAAAAGAGAGCATTCCTCTCTCAGAGTAGTCCCTGCAACACTGATCAGAAATCTCAGATTTTTGCAAAACACTCGCAAAAAGTTGTGTGCAAAATCAGATGGTAAAGGTATTTAGCTAATGCACGAATAATGAATAAGTAAGAAATATTTATGATCAGTTCACAAAGAAGAAGATAAGAAAATAGTCCTGGAATGAATTACTTGGCATAAAAAAAGTCACTGCTCCTTGGGAAACGCCCACTTTTGAGTTCATGATTGGTAAAAAGTTGTTTAAATTTTCCATTTCTGAGTTGTTCAGAACATAACTTATGTTCATATATATGATCACTTCATGCGTAAGAAGCCTGTTCTTCCAGTGCAGAATAATGAACGTGTCAGCCCAGATAACTGCTGAAATTCAGCCATCTGCAAGATGTTGCCATGGAAAGAGCCTATTGCACAGGAATTTTTGGCTGTGGATATTGTTCTGGAGATCGTACTTTTTGTACAGGACCTTGTGTTTTTGGTCCCCTTTGGAGAGAGTGAATTCCATGGCAAATCATCATTGTCATTTAACCTTAGACACTCAAAAGGCAAAGACAACACTTATTCAATACCAATGTGTGATATCAGAGAAGGAGGTTTTGTGATGAAAACATTTTCTGGACAAAGATGTGAGAAGCTAATCCAACAGTGGCTGAAAGAAATCAGACAAATGTTACATGAAACAGATCACCTTTCATCTCTGACCTACCCAAAAAGGACACGTACAAACTAAAGGCAGGCAAAACAGCCCTTGTCCTGCTGGCCTTTCTTATCTTTTAAGAGAGGCAGCAACTGGGTTCCCAGCTTTGAAGTCAATCAAATGATGAGCCTGCTAAAATTGATTAGCACATGCCTGCATGCTGGGACATCGATGAAAAGAGAGCTGGGAGCACAGTCCTCTGAAATGGAAACGGCTGGAAACCTCTGAGCCTGTGAGATCACAGAGGGACCTGTAGATCCCCCTGTCAGCTGCAGCAATGAGAGCGAGCAAAATGCAGGAATAGTATTTCATGCTGCTGAATGTGCATATTGCATTGCTCTTGCTTTTGCATCTGCAGCATTCCCCATCCTCCAGATCTAAGCTCTCAGTGCATCCTGAACCCCTGAAGTCCCTCTGGTCCAGAGACTCATATTTGAGAGAGTCTGGCATCAAATGTGTCAGATGAAGTGAAAAAAACCCCTCATAATGAACAATAACGGAATAAGAGGCCAGAGGGAAAGTTTCTCCCTAATAGTCAGTGATTGGTTCAATAAAAGCAGAGCACAAAACAACAAAAACAGAGCGAAAATTGGCAGCAGAATTAGTCCTGCTATGACTGCAGAGTCTCAGCTACCAAGAGGCAGAGAGCAGCAGCAATACCAGGGTGCTAGTCTCCCACTGCAGGATACAAATAACTCCCATTGAAATCAACGACATTTATTCATGTTCTGTGGCAATTAAATGGAGTCTCCTGTCTACTTTTCTCAGTGACGCTGTTGCAGTGAGATCAACGAGGGCGAAGCATGTGTGCGTGTGTAATTTGTGCTCTCTGTTCGAGAACACTTAACTGTCATGACAAACTGCGAAAACATTGTCAGAATATAAAAGAGTCTGCAGGTCCCTGTCAGAGGTAAAGCCAGAGCCACATGGCTTTGTGCAGGCGTTGGGATTGTTTGCTTGACTCCGTTCCCATTTTTTCTCTTGCTAGCAGGTCAGTTAGTTCAATAAGGACTCTCAAGTGCTCTTCCTTGGTCTCCCTTGCATTTTGGGGTAGAAAAAAACCCTATTCACTCAAGTATCCTCTCTTGCCCTGCATACCCAGCTATCAGCACCACATTAGGGAATGTCAGGCAGGCAACCAGAGTCTGGGCTAAGAAAACCTCATGTTACCTCTAAAAAGGCTGAGAACTTCACTGTAGGGCTGAGGCACAGGTCTCCATGAGTTTGCTTTCACCTGGGAGGTAGATTTTCTTGGGCTTAACCTGTGGAATTGAGATTTTAGGGCACATGCTGGAGGGCAGGATCTGAATTCAAAGCCCTCTTGGCAGTGGAGGAAATGGTGGGAGAAAAAGGGTCTTGAATCCAGAGTAGCACATGTGTCAGGGATATTCTGTGGTGGAAGTAGAGCAGGGGAAATGATTCCCCAGGTAGTTCTTGGGAAAGGCTGCTGTCTGGTTTTGAACAGTTCACAGGACTCAGTTAAAAATCAGATCGAGATTTGACTGAAAACTTCAAAATAGGGGGGACAAAATGTGATATGTGAAAAACTTCAAGTTCTTTGCTGCAGCATCTGCCTATATCAGAATACCATTGCTGGTGCTTTTTTTGTTCTGGTCAGTGAAGCATATGTTTCACTGGAGATACAGTTTATACCAGTTACAAATTAATTTGTCAGTACCAGAGAGGCTTAGGTTGAACAAGATCGAGGCTCTCATTCCAGAAGAGCTGTACCCATACATGGATATAGTTACTCTGGTTGAAATAAATATTTAAAGGAAGAGAGCTGCTACCTCATATCCAGACTTACTCCCAAGCAGATATGCTGCAACACAGAGAAAGTGGAATTTCTCTTCCTGTACTGAATCAAAAAGGCTTCCCCACCCCCACCCTACCCCTCTTCCTTTTTCCTCCTCTCTGAAAATCCCATTAATTCACCAGATAGGAACTCTGTGAGAACTGCTAAATTCCAAGGGCATTAGATGATGGGGAGGGAGGAAGGGAAGGAGTTGCTGAAGGATCTTGGCAAAACTCAAAAGCCTTCTCCCTACACCATTTTCCCAGTCTCTCATCTGCCTTGCTCTTTCCTGGTATGGAAATGCATCAGAAATAATAAAAGTCTTGAATTCAAGCAGATACAGTTACAGACACTTTCTGCAAATCCCTGTATGGCCATATCTATTGCAGAATTCATAGCAGTGTCTTGAATCTATTTAGTCAATATTAGCTGGAGACTTTCAGGGTTTTTAAGGTAGACCAAAAAACCTTATGTAGAAACCTCGAAATTACTATAACACTTTTTTATTAATTTAGCTTCACTGTACTGAAGAAAAATAAAACAAAAACCCCAACACTTTGAAAAATAAAATGAAGGCTCAGACACTATGAAATTGTAATAGTTTAGCTGGAAATGTGAATTTAAACCAATAGAAACCCTCTTGTTAATATTATTAGTCATCTAGAACACTGACTGATGGAGGACATTTCATTGGAAAAACCCTATTTAGCTTCCATATAATGTGACTCTAAACTGAAATAAATTTTTCATAATCTAGAAAATTTTAAACTGCATGAAAATTATCTCTCTTCAGCCAAGAGAGTTTCTGCTGAGGGTGTTACCTATGAATAATTTCCTTTGGAGTTTTGTCCTTTATATTGGGAAAAATCTGTTACTGTAGCCCTAGATTAACAATTATTGTAATTTTGCTTAAAAGGAAGCAACAGTGTCCCCATGGCAGTTTGCTTGGGTTTAGCTGATGTCCTTGGTACCACATGGAGCTTTATCCATGTTAAAATGGAAGATCTGTCTGCAGTGATGTGAGCAGAGCAGACAGGAGAGGATACCTCTGTGATCTAAAAGGAGCCCAGTGTACCTATAACTTTGTCAGAAGTGCCTTCAAGACCAACTGTTGACATCCTCATCCTCCACCAAATCCGCACCCCATCGAGGTGGAGTGGGAAAAAACCTCAGTGTGGCTGGGCGCCTGGAGGCACCTGGAATGTCGCCTGGTCTAGCCAGATGTGTCCTGGTGTGGCTGTGCACCACTCCTGCAGTTACATCTCCTGATAGGTGGAGATGATCTTTGCATTGAATGAGGGACTTATTTTACTGACTTTACATCAGCAACACCGAGGTAAATCCACTTTAATTGCAACATTTTTTAAAGAAATTTTTGAAGTACAAGTGAACATAAGGACCAGGCTTCTACCAAGAAGAAATTCCAGCAGATCTACTTTAAATTTTACTAAATAAATCACGACTCTAAGGACAAATCTACTTAGTAATACAGGGGTGACTGGGTGACAGAAGCACAATCTTTCTTACTTTAACAAACTATAATAATACAGTTTGATATATGAGGTACTTTTTCCAAACACCTACTCACCCCATAAACAGGGAGAATTAATCCTCATTTTTATTTTTGTAGAGCATTGCAAGGTTACTGGAAATTTCCGACAGTTTAATTTGGGAGGAGGAGTTGTTGCTTTTTCTTCAAAATACTTGTACAGTTATTTCCAGAAGAAAGAAGAGAGCATTCAATGAACCTAAAGTGTAGTCAGGACAAAAGATATGCTAGTATGATATATCTTATGAGTTCTCCATGCATTCATGTTCAAGCAATCCATCACCAGACTGAAGGAAGAGACAAGTGGTCAGCTGGTGGCTGTAAATCTGTCCAGTTCTGTAACTCACTCTAGTCAGATGCATTTGCAGAAAGCCCAGGAGCAAACTCTGTCTTGTTTTAAATAGCAGCAGAGTGTTGTTCATGTGTGCCTTATCAATCACACAGTCTTAAAGCAAAGGCATCCATGTTACAAATGGGAATAAATAAATGACCAGGCACTACTGGGATTAGTGTTTAAGCAGACAAGCAAGTGAAGTATTGGGACCTTTTTTTTCTGAAGAGCACAGAGTACCAAAAGAGTCAAACTCATTTTACTTCTACCTTTAAAGGTCAGTGCCTGATTCTTGTCTAAATGCTCCCAAGCAATTTTGCTATCTGAAGGTAAATGTTCAAGATCTTGACAAGACCTGGGGCTTTATCTCACCTATCTTCAGCCTCCTGTAAAGCAGGCACCTTCTGTAAACTAATCACTTCATTTTCTTCTGTAATTAGCAGTTCAGCAAAGTTGACACCTTTGTTCCTTTTCTCTGTGTTGGTGGTGGAGGGAACCCATATTATGAATATAAACAACCTGCCTAACTTTTAGATGCTCAGTGGTATCCTGTACCTGCTTTGTTGGGTTTCAGCTACCTCAAACCTACTTTTCTGACCCCTAGGGAGCCTTTGCATAACCAGCATCTGCCTCACTGCAGCTGTGGCAGCTGCAAAGAGGGGCTGTAATTAGGGCACTGTCACTCTGACTGAACATGCAGGAAGCAGGCAGAGGATGAAGTGCCTCAGCGCACTTGCGTCCTACTTAACTTTCATCTGAGACACTGGATCTTCTCTATCTTCTTTTTCACTGAAAAATAAGCAGTTTTCGAAAGGAGCTTCCTCCTTAATTGTCCACATCACAGGGAGATGCCAAGTCAAGATGCTACTGAGGATTCTTTCTGGAATACATGATGTCACATGTACCACTCACTCCCTTTTGCTCTGCAAGATATCTCCATCTCTTTATGCTTCTAGAAGGTTCTAGAATGTTCAAGGGACAGAAGAAATACATAAATCTATCTCTGACAAGTTACCTCTGTATGTCCAGTTATGAGCTTGGGCAATTTCCATCATATGTGTGGTACCATTCAAGTCTTTAATATTTATATTCTGCCTCATAGGCCTATCAAAATACATCCCCTCTACCAGCACTCACAAGGAGAAGATGCTGTAATGAAACTGCCTTTTTTAAGTTCTCTAGGAATATAGGCCAAGGGAGATTTCTGCTCTTCACATGGTAGAAAGGAGTCTGGAGGGCTGAGGAGGAGAGAAATGCTGTACACCACTGCTCATCTCATAGAGCTTTACTACCTTGCCAAATTTAGTCTGTGATGCAGTCAGATTCAAGATCCATCCTGCATCCCATCCATATTTTACTCAGCACCAAATGGTGGTTTTCCACCACATTTACTTGTTTTTCATATTCCCACCCCTAAACCTTCCCTCATGCTCCAATTCCATGCATGCTTGTTACTTCCTTGTCCAGTCATTAATCCTTCACAACCCGTATCCACACACTTCTATCCACTTGCTGTTTCCACCTGGGCCACGGTCATGGCCTGACCAGTCAATTCTCATTGTGCCCTGCACTTTCAAAGGAAACACGAAGCCCAAGTTAAAAGTGCCCTCTTTCTCTATCCATCTGTGTTTTGCACATTGAACCACAAAACGTGGGTTTCAAACTGCTGACAACCAGTGACTGCATTTACCGCATTTTGCATTTCTGAGTTTAACAAATTTCATGGATGAAGACCCTGCATGTCAAATTTGAATAAGTGGGGAATTCAGATGCAGCCATCCTGTATCTTTACGAACTCCATGAAGTGCCAGATGACCAGTCACTCTAATCGGTACATGGGTTTGGGAGCATTTGCTTTCAGAGGAGTGATTATGCCTGAAACAGATTGAGCCCAAAGAAAAATGATCTGCATGAAAATGCACTCAATTATAAAATGCCACAGCAGAAATGGAACCTGACAGCCCAGCTGCCTCACAGGACTTCTGCTAACATCACTGAGCAGAAGAAATGGTGCTAAGGACCAAGCTCATAAAATCCACTGTCAGGTACCAAAACAAACTCTGATTTTCAGAAACAGTTGGTTCCCAAGTATCTTTCATGAGAACAAGGAGAAGTATTGGATATGCAGGGCACTGAAGAGAAGAATTTGGTGGAATCAACCATTTACAACCATCCAGAATCACAGGTCTGATGCACATAGAACTATATGTGCGTATGTTGAACAATCCTGTTATAGAGAATGAGAATCTACCAAACAACACCACACATCTTCTACCATGTGTCAGAGGGTTTATACCTTTCTCTTATTAATTCTTTTATGTAGTGATAGAAGCATCTTGATATTGAGTTCCTTGTCCTTTCATTAAGGAATAAGATACCCGATACTATGAATGCCTGGCACCACATCATGCACAGCCAGGGACAGATTGAGGAAGGCATTTTCTTCTGCTACAAGATCTGTGATGTGAAAGGTGGTTGAATATCATAAGGCAGTTACACTTGGTAGCAAAGCACTACCTAAAAGTACAGCAAACAGATACTGTGAAAAGATCCTCATCACCAGGATTCATCAGTTTCCAGAACAAAACAAGTGTGGTAATAAGGATGGAAAGTCTACAGGAATGATCATGGTTAATAAAGGGGGGGAAAGCAGAGCTAAAGCTTTATTGTATCTACCAAAGAAAAATAAATGTCAAGAAATAAGTCATGAAGGAATATTTTCTGAGCTTCTGGCATGATAAATACTGTGGATGCAGATGGAGCAAAGCTATTGGGATGTACTACTTTATTTGGAAAAAAAGCAAAACAAAATAATTAGCAAAAGGAATAGATGGTTTATGTTAAAGAGTAAAAAATACTGAAGTAAATATGTGTTTGAACAGAACTGAACCCTAGAAAAATACCAGGAAATAATAAGTACAATAGACATCTATGTGGAAGACATCAACACAAGTAGAGCTATTGTGAAGAATAAGAATACAAGTGCTAAACTAAAGAAATGGGACACACATGACAAACAAATTGACTGAGGATGATCCAGTGAGTACATTAACAATGGCACTATGAAAGGCAGAAAGAGATTCCAGGCAGCCATGCAGGTCCATGGAGGCTGTGGAACTTTGGGTGCAGTAGAGTTCTCAGCAGCACTATCTACCCTCAATAGACAGCTAGTGCTGCACTAACATAGTTTTACCATTTTTGACACCCAGTCTGATCTGTTCAGAGATGAATAAAGACTCACTACATGGAAAAACGTGGCGTCACATAAACATCTCTTACATCCCAGCACCCAAGTACTCCAGGCAGGAAAACCAGAGAATCCTATAGGCAAGTTGAAAATATAGGGATGTTGTTCTAGAGAGTCAGAAAAAATCAGTGGCATGATTATTTGTAGTGGTCTCAGTGCACAGACACTGCTGAAGGATGCCAACCCTTCTCTTGGTACATGAGCATCCAAACCAGCCTGATCCCAGACAGACTATGAATCAATCATAATAAAGAGCAAAATTCTGTTGGAAACACCCAGACAAGACCTGAGGATCACAGCTAAGAACCAAAGTGAAAGTGAAGACTGTCACAAAAAAAAAAAAAAAGCTCAGGAAATAAGACATGTTGTAGCTAGTCATTTATTCTAGCTAATGTGCAGAACTACTGTGGGACACCAGGTAGCATGACCAGAAATATCCTCTATGCTAGAATGATCTCTGTCTATAAACATATTTCTCAAAGCAATGAGCATCTACAGGACAAATTTGAGCTAGAAATAGTGCAATCTGAGCCTAGTGAAATGGCTGGATCCATTTGATCTGCTAGTGTTAACAGAAGAGCAACTGTCAGGACCACAAAGGCAAGGTAGCACTGCAGCGTAAGAAACCAGCAGGTCAGCAAATCTGAGTTGGTTGAAAGCTGCTGTAGACAGCAGTGCTCATACAACTAGTAAATTTTACCAGGCTCTAAGAACATACCCAGTGTCATCAGCATGCTCTGCTGGATGACAGTGTTTCACTGTTATATGTCCAAAGAGGCAGGTATGGGGTAAGCCCTGTGATCAGACCAACAGTTGTGTTTCCTGGACCTCCCAAATGCAAAGATTGTAACTGATAACTTTTGTGTTATTCAGAGAAGTAAAGTCCAGAAAATGCAAGAAATCATTAAAAAACTCTATAAACACTTTAAGGGATGATAAAGGTAAGAGGTTTTGAAAGAATAAGTCCTCCTGGACATTTCCAGCTCTATTAATTCGGCAGGATCAGGGAATGTTCTTGAACACACCAGGACATATTCGTCTATGTTATTAAATTGTCAGAGCAATGTCTGGCTTGGTTTTGGCCAAGTAACCTCTACTGAATAACTTCCATGCAGAGTTGGAAAGTTAGTATTGGCCAGGACTGGCCCCAGTAGGCATTTTGGATGTGGTCACCCTATTTCAAGGCTAGGAGTGTTCAGTGGCATGGGCGTGCGTTGTTCTGTGCCTGCTGGTCTTCACTGCAGGAACTTTCTCCTGACAAGTTACACTGCCATGGATAGAACCCTGGGACTCTCTAGGCAATCTGTTGGATTCCAAAATTTGGACATGAGAAAAAGAAAACTGCTAGGTTTAAACAAAGCCTTGGGCTGACAGAGACTGGGAAAAAACCTCCATCTAGAGTCCATACAAGGATCCATTGATGTCACGGGTTTGGAATGTCCTGCCCAAGCCCAGAGAAACCATGCCCTCATCTCATCAACCCAGTGCAGAAGACTTATTGTGTTTTATCTCTCCCTTTGTGTTACCTGTTCCTCTCATGTAATCCCCCTAAGTTAAGATGGGTTTTCCCCTATGATGTAAGTGCTAAGACCCAAAGGTTTATAATTTAGGATTTCCCCTTTACCTCATCCCTGTAAAGTCCCTAACTGTAATAGTTCTGTCCCCTGATGAATATGTAAACCCCCTGTTGAATATATAGACCCTAAACCCTTTAAATATGAACTTGTGAGTCCAATAAAGCATTCAAACTTCTTGACTCCCTGGGATCATCTTATCTTTGTTGACCTCCGCAGCAATCCAATGAAGACAGTGCTACAGACAGAAAAATCCACTCCAGAAACAAGGAGGCCATGCCCTACTGCCAAGGGAATAGGGATACTTCAGGAGTTACCTGAGATGGAGACATATCCCAAGGAGTAAAGGCACTTCAACTAGCCAGAGACTTTTTACACGAGTGAGGCTCAGTTTAAAGATACTTTGTAGAAAACAAGTGTGTGAAAGGGTTATGTTGCAGAGCTGAATACCTCTGAGTCCAGCAGCAAAGACCTCACAACTTGATGGGAAAATGCACAAGTTAAGTAGGCTGAGTGTGTGAACTATGGACTCAAGGCAGCATGAAACAGAACTTAAGAGGGACAGTGAACAGAAGGCATGTTGTGAAGTGAAATGCATAGTCTAGATGTTAGGAAGGCCTAGAAAGAAAACAAGAGAGCTTGACACGGAAAGAGTAGGACAGGGAAACACATATCTGGAAAGAAAACAGAGCTGATTGTCATTCAACAGAATGAAGATAGCAACAAGGTTACATCAAGTTCATGATCAAGATTCTGAGAACTGGTTTGAAAATCAACTCATTTGAAAGTATGCGACTTCGAAACATTAAAAAGGGTTGTGGTTAAAGCCACATCTGTAGTTTGAGGAATGTATAAATTTTCTACTCGCCTTAGTGGCAGTTGTTCTTGTAAAACACACTCAAGCTAAAATTGTTCAAAATATTGGTTTGTGTGTTCTTGTGTGACTTACAAGGAGGAGTATATATTTCAGGAATTAATTTTTTGGAAGTTTACTGGGAGTCACTCTCTCTGTACGTGGTTGCAAGCAGTTGAAGGTTCTCTGTAGAAATAATAAATATCCATATTTTACTGCAAAAGGACTGAAAACATGAAAGAGCTCTCAGTTTTTGACTTGCGGATTTCATTTTGCTCTGTGCAGACCCACACTTCTGCTGTAAGCTTTTAACCAGGCAAATCAGGAAAGATACAACAGAAACTGTTTAGGAGTTGTAAAGCAGTGGTCATGCTTTGGATGACTTGAACGCTTTCTAATTATTTCAGAAGAAAGCAAGACCTGTAAGGAGGGAAGTAGCAAAGGATGGGAAAAAAGGATGGATCCTGTCACAGATCTCTCTTGTTTAGGATGGAGGGGATTTCATGGTGAATAAGAAAGCCATGAATTCTCTGATAAAATATGTGACTAAAAAGAAAAGAGTAGTGTGGAGGGAATACAAACAGAAGGGAAAACAAATACTTGATTTCTGTTCTGGTATATTTGAATGGTGTTAGGCTTCAGCTAGGATCCTTGAATACAATTTGGAAGAAGGCAAAGCCATGTCCTAACCTCTTAATCATGCCAGGTGTGCATGCCAGACCATACCCAAACTGTTTCGTGCTCTGTGGCACCACCTCCTGGCACGAGTGACAACACAAATCCAAAAAGAAGATAGAAAAAAACCTTTTCATGTTTTGTTTGATCTAAGTTATTGTTAGAACTGCTTGTATGAAGGAAACAGATGATACCATATTTTGATCACAGGTGTAAATACATATAATTGAAAATAATTACATTATTAGCATTACAGAATTAAATCCCGAGTAAAAATAATGATGTAATAACACACCTTTACACCGTGTTGTATCAGTAATGAAACGATCTTTTGTAGCCTGTATGTTCCATGCCCATCCACCCAAGGTTTTCCGTGTATTTCAAACTTACTGTATAAACATAAAAAAAGCAAGAAACTGCTCCAGGAAAAAGAAATCACAATGTTCTATTTTCATCCAACAGGAGGTCTTAAAATAAGATCTCATCTGCAGACTGTCCTGCCACTTCTGAAGCCAGCAAAAAGCCATGCTGCTGCACTGCAGGAAAAATTCCGGTTCCACAACAACTGAATCACCACTGGATGTTCAAGGTGAACTGCACTAACAAACACAGATCACTACAAGCCATTAAGCAGGAGAAGACTATTCAGAATGAAAACCTGTAGGTGTTCTTCAGAGACAGCTCTTGGTCTCCGACCATCATTCTACCTCGTCCCCAGAGGAGAGGTTTGCCTTCCTTCTGTATTTCGGTCAGGGATGATGTGTGAAGTTGCGTTCAGGAAGGTGGATACGTGGCTACAAGTAAAAACATTGTTTCCATTTTTGTCAGCTGTTGCTTTTTAATACATCTTCACCTTTAGTCTGTAAACTGATGAAAAATCAGCATTGGTGCTTTCAGCAGGTTGCAATGTCTGTTTTCAAGGCATAGACTTATCATCTCCCATCTTACCCTCATTTCCATATTCAAAAATGTGTCACAGTAGACAAGCTAATGGGTTTGAGTGAAAAATCCACTGGAATATATTGGGTAACATTTATTAAAGATTTTGAAGCTGGTTGGCAAAAGCCTCTACCCAGAAAAGCAGAAAGAATTAATTTAGGAAGAACTGAGACAGTAAACTCAGTAAATGGGTGGAAGGCAGAACTGTATTCTATTTAGATAAGATATTCCTGTGTTTAGGAGGATTAATCAAACAAGTGCAAATAAAATTTTCAACTGATATTTTAAGATGATACTTTTAAAAAATTGCTTAAATGAGCACAAAAGAAGAGTGGGAAAAGTTGCTGATCCTGTCACTTTCAAGCTACAGAATTATGGATCTGGAACAACAAAGTAGAAACTCACAAAACTGTTACTTGACATGTTACTTGACATCTTTATTCCACATAGTCAAGAAGAGGAAAGATATTCACCAGCAAAGAGGAAATGCTGTGGGGAAAAATCTAAGAAGATTGCCTTTCTTGATATTCTGTTAACCTTATGTTTACCACAGTAAAATTAGGCTCAATACTTTGTCTTGCTCCTCCCATTACTGTCTTTTTGTAAAACGTCAAAACCCTCTCTGCCTGATCTGTAGGAGGAAGATAATAGTTCTTCCTGCTGCTGTGACTGCAAAAAACATCGGGAGTGGCTGCCAATACCTTCTGTACATACCTGTCAGAGCTGTTTGATAGATCTGTATCTGAGTGCCATGACTGAATGGACTTCACTTATTGCAGTTTCACTGATCTTGTAGTCTAACAACAGTACCCTTTTACAGAATAGTGGTGGGTTTTAAATAAGGAATAATAAAATTACACTTAAGAATATCGTAGAGGCAGCATATGGAACACAAATCTTGTTGCGATTATCAGAATCTAATTACCCCAGGGGAGGGATGTGGAGTTGAACTAACCTGATAATTTCAGAACACCTCAGAAATTTACTTTTCAAGATACTAAAGAGTTGAAATCTAGACACTGACTTGGCTAAATGTTTCTGTATTGCTAATAAAATCAATTTTATGATCATGTACTTCTTGCATCACCTCAGATAAACATGGTAACGAACAAAGCAGATTTTGGAGCACTAAAATGTCAGGCAGCTTGTTCAGCAGGTATTTATATCTTCTGTCCTAGTAATGGGAAAGGTGACATTGTCTTTGAGAGGATACAATTAGGTGCTAACTATACATTCACTGAAAAAGTCCTGCAGTACTGTATGCCAATAGTCTTTGAAATAGAGTAACAACAGCAATACAGCAGGAACAGAGAGGGTGTGATCAAGACACAATTTTGACAAAATTGTTTAGTAAGACAATGTGGAGCTCTAAGAGTTTGGGGCTTTTTCCATCCATGGTGGAGGGAACTAAACCGTCGTGGGTTTCAGGAAAGAAATAATGTCAGGCAGTACCACTGGGTCTCAAAAGCATTTAAGAAGTCACTAACTTGGTTTTCTTTCCCTTATGTAGTACATTCCCACCTTTTTTCTCAAAGGTGACTCAGTTTTTAAGCACACTTCCTCTTCTTTCAGGTTGAAGGAAAAAATTTTTGTACATTGTCTATAATTTTCTTTCTACTACCTTCTTCTCCCTTATGTACCTCCTTTACTTCAATAAAGAAATAATGTTATGCAGCTGTAAGAGGATTTCTGTACTTAATTAAGCAGTGTTTTCACATCTCATTTATTGACATAATGCTTTCACATTCAAGCACATTGCTCAGGACATTTGCATAGTGTGGTGGGGGGAAACAGTTTCCCCCCTGAAGTTATAAAATGATAAAACCCCAGGGGGTGGTGACCCTTGAAGTTTTGAGGTTTTACCCAATGAGTGCTTCTGCAAAATATAAACATATCACAAGCAGAACGGAAGAGAAGGTAGTTGTAGTTGTTGTTGAAGAGGTAGTCATGTCGTGAAAGCCACGAGGAAGGGGCTCGGGGCCCCTTGGGGCCTCTGGGCCCCCCCCAGCCCCCGGCAGGGAGGCTACAGAGACTTGGAACAGTGTAAGACTGGGCTAAGTATCTGTAGCTAAGAGTTGGGGGATGTTTCTTCACTGTGAGCAGCAGCAGCAGCAGCAGCAGCAGCAGCGGTAGAACTGCACTGACCGAAGAAACAGTGGCAGAGAGCCAGAAGAGATAAGACCAAGCAACAACGACAGGCATGCAGCAACACAGAAAGAACTCCTGGAAGGAGAGTCAAGAGAGAGCCAGCAGCAGAGAGAGAATTAGGCTCTACAGAGAGAGAGAGGAAGTTGGAGTAAGAACTGAAATAAAACCCCATACCCCTCTGAGACCTCCGAGAGAGAGGAGGATGATGGACTCTTACTTGAAAGACTCATGGAGTGCTACAGCACTGCAGAGAGGAGCTGTAAAGCTCAGAAGGAATGCAGAGGAGGTGACCTTGGCCTCCCCCCGCTGCCTGAGACAGAACACAGAGCTCTGCAAAGAGGGTTTGAATCCCCTGAAGATACGGACCATCACGAAGACCCCTGAGCTTCGTGGTATGACCGTGGTGAAACGACCGTGTCCAGGTGAACATAGCCCACGGAAGAGAAGACCCTCTCTTGGAGGCGAAGGGCCACGAGGGCTTGGATACCCCCTCATGTGTACTGGCAGAGATCCAGCTACAGCTTCTGCAGAAGAGATGTCTACTGCCTTAGAAACACTGCTACTCTGAGAGCAGAAAGAATTTTTTCCTTCTTCCCTCCTGGACTTTTATTTGGAGGAGAGAAGAGATTTGATCCATTGTAAATACTTTTATGTCATGGTAGAGATAATTAAGATTGTATATAATGTATTGTAGTATTTATTTGTACAGTCATTGTAATATATATATTCCCTTTCCCCCATTTTGAGTCTCATGTGGTGTCTGGAAAACCCACCTCACATTGGGTTGAGATGTGGAAGGGGGCTTAGACTAGGGAATTGGATTTTGAGGCTCTCAAACCATGACACATAGATACCAAAAAAGCTTAATTCTCACTTTGGTTTAAAAACAAGGCACCCTGTAACAAATAACACACTGAAGGAAGAGACCATCCGAATTAGATAGAGATCTCCCTACAAGAACGTTAATAATGATGACCTTCTTGTAACAGCTTTCTGAAACTGAACTTTGGATGGAGCTCTGAACAACCTGGTCTAGTGGAAGGTGTCCCTGCCCATGGCAGGAGAGTTGGAACTAGATGGTTTTTAAGGTCTCTTCCAACCCAGGCCATTCTATGATTTCATGATTCTATGATCTCAAGCAGATAGAAACATCTCTTCTTCAGGATTCTTTCTCTTATGAGCAGCAGCACTGAGAACAAAATCAAAACATACCTTAAAAGTTCAGGTTTCTCTCCAGGTTCCCAGTGCACCCCAATATTTCATGTTTGTAGTAAATAGTGCAAAAGAGCTTGAAGGAAGAGACATGATAAATCTCCTATCAGAACAGATGGAGTGTCTTACTTCACAAAAAAGAGTGACTGCATTCATCCTGCTTTCTGGAAAACATCCCAGCTCCTGTTGTCCCACAAGCTCTGTCCAGGTCTTGTCTAGAAGAGGCGTAGAAGCTGTGCCAAGGAGCAACCTTCCAGTTACACAGTCCAAACCAGACTTTAAATTGTGTAACCTGTTCAATAGTGTAAGTACAGATGAAGTCTTCAGACATACCTCAAACAGTCCAAGGTGCTGCCTTCAAGCATGTGAAAACTGGAATCACATTATGTATTTTATAATTTCACCAACTTGAAAATAAGATTTCTATTCCATGTGGCACTGGAGACACTTCCCTCCATCAGAAGCACAAGGACTGAGACAGATCTGTGGGCATTTGTTGTGTGAATGTAAAGGAGACTGTGGGACATGTTGACTAGTGAGGGTTGTGCCTCGGCACAGTAGCCTAACTATGGGACCTCTCTGAGATCCTAATTCACACTGGAATCACTGAGAAGTTAATGATCTTGTGAACTTTGTTCAATCTTTGCCTATCTCTCTCACTGTTCATGTGCAGAACACCTTTAACAACAGCGATTTGCAGTTATGTGCATTCCAGAGGCATTTCCACTCCCAGTCAGCATAGTGGTATTTGAACAAGAGGCTTGATCAACCTCCTCACCTCCAGAGACAAAGACTCAGGCTCAAATGCCAGAGATCATTCATTGCACAGAGCCTTGGTGGTTCTTGCCAAGGGTTTATCCCATTTTGCCACTTGAAGTATGGATGGAAAGACTGATCAGGAGAAAAAAGTAAGAAGAAGTTTGGGTAGGGAGAAGAGATAAGAATCAGTACAGGACTGATTAGGAGTAAAAGTTACACTAGGGCTGGCCAAAAACACAAGTTCTTCAACTCAGCTTTAAAATGGGGTAATATGCCTAGAATTTAACAAGCACTCTTTCAGGCCCTTGAATACCATTTTGGCCATCACTGCAGAGCTACCTATAAATCACTGATGCTTGTAGAGGCTCGTGGTACTCACACTTTGGATTTACTAGTTTCAGCCATATATTTCCTGTTGGCAGAAGGAATATGAGACACCTTTACCAAATGTTTGCTATTTAGCAATTGTTTCATACTTGGCCTTTGGAACCCAAACCAACCAGTTTCAAGTACCTTACCTAAGGAGTTGTGTAGTTCAACACTCTCTACCTCTGTGCTAATATTTTTTCAAACAGACAAGCTTTCTTACAATCTCCTTCTCTTTGGATACCTTTATTCAATTGTCTTGTTACAAGGTAAACAACGGATGCCTTCATACCCCATTCCACTGTTAGTAATTTAATTCATCAACTCTGAACCCTTTGGCACAAGCACTACACTCTGTCCATGAAGTAAGTCTTCCCACAGTCAGACTGCAAAGCTGGGTCCTAAAGGCATTTTCATATAGTTCTCATAACTTCCTCTTCTTCAGGAGGTCACATTGCCCCCATTCTCTTTTAGTCATAGAGGACCAAATACAACTCAAAAATTCACAACTTGGGCTCAGATTTGGGCTGCAGTGGTTTTGTTCATCCTTATAATGGAGGTGTTCAGCCTATTAAGATGAATGGCATTAGGAATCATCACTTTTCATAAATTAGAGGACAGTTCTGTGGGAAACATGATCCCTGTCTCATACAGGCATTAACCACAGATAAAAAGGTGGTGGGTAACTATCAGACAGTGCCTTTCAGGGTGTTTCACATATCAGAATGAACAAATTCTCAATGACTGCTGTCCCATTTTCCAGTTCCAATCCCAAAACCTTTTCATAGCAGTGACATTACTTGGTTTCCTGAAATAATACAGAGGGGAAAGATGATGGAATGGGATGGGTGTAGCTTACCCAGTTGTTACCACAGAAACTTAGCAGTGAATTTTCTTTATGCATTTCAGCCTTCAACTCTCCTTTGTGCTTCTATAAATTTCATCATGATTGAAAACACACCAAGTAAACACTCAAACACATTAACTGACTTAATTTCCTTTGAAGAAACCCATACAGGCATAG
The DNA here is from genome assembly GCF_009829145.1 of Chiroxiphia lanceolata. Classification (NCBI taxonomy): domain Eukaryota; kingdom Metazoa; phylum Chordata; class Aves; order Passeriformes; family Pipridae; genus Chiroxiphia; species Chiroxiphia lanceolata. Next base: position 8,317,774 of record NC_045637.1, on the reverse strand, counting down.
GAAGAAAAACAAGTATTAGCAGGAGGTTCTGTAAGAAGACAGATGCAGGTACAACTGAAAGCTCCTGATGTATTCAAAACTTCCTTCCTCTTGGCCTAACTGTAGAAGAAATCAGGTGTCACCTCAAAATCTGGTCAGTGTCACAGCATGGGCCCCCAAGAAATATTTGTTAGGAAGGTTCTCCAGCCTAAAATACATTAATCTGTCTACTTGACATCATAAGTACTCTCGAACGAGTTAGCTGAGGTCATTTCTGCACTGAGACAGCTGATGAGTTAGACAAGGCATGAAGCAGACCTCAGTAGCAGCAGCCCTTTTTGGCTAAGAGTGATTTAAAATAGAACACATGGTTGGTACACGTAAGAAAATATTTACAGAGGAAAGAATCAGGTAACCAAATGCCTCCTGAAACACAAAACGCTCTGAAAAGGTAGAGAACAACTGGAGAAAATGTGAACAGGTAATCATTTTGTCTGCCTGAGCAGTATAGTCCAGTCAAATGGGACATGATCTGAGTGTGACCCAGCTGTCAGGTGCTCTTGACCACAAAACCATTAGGTTTCTTTGAGGGAAAAAGACAAAAAATAAACACTCAGACAAGCATCTCTCCAAAACTTAAAGGTAGAAATAGGCAGCCCAGACACTTGAAACAACAATAATTTTGCTTTAGGGTTTGGAACAAAATAAGCTAGGAAAGGCATGAATAAGGAACTCCTTCCAGGATGTCTTGGCCCTTCCCTCAAGGAACACATATTGAAATAAAAGTGCAATATCTAAGTGTAATATTTAAATAGATGTTATTTTTATCTTGTTATTCTGCATTTCACATTTCTTTATCCAGTGTCATATGAGTTCAACTTCGGTAGGAGGTCCATCTGCTGGCATAAAGATATGCTATTTCCAGGATTCCCTGGATACCCTCTGATTAGCCCAGGTGAATGGACACTGTTCTTACATTGAGTAGTAAGATACTTTCATAGGAGTTGTCCAACAAATCTACTGTTTTCCTCCAGCCGAAGCTCTTTTAGATCTGCTCAACACTCTAAACTTGCCTGTTCAGTTTGTCACTTCTGCATGCCATTTGAAAACAATCTACATGTGTTTCAGGTTTGTTTTCCACTTCAAATCTGACTTGATGTCTCAAAATGATCTTTACATAACATCTCAGCTTTTCTCACCACTTAGATGTTACCTTTGGTCCCTCTTAGCTCTTCTTGTCACTTGCTTTTCTCTTCAAATCTGCCTCTTTGTATTATTGTTTGAAGAAGGATTTATGGTACGTTGGATACCAATGGAGTCTCTGTAAAAGAGCACAGTCATGACAGCTTTTTTTTTGTTTCCTTTGTCATATCCAGTTCCAGTTTTCTTACTGTTGGTACTGCTTTGCTGAGGACAGGTTTACCTCTCCCGAGGTGCTTCTCGTATGGTCTCATCATCCATTCAGTATGGCATCAAATGCTGACACATGATTGACATGAACATAATCTGTTTAGTTAGTTCTTGCTTTGACAGATAAAGAATCTGGAAATATGGTGGAATTGTCCTTCTTTGTCCTCACATGCATGGACATTTTGTGATTTCCCTCAGAGTTTACAAGATTAGACTTGTTTCTCAGAGTAGATTGTTGGAACAGATTGTTGATTTTTAAAGTTTTTATTTAACTTGGATGTAATCCATCATGAGGTTATACAGAAGGAGTGTGGGGAGTGAGGCATTTTACATCAGAAAGTAAGCGATAGTTATTAATTCTAAGCTGAATACTCAACCAAGTTAGGTCAAGTAACAGTAATGACAGCAGGACTAACAGGACAAACAAAAGCTCTAGCCAGTAAATAGGTTAAGCTTAGATTATACAATAGTAAACTCATTTCCCATTTAGGGAGTTTGTACAGAAATCACATAGACAAGAAATATACCAAGTCCTTGTTTTCATCCTCTGTAAGGTCAAGGGAGCAACGTACGCACTGAAGAGCATCCTTGGGATAAGCAAGCCGTTGACAGTGTATGGAGCTCAGCTGAAAGATCTCAGCCACCCTATCTATTAAACTCATTATCACAGTTCTTGTCCTGAGGTAGAGGCTGACAGAGGAGCTTAGCTGGTTTGTTGCTGTAGGGCTTACAACAGTTGAAAAAAATAAAATTTGTAAAGCTGATGAACTCACTGGCCATTTGAAAACCTCTCCAAAAAAACAAGTGCAAAACATCCCATTGGTACAGACCCTAAAGAAATATATATGCTTATAACAAGGAGTCACTTTCTCCTCTCTACCTGGGGAAAAATTCCTGGAAAGAAAGCTGAAGTCAAATATTTTTCTACACATGATGCATCAGCAAAGGTCTAGCAGGTTCCCTAAGAAAAACAGAGCATACATTTGAGAACACTATGTAGGCCTTTTGGGAGACATTGTGAGTTGGACTGTGCTATGCACTTAAGGTGTTTCACAGGAACATATAATATATTCTTGACTCTAAAGCAGGTTCTGAGATTTTCTGGATGGAAGTTTGATGTGTGGAAAAAGAGTGGACAGTATTAGCAAAGACCCTCAGGAGATCAGGAGAGCCCCACTGCCCACTGGGTACTGCATGAGATTCCTCATGTCAAATGTGACTTATCTGAGACTGTAAATAGCACAGTAAGCTTACAGGTAAATCACAGCAATGATGAAACCCCGGCTAACATACCTGCTTCCCCGAGGAATGATGGGCTCAAAGATTAAAGTGAAGTTTTAAGGAGTTAAAATTTCATAAGAAAGTTAGTAGATGAACTACTAGCATGAAACTGTGACTCTGCAAAGACTTCCAAAAGACATTTAGAGAAAATCCTCTGAGACGTGAGAACATTATGGAGTTAATCAGAGGCTCTCATTTGGAGATCCCTGATGTCAGGCACAAAACTAAACTCGTCCAGGGACACCTCTCAGGACGTACTGGCAAGGTGTCCTTTCAACACCTCATTCATATGTGCTGGAAGTGCCAACAAAAACAATGTCCATACAGCTGGAATGGAGAAGGACATAAAAAGTTTCATTTATTTCCAAGGTAGTAGTGTTGGATGCAACTGAACAGAAACCAATTTTTTCTTGCCATTGATAAAAGGGGTCTGGAAAATATCTCCTGGCAAACACAGACATAGTTTCACAGCTACAGTTCTGCAATTTGCAAACTGAAAACCTGGGAGAGATTTGGATTGCAGACACTTTCCAATGCCAGAATCCTTAACTGTTTAATTCCTGTGATGGCTCCATGTCAAATCTCACTCCATGTGTGCGGTCTTTCCTTCCTGTCTGTTCTTTCCCAGCTAACCTTCCCTCAAATAGAGGATCACATGATAATTCCTGAGCTTTGTGGTGTCACTCTTTAGTGGACTGATGTAGTTATAGAATCAGATATGTTAGTTCACGGTATTTAAATTGCCACAACACTACATCCCAAAAGAGGTTCGTCTATCCTAATAGTCTTTCATGGCAATGATGGGAAGTGCAAGAGTGAAGAGTAAGACAAATATAAGAGCTTATGTCCAATATTCTAGTAACCAGCAGGGCCAGGAGTTCTGGAAGCATATCTTTGTGTCTGATAACTTTTGTCTAATTTTTGTTTTGAAACTAGTTCAGCTTCAGTATCCAGAGGAGTCACAGTCCATTAATGAACTTGTACAGTTAGTAAGCTACTAACTGTAGTATTGAGTGAGTTCAATATTTCTTGTTATGTTACTGTGGATTGTTAAATTATTTTCTTTTTTCTTTTTTTTTTTTGATGGGTAAGCAAACCTATCTGTCCTAAGTATAGCAGTTAGCAGCCAAGTACAAGCCACATGGACCATGGGCAGGCTCCTGGGATCTGTGTGAATGCTGAACAAGACAATCATTAACAAAGTAAGAACCATATCTATGAAATCACTAATTGCAATCAAACTTTCAAGATGCTCCTGGGTAGACAGATAATATCACTGAAGCCCTTGGAGCTAGGCCAGCCACTTGCAATAGCTCTATTTTAAGTGCTAAGAGGATGGTAAGTTAATTATGTTCTGATACATAACATAAAGACTAATTTAAGATTTTTACATAAGACTATATAAAAAAAGAAAAAAAGAAAAAGAAGACAAGAAAGAATAATGCTACAGATTAGGTATAAACACTGCTTTTCTTTCAAGGATTTTAAGATTTTATAAGGCTTTTTTATGGAGCTAGTTAGCAGCAGTGACAGCAGTTTTACTTCAAGCACAAGTGTAAAGCATTGGCCCAAACAAAGACATTGTAAAACATACATGAACAGTGAGAATCAGTGCTCTATTTTTCAGTAAGCTTTTGAGGTCTCTGAGAAGCCAAAAGATGATACTACTGCAGAGAATAAGCCAGAAAGAAAGTATCAGATATGTGAAGAAAAACCTGTGTGACTTAGAGACAACTTGGGTAAGACAGGGAGGGGCAGGACTGCTGGGGAGAACTTGGCAAAAGGAATTACTACAATCACTGAAATTGTGCCATGTTTCTGCAAAATAAAAGAGGTTCCATTAATCAGCAGCTTTTTGCCTCTGTCAGCAGCTTTTCCTAACTGAAAAAAATACAGAAGACCCCACTGTTTTAGCTAACTGTGCCAAAAAGGGCAACAGGAAATGTTCTGGTATTGCAGGATGCCTGTGCTGGAGATATTTGACCATAAAACATGGATGGGCAAGAAAGAAAGACCTACCTAGAGAAAACTAGCTTCTTCATGTTTATTTCTCAGCAATTATACCCCCAAATATTCTTTTTTCCAAGCTTTTCCTTCACCACTTCTTCAGAAATCACTGATCTGGCCTGTCATCCAATTATCTTCACAGTGAAAACACTACTCGGTACATCTATTCTAAGCTGCTCCTGCCATAGTTTCAGTCTGTTAGCAATCTGGTCATTTTATTTTCATTTCGTATTTGTGTGCTGCCTGACACAAGACAAAACCTTGGAGAATGGTTTTCAATTCGTATTGGCGTCAATCGAACGTAACTCTGCTGGCATCAGTAGCATAATGTTGACATTTTTTAACTGTGCAAAGCCCTCAGATGGAGGGGACCTTCTGTGGTGCTATCATTTTCCAAACACTTTAGAAAAGCTCGCTCAAACCTACGGACTTGCGCTCAGTTAACCTTGGTGAAGGGCCAAACTCCCACTCAGATGCTTACTTACTCTACCTCAATAGGACAGGGGGAGAAAACAGGATGAGAGACTTCATGGGTTAAGATTTAAACAGGGAGATCACTCACTAGTTACCATCACGGGCAAATGCAACCATTAAAGATTGTGCTCACACCTTCTTAGGGGTGTGGAGTAGAACTTTTGCAGGTGTACAGTTGTGAGGATATTTCTGGATATAGAGTTATAGAATGGTTTGAGTTGGAAGAGACCTTAGGGATCCTCTAGATGCAATTCCCCTGCTATGGGCAGGGAAATCTTCCCACAATAAACACATGCCCACACCTTTGAGGTGAGCTGGAAGTTGCTGTTTCTCCTGCAATAAAGCCAAGCTGAGATGGAAATTGCAGCCAGCCCCAGGGCTGGGAGAGTCTAGATGATGTCACGCAGATTGGAGAGCCTGGGGCTTCCTTCCACCCACTTCCCACCCAGTTTCATTTCCTTCAACACCTTGCACTCTCAGAAGCTGTCAGTTTTGGAGACACACCTCTCCAGCCTGTCAAGTTGCTCAGGCGAACTGACAACTGACAAATTGCCGAGCTGTCTCCGTGTCTCCTGGCTGAAGAGTCACTCAGGAGGAGGGAGGCGGACACAAAACCCTCTCTCCTCTTCAGCTCCCACCCCCAGTGACCCTTTCAGAGCAGGCAAAAAAAGTTTCTCCATGTTTCCCCTCATAGTGACCTCCTGTTTTCTGGTTTTCTTGTGCTCAAGTAGAGCAGTTCAGTCTGATAATGGTTTTCAGTGGGATACCACAGTGCAAGTGGTAGGGGTGGAGTCACTCTCTGACAAACTGAGATTAGAATGAAAACTGTAATGTGATGGAGGAGGGCAGATAATCCCACATTTGACTGCTAGTTTTCTCCCAGGAAGTAAGACTCTCCACAGCTCAGCTAAGGGTACCTCCTGTTTGGTCCAGCTCCACAGCCCTGTGTCTGGCAGCATTATAGCTAGTTCATTGAGATGCTACATTTTTAGGGAAAGTTTTGCTTGCTTGTTTGATTTGCTGCTCGTTGGTGTGTGGGAGGCAGTTTAACCACAACCCAGACTGCTTGGGAGTCACTTTCATGGTAAGAATCTGCCTCTTTCAGATTTCTCCTCCTGACTAAAGTAGGCTGATTGTAAACAGCTGATCGTAAAAAAGAGGGGAAGATAAAATCTTCCTGTTCTCCACGTTTTTACTGAGTAAAGCACATGATTTCAGTCACAGGAGGACACAGTTCCCCTCCTCCCTCTCCTGCTCTAAAATAAGGTGTGAAAAAGAAACACAGTGGAGAAAACAGCTCAGAACATAGACTGAGACACTAGGACACAGTCACATTAGGGCATTAATAAATAGTTTCTGCTTATGATGACAACTAGGAACCTGACGAAAATGCCTCTTGTTGATGAGGCAAGTTCATATAGGTCTGCATTTAAAGAATTAAGGGCCGTTAAATGACATTAAGAGCTGTTCAAAACAAGTAGGTAGGCTTTGTTGACAAAGAGTGGTAGATCTGTGATACTAATAGTTAAAGGGCTGTGTAGATGCAAAGAGCTTAGGTGGGTTTAAGGGGAGACAGGGCAATATCCTTTGGAGACTATGAGTAAAAAAAGCGCATTAAGCTCAAACTCCCTGAAATAGTCAATGACTGGGAAAGTGCTTGAGGGAACTTATATATGCTTGCCTGGTTTTATTTTTCCCCTAGGCATCTTTTTTTTTTTTTTTTTCACTGTTTCCCAGTAGATATGGGATTAGGCTTGATCTGTAGGAGGATGTCTATCCTCTTATGAGGCTACTCCATGGTGCTGTATGACTGCAAAGTAAACTCACTGGAAATATTTAGATAAGACAAACTTTGGACAATCTCTAGTTTTGGAGACAAAAACTAAGGTCCTCCAGTCTGTTTAGAACTTCATCCAGAAATTCATGCTGGAATAGGAAGGAGGACTCGAAAGACATAAGCATCTTCTTGTTTTGAGGTCATTATAATCCATTACCAGAGAAAGTTTTGTGGCTTTCTTGGAAACTCTAATGTCTATTAGTTAAAAAAAAGTCGTTTGGTTTTCCTTCAGTGAATTTGTTCCTTGCAGCTTTTCAAAGATCCTTCTGGCCCACATTTCATCAGTGCAAAGAAGTTCTGAACAGTTGGTCATCCCACATATACACTGGCTAGGGCTCCAGCTTCAAATTCTTCATACCACAAAGATAAAAACATGAGAGCCAAAAAGAAATGATAATGGGTAATAGGTCTCTGTCGTCATTGTAGCCTTCAACAGCAGGTGCCTTTACATCTCCTCAAATCTCATATTTAAACTCCACTTTAAAACCTAGTGCAGGAAGGAAATGTGAATTATTTTTTCCAGTAGCACTTTGGAGTGTACCAGAAAGCTCAGGCCAGGCACAGGGGGATGTTTACTGTTTTACTCATCTCCACAGGTTAATGTCCATTAGCACAAGAGCTTCAGGAGAGGGTGGGAGGTTGAAAGGTGATATTCCCTAAGAGTCAATGTGTTGTGTTTCTTCTACAGCAGCATGGCAACTTACAGTCTAATAACAGCTCCCGGTCAGCTTCTTGTCTCCTATCATCTTCACCCCTACATTCCTGTGGTTTTACTTGAAAGGAATACATGACATAAATCTGTACAAGTGCCAAACATGCTCCCAACTCCTGAGCTCAGTATTTCTGATTCAAAGTAGCGCAGGATAATTGCACGGAACAGGTTTGGAATACCCTCAGAAGAGAAGGGTTAAAAAAAAGAGAAACTTTACCACATTCCCACTGAAAAGCCAGTAGATATAACGGTGACAATGACAAGAGCTGACTTGTCTCTGATGCTGTCATCAAATTATTTTTGCTAGATAGAAAAAAATGATACATTTTTCCTCAAAGGTAGCTGTCAACCCGGGCCCAATTCTGAGGGAGTCCAAGCACCTTCAGCAATAGATTGTGAGGTTTATGTCTGCTCCCCCACCTTTTCTTGGAAAGTGAGTGCATTTGAAAAGCTCTCCTGCTGGACACAAACCATTCTTCCTTTTTATTATAATTACAAGACTGAGGCTCCATTGTTCAAGCTACCATACAAATAGTACTTTGATTTTGAATGTTACAGCAGCATTAGAGATATTGCTCTGTTCTTTTACTGTCTGAAAAGTTTTAATTCATTTTGTAGCAGCTTTTGCCTTCTGGAGATCTCCTGAGCAGTCCCAGCACATTGCTCATGACACATACACACAGTTCAATGAAGATCTAAGTGACTTGCTAATGTCTGAGAAGCTGAAATGTTTTATTACCAATATATTTTCTGTACAGATTTTCTTATGTAATTTCCTGTGACTCACATTTTCTTTTAAGTTTTTTGGGGAAAAGAGACTGACAAATGACTTGTGGTCTAGATGCAAAGCTACATTTGATGTCATTGGTTTAATGCTCGAGAATTTTTACATGCAAAATTGCACACTAAATGAACATTATGACTGCAAATTGAAATGCTCAGAATTTAGGGATTGTTCAGGTTTAATTTTCCTGTTCACTTTTCATTCACCCTTTTTGTTTGTACACATGTCCTCAATTAGAAATTAGCATACCATTTTTAATTTGGAGCAAACCCCTTCTGTGACATTATAAAGTATTGAATAAATTGACAAAAAGTTCTTTCCTCGACATTTTTGGTTAGTGATCATGTGGCCAATATTCTTTCTGCTCTTCTATGGCATTTTTCACTATACTTGCACACATTGAAATAAAGAAGTAATCTGTCTTTTTCAGCACCTGTTTTCTTCTGTAGAGGGCTAATACTAAAATCTGGTACATACATTCACTCTGAAAATCCCTTATGAAGTACTACACCCTTGCTTTTCTGAACATACCAGTGATACAGCTCCTGTGCCTGGAGCACAGCTTACTATTGATATAAAATACAACTGGACATACCGAGCATTTCTGACAAGTAGATCTTCAGTGCCTGAGTTAGGTATGCAAAGGATGAGGAAGATACAATTATGAGGATTGCACTGAAGTTTAATTTTGAAACTTAATATTTTCATCATGCTAGAAACCTTTAATTTTTGCCATCTCTTTTTACAGAAACAGTTTCCTCTGCATTAATGAGACATAAGGGTAATGGAAAGAATGATGAAAAGAAAAGCATATGAATTAAACCAAATGTGAAAAAGATGATGGATCCTCAGGTTCCTTCAGCTATTAGATGAAAATATTTCTCTTTTTTGATTAATGGAAGTTCTTTCATTGACTGTAATGACAGGTAGATGAAATCTCATGGTACATAATGCCACATTTCTCTGCAAAGTTCATGCTCATTCACTTTGATAGAGACTTATATTAGAAACCAAAACCTCTTACAAAGTTTTCTTAGGAGCCTCCCCATACCCCATCCCTGTCATTTCTTTAATGAAGCTTTTCAAATCACCTTTTTCAGAATTTCTCAGACTGAACTGTCACTCTGCTTCCCAGTGATGAATCACGTTTTGCTACAATGGTTGAACGGAAAGGCATCCAAACTGCAAGGGCTATAAACTCATGGATATAATCAACCACCCACTATGGTGCTACTTTACCCTCCCACTTCCTTCAGATCTGTAACTTATTAGATGTCTTGGCCAAAAGCTAAGGGCTTTGCAAGTGTTGTCTCTAATGCATGAAGGGAGATACTAGAGAAGGTCAAAGGCACCGGGGAGTGACTTGAAAGGAAAGAATGACCAGCGGCCCTGTGGAAGGGAGCAGGATCTTCTGGCATCATACAGCATTTGATTCATACCTGGGAAAACAGCCAGCACCTTCTCTCCCCTGCTATTGCTGCATGGAATGAATACACACTTCTGAGACAATCTTTATCCCAGACATATTTAAGTCAAGGTTAAGTTTTAATAAAAAGAATTTTCTTTGAGGTGGGTGACTGTGACACACAGGATATGCACAAAGTCATTCCATCTCCAAAGTTTTATTAATTTTAAAATGGTGACATATTAAAGGCGGGTGAGTATAAAATCTGCCACAAATAACAAAAGTAAAGTACTGAAAGAGTAAAATATAAGTATTATTTATCTTGCAGTTGCAGCAAGAAACATGATTGGGCTCAAAGCATCACAGTATGAGGTAGCATGCAAAAAAAAAGCAGGGAGGATTAAAGCCAAATTTCAGAGAGGAAGGAAAAGGACACATAGGAGTGAGATAGCTGAAGTATTCCATGAAGGTTTTGGAGCTGAATAAAAAAAACAGTCACCAATTTCTGCACATAGGTCTTTTTGGGAAGATAGTACCTGCTCTGTCAGAACCCACCACTGACTCCAGGTAGATTCTGGATCTAAAACAGAGATCAGTCATAAGAAGAAAAAGTTAAACAGATGAAGCAACATTATAATAAGCTGGAGATGACCAGTTTATTCCAGTTTTAATAGACAGATGTGTGCAAACCTCTGAGTCAGCTGGCAGGACAGGCTTGTGAACCAGGAGCTTGGGAGTGAGATGAATGAGGTTGTACTGTGAGCCATGCTCTGTAGCTGGGGGCTATCCCAGCCCTTATGCTCCGTGGGCTGGCACAGATGGGACTGTGTGTAGCTCACCAGTGAATTATACATTCTGTTAAATGAGCCATAGAAAATCACAGTTTGTCTGGAAGGGCATTGAAATGAACAGGAAATATGCACTAAAAATCCTTGATAGGGATACTGGCTTGAAGTAGTTTAATCTGGATATCAATGGTCCCCACACTCTTTCCTCAAGCTTACCTGACTATGTTTAACCCTAGCAGTATCCAGAGTCATGATTCCTGTGAGATAATAAACGTTACATCGAAAAAAACAGCAGTGGGAATCATTTGCCCCATCTGGCACAATAAATCTGTATCACACACGCACAACAAGGACTTTCAGGTACAGGTGCAGTGTCTAGCATAAACATTTAAATAAACACAAATGACATCAGGCCAGGAACACCTTCAGGTGTTGCATTTGCCTTTTTTTCTCTCAGGATTGTCCCTGGGGTGGTTTTGTCCCATGTTATGTGGTCCTGGCACAAATCCTGGTGCAGGTGGGTGATTAGTGGGGCTGAAAACTGGTCCCAGGAATCACTGTTGTTGCAGACACTTACTCTGAAGGTGAAGGATGACCAAGACTTCAATTTGGGGCCAATCTATGCCAGCTCATCTTGGTACCAGAAGCTGGTCCCAGAAATATTCAATTTACTATGATATATAATTTAGACAGCACTATTACTCTAGATTCAATTTATTCTGTCATTGTGGTTCTAGGGCAAGCCAAAGCAGATAATCAGAGACACAAATGCACTATCACAGAAATATCTGTATTAACTACAGGTGGATAATATTCTCATGCCTATTCAATCCTCCTTAGAGTCAAGATTCACACATTTAAGTTAAACCTGCCTTTGTTTTTGTTTCCTTGTATCCATATTAGCCCTTATTCTATTATGCTTCTACAGAGGAAAAATTTAACAAAAAGTATGCTAAGAAAGGAACTGAACAAAAGGTCCCTTGTTTCTGTAGGTATGGATTAGTCCTTGCAGAAAGCAGAGAGATGAAAGCTGTTATAAGTGTTAAGAGGATTATTTGGGTAATACTTTAGAGATGCATGTACATATGCCTTGTGAAAAGGAATTTAGTGTTAAGAATAAGAAGCTTCAGAAACTGAATTCTTTCATTTGTACATAGATATGCTACTGAATAGGTTTCCCATACTGTTTCATCAGTGCGTCACAGTCCAGAAGGGGGTTAAAGGTCCATCCACACTTTCATTCTATTCTTTTTAAAAGAAATAGATAAAACATATTGTACAGCTTTGTTTCCAAAATATGTTTGCAGAATATTTTTTTCCTCTCTAAATAACATAGTCAGTTCATGGAAAGATATTTTCAGAAAATAAAACCAGTCCCAAACCTATTTTTCAGATATATAACAAAAGCCAGTTGCAGATAAAAACAAAAAGCAAAATAATTTTTGAAAAATAATTTAACTCTCCCAAGGAGAGATTAACATTTGGCAGTGGGCTCCGAGATGGACAGGTTATACTGCTGCACACGTTATTTGTCCTTTGGTGTCAGTACTGAGCCTCTCTTTCTATTCCGTAATGTACTGAAGATCTCTGAACCCCTGGTGTTCTCTGCAGCTTTTAAGAGAGAGTGAAGTCCCCAATACATTTCTTGAAGCAGCCTGTAACTTTCAAGTTCAGATCCCAGCATTAGGTCTTAACAGCTTGTTTTATGACAGAAAAATCACCAGTGCTAGTTTGTGCGACAAGCCTGAAATGTAGCCTTGTGACACACCATTTTTAGGGGTTCAGGATGGACCCGGACTGGATGTTGTAGCCTAAGATTTGAGAGTAAAAGTTCAGAGCAAGCACGGTAGTGTTCAAACTGAGAGCTCTTAATAAACCTTACAAATATATCCTCAGACAGAGGGACTCAGGGTACACTGCTGGGATTATCCCCATGCCATTTTTTGCAAATCCTTTATATCACAATTGGGGTTTCACCTTTAATCTAGCTCTTTTGTCATTTGCCCATGTCCTCTGGGACCTGACAGGAATTGTGTGCAAGCCATATTGTCAAGAAAAAAGGATGTTCCCTCAGGGCAGGTGCTGGTTCAGAGGGCTTGTCTCTGCCAGTCTTCATTTCCTGAGAGTTCTACTCTGTGCACACCAGCCAGAGTGCTCTGGCAGTAACTGGGCTTCTGGATTGAAATGACTCTTATGCACTTTTTGACTGAATCAGACTTCAATCCCTGCCTGCTGCCAACCCAGGAACCCAGTTTAGTCATTCTGGGATGTGTCCTTCCAGCCCCATCGCTCCATTGTGGGTTTGTTTAATCTCGTGCCCTGGTTGTACCAAGAGGGAAGCGGGGCGGACGTGGAACACTCCAGCCAGGTCCAGCCAGGATAGCAGGAATGCAGAGCATGTGGTGGGACATGCTAAAGCATGAACCTGTCCCCCAGCCAGACATGCTCTGTGCCACCTAACAGGTAGGTGCTTCAGGGTGACTTAGAGAGCTGAAGGCAGTGCTGCTGACACCCAGGCTCTGAGACTCAATGCCCCATCCCCCAATGCAGCGTGGGGATTTTCCTTACTTACAAAGTAGTTTCAAGTCCTTGCATGAGAATCCTGGGTTAAGGGGAGCCCCATAAATGCTATATAACTAAATTACTTGCTTGTTAACTCTCATGCTGTAATGCACTTAGCCCCGAGAAGCAAAGAGAAGTTACTACAGCACAGAAAATGTCAGATCCATCAATGCAGATGGATAATGGCCCTTCCTTTTATTCAGCTGGCAGAGACCTATCTCATCTGAGCAAAAATGCTGGGATCCTATTTTGCAGAAAAGAAATATACCTAGGGTTGACTGTAAGAGGTAAGGTGCTTACTACACAAGAAAAGAGACTTCACGAAGAGATTCCTCAGAGACAGGAGATACCCAATAGGCCTTTCTTATCTCCCCTTTACAGGATACTGAGATAGGTTCTGATCACAACAAAGTGATGCTGTAAAAGACTTTTGCCCCTTCTCTGGATGCCTCTTGCCACTCAGCAGTTCACATGTTTTGTCTTCAGTAACGGAAAGGCGTTTTTCTCCAGTTGCTTATGGGAACATTTGAAATAACTGAAGAAGGTGAAAAGACATTTTTATAATTTTATTTCTTGCAGGTTGGGACCTCGATGTAAATTAGGTTAACTTGCAAATCTCTAGCTATTTTGATTTATGTGGAAAATCTTACAGCTTACTGCACTGTATATCATAATAACACATGACTTTGATAGCTGTGTTCAGACAGCAGGTGACTGCAACAGCACAGGGAGGATGTGGTGTATTTGCAACAGTGATGAAAAATGTGTGGGATTTTAGTCAAGAGAGTGGTTGGAAACTCAGTTTTGCTCTTTATTATAAACCATATTTGTCTTGGATGTAAGCTCATCAAAATGATTGAATTAGCCCAAGCCTTACTGCCCTGTGATCATTCACTAGTTGAAATCAACTGAATTATCTTCCCTTGTTTTAAATGCTTTTTTCTGAAAATGAGGATGCAAGGACTATTAGTGTATTCTGATAGGAATTTCTTTTGCATACAAAAGAAATAAAGTAAATAAGTAAATACTTATTTAAAAGGGCAATTCTAGGCCAATTCCTTAAGCATTCATGTCTGAATTAAAAACATGATCCTATTATAACATCACAGTTTAAAGTTTTCTATTAAATTTTCCTTTTTCAATGGATTTTAAAAATAAAAATCTTTTATGAAGGTTTTCAGCCAAATAAAGCTTTTATGCTAGAAGAAAGTTTCCATTGTTCTTGGATTAAGAAAGGACGAGAGGATATAATCTCACAAGTCCAGCAATTTGGTTACATTTTATCTTGGCTTGGTAAAGAAAAAGTATCTTGTTCCTCTGCCTCAGTTAACAAATATATTTCTATTCATAGCACACTGCAAGACTTCTTGAAATCTGTTCAAGTGCTATCAAAACTTTTTTGTTGTTTCTTCTGCATATAATATTGCAGAAGAAAAAAAGTTACAGCTTTTTCTGTATATGAGAAGTAACAGAAACCTTTTCAGCAGAAAAGCAAAAGGAACTGTCTTTTGAATAGACTCTTCATTCCTTTCCAGTAGTTCATTCATTTCTCCTATCTTTGTAATTTTACACTGTCAGTCCTTATAATCTTTCAGCTTGCAAGAATAAAGGCAGAAACATCAATTTTGTGGATGAGCTTTTGAAATTGTGTTAGAGTAGGTTCTTACTGTATATCTAAAACTAGTTTTCTTTCCCTCATGCAAGTTTTAATTTGCAATTTCAGGTATGTCACTGTGTTTATTCATACAGATCTGAACATTCCATCTGTAATTGGAAGTTTGAATAAACTATACTGAACTTGCAAGTTAAACTAAGTTTATTCCTGAAGTTATAATGCAATTAGTTATTAATTCAGCAACGTACTTAAGCACCTTTTAATTCCTTTGAAGTCAATTAGACTATTCCCAAGCTTACAGCTATGCCTGCATTTAAAAGTTTCTCATTGAACAAAGTGTTATTGATTGAATTTTAAAAGTTAGAACCGCAAATTAAATGTAAGAAACTTTTTCCAGGGTTCAGAGATCTAAAGAATGATTAAATCATTGTATAAGTTGAGATAAACTGCAGAAACTCAGCTATAACCTAAATAAAAAGGTGGCTGTATGCAATATTTTTCCATATCATTGCTGATTATTGTCTGTAGACCAGACACTGCACTACTGATGGTTTGCTGGGCTATTCTAAGGCTAATTGTTGCTATTTTATTACTTTCTCCACTGCCACTGGGAAAAGTTTTGCAATTTATTTGACAGAATCCTTCCAGGAAATAAAATTATTCTCAAAGTATCCTGAAACATGGAGATGAACAAACTCACATTGCTGTAAATGCAATAAAATAAAAGTTAGGGTGCAACTGCTGTAACTATGGATCTTTCTTGCAGATAGTGAAGGCCAAAGACCTGCTCTTTCTCATTGTAGGAATATCCTGTGATAGGTGAGAATCAGCCTGGTAAACGAGAGTTTCAGACAACCCAAGTTAAACAAAACACAGGAATCATGTCTCTGGGTCTGTATGCCAACTCACATTTCAAACAGTAAAGTTCTCTGTATCCTCCTAACAGAGATCCAAAGTTCTCTCTTCCAACTGGATATAGAAAACTCTCCAAATGTAAATTTGTGTGTGTGTATTGCACAGCATGGTCATGGCTGGTCTCTTCACATCTATGTCAGGACTTCTCTCTTTTGTGTACATACCTAGCTGAAGAGTAAGGAGAAGTGTCAAAAACAAGTGTTTTGAGGTCAGTTAAAAAATCACTAGCAAAGGTATTGGCAAAAGCAGGTGAAAAAAAGAAAGGGGGTGGTGATGAAAAGGGTAAGGGTAGAAAAGGGTAAGGATACAAATGAATAAGGAAGACCTTCCTATTGAGTCACAAGGTTCAGAGTAGGCCCTCTTGCTAATTTGAGATGTGACCATCAGTTAATGCCTAAAGATTTAACAATGCTTAAACTTAACAGCGCTCAATTGATACCTTAAATCAAAGAATTTGACAAAGGATTCATACAGAATTCACTATACCACAACAGCAACTCACAGGCCTAACTTACTTGCAAATCTGCAGTACTTGAGAATCTAGGAGAGCAACATTCCATTCATAGTCCAATTGCTATAGCTTATCCACACTTTAATGAACACAGACCAAAACAGTATCTACAAGGTACCTGTGGAAAATTCCCCTTAAATTCAGTGAAGTTCTCACATGGGCTGTCTTTGCATCTTCTTAATGGGTGAAGGGTTGAGCCTGGAGGAATGGGAGTATCATCCCAGGATCCGTTGTCGTAGTTTGGTGTTCCTCCATGTACAGCAAACTTGAGAGTTTGCTGGCTCTGAGAGGTGCCCACTCAGAGGGGAGATTACATGTTGCAGCTTGCTGCAATCCAGGAGAGCTCCAAGGGTCTCACTTTAGACTGCAGTTTATAGGTCACAAGGGAGCTGGCTTTAGTCATAGTAATTTTCCATCCTGACCACAATTTGGTAACTTTCTTTGAAGGTTCAATAACAAAAATATTATTCTGCTTGGGTTGTTATTCAGGCAAGAAAAATAAGCTTCCAAACCTTTTCATTAAAAAACAGGTGCTCATTAAACACAACTAGTTGCTGGGAACAGAGAGTGTTTCTGATAAGCTCAAGAGGAACTTAACCCAGGTGCTGTTCATCAAGGCTGAGGCCTAACAAACATTTCTCACATCACAGTGCAGTGAGAGGGATGCACCACTACAAGTCATACATGAAACTGGAAAAAGGAAAAAGAAAAAAGGAAATTCAATACAAAATTACACATATCCTAGCTGGCAACCAATGAAATGAGTTATTAAGGTGAATTCTATACTGAATTTTGCACAAGCCAAGCTCTTTCTGAGATTAACCAGAAAAAAACCTGTGGTTGGGTCAGATCCCTGACCCTCTCAGAGTTACTCACATGGTTAACCATAGCACAGTGAAACTCCGGGACAACTTCAGCTAGGATACTCTAAGTGTCTGGGAGGACATTTTACCTCCTTCCCTGTACAGCTCAAACCTATTTTCCAGTTCTGATCAAAGTCCCTGACCAATATAAATGTTAATTAGAAAGAATAGAATTCACATAACCATAATCCACATGTGCTAATTATAGTGCATGAATTTTGAATATTTGTTATATTTGATCCATAGGTTTTGGCGTTTCATGCTTGCTGGTTTCTGGGAATACCCAAGAGGTACAGATTTTCAATAAGTGCTGGTAAATCCAATACAGTTTGAGGAATCAAAGCTGAGATATACCAGCAATGTGCACTCACTGAAGGTTCCTCGATGGAAACCGTGGCACACAATGAAACAAGTGGCATGAAGTCAGTGGTAGGAAGGAAAAGGATCCTCCAAAATGCTGGTAGGTGTGAGATAGATGACCAGCAGAGGTTTTTCCAGGAGAATGATGTGTGAAATGAAAGCAGTGAGCTTTCTGTACCTGAACAAAGAAGATATAATCTACAATGATATAAATGTAGGCATATGCTAGACTAGCTGGCAGGAATTCTCTGTACCATCCAAGGGCTAAATCAGAGCTGTACAAACCCCTCTTGGTAATACGGGGGGGGAATAGGAAATATTTCAACATACTGTTTCAGGTTACACAGAATGAACCAAACACATGTTCCTGGTAAGCATCCGAGTTTGCCACCATGCTCAGTGTATCTACAAAGTAATTAATCAATTGAAGAGCTCTTGACAGGCACACAGTCAAAAGTGGTATCAGCAAGGGGATTGTGCACTACACAGTACAAGGGACTGGCTAAGTGCAGGTAATGAGTCTTTGGGAGGTTCCTGATATGTGCTGGGCTGTCTGTCACTACTGACATTAATCCAGTGGTCAATCATCTGTCAAATGGAGTTGTGTGAATGGACAAGGTAGAGACAGTATGACTGCAGGAGAACTTGGGACCCTCCTGAAGCCCCTATGTGAGTAATTGCACTTTGAAGGGCTGGGAGAGAGGAGTCAGAGGATGTGCAAGGTCTCTGAGACTTCTGCAGAGGTGTCACTTCTTGGAGTATTGGTAGTGTCCATTGGATAGCACAGTTCATTGAAAGAGAAAGACCTGAGGAGGAAAACAACTTAATTCCCCAATCTACCTTCTGTCATTTCCAACTCTCACCTGCTTTGTAACCTTACCAGCGAAACTAGTTTCATCTTTGATGCAGAGGAAGAATTTCTGCTAATGTGGCTTTTCATGACGGTTATGAACCTGAACCAGGGGGAGTACACCACTGCTCAAAAAACCACTGGATTGGTGGCAGATTGGTATAATGATGATGTGGAGGAGCTCCCATTTACCTAAAGCGCTGATGCTGTATAAGCTGATGGAGATCAAGAGGTGATAGCTTTGCATGCTACGTGCTGCATGAAATAGTGAAATATTTGGTAAGCTGGGGTCTGATAGCCAGAGCAGTGTAAATATTTGTCCTCTTGAACTGGGTGATGTTGATTCTCCATCACTGCTGAGGGTGACAAGCAGAAAATTTTGAGATCATCGCAGCTTGTACGTTGTCTGGCTATTCACAGGACTAAGCCAGCAGAGTTAATCCTGGAGGGGCATAGAAAGGTTTATCAGAGCAGTAGGGAAGTGCAAGAGAGAAAAAAAGCCTTGACTTCATAGAAATATCTGACAACGCATCCAGAAGTTTACTGTAGATGATGCTAACCAGACTTCCCAGAGGAGAAAGGGATATTAATCAGTGGAGTAACAAGAGCTTCTGAGATAACCAGTAGGAATGTCCCTGGGACTTCACAGGCAAGAGCAAAATAACATCTCTCCTTCCCTCCTCTAACATCCTCTTCTTTCTTCCCACATACTTGTTCTTTTCCATTGCTCTCACTCAGTGGTAGATGCATTTACACCCTGCATGTAAAGGAAAAGATTGATTTGTATGGTGCAGGAGTTTATACTAGCTGACATTGTTAATGGGGAAAGAGTCCTTCTTTCTATACAATGATTCTCAACCAGAGCACAAAACTGTCAGCCCCAATGGATGTCCTGTCAGTCACATGGGAGGACAGGATGGAGAAACAAACCTCTGTCACCTGCATTTTGCCATGTGTTTACCACAACTCCCATTCT
Source organism: Chiroxiphia lanceolata (assembly GCF_009829145.1). Classification (NCBI taxonomy): domain Eukaryota; kingdom Metazoa; phylum Chordata; class Aves; order Passeriformes; family Pipridae; genus Chiroxiphia; species Chiroxiphia lanceolata. Next base: position 8,298,445 of record NC_045637.1, on the reverse strand, counting down.
CCAAGATTTCTCAGCAAAATCAGCCAGTCTGTAGGCTGCTCTCAAAAACTATTTTATATTTCCTGCACCCTTTGTATTCATAGTTAAAAATCCACTTCCTTATATTCTTTTTTTGTCCTAGCAATGAACTCTATTTTTTGGGGATATTAGCGCTCTGGGAACCGATGACCTAGGCTGATGCTAAAAGAAAATGACATCTAGATTAATTCCTTCAGATGTATTGTTTATAAGCAGGAGATTTTTTCAAATTAAAATTCTTTGTGAAAGGTTATTGGAAACTTTTTGGGTACTTTTTATGTTGGGTTTTTTTCCCCATATTCTTAACCACACACAAATCATTGCCTTAGAAAATAGAGATAAGGGCAAATACAAAGGTATTAAACTCTGTAAAGGAAAATATCCTAGTCTTCTCCTTACTGAAGTCCCTTTCTTCATTGTTTTGCTTTTCATCTGGTTCTTTGAAAAGCTTTTGGACCCTGACGAGGCTCCGTTCAGTTTCATAGGCCTCTACTCAAAGGTTGTAAGTGACTATATTTGAGTTTCATATATCCTAATCTCTCTTAGTCTCATCCTTGACACCAAAGCTTAACCCCAAAGCTTGGCCTCAAATAGCGCATAACAGTCCACACTGGTCAGGACTAGGACTGCTAGAGGGGTTTGTCTATGGTGATACCACACAGCAAATGGTCCTGCCTATTCTCTGAATGCTGTATGGTGCTCCTCTGACCCTCTAACATTACTGAGACTTGATTTGAAGACTTCAGTTCAAATATCTGTTCTGGACCCCATCAGAATACAATTTGTGTGATAAGAAAGTCATAACAAATGTTACGAACCCTGAGATGTAGTATGAGAACTCATGGAGCTGTCTAAAAACTTGTTGGAATAATGTTGGATGTACAGGAGAGAGACCCAAAGCTGATCAGGATCCCACAAGGAATACAGAGTCAATTAGGCCCAGAACTGGTCAGAGAATGAATTTACATTGTCCATCCAGAGACATTCTCTACAATATTTCTTATAGGCTGCTGTCTTTCTGTACTTGCAAAGGAACATAGCAATGGAATGAAGAATTTAAAAACTCATTGAGTTTTAAGGGCAGTGGGCATCTAGGAAGAGGAGGCTGACTCCTAATCATGTGGTACCTGTACAGGATGGGCCTCTGTATAACTGTCTGGACTAGTCCTAGCCACGGAAACAGGAGTGCTGTAGAGGTCTAGATATTGTGCTATGAATCATGCAACATGCACATTGGCATGTGGGTGATCAGCTATTGGTAATGGACTTCTCTGTCCAGAGAGGCAGTTTTGTTTTGACAACAGGAAGTCTTGATTTTGCTGGTAGGAATCAGATGTGATTGAAGAGACTTGGAGATCCTTGCTAACAAATAAACAACTTTTGCTGGTAGATCTTTTCAGAACATCTGAGAGGGCTCATGCTCTCCCTCCCACATCCACTATTTAGTCAGTAAGCTCTTTTGTGCCTGCCTAATGTCAGGTAAAAAGAAGGACCCTATATGCTCATTAACACCACATTAATAAGCTTGATTAATGTGCATAATTATCTCAATTTACCTCACCTTAATGGAGTTCCTGAAGGTCCTCAAATAGCACTATTAAGGCTTAGGAAAAGTGGTGAGGACTTTTTCTCCCACTTTTTCTCTCTGTGCCAGCTGGATCGCAGCCAGCTCTGATCCAAAGTGGCTGCGCCCACAGAAAGAGCACAAACCTGCCTAATGGAGACAGAGGGCCCCTGGGGTAATCCTTCCCCATGTCCTGTCACCTTCAAACACAAGGGGAAGGAGTGTGGGTCTGTCTGCACTGGGCTGGGCAGATGCAGTGCACTCCAAAAGAGAGATTATCAATTGGTGCCAGGCTGAGGAAATGGCTACACTGGTAAATTAGAAGGCAAAATTAAGGGAGTAAAAGCACATCTTCCTGTTAAGCAAATGCAGTATGTCCTCACAGTGGGACTGAAGCCATGGAATCGAGCTACTACTTTCTCAGAGATATCTCACCTTCTGAGATCTAAGATGTGCCCCTCACAAAAGGTCATGACAGCTGTCAGTGAGATCTGAGTCACACACCCCCTCTAAGGAGGCCAGACATGAGGTCTGTTGTACTCTCTCTCATGTTCCAATAGCTGTACATACATCCAGAAAGGAAATACTTGAGAAATTGTTCTAAATCCTTGCAACACATTACTTGTTTTTTTCTGTGATTTTTTAGAGGCTGGACAGGCAACCCTTCCCATCTCTTACAGGGCTTTTAGAAACCTCCAAGGCTGGGATCCACTTTCCTCTTGATGCTAGGAGTGCTACCCATTTTCTCAGCCACTCCTGCTTCCTTAAATATTCAGTCTCTTTTCTGAACTTCCTGAGGAACTGCAAAATCATTCCAATAAACCAAAGAAGTGGGCAACACACATGAAAAGGACCACAGAGGCAATACTGAAGAACTGGTGAGGTGCCTAACTGCTTCTTTTATATCCCCTTGGCACTTACTGAGTTAACAGAGTTGTTAACCCTGACCACAGAGAGGAAGGTCATTCACCGACCTTGAACACTGAAACCCTTGGGAAATGTCCATTCAGCCTAGGAGCACCAGTCAGCAGCTCCTGGGCAGAAAAGGCTTCCTGGCCTGCATGTGTCCAGACCATCATCTTTCCTGACAGGCAGGAATTTCACCCTTACAGCTTTTAGCTCAACACTTGTTTTTCTAAGCTATTCATCTATGCCTCACCTATAAGGCTAAGGTGCTTTTTCTGGGAGAGCTGACTCACACAAGTGGATGCAAGCTGGACAACTCCTGGAGTTGGGGCTTTCTGTTGTGTACCCAGGCTCTAGTGTTTCTCATACAGCAAGGACAACTTCTGTGCTTGGCAAGTGACTCCCACCACTTGAAGTCTGGCATTTTGAAGTCATTTGAAAACAACTTCATTCCCACTCTTCCAATAGATTCACACCATTTTTTATTTAAGAGCGAAGACATGCCTTAATGCTAGCTCTTTGCTGGTGCGTATATTGTCTTCTCTTTCCTTAAATATTATACAATTGAAAGCTAAGAGACCAATACAGTAGAAGTTAAGTTGTGGTGGCCATGCAGTGATTACATGTAAATGTTATCATTATGTAAAACTGTAGTCATTATGTATAATTACTAAGGAAGTTGTATAAATAAGGAAGAGGTCTGTCTTGCAGAAATAAAAATGTTATTTTGGAGATTGCTATTGACACGCAACCTTCTCAAACCTGTGACTAGACCATGCTTCTTTCCTCTCATTTGTCTAACTAGTTATTTCTCAGAAAGCCAAGATGTAAATTATAAAAACTCTTCTTTAATTGAAGGCATTCAGCAACCCTAATGGGAAAAAAGCAGCATTTATATGCAAAATCAAAATCAGCTTATGGATTCTGTCCTTCCTACTCCCTCAGCTCCTCAGGTGCAATGGAGATGCCATTTTCTGTTCTATGTATTCCTATTCTTAGCACAATAAAAATGAAATTACAGTTATTTGCCACTGTTTTGTTAAAATGTTAAACTGTGTTTCAAACAAACTGATTTCAATCCAGTTCAGTTGAGTTCAGCCCAGCAGCATGTGAGCCTTCTTCCTCCCTCTGATTCTTTGTAAAGCCACAGCAAAATTGAGGGGGAGTGCCAGACTCAATCCAATTAAAAATAATGCAACCACAGACAGCACATTTAAATAGGAACCATGGAAAAAATACTGTAGTCAGAAGTGAAGCCACCAGCACCCAAACACAGACATGGAATCAGTAGTCAAAGTGCAACTGAAGCCAATGGGAATTTCTTCAGATCAAGCTGAAGTTCATATATTGAATCTAATTTCCGTCCTGGATTCTACTGAGAAAATTTTGGCTCACAAGGACTGTGGTGGGGAAAATCTGCCTTGTTGGAGGGCAGAGCAAAACAACATCTAGCCTTGTTCTCTGGATGGAGCTGTTTAATAAGACAGAGGATGTCAATAAAGACTGTGTTCAAATTCTCTCCAAAGAAGCCACTCTGCTTCTATCCTAAGGAGCCCCAAATATAATTTCTAGAACTGCCTCAGACAACATTCATCTGCATCTGGCACAGTCACAATTTAAATGGGCTGTAAGGATAATGGAACACAGACCAGTACAAAACCAGGGAAGTAAGTTGCTCGTGGTCGTACTCTCTTTATGCTTCAATGTAAGCCAAATGCGACAATCATGCTGGATATGAAGAGTCCTTGATTTCTTTTAAGTAGGCTTTGCAGTAATGTAGGTCAACACTCAGTAACTACTTCAGCCTTGACACACGTGTGAAGATACTGTGTAGGTGCTACGCACAATCACAGAATCATAGAATTATTAAGGTTGGAAAAGACCTCTAAGATCATCAAGTCCAGCCATTGAGCCCCCAGTGTAAAAAAGACAAGCTCAAAATTAACAGGCTACCTGAGGCTTGGCTGACGTGCTCGGTGCCTGCTTGCGTGACACAAGCTGTCATTATTCACTTGGGACTTGGTGTCAGTGCTGTGGCTCCAGGAAGCAAGTGCTAATTGGTGTGAACAAAAATTAAGGTTTCTGACTTTTTATGAACAGCAGACAAAGGGCTTTACAATGGCACATCAGACAGACAGTCCAGAACAGAGCTCTCTGTTATGAACTTTATATCATTAGAATGTTTTCATCTTGGGAATTTTGGGGAGGAAATGGTAGGCGCTGGAGCTTTGAATGAAACCTTTATATTTGACCACTGTTGCAGATGGCTGTGTTCTCTGGTAAGTAAGGTCTTCCAAAGGACATTGGGAGGTGTGGGGTCCCAGCTTGGAACCCATGGAACAAGTCACTTCATATTTATGCACATTTTGTGTATTTCTAACCCTTCTACTTGTTTTTTACTATATCTTTGCTATGCTTGTAGCACTGCAGAGCACCCATTTCTGCTGGATCTTTTGAGATGATATTTTGATACAGAGCAGTATATTTGAGTATGCAGCATCTCCACCACCAGTCTGGTAGCCGGTAGTGTAAGATTCACACGTTATTAATCATACATTTCTTTTTTGGCAGAAAACACATTAACCAATTGAAGTCATCATTTTAAGAACAGTCTGTGGCTTTTCTCATGGCACAAATGCATGAACCTTGTTATTTCTTTTCTCTCTCAGGCTACTGTTGCCAGGACACTTATACTTTGACCTGAAAATCAATTGATGTATTTAGCTAGTGTTTATTTCTGCTCCAGCAGTAGTTGTGGAGAAAACAGATGAGGTACCAAAAGCAAACATTTTCATAAATCAACAGCTTAGACCAATTTGTGTCTGAGTATTTAAAAGAAAAAATAAGACCCTGACTAGTAATTCCTGGAAAGCAACAGGAGGCTCATCCACATCTGCAGCAGGCTGGATTCTGATCTCACTGACGTGAAGGCAGGTCAGGGATCTCCTCAGGTTATCCATTGTGTCACTGCAACAACAGGGGCCATCAACACTGAGCTTCCCTTCTCTGTGCCAGAGCTTGTCCTGAGTATTCACTTTGGCAGCAAAAATCTGCTCTCCACCAATAAAGTCAATACGGCTATGGAAAAGAACGAAAAGGCAACCTGCATTTCCCAGATGATAGAAAAATACAAGGCAAGATAAAGCAATAATTCCTTCTCTGACTTGCTCATCGAGACAAAAAGATAATGTAATCTCTTTACCAAAAAAAAAAAAAAAAAAAGAAAGAAAATATTATGAGAGGGTCTTGCAGAGCTTACAAGGGATTTGGCCTGAAACAAATTAGATCTGCTGCCATTTACCAACCAGGTAAAGGTAAACCCGGGATTAATCAGTACAGGGGAAAGAGAAAGAAAGGCTGTGGAGCTGTCTGGGATCTAAAAGAGAACAATGTCCCAGCTCTCAAGGTGATTAATGTATGAAATAGGCAGTGGAGGAAATTGAGCAATGAGCACAGTGGTGAAGGAAATCAAGTAGGTCTCCATTGTTTTAGGAGACAGAAACAGACCATATAAGAAGTATGTACCTTGCTGATTTACAGTGAATAGAAAAGCATCACAAGTGCTGTTTTCCTCTGACCTGATACACATCTGATCTGATTTGGTTTACAGAGATGGTGAACAGTTATCTTTTTCAAGACAGGAAATTAGTCAAAATGTAGACAGTAAATTATATCCTGTTGGAGGAACAACTGATAATGGAAACTAGAGCAAATGAACTCTTAATGATTTGCAAAGGTCCCACACCAAATCCCTCTCCCTAGCTTCAGGGTAGTGCCACCATACATGTTTTGACACTACCAAACCATTTGCTAGTGAGCTCTTCAGCTAAAATCTCTATCTCATTTTTTGCTTGTTGCAACCCTACAATGACTTCTCTTACAGCAGTTTCACTGTGCCTCTCAGTAATCCTCATTTGATTTTCCCCTCTGCCATGCACACATATCTGGGTACATACAACACTAAAATCAATTTGTTGCTACCTTTCTTTTTCACATTTTGAGTCTGAATGAAACCCCTTCACCTGTGCAGTGTGGATATACCAAGAAGGACTTAAATGCATCTATCTGTATTGAGCTAGGGCCTTAATTCTGTAGTTCCTCAAGAGATGTTTCCCACTCTGTTGTACTGCTTGATCCCATTTGGAATGAGCTCCAGGCATTACTGACAGCATTAAACTGTTTCAAATATTGTGAGTTCTTTCTGTTTGTTTATACTTCATCTGTTATTGTAATTCCATCTACGTTAATTTACCTTGGTTTTAGATGATTAAGTTAGTGGGATATCTTGATTCAGTCACTGCAGGAACAGAATTATTATTAAAACTGTTGATGTTTGGGGACTTCATGGTAGGAAATGTTACTGTGCTTCCAGACTTTGCTTTCAGCCCCATCCTCACTAATTTTGCTTATATACATCTTAGAAGAGTATTGACTTTAGTGTAAAAGTTTTCCAGAGGTGAAGTGTAATGCTTTGGTGGGATTGAACCCAGTCATTTTTGTTGTGACTAAATGGGGGAAGTAACTACAGATGGTAATCTGGTTTTAAAATTATCCATGAATTTTGCAAACAATCCTATAGGGATCCTTGATGTGTACCAAGAAAACCAGGAATGCTTAGTGTTCGTCTACTTCTGTTCCCACTGTAACTATTTTATCAAAATTACCGAGGCATTTTATCAAAATTAATTTAATATTGACTTTGATATTAAAACAAGGTGAAACCAAAAATTGCACCCCTCGTGACTTTAGAGTTCTCCAAGCTAATCTTGGACATTCACCTGACCTTTAGTAGGCTCAAAAGTAAATCAAGAGTCCAACATGCTCTAAGCAACAAGCTCAGCTGGAGCTTCTCTTTCCTAAAAGAAACATGGGTTTTTCCAAGGTTGAACATGTAAGAAGAAAAACTATGAAGGGAATATGACTCTCACTTAAACTAATTTCTTTCAGTCAGCAGGTGAAGGCAGTCAGTCTTGATGAAGGTCACAAGCTCCTCATGGCTAAGAGTAATCAAGAATTTCCTTATGCAGGACTTCAGTGGATTAACAAATACAGCTATATAAGCAGATACCACAGGCACAAAGTATTTAAAGAATCAGTAGTGAGTGTTACATTAGTAATGCTTATCATAGGCTCAGAACATAGAGAAGACAAGTCTAGAGATGAGTCATTTTCTTAGAATAAAGTCACTTTGTTTTATTTGTCTACAGTACATTGCTTTCCCCATTAACACTTGGGGCATGGCATAAGTAACTATGAGGTTTAATTTGGGATTTATTATCGACTTCCTTTTAAGATTTGAATTTGCAATGAAAACTGGATAAAGGTACAGTATCTCATTTCAATATAAATGCATATTAAAAATGAATCTATAAAGCAGAAGCTGTCTGCTGATAATGAGTTACAGTCATGAAACTGTTTGTAAGTACCTTAACTGGATAGCTTACACTTTAACAATAACAGGTCAATTCCCTTCACAGCATGTGTTGCACCAGCTGTGCAGGAAGGGATGAAGGGGTCATCTGCATGTTAATTTACAAATAGAACCACTTATATATATCAACATTTCCACAACAAACAGCTTTTCCCCAACAGTTCCTCCTCTTCAAATATGCTCATGCAACACTGTTTTGAAAGGTCATCTTGGACTCTCTCCACTGCCAGAATATCAAGCAGCCAGAGCTTATGCTGCATCAATTCACTTCCACACCATGCCCTGCCATATTTGGGCCATATATTCCATGAGCTGCCTCAGTCTCCATTCCTCACTCATGCAAAGTACCCTGGAAGCATCACAGAGGTGAAAGGCTGGTACGAGAAATGAGACTTGGACAATAATTTCTGTAAAGCTTTCCCTGTTATTATTGTCTTTATTTGAAATAATTAACCAATTCAGGAGTTCTATCTTGCAGGCACAAATCTTGCACTCACACCTTAGGGTAAGTCGGGACCACGGGACTCCTTACCAGGTTATTTCTGTGTTCAAATCTCTTGTATAGCCTCTGGCATGGGGAGGAGAGATCCCTGTGCAGAAGAGGTGAGCTTTCCAGGATATTTCCATTCTTCCTCTGCAGTAGAATTTTCTCTGTGACTTTTAACAAGCCACATTCCTGGCCTTCCTGTACTGAAACTAACAGCTAGTTACCAAATCTAAATGTTTGCCAAAGCTCAATCTAGTCCTTCTTTAGATGTTTGGGTGCAAAATATATGAGAAATGCAAAGTCTCTTGATGTACCATCCATCACATTGTCCCCATGACTGGGACATTCACTTCTCTGTTTGAGGAGCAAATACAGCAGTGTAAGAGTAGTGCTGTGCTGAACTACCATCTTTCAGATGCCAAGCTGTCACTGCGTGTGGCGATTTAGGAAGGTATGACAAATGTTTAACAAGATTTTTAATGGCTGTTAAATCCAGAGTCCTGGATATGTTCCAGTTCAGGTAATTACATTCAGCCTGCTTAAAGACACTTTAACGGGATAGATCATTCTTCACAGAGCCTCCAGTATGGAAAGAATGAAAGAAACACAGCACTGAAACAGGGAAGCAAGGAGAGTCATCAGTTTATATGTCTTTGTGTGGTGGCTGAGAATAAGGAGGCTTTGGTAAGGAAAATAAACCTACCCTCGACAAGCAAGAAAATGGTTTACTGTGGTTTTTTAAAAGAAGTGAATCAAAAGAGCAGACTGAAAGACGAGGAGATGTGCTAAACTCAGGGGCTATTTGGTGCCAAATTCCTTATTTGTTCTTAAGTTATAAAGATGTAGTATTTTGAAAGTTGCTCCAGCCTAGGAAGCCTCAGGATGTTTTCTGAAGAAGTAAGAAATCAGGCTTGACAAAAGCTATCTTCTGTTTTTGAAGTCGATAGACATTTCTGGATTTTGCTTTCATAAAAGGAGATATCGTCTCACTTTTTTGTAGTGCCAGCCTTTTAAATTTGGTAAATGTGATAACCCTAAAGGGCCCTTTACATAGCTATCAGCTAGCTCTTTTCTTACAGTTGGTCCATCTTCCTGACATGATTTCATTTTCTTTTCTTACTGAGGAAATTGAGATGCGCTTACAGATCCACAGCACCAAATTAATCTGCACATGCAGATTGATTTCAGTAAATTGGATAACACAGATTTGTTTGAAATAGGCAGACATTGCTGGCCCTTTAGACAATGCTGTAGATAACATCTGTTTTGACAGAATTTTGAGAGGACTGAGGAGATGACAAGTTGGTGGGCATTTTTAATGTTGCTGATTGTTTATAACTTGTATAAATGGTTAATTTTTAATAATTGTTTCCTTACTAGTAGTAGACAGAGCAATCAGAGACAGAACACATACACCAGTCAATCATCCCTCCCTATTTCAGTGATTCCAGGGTAATTTTGTTTCTATCAGGTGTGATTACTGCTGCTGACTGCCTTTGAGCAGTGCCTACACCTGGGATACTCACATTTTTATGCCCATTTGCTTACTCTCTGTCTTCTTTTTCATTGTCCATCTACTTTGCCCACTGTTTACAGCCTGGGGTATTTCATACAATTAGCTATTTATTTTAGACTATAATTCACAGCCTTTGTTTGATTTGGAAGAGTTCATCTAATTGTACTAGATAAATGATTTAAAGTAGCTTGGAGAAATGGGAATTAGGCTCTTACAATATTTTCCTCAGGTTAGCTTTACTTTGTGCACGTTGGACATTTTTTGTTGTTCCAGGATCCAAGGAAAATTAAGAATCTCTGATACTACTTCTAGCTCTGAGAAGTCTCTCTGAACTAAACAAATACTGGAGTTGCTGAAATCTCATAATGGCTCTTTTCCCAAGCTGTCACTCTGTCTAGTGGTAATTTCAGAGAGCTCCACACCTTTTTATTTAGATAAAAAGGAGGGCTAGGTGTGTTATATTACTTTTAATGGAAGGGGCTGTCTTATTTAATTAAACAGAAGACAGATCAGGTAGGGCTATCAGCCCTATGACCTACTGAACACAAAACTATTTCCAGATAACACAGAACCTCCTCACAGGTTTTTCCTCTAGTCTTCATAAGTGTATTTAGTGCTATTACTTACTATATGAAAAGTAATGTTCTCCCTGGCAACAGAGATGAAAATATTGTTTAAAAGTGATTATATTTTACCTTGATTTTTAGTGTAGGAATCAATTTAGAAGTCAGGTTTATAGGACATTATTCAAGCTTATTACATCAATATCAGGTATGAGTGAAACCATGGCTTTATTCTGTGTTAAACCCCAGGGCACATCATCTCAGCTCTGTGCTGGAATTTTTTTTGTACTGCTTACTGGAGTAAAGTATCTAAGGGCATCAGTAGTGCCAAATATGTCAACTATATGTTTTGTCTCAGGTTTTGGTCCCTTGATCATGATGATATGTTAACTGGTTTATACACTTTCCTAACTGGTTAACAGACTATCCTCTGCAGAGAACTGACTATCTCTCCCTGAGGAGAAACCTAGGGATGGGGTAGCTCACTCCAAGGAGAACTGTTCTGAAGACGTGTTCATGGTTTTTCTCCCTCTGTACTTGTGTTTCATCAAACCCTGAGACCTCCAGCATCCTCTTAGCCTGGTTCCTAGTGTAGATGATGTTCTTCCACTCCTACAGCCCTCCGAGTATTTTCAGTCAGAACACACCAATAGTAAATCCTTATCTCTGTTCCAATATATATTATGTTGTTATTAAAAGATATGTAACAGGATGTGGGGAGAGCTGTTTATGGTTGTCTTTTAAACTCTGAATAAAGAGTTTGAGGTGGACAAAATATTACTTTAGAGGTAAGGAGCTATCCAGGAGACAAGGGAGTAAGAATTCATTTCCTCATGTTGCTTGTTCTGTATCTAAATTCACCTACCCAGTGTCCTATCCCAACCACTATCTCCCTTTAAAGCAAGGTATAACACTTCAGAGCCTTCTGAGAAAGAGGATAAAGTGTGAGCAATAGCTGTAGGAGTTCTGATACTGTAATGGTAAATGCCTAGATATGTTTTTGTCTAGTGATTCATATTCACATAGGTCACAAAACAGTTAATGGAGGATTGGAATTAGCATTTCCTAGTAATTATTATAGAAAAGGATAGAATTGCAAAGATCCTTAAAAACAAGAGATGTCTTGGGGGTATCTTCCGTATAACCTCAGACTGAGTTTATGAAAAAAAAAAACCACAACAAAACAAAAAACCCCCAACAGGCAGGATAGAACCAATTGTTGGCAGATGGGGTTTGCTTGTTTCTAGGTACAAAGACAGGAGAATGTACCAGCTCAGTAAGTACATCCAAGACTGAAAAGATACTTCTGTTTGTTTTTTGCCCATGAGATGATGATGTTTCTTCCACTTTGTGAGTCAAATATTACTTGGGAGAAATGATGACTGATCTACTGTCTAGTGCTCTGCTAACAAAAATGTGAGCCTAATTATTTCCACTACTAAGAGAAAATAAGTAATTCAGGTCCCTGGCACTCTGTCCTTGAATTTTCATTTTGGTTTTTGTCCTAGAGTTTTGGTCTTCTCCTTATGACAACCTCTCCTAAATGCTGCCATGGTGAGGCAATGCCATCAGCTATACATGACAGCTCTTCTCCTGGTGCCTCCTAGCTCAGGAATCACCTGAGGCAAGCAGTGATAGCTCGTTATCCCATAGTCTGAGTGTGAACAATAATGATCTGGCAGCTCAACTGAAATCCTATGTCCCGTAATATAAACACAGTGGATGACTTAGGGAATTTGAGAATCTCAGGGCTTAATTGGTATCATAAGAAATTCTAGGAGCAGTGACTAATACAGAACAGCATTGCAGCTTGGAATTAATATGTCTCATAAGTTAAATCAAGGTCTGAAATATGATGAATTACTTGTATGGCTGACAGGTTAAAGAACAGGAATATAATCCTTTCTGCCAATTAATTTAGTACTTGGATTACTAGAGACCTTCTACTCACTATTGTGTTCATGAAGAATGTCTTGTTATTTCTTCATACCCAGTTGACATCTGTATCCATCGGATATCTCTTGCTTTGTTAACTGATGTAGGAGATGGAATTTGTTTCTATTTCTGTAAAACACCTAATGCATGGTTTGGCCCCCTGGGTACTTGATGAAGGTAGATGATGAGATAGTCCTCAAAAAGCAGTGCAGCTATTGAAAGGGTTTAGTGCCTAGAATAATAGCAAAATTGTTAATGCTTTCCTAGAAGTTCTTCTCCTGGATTAATCCTTAGAGGATTTTGAGATAACTGGGTAGGGATGGAGGGCTCAGAAGAAGGTCCAATTGCTCAAAGGTGGCAAGAAAGAAGGAGTTGTTATTGTGATGATTTATTATGATCCTTAGAAGGCTAAGTTGGTTTTGGGAGAGGTAGGTGGATAAATGTCAAAGTCTGCTGAAAAAATCAGACTGTACCCAGTGGGATGAATTCTTTCTAGCAAAGACCAAATGAGGGAGCAAGCTGTCTGTTACATGGTATATTAACTTCTGGGTCAAAAAAAAAAACCCAGGGAACTTTGCACCACCTTGAGGCAGAACCACGTGCTACTGAAGGTTCACGGAATCACTGATTTACAGAATGGGTCAGGTTGGAAGGGACCACCTGGGCCATCTGGTCCAACCTCTCTGCTCAGGCAGGGTCATCCCAGAGCACATGGCACAGGATTATGTCCAGTCAGCTCTTGAATATCTCCAGTGAGGGAGAGACTCCACAACCTCTCTGGACAACCTGTTCCAGTCCACAGTCACCCATACAGTAAAGAAGTTCTTCATATTCAGGCGGAAATTTCTACGCCTCAGTTTTTGTTCATCGCCTCTTGTGTTATTGCTTGGCACCATCAAGAAGAGCCTGGCTCCATCCTTTTGGCACCCCCTCTTCAGATGCTTATAGACATTGATGAGGTTGAGGTTAATGTATCACCAGCTTCTGCTACTCCATCTTGTCCCACCACAGAAGTTGCTAGCTCCTCAAAGGCGTGCATGAACACCTCACCTCTCCTCAGCCACTCCTGCCCAAAGAAAATAGTGTAACAAACATATTTAAAAGCAGTATATGTGGTTGCTTTGGTTATGGTTTAGTTTTTGTCTTAACCCTGGTGGTTTTGACAGAAACGGGGAATGAAATGGCTACAGGTACAGCCATACTTCATGGAGGGGACACCCACCTCCAGTGTAAGGGTGGAGGAGATTAGGGACGTGGTTTAGTGATGAACCTGACAGTTTTAAGTTAATGGTTGAACTCAATTATCTTAGATGTATTTTTCAACATAAATGATTCTTTGATTCTGCGATTCTATGCGATGGATATCTGGAAAAAGGTGACTCAGCTTCAGATTGTCAGCTGCCAGACTGTGGTGCCTGAACATGACTGAGTTTCTATAAGCAAATTGCTGGTTTTTCTGCTCAACAGCTCTGTTTCGTGCACTTCTGCCCATTCAGTCTGTTGTGTTGGTTTAGGAGGTTTCACGCTAACTCTCAGTTCTTCAAGACAAAACAGCTGAAGTCCTTCTTTCACCGAAACAACTTCATAGCAAAAATACCTCATGGGTGTAATTTGAAAAATGTTTTCTCTCCTAGAGGTTTTCCTAAACAGCAGACTTGTTTTGTTTTAGTTTTATGAAAAAACAAACAAACAATTTTTGTCTGTTATTTTATTCTTGGAAGTTTTTTTTTCCTTTTAAGCACTAATTTTTGCTTTTCAGACCCTCTGGGGAATCAAAAAAAAAAATGGTTGGAAAAGAATATACATCAAATTTCACAAGACTGAAGGTTTGGGGTAACATGGCTCTGCCTGGAAGCAGGCTGTTCTGCTCTTCCTCTCTGGGAGAAATCTGTTCCTCCTCTAAGTGAGTCACTGGCATGAGGCTTGGGGAAAACAGGCTGCAATTCCGAACTCTATTACAGAAATGGAAGATGGGAATGAGTTAGTTCCTTCATGTGGCAAATTTGAAATGCTTTTCATCAGGTCTCCCAGAGACTGATAGAGCCTGTCTCGCCATCTCTCTCCGTTTCTCAGGTGGAGCTATAGGCAGAAAGCCAGGTAAAAGAGCTTCCCGCCATCCTGACTCCTGCTGAGTATATTGCAGTTTTTCTCCCATCCATTGAGCCAACACAATTACTTCTGCAGACAAGAAATAAATCTGATTACCAACGTGGCCAGCAGATCCCTGTAATTTGCAGCTGTTGCCTGAGTATTTCACACCAGCACCAAGGGAAGGTCTGCTCTCCTGTCAACCACTAACAAACATCACAACTGGCTCTTCAGCCCCAGATCACTCACAAAGCCCCCTCTGCTCCTTCCATTTTTTTTTCACTCTGCAGAACACACTGTATTCATAAATTTTATTTTTATAGGGAGTGTTGCTCAAAAATGTTATGCATGTTTATATTTCTCCATCTCTAACTGAGGTAACTGAAAGCTATTAAATGCCCAAGGCAGCTACATAAAGCAGCTTCTGAGTGTCTTCCTTTCCCAGGCACTGGCTGCTTGCAGATACACATGTATCATCATCAGTGTTCAAGTTTTCCTTGTTTGTGTTTTTTGCGTTCTCAAATCGTCAGTCTCTGAAATGGATTTTAATTGTCTTATTCTTCTTGGTAATGTATTTTTTAATTTGATAGCCTGTCTCCGGAAAGCCCTCCTGGAGCCACTCTTCAAGGATATAATCCTTTCTTGTCCCGGGCATTGCCAGAGACCGTTTGGAGAACACTTTGGGGAGGTCTCTGAAGACAGAACAAGCCTTTTCCTGGAGGTGAACAATTGCTAAACATCACAGTCTGCTCTAAGCTAGAAATAGCCTCCTTCAAAAAATAAGATTTATGATAGCAGAACTAGCTGTAATAGTCCAAAATCATTAAGTGTGGGTAGCCAGGGCTCAGTGTTTGAAATGTCTCCTTGACCCCTTTTTTAATTGGCAGTACAGGCATTCCTGATCCTTCTAGTGCTGCAGAATATGAGCCTTAAACAGCAAAGCAACAGGCTGCAGATAGGTCTTCCCAATCCTTTCTAAAGTACAGCCATAGACAGTTCATATCTCTGTTGTTAACAAGCCACAAAGTCTTCACAGGTATTTGACTACAGGCACTGGGGCTGTGCATCACTGTACCCTCTTGCAGGTATTCTCATGCTGTGATTCATTTGTTCCTTTCTGTCTGTGTCAGATTGTGGTGGTCATAGATTTTTTTGTATATTGCAAAATTTCTTTTCCCACTAAAGTTTTTTTCTGGAAGGAAGTGGCTTGCATGTGATCAAATGCACCACATCTTGTCTATTGTTAGGAAAAGGGCTTTTATAAATACATGGCACATGGTGAAAATTGTTACGATGGGGAGCTGCAGTTCACTCATCCAGTAATGCATTTGGACTGTTCAGTATCAGAGACTGAAATATTTGCTTTTCAATGAGGTCAGATATTTTTAATGTAGATTCTATAGAATGTAGATGATTTGCAAGGTATGTGAACCATTTATACTTCATGGAAATAAGTAGGGCAAAAGAGAGGGCAATTGCTCTATTGCTCTGCCTTCAGTAGTGGAGTTTCTGAACACAAGGGGTCCAATTCTGAGCCAGCTGCAGCTCAGCACTGTTCAAGATCTGCAGAGTGTTATGCTGAAAGGAGTATGGGTGAAGGTTTCCTGATGAAAGGAGTATGAGAAGACAAAAGACATTGCAATGAACTAATTAAAATCGATGCCAGCAGAGAACTCTCTGATGCCTGGGTGGTGAGCAACCAGCGGGTGTCTTCATTACTTAGGCTACTGGTGACAAGCTACATATAAAACTACGGTGTAGCTCGTTTAATTTCAGCTGCAAAGTCTTAGCAAGTCTCTGGAGAGATGGAGTGGGAGGAAAGCCTTTAGATGCTCAGTCTGTCATCTTGGTATTTGGATGAGAAAGAGTGTTCCAGAACTTGGACTCTTATGAGCTTGAAACCTTTTTCTTTAAGAGCAAAACGAATTAATAAAACAGGGTGAACTTTGGTTTAACAAAAAAACAATCACTGTGGCTAACTGCTGCTGTCATAAAGGGTTTGACTTGTATCCCAGTGGAATGCTGTTGATTTCACGCAGTCAGTCTTATTTTGCACTCAGAAATGTGGGATTTCTTCTCTAGCAGTGCCAGTGAGCACCAAGCCACAGGACGGATGGAAAGCAAAGTTATTGGTGTTAATGTCTGCTCTTCAATTTTCTTCTTTAAAGGAATTGCTTGCAAGCTGGAAAAAATATTTCAGCATTAACTGTGAGCTGTTATCAGACTTGTGCAGGTTACAGCTTTTATAGTTAAGGATGCAAAGCAGTGTTCGTTCAAGCACTGACTTCATATCAGAGCTGGGCAAAATTTGTGGACCTATTTCAATGCAAAAATGTATGACATTCTCATTGCTTCTTCATGTTGGCTCATACAGGTGACTTCTGTCAATGAGATTTTGATAGCCCCTGCCTTGGAGGCAAAAAAAAAAGCAGGTATGACATTAGGCTGCAACTCCCTGTTTCACCAGGGAGATGAAGAGGAGGGCTGTGTATTAGCAGAACATCTCTTCATCACATAATTTGGAGAGAAGGTCTACAGCTTTTTTGTCCCTCTCTGATGCTCTGTTAAATGTTCACTCAGCTATGATAGTGAAGAAATAGTGGGAAAAAAGAAGAGGAGCAACAAAAAATAGTAGGAGTTGAGGAAGTATCATTACAGTTCTGCAGGGATGACGTTTTACAAAGGTCAAACTAGTAATCATTGTCCAGATACTTTAATATGGTATGAAGACATTTTTCCATACAAAAAACCCCCATCTTTTTGTTACAAATAAGACACTCAGTAAAAAACATTTGAATGCCATGACAAAATAAAATTTAAAAATACCAAGATACCTCCTTTTATTGACTTACCAAGACTGGAATTTGAAATTGGGTTTATTTTAATATTCTCATCTGAGTTAGTAGAAGAGTTTGAAAGATGGCTTTAATGTAATGTGATTTGCCTCGCCATAAGCAAGTGGGAAGCCTTTGATTTATTTTGAAATTCTTTTTGCTGACTCAGAGTATAAGTAGGGTGAGATGGGAGATATAAAACGCTGTTTTGGGTTTGCAATTACTTTTCTGCTGGCATCTTAATAGATAGAAAAGATATGAGTAGTGCAGGATAGATACACAGAAATTAATTCAATTAATTTTGAAGGAAAAATAAATATGCGGAATTGACCTTAGCTAGCTTTTGACCAACTAGAAGCATAGCTCGTGATAAGATCTTTAAAAATATGCATATTTACTGAATCAGAAATCAATGTTAAATAATTCACATTCCATCTTTATCTTTTTAGAACTATATTAAAGCTATGTTCATTTTCTGAATGAAGTGGTGGTAGAACTGAAAGACAAGGTGTGATAGACAATAATAATTAACCAATTAAGTCCTCTTGCTTTTACTGGGAATAATAAAGCGTGTGTCACCTAAGAGCAAGGTAAGATTAAATTTTTATTGGCTAGAGGGACAAAAAAGGTCTGGAATCTGAAGCAACAGAGATAGTTCTGCATCCTTATTTCACCTCAGTGAACTGCAGGAGATGATAGTTTTGCAAAGCCAAGGTTGCTGCCGAGGCTACATGCACAGCAATCGGGGGAGCAACTACAGTCAAACTCAACCTGGTCCCTGACACATGGTGAGGGAGTCTGGTTATTTGTATTTTCACCTAGCTCATGCAGATAGTAAGAAACGGCCAGTTGTTCCTGTGTACATTTTGCATTTTCTCTCTACTTAGCACGTGTTTGTATAGTGCCTAATAAAAGAAAATAAAATAAAAATAAAAATCAGAGCAATCATTGCAGTTATCTTAATGATTGCAAAGGAGTGCGAAAACAACAGGGAATGAAGAATCCTGAAACACTAGAGCTGTTTGCCATTCTGTTATCTCTAGCAAGAGATAGAGGTTTATTCCTAGGACTTTTCTAGCTGAAATTGCTGGGCTTCCCTATCAAGAGGGTAAAATTGGGCAAATTATGCTTACTGCCAAAGAAGAAGCTTTCCATCTCACAATCTACTAAGCATAAACATGACTCTATTTATTAAGCTTAATCTTTTAAATTAAGTAGCAGAGCACTTCACTACAGGTAAAGAGCCCTGAATAAAGAGGGTAAGACATCTTCAGAAGAGGGAGGATGCATGTCAAGCTTTGCTAAATTACAATGAGGGCAAGTTATTAGCACCTCCGAAATGCAGACGTATACGTGAAAATAAACGCTAGGCAGGTGTTTCCAGAAATAAACACCCTCAGTTACTTTCATAAAGACCTGATGTGGAAGTAGGACTTTCTTTCCCATTTGTCACACTGGCAGACTCTGAGCAGGTTTCATTCTTTTTGACTGTGCATCCAAAAGGCAAGTGTGTAGTCAGCAAAGGGAGGGTGATATACAGGCAACATGTAAATGGGCACTTAAAGCATTGTATCTTTGGTCTGGTTAGTTATGACTTGCATCCAAACACTCCATCTTGATCTTCTCTTTGGCACTGGGGAAGACCAGGTGATGAGAGCTGTTGGCATTCAGTTTATGCTTGGATACATCCTGTCTCATGACTAGCAGCCTGAGCTCCAACAGTTCTACTGACTAGTTCCCTTTGACAGCAATAGCATTGTAGACTGTTAAATCAGGTGTCTGCAACTTAAACTTCTGCTACTGAATTTAGGTGTGATGATAATACCAACTCTGATTTTAACCAGGTGAAGTTAGGTGGCATGCATCTCAGTTTAGCAGAGATGAGTTGAGGTATTTGTCTTTGGTAGGTGCACAGCTCGCAGGATGTACATGAGAACACTTCAGGCTCTGTTGCACAAATCCTCACTACATCCATCTGGGGAAAAGCAGAGTTTAGAACTTTAGTGCTTGCATATTATGAGGGCTCAGTGCTGGAACCAATAACAATTAGCATTTTCACCACTGACCTGGATGACAGACAGAATACAAGTGTCACATGTGTGTAGATGAAACCAAATTAGAGAGAATGGTGGAGAGTAGAACTGTCACTCATGTGGGTCTTGACAAGCTGAAGAAATGGGCTGACAGGAACCTCAAGAAATTCGAGGAAGACAAAGGAAAAGTCCTACACAGACCCTGTGAACCAGTGCAGGCAGAGGGATGACTGACTAAGCAAGAGAAGAGGACTTTGGGGTCCCAGTGGAGCATAAATGAATAATGTATCCTTGAGTCACATAGGGCCAACTACATATTGGGTTATGTTAGCAAGAGGAAAGAGCTCCAGGGAAGCAATTATTGCCTTTCCAGGACACTCCTGGAAGCCTAGTCCACCGGAGAGTGATGTTTCCTAAGAACAATATGAGCTATCTCATTTCACTACTGACTTGGTAGTATAGATGGAGAAAAAAACCCCAACATCCTGTGGTCTGAGCACGTTTTCTGAAGGCCTAGGGCTCAAACCTGCATTTAAGTGTAGTGCATCAGTTAATGGCTTAGCATGGCAATTATTTGTGCAATTTCAAGCATTTGAGCAGCTTTATTAAATTTACTGCTTAAGAGTAAGGATGCTTTAAAGCATTCTGCTAAGCTGGACCTTTAAAAGCTCATGCCTACTCAGCAGTTATCATGGAATTCAGGAGTGTCTCATACAGCGTGCTGCTATTGGAATACCATTACCACAGCTATCTATTAAGTCCTGGACTGTCCATGTGGCTGGTTATCACTGTGTGGGTTTGCTCAGAAGCTATTAAAATTGTTAAAGGGCAGTTTTCTTCCTGCCACTGGCTCAATTATATCTTTGTTTTATGGTCTTCATTAAGAGAACCATGAAGATACATAAACAGAGTAGACAAATTTAATGGTGGTAAAAACAGATACTTGAATATATATCCCTTGAAAAATTTGGTCTATACTCGATTTGATTTATTTTCCACTAAAACAAGTAATAGCTATTAATTAGCACTGATGTAATATGCTAGCAAGGTTATCTTAGATGTTTCTTGAAAATTAAGTTTGTGGCTACATCACAAAAGAAATTCCATTTCACCTTGAAACTTCAGCTAGCAAGTAGTAATGGTTGGTGAATATAAAATGTTACTGCTCTTGCAGACTGTTGACCTGAGCTTTCAGTTACCTGAGAACACTTTGGTGTTACTGAAATTGCCAGTTTGCAAGATTTTTTTGATAAGGCTATCTGTTTTGTTGGCATTATGAAGTCATTTACTGTGAGAAGAGGAAGATGACTTTTCCCCAAAAAATCCCTGTGTTGATGACATGAGCAGGTGATGTTCATGAACCTGATTTGTGTGCTATGCACTACTGTACATGCTCATTTAGTTTTGTTTCCACTCTGCACAAGCATGGAAGCAGGAATAGTGAGTCTGCAATTGGGAAGGTTTATGAATGGGAATGAGAAAAGTTTATTAGGAGAGGTAGCAACTTTTATAATACCAACATACATGCCCCCAAACATGTCTGATTTTGATATTTGACTTTTGTTTGCTTGTGTGTTCCATCTGTATTAGCTGGTTCAGAGAAAGGTATTAACTTGCCTGAGAATGGGAATAAAACATCAGAGCATGGAAACTGTGTAATGACCACTTTTATGGGCAACTGAAAGATTGCTTCCCTCTCTCCATTTCCCCCATTCCTCCCATTCCTAATTTCTTGACCTTAATCCACAGGGTTCCCTGGGGACCTGGGCAGCTGGATAATCAAAATGGCTGGTGAGAGGACACTGGGGTCCTCTGTCAGCCAGGTGACAGAAAAATAAAAACTCGCCTATGAGGAGTCACCCCAATGCCAGAGGATACAGTGAGGGT
This sequence comes from Chiroxiphia lanceolata, assembly GCF_009829145.1. Taxonomy (NCBI): domain Eukaryota; kingdom Metazoa; phylum Chordata; class Aves; order Passeriformes; family Pipridae; genus Chiroxiphia; species Chiroxiphia lanceolata. The sequence goes on along the minus strand of NC_045637.1, from coordinate 8,277,183 downwards.
TTCAAATTGGACTATTCCTAGTATATACCCAACCCATCAGAAATTTCTACAACTATCTTGACTTGTACAAGTATCTCCTTATTAAGTGTCTCCAGGTCGTTGGAAGATTTTTCAGACAGAAAGAATAATATTTGGTTAAATTTATGTGAAGCCTGTGGTAGAGGTGAAAAATAGTAGTATCTGGATATCCAGATCTATTTCTTCAACTCTGTTCTTCTTTCTCTGTATCCTATGATACAGCATAACTTAGTAAAAATTTAAAAAATGAAATATTTGCCTGGCATCCTTGAAAGCTGCTCGAGTTCTGACTTGAGTACCAAAGGACATAAATGTATTTCTAAAGCAGATTTAAAAAAAAAGCCTTGTACATGCACATAGAGACATTGGTCAAAAACTGCCCGGAAGTGGCACTAACTGTCTACCTCTCCTACTACTCCACTAGTAGGGAACTCCACTGGGAAGGGAACTATTTCCAGAACTCCTCTACATCTACCTCCACTACTCTGTGAGTAACAGACTTTGAACAGAAGATTCTGAGAGCTTTGGTTGTCATAGGCAGGTCCAGAGCTGCGTCCTGCCCTCACTGTAAATGCTGCCATCAACCACAAACCTGGAATCAAATCTAAATATTTCCACGAAGAAGGAAGAACTTTCTTGCTTCTTCTACCTTTTACAACACAAAGACTGAATTACATTGCCATTTCTACATTCTGAAATCCAGAAGAAATAACCATAACAACCACCCGCAATAATTCGGGGAGGTTTGGTTGAGATTTTGCTTTGAAACAAAGCAAACAAAAAAATTCCCTGAAGAATATCTGACCTGCAGTGAAAAGGTCCAAACTGTTATTTGGAAATTGAGTATGTAGTTCACTGTTAACAAGAACACTGGATTAAAAAAAGTTGTTTGTCATACAAACAGCATAGAAAATCGGAGGGGGGTTGTTTGTGTTTATTTTTTATTTTAGTTTAAAATAAATTCATTTCAAAACTATTCATTTTGCATTTGAAAGAATGCTTCCTTTGTCTCAAGAAGCTATCCCTAAAATGAATTTTACCAGATGTATAGGGACATTATGGCAAAAAAATGGCTATGAACAGTACATAGAATTGACACATCAATATGAATTTAAGTAGCAGGGTGACTTGTATCGAATTTTTTCTCAGTACAAGGATCAATAATTTGTTTGTTGACAAATTTAAAATTACTGTAAGTGGCAAACAATCTCATTTTCAGTTCTCTGAAAGATGATACTTTCAGTAGACCCGTGACTCCAGGTTTTGAGTGTGTGCATGTTGCATGACCCTTTCAGCCTCAACTCTGCAGGAGCCTGCTGTATTTGGGGTGGTTTTACATTGCCACTCCGTTTTTAAAGCATGTGACGCATGCTGTAGTGCTGGAAGCCTGTCATTCAATTTTGTATCAGGAGTTATCATCATGAAAATATATTGGGGCTGCACATAAATTCATCTGTTCCTTCAAATCCTGAGTTACTCTCTAATGAGACCTCAGGTGATGGCAGTAACTGCAATGCAGTTAGAATGACATTTCTCATAAACAGTGTGCTGTGTCAACATCGGTCAGACTGAAAACACTTAGAAAGCTTTTATTTTCTCTAGAACATACTAAGGGAAAGCATATAGTATTTTATTTTTCCACTGTTCCTGGGTTTGTCTTCATGTCAGCCTTAACTTTATCAAATGCAAAACTTGTTGAGAGTGATTTTAATTCTAAGATTGTCCTCAATCTCTAAGCACCTGTGACAATACTCAAGTGGTTACTGTCTTAATATCCAAGCAGCCTGAATTAGATACAGAGCATAGTACCAACGTGTTATGTATTGCTGGAGAGGAATTTAAACTATTCAAGCGTATAAATTGAAAACTCATTCTGAAGAATTGCTTTACTTTCCTAAAATGAGTATACGGTAAAAACAACCAAGACATTCAGGAGACTTATCATTGGAAATGAATGTAATAATGTAATTCATGCTGTGTAAGGCAGACTTTAGTCTTGATGGATGGTGTTTGGTTGGTATTAAACTCTGATTTGCAGAACAGGAAATTCCTTAAGGAAGCAAAATCTCTTGCCAAAGCAGGCAATGCTAGTGCACAGTGATAAATGGTGTGCCAAATCATTCACTAATAACTTAGACAGTCAGCCAACATAGCCAAACCAGCTGGTTTGAAAGCACCATGAAAGCAATTTACAGACCCCTTCTAAATCTAAAGTGGGACTATATAATTGCCACTTTAATAACAACATCTTTAACTCAAGCTGGTTGTTTGTTGTTTTTTTTTTAAAGAGAAAGAGAGAAAACTCTCACCTGAACTGAGAAGACCTAGTCTTCCTCCTTTGCTTACCAAGCAAACAGTCATCTCCATTTTCTCTTTATGCAGAACAATGTTTTTCAGAGACCAATTTTGCAATACTTAACCAGCTTTTCACACAATATCTCTTTAAGCAATTCACACGAGATTTTCTTGGGTAAAGATGACAAGAAAGAAAATTTAATGAATATTGTGTTCAAGAGACACCCTGTATCTCTGCAAACTCATCTCAGTCTTCCAGCACGTTGGGGCAGACATGTCTCAGATCCATTTATCATCCCTCCTTCAGCAATACCCTCTGTAGAGCCGGAGGTGTGGCAGTGGCTTGTGTAACCATGGGGTTATTTGACACTTACTATGTCTTGGGGATTGCTCTGTTCTTGCCAAAAGCAAGACTGCACAAGTATTGGGTGGTTCCTGGTTACCAATGTCTCAGGACTGGAGGGGTGTAGGCAGCTACAATTTGTGTAAGGATTTATGGAGTCCTGCTCTATGACTGGTCAACACATAGTGTTGACACAGGAGACTAAAACAGCTGTAGCTCCTCTATGTCCATAGGTACCCCCAGAAGAACACAGCTGCTTTTATGTGCTCTATGTACAAAACTCTTTGACAGTGGTGCATGGTAGGAAGGTAGTGAGAATGAGGAAGAGCTAAGTGGTCCAGCAGGGTAAGTCATGGCCTTAGAGGCAATTTGTCCTCTCTGTTGTTTTATGAATAACTTCTGGCCAGATTTCTCCATGACCTTTTCAGGCTCATGGGCTGTGCTTTTTCCAGGCACCCTAATGATTTGATTATTACCCATGTGTAATCCTTCCCCATTTACTTTCTCCCTTTTCTAGTCCTGGAAAACAAACAAAATCCAAACACCGTGGGTAAGGTAGGGTGGCAGTGGGTTAGAGCTGGGAAAGACAAGGAATACCTGAGTATTCATATCCAGCTGCTTCTTCTACCAAGGCAAAAGCCATTACCTCAGCTGAAAAAAGGAATAATACTACTTTCAGATTTAGTAAGCAATGGGAAAGCATCTGCACCTCTGAAAATCCATGTGGCATTCTCTGACAGTAACAACCACAAAGTAGTTTGGAAAAAGAAGACATATTGAATGGATGAGCCTCAGACATGGCCTTTTTTGGGTGTCTTTCCAGGATTTTACATAAGGAAGCCTTTCTGTCTGTGAAACTAATATGTCTTAATTTTAAATCTGTGAAAGAACTGGGGTATTCAATGATTGTTATGAAATGAAAACCAAATAATGTGTCTTTCTACCTGAAATACAACTTCAGTTGTTGGTTCTTTGGGTTTGGGGTTTTTCTCTCCCTCATAATTATGGAAAACTTCAGTGCAGGTATTCAGTATTTCTTTCTGATCTTAAATATATATAGCAAAATTTAACAAGTTTAATTTCAGAAAGTTTGAAATGTCAGAGCTAAAATATATCAATCAAAATTGTTAAAATAGACATTTTCTAAATTACTCACCCTTTAGTTTAATTTCTAAAATCTAGTTAGGCTTGACACTCTCCAAAATATTTATGGGAAAATATTTGACTTAAAAGGGAAGATATATGATGGTGCCAATGTCAATCTTCTGAATTCATGAGCTTTCAGTCAGAGACAATATTGGGCATAGAGCCTTAGCAAGACAATGACAAATTATCCTCATTTCTTATATAGGGAAAGTACAGTTAGGCTTTTGCTCACAAAAGGAGCAGAGCTGTCTGAGACAGTTCTGGGTCAGAAGGCAAAACAAAGGCAACCTTCAAGTTGAGCATGGACTAAGGCCCCTTATAAGGGCAATAGGACTCTTGTAAGAGTGAGCTGAAGCCTATGAGGTTATTCTTTGCTGTTTCAGTTGGTTTAAATACATTTGCTGTAGTGTTTTAGATGCTTAATTTACTATTGTCATGGGACAGACAACAACTGAATTCAAAGAACGGTAAGGATTATTTTTTTTCAATCTCCCTTAAATTTAGACTCTCCTTAAAAAAGAGTTCCTCAGCAACAAAAGCATTGATCTTCACTCAGATTAAGTATAACTATCCTGTTTAATACAGAAATCACCTATCTTATATCTGAAGTTCATAGAATCATAGAACTATAGAACAGCTTGGTTTGGAAGGGACATTAAAGATCATTTAGTTCTAATCCCCCTGACATGGACAACAACACCTTCCGCTAGACCAGGTTGCTCAAAGCCCCATCTGACCTGGTCTTGAACATTTCCAGGGATGGGGCAGCCATAACTTCTCTGGGCAACCTGTTTCGGTGCCTCACCACCCTCGCAGTGAAGAATTTCTTCCTAATATCTAATCTAAACCTGCCCTCTTTCAGTTTGAAGCCATTCCCACTTGTCCTGCACCACATGGTCTTGTAAAAAAAAATCTCTCTCCTTTTCATAGGCTCCCTTCAGGTACTGAAAGGCCACAATTAGGCCACTCCTAAGCCTTCCCTTTCAAGGCTGAACAATCCCAATTCTCTCAGCCTTTCCTCGTAGGTGCTTCACCCCACTAATCATCTTGGTGACCCAAGTTTGTTATGAGGTCTTGAGTTGAAATAATTTTTGGTTAAACAGTCCTTCTAGAATGGTAAAAGGGATGTAAAGTGCTGCCCTCAGGACTTAGGCTTAAATATCTCAACGGTTCTGGTCAGTGCACATCAACAAACTAGGGAAAAATATTACTTAAGGTGACCTTCACTTCCATGCAAGAGATGAACATTCCCAGGAGACATCTATCAGAGCTGAGACAGGCTTCAGAAACGGGGCTTTATTTGGGAGCTCAGTAATAGACAAACAGGTCTGGCTGTCAGGAGGATTCCCCTGAAACCAGTATAAAATTTCCTAACTGATTTACATTGATTCCCTCTGTGCCTTTCTTGCCTCACTGTGTGTAATTCCTCTTTCTTCACAACACATACTTATTGCTGGTCATGTTCCTCATTATTCATGCCCTCCAGGATCACACAAAAAATTGAGCTCCTAATTCCTTCTAAATTTATTTTCCCATCCATTTTTGGTTTTCAATGATTTTTTCCCCCCTAAAGAGACTTCAATACCTTTGCTTCAGATTATGGACAAAAATCATAATGGTAATACTCTTGTTTACACACTGTTTTGGTAGTTTGGGAAAATTTGGGTAGTGGAATGTAACCCTGTACAAGTTTTCTCAGCAAAGAGCGGAACAGGCATGTCAGTTCAGATAATATACCCTTAGTTTCTGATCAACTTTTGCATTTCTTTTGTTTCTTCAAGTGTTACTCTTCACCTTGAGTAAAACAGAGCATTTTATGCTTTTGATATTTTTTTTTAATCTACATTAAAAAACCCGAAACATTGATTTTTGTGCAAGGAAAACATCTGGGTTTTGTAGAATATTCACTTCTGGACAAACACACAAATTCTGAAGTTCTTTGGCTATATAAGTGAAATTTTTCATTATTTTTGACAGAGGGATTAGCAGACACGAGGAGGATAGAATATTCTCCAATAAGTTCTAAGACTCACTTTCATCTGTTTCTAATCTTTGTGAGTTATCTCTCCATTACCTCTGATATATACCCAAGAAGGATTTAGAGTTCTGTGATTATATCCCTACATATGTGATTTCCTTGATCATTAATGACAGCATCGCTATTTTACAGAATTATTCAACAAACCAAATGAATAGACACTTAATCTTCTGGGTTTCAGTGTGACATCTTCAAGACCTGGATATTAAGATTCTACCACCTTGGAGTCTCATAACACTTGGGATTCAAGAGTTTCTCTTTGTAACAACACCCGTACTTCATACCCTGCAGGACACCTGGATTTGACATACTCTCAGACTCTCATATTTCTATTACTTACCTCTTCAACTTGTCATTATAGTAACTCTTGCTCCTCTCTGTAAGCAGATCCCAAGTTAATTAACAATCCTACCTGCAAAGGATCCCACAATGAAGAGAGATGATTTGTGTTGTTGGAAACTTCTCACAATGTAAAATAACCTTGTGTGGTCTTATGCACTAATCTGTAGAACAAATACTTAATATTTCCTCTGACCCTAGATAAAGTTGGTCTCTCGTCTCCAATTTCTCCAAGTAAAGTCTGTTTTGCCCATTACAATAATTGGTGAGTGATCTTCCTTTTCTTGTCTCAACCCACAAGCCTTTGGTTATACTTTCTCTGCATTGCCCACATGAGGAGGGGGGATGATATAGAGGTTTGGTGGGTTCTTGTCTTTCAACCAATGTTAATCCACCACAGAGATAAGCAAAAAAAATTGGAGCAGAAGTTTAACAGTCAATAGTTTTCATCTGGTTTCACCTGGATCCATGTAGTTTTCATTTTCCTCCCTTGTATTTCTAAATAGAAGGTATGATGAGAAATGTAGACCTAGATACAACGTGCCAAGGAATTTGCATTGATTTAAGACCCAAACCCAGCTGGTGTTATTCATATGGATAGAGAACTAGACTCTCCTCTCCAGGGAAGGCCAAAAAGAAAGCTTATCTGTATGTATGCCAGACTTGGAGTTTGATTTAAGCAGGTTGTCAAGTTTGAATCCAGAGGATTGGATCTGCTCTCTAAGAAGCCTTGAAACTTCAGTATTAGTTATTGTATGTTGAAACTGTGAGATTTTTAGTACTGCTGCTGTGTTGCCTCAGTGTAAGTAAAAGCTCATTAGTTTTATAATACAAGTAAATCCTACTCATGCCAGTGCAGTTGATCAAATACCTTGACACCTACACAGCAATAAGGGAAAGCAGAACAAACCATCTGTTTTTAATACCACTTATGGGGGAACTTGGGAACAAAGTGGATGATAAACTTATAGAATCAGGCACTGTGTTTTGCCTGGGTCAGGGCTTGGGTAACAACCAGGTAAATGTTGTTGAACCCAGAGGAATCTGGGACTCAAACAGTATTTTTGTCAAAGTTGGTAGTGTGGCAGCAGACTATTCCATGTATTCCCTGCTTTTTCCAGCCCAGAGTGGTTTGACACACATATCACATACAAATGTTATGACGGACAGTATAAGAAATATTAGGATAAAATTTTAGAAAATGGACTTTCTTTAAACACAGAGAATAGAGATGTTGAGGATCAAGCATCTCAGGATTGGATTTTCTTACACTTTAAATTTTATTGTGGGTTTTTTATACGAATGTTTCCTTCTACAATTTTAATATTAAAATACAATTTTAATGCTAAACAGAAGTCTATGTTTTTATATACCTCATTAAAAAAAGGCATAGATTCCTCTAGCAAGTAACACATCCACCATTGGTCCTGCCTGCCAGTGTTATCAGCCTACCATGTATGAACACAGTCTGCTTCTAAATCATAGCAAAGTCCTGCACGGTCTTCCAGATCTTTAATTAGCATCACAAGCAATGGATGATGTTTAATAAAGGCTTGTCTCTCCTTGATGCAGCCCTGGTATTATTCAGCTGTACAATCTATGGAAGGGCACGATAAACTCAGTGTTGAAAGTCTTGAGTTGCATTCTCACATGGTTTGCATATGATCTGAGAGAGCCACACCACAATCTTAAGCCCCATTTTCCCTATTTATAGCATAGAAGTTAGTTACAATGATGTTAAACTCCTTTATTGAATGCTTTGGGCGAGATTCATCTAACCATTATGTACTTATAAGTGTAATGTCCTCATCAAACCTCATAGAACAGCCAGCAGCACTCTAGTCACTGCAGTCAATGAAGTTTAGAATGATTCACCTGAAAAAAATGTTTCCACCATGGAATGAGAAGAGCCCCCACTAAACTTCTTTAGCTTCAACAATCAGCAATCAACTCTGCTCACACTGTAAATAAAGTCCAAGGTTACTTGCACAGATGAAGACATTTACATAGTATATCTCCACATTCAATTAAAAATCACTGTTTAGGTGATTATATTAGTTATAACAGAGTGAGTAAAAACTTGAAGTTTTGAGCACAGACTCTGGTATGTCTGGACAGTTTGTAGCACACTGAAGGTATAAGTAGAGCTCCCAGGCTCCTGTAATATCTAGTGTTCTGCTTTATGGAGAATTGCCATATTAACTTTTTATAAAGCTTGTTCTAATCACAGCTTGAAATTAGTGCATCTTCTGATATTTGGATCCAAAACCATAGAAAAAATTTGTTGGAAGGGATTTCAGGAGCTTATCTGATCTAATAGTCTATGCACACTGGTGCCAACTCCAAAATTACTCTAGGTTTCCTTGGACCTCCTCCAGTTCAAGTCTTGAATATCTCCAAGGAGAGATATGCCACAACAAGTGTTTCTCAGAATAATTATTATTTCAGTGTTTGACCATGTTCATTTTTACTCTTGTTTTTCCTTATTCTACTCAGAAATTTTTTAGTGCAATCTGTGACCACTTTCCCTCTTCCACTGAGTACCTCTGAGGAAGAGTCTGAATCCATCTTCCCTACATCTAATCATTGTGCACTTGATCTTTCCAAGTCACACTGTAAAATAGGCTTTATTTTCATTTATATATCAAGCATGTTCTTAGTTAAAAATGTTCATATTTTCAAGATAATAAAACAATATGGTGACTGAAAAAAAATAGAAATTTTTCACTGAAAAATACATCTGAATATTTATCAATGAGTTTCAGGTTTCTATTGGAAAGGCACATCTTCCATCAAGACATTTTAAAGACTTTCTGTGTCAGCTTCTACAGGAGGAGTTGCTGATGATAATCATCATTTATGCATTTTCAGCATGGATATTTTGGAAATTACCAAGCACTAAATAATAATTTTGTTCTTTCTGATATTTATGAAAATTAGTAAACTGTGAAATGAAGAACTGGTAATAAGGGTCGTGGTGTCTTCTCCTGTCATCTGCAGAGCTAGACTCAGATGAATCAAATAACAAAGGAAAAGAACTCATGTAATTCTTTTTCGTTATGAATCCTTAGCTGTTGCAAACGAATGGAGCATTCTAAATTACAGATTTAAACTGCCCTGAAAGCATCTTCATTATAAAATGGAAGACAGATAAAATAATATGGCAAAAAGCATGCTTTTTCCACTATATGTAGATGTGTTTTGTGTTGAAAAATATTTCCAAGGCAGTCTCAGTCTTTACCCAGTCTCTCGGTTTTGTTGAGGCTCTCACATTAGTAAATTAAACAAGCTACAACCTTCCTCTGTGGCAAACCTTTCCCATGAAAGGGGGTGGCTGTAACCAATCTGTGTGCTGGGAATGGTCCTTAGCACATCCTGTTTTTCACTTAATTCCAAGCATTGCTGGTTGACCCAGAGAAAATATAGCCTGGAGAACATGCTAGCAACTTGACAAATAATCATGGCCCAGTTCTTGAACCTGAGACCTGTTGTTGTTTACTTGTTATTTTATACACTTCTTTGAGTATTCAGAGAGCTGCCCTTGTCTTCTGACAAGTCCAGAGACATTCGTTTCATTTCCAAGGCTTTCAGAACCGCTCATCCTGATAGACAATCATACTGCAATAGATCATGTGCTTTCTGTGGCTTTCTTTGTCATCACACAAATTGGAAAGCTGTGGTTTAATACACATTCCCTCATTTTGCTGATGCAGCAGACAGCAGGATTTAGAACATGTCAGACCTTCATCACAGCATTACCTGTCAGATAAATCCTTCTGCCAAGACGCACAAGTAACTTTGAACTGAAAACTGAAATAATACAGTATTTTTCTTCATATACAAAGTGCCATGTGTTGCCTTATTTGGGCGAAGTTAAGCTGAAGTTTTTACTAGCCCCCTTCCACAAATATTCTTAAGTCTTCAAACAAATCTGTTTCAACATCGACAAAATAGCAGGAGTGGATGATAAGCAGGTTCTCAGCTACATTGAAATGTGTATTTAGATACTGAAGCTTAAAATGTGCACTGACAGTAATTCTACACACTTGTATGATCACATAAAAAATGTGAAGCCATTAAAAATATATGTGTGATGGATGGGTCAGGAGGTACAGTTCTCTATTGATGGAATTTATTATGTAGATCTTTGCTTTCCCGAAAAAAGTTGGCAACTTCTATTTGATTTCTACTTCACTGTTTGAAAGAATTGTTTTCCTCTGAGCTTTACATTCTTCATATAAGTATTTTTGGAATTAATTCAATGTGTTAGGAGTTTTACACTTGGAAAATCTAAAATGAAGGTAATTGTTCTGAGAATTTGGGTTTTTGGCTTTGGTTTATTTTTGGATTGCAAAGCAGCCTCCAGAGATATTTAGTGCTAATGCTGACCTGTGTGTGACTGCAGTTTATTTAAAATACCACTCTAACTGCAACCTTTTCTATACAGTTACAGCATTGTTTTAAATTCCAAGTGCTTGCCAATAGCTTGGTTATCAATTCTAATAGTTTTTTCTAGAAATTCAGGCTAGAGTGACTGGTCTTTAATCCTCTGGCTCAATTTTTTTAGCCTTTTCAAGAGACTTTCTGCCTGAGCTAGATAATCATGTTCAAATTCATTGACACTGTGGCATGATCATATGTGTGCTGGCTGCTTTTCTTGGAGGTGGGAAGTGCAAATGGCAAGGAAGTATCTGCAAGACGAGAAATCCAGCCTGGAAGGCCTTGGATTACAGGTGTAGCTGAGTGAGCTCCTATCTCTGCAAACAATCCTGGCTACTCATGGAGTTATCTGTAGTGGAGACCTACTCTGGGACTTGCTGCTGACATCTTTCTGCAAAGAAAATTTTCCTAAAGAAACTAGCCCAGCATCATATTCAACCGAGTTAACTTATGTAAATAAAGGCAGCATGATAAAATGTTGAAGTCAGTGTCCAGATGTCAGTACAAGAGTAGGACTAAAGGTCCTGCTTTGAGGATTGGCTCACTCAGCTGCAGAAGAGTGAGCTAGTCATAAAAATAAGATTTGTAATTTATGGACCAGAGACTAAGGAAGGCAAAAATGCCCAAAAACTTCACCAAGGACAAAAGTATTTTTTTCATCCACAAAAGCTTAAAGATGACACCTACTGACTTTAAAACTGCGGATGCCAGAGCCAGTTGTCTAGATCTATAACAGGGATTTTGTGAAATCTTGTTTATCTGGAAAGGCTTCTGTTGTGTAGGAAGCATTAAATCTGCATTTTCCCTCATGTACCCTGTGTGCTCTGTGTTTGTTGATGCTATTAATATAGTAATCATCTTCTCACAGCCTTCAGGGCAGAGGCAGAGGTCTTCCATCACACAATGGTAATTCTCAAATAGGAATGATCAAGATTCAAGAAAACTTCAGAGATGTCACATGGTCAATCTTTTATAGACCTAAATATATTTATTTCTTGAATATAAACTTTTGAATGCAACTAGTTGTACTGGAGCACAAAAAATCTTTTCTTCTGGGCTAATTTCCTGCTTTCTCGTTATTTGGTCTTTACATCTAACAAAACAGAGGTTGGATGCTCTGTTGTATGTGAGCTGGTGCCCAAACATAGGCATAGTTTAAAGCACCCCAGTGTACAAAGGCAAAGGAGTACCTTCAGATTGCAAACCAGGATTTACATCCATGTACATCTGTTATGGGATGAATGGAAAACTGGGATAAAAAGCAGTCCCAAAGCTCCACTATTATTGTTCAGATTTTGTTGGACAAAGTGTTTCATACAGCTCCGTTATCAGAGAAACTTCTAATTAAGAGTACAAGATTTGCTACTTCGTTTTACACAGGTGATCAAAGGTAATTAAGGATCTAGTCCAAAATCTGGATAAGCAGAATGGAACACAGGTCACTGTGTGCAAGGCCATCTATCCTTCCCCAGGCTTCTAAGGCCTTTTTTTTGCTGCTCTCTCGCACACACAGCAGTGCTGCTGATTCAGAGAAGGGACCACAAGTGAGCACAGCCAGCAGGGCTGGGACAGTAATTCCCACAAACAAATGTGATGCACCCAGCTGGGATAGAGGCAAACAGAAAGCTGAGGAAGGGTTAAGGCTTCCTAGTACCCTCACCCCTGTATGAATTTAGCACCCACTTCACAACACATTGGATCCAGCATCTACATAGAGCCCATGTTCCAGGTCTCTGTGACCCCCTGCAAAAGAGTAGACTGTAGATCATGCACATATAACACGGGTCTGAGGCTTGGGAGCCAAGTTAATTATAACTTAGCAGCCAGGGTAAGCTTCAGAAGCATAAAAATCCTTGTGATTGCTTTTCTCTGCACAATTCCTCATCTTTAAAACTGGGATAACACTGACCTTCCTCACACAGGGGTTAAGAGAAATCCATTAATGTTTGTGCAGAGAAATGAAATCCAGAAGGTTAAGTGGTTGTTGTTCATGACAATAATTCATCACACTGGGCATAAAATTAGAGTTCACGGTGACCTTTTCTTTCCTAAAATCTTCTTTTGGGACAGGGTCTAGTATCTCTTCTAAATCTGGAATGCACACATCTATAACAGCAATTCTCTTGAAGGTTTGCAGTGGTAAGAACTAATTAGAACACTTTGCTCTCATTTTTATATTAACAGCCCTCTATTAATCAGATATCAAAGTTCATGCAAATCCTTCAAGGTAAATAAATATTTTTTATTACTAGAATAAAACTGATGATAAATTAATTGTCCCTCATTTCCATAAACGTATCCAAGAGTAGAATGTCTTTCCTAGGTAAGGTAATTACCTACTAAATATTTTCTCATCTTTCTGAAAATGAATGTGAGAGAAAGAGAGAGATAAAGAAATTTACGTATGCACTAGAATGTAGGGAAAAAAATTCCCTTGCATGGCTGGAGGCTTTTACATTGACTTCACTAAAGATTTCTGTATCAGCTAAAAACTTTCAAGTTCATCACTGCAATTATGACTCCTGGCTCCAGCTCTTGTTATAAATGAAGCCTGATTTTTATGTATGCTTTTTCAGAGAGAGGTATGGCTGGTCTTAAAGTTATTGGATTCCTGAGTTACTTGGAAAAACTTCGTACATACATATGTATGCTTACACAAGTTTGCCAAATACTGTCTTTTTTTTCTTTTTTTTTCAAGGGACCAGGGCAGGGGAAGATCATTGAAATTTCTACAAAAAGGCTGTGATACCTGACCATGTTCTTTACATGCCAGAGAACTGAACTGTTGGGTTTACTTACACCCAGAGCTGATGTCTCTCTCAACTACTTCCTTACTCTAAAACACCACCTCAAAACTTTGCTATAAGAAGTGTCTCTGGACTTTCCTAGCTGCAAGATCTTAGTGAAGACAAAAAAATTTGTGGTACTACTTCAGGGTAGGTCACCACAGTTGTAGTTTATTGCAATTAGATACATCAATTTGAAACTGTGTTTGTCCTTTATTAACTCAAATTTAATGATCTTGATTAATAAGTATCTCTTTTTGCACTGAAGACAAACTCTGAGACACTGTGGTATGAGATGGTGAAGCAGGAAGAAATCTGCCCTTTTTAATTAAACAATGGAAGGCAATGATGCATCATGGTGAAAAGGCAAGATCCGAGATCATATTTTGCCTGTGGTCATAATTTCTAGAGCACCTCCATTCACATACTTCTGTTAACAGTTTATGCCACAGGTAAACAACCAATGTTGCCTTTCATTTTGGAACAGGCTGCCCAGGGAAGTGGTGGAATCACCATCCCTGGAAGTGTTCAAAAAACATGCAAATGTAGCACTTGGGGACATAGTTTAGTGGTGAACCTGGCAGTGCTGAGTTAACTGTTGGGCTCAATGATCTCAGAGGTCTTTTCCAACCTTAATGATTCTATGATTTATTTTCTCTGATTTATTGTTTTTCAATGTACTATTCTTGAAAGCGATGACAGAGGAAACAGAAATGCCTGTGTCACCTGTATTAAAGGTACCTATTTCAACAGTCCTGCTGACTGACTGACTGACTGACTGACTGACTGACTTCAGGTATGAATGAGTTGAAAGCATTGTAGGAAAACTGTCTCAATTTGACTTTAATTTTTTTTGCTTTTCTTCAAGTTCAGAAATTTCTGGAATCTCTTAGCTACTCTTAAAATAAGATTAGCCTATAAAAAATTAGAAATTTCAATATCCTGGGCATCAGTTTGACCAATATCTCTCTGTTGATGTTAGAAGATGTATCAAGCAGTTATTCACATATATCAGACAAAAGGATCAAACTCTTTCACACCAGAGACTAACTGTTTTCAGTATTCTCCCTCCTTTTTTAGAAGGAAGGAAGCAATTGCTGGTAGCTGTGGAAGTCATTGAACAAGCTGAGCTCTTTTGGACCTTCTGAAAAATTATCAGAGACAGACAAAGTTCAAGTCAACCATAAAGACAGGGTGTAGCATGTTGACAGAGATAGGAGACAGGACTGGGAGCAAAGCAGGTGATGGTGACACTTCCCCTCTCTTGCTTTTGCTAAAACCAGCCCTAGGGAACTGAGATGAAAGTGAAGTGCCATCTTCTACTGTCTCCTTGCAGCCAATTTTAACATGAGGAGGCACTTTGATGCAGCTTTATTCAGGGAAGGTGACAGACCACTGAAAATTATAGAAGATCAGAGGTTCTGGATGGACAAAAAGCCCCAATTGCGCTTGTGGCTCCCCAGGGCTCTGATATGGAGGGTTGGGCTCTGTCCCTCTCAGCTTTACATGGGTTTTTGGGTGCCTGCATATGGGGAAACCCTACAGAGGTTTCCATCCTGGAAACTCTGGAAATGTGCATGCATTGGAGGGTGTTCATACACATCAAAGTAGATACCTCTGTGGGGTCATTCCTGTTTCTGCATGTGGATATATGGCTACCAGTGCCAAAAAATGTGTTGAAAACTATTCTGAGCCCCAGAAACTTCTCACTGGTAGTAATAAAAATCTTTCTTGGGCAGTAAAATCCACCTGATATCTCTGTGTACTGTCTCTTAGATGAAAGTAGGCAAATGAAATGTTAATTGAATCGCACAAGTGACTACATTGAGGACCAGGGCTGCAGGTGGTTAACAGTATCAGTAGCTACCTGCTACCAATAGAGCTTCTACCTATGGATAATATCTGTAACCACCAGAAAATCAGTTCTCTTTTCTTCTTTTCTTTGTTTGAAACCTCAGGCTGTGTCTGTACTATGAAATTCAGTACTGGCAGGGAACATTAGTGGGTAATGGAAGTAACTGTCACCACTGCTAAATTGCCAGAATAGACCCCAGCATGGTTGTGACCAGGGTTGGAGACACGGACCAGATGGTAGATCAGGTTGATTCCCAACAGGAACCTCAGATGTCACTACCCTGATTTGAATGTTCATAGAGTTCAATAATATGAACCTAAATTTATCCCACATGCACTAGTTTCACACCAGAAGGAGATGCTCAGAGCCTGGAGAGGGATCACAGCTCAGCTGAGGAGCACCTGAAGGGCAGCACAAAGAAATTCCAGCTACTCCAACCAGTAATTTGGCTTCATCTGGAGCACAACTTAAATGTCTCTATCACACACATGAGGAATAAACAAGAGGAGTTAGAGATGTGTGCATGCCTGCAGGACTGTGATCTTATGGGCATCACAGGGATGTGGTGGGATGGCTCTTTTGACTGGAGTGTTGGAGTGGAAGGATACAGGCTCTTTGGGAAGGACAAACGGGGAACATGAGGAGGGGGTGTCACCTCCAGCTGGAGTGCATGGAGCTCTGTCTGGGAATGGAACTTACTGAGAGCTTATGGATCAGGATTAAAGGGAGGGCAGGGAGAGGTGATGGTGTGGTGGCTGTCTGCTGCAGGCCTGGTGACCAGGTGACCAAGAAGACTGAGGGGATGAGACACTGTACAGACAGACGAACTCATGTTCCCAAGACCTTGACCTTGTAGTGGACTTCATCAGAATGATATCTGTTGGAGGGACAACACAGCAGGGTATAAGCTGTCTGGGAGATTCCTGGAATGTATTGATAACAAAATCCTTCTTCAAGGGACAGAGGAGCCAATGATGAGAGGTGCTATGCTAGACCTTATTCTCACCAACAAGGAGGGGCTGTTGGGGAATGTGAAGCTCAAGGGCAGCGTTGGGTGCAATGACCATGAAATAGTGGAGTTCAAGATCCTTAGGGCAGCAAAGGAGGGTGCACAGCGAGCTCATTGCCCTGGACTACAGGGGAGCACACTTTGGCCTCTGCAGCAATCTGCTTGGTAGAGTGCTATGGGATAAAGCCCTGGCAAGAAGAGGAGTCTAAGAAAGCTGGTTAATCTTCAAAAATCACCTCCTCCAGTGCGTAATGGGGCCTACAAGAAGGTTGGAGAGCAACTTCTGACAAGGGCATGTAGAGATAGGACAAGAGAGAATGGATTTAAAACAAAAGAGATTAGATTTAGGATAGATATTAGGAAGAAATTCTTTACTGTAGAGTAGTGAGATACTGGCACAGGTTGCCCACAGAAGCTGTGGATGCTCCATTCCTGAAGGTGTTCAGGGCCAGACTGGATGGGGCTATGAGCAACCTTGTCTAGTGGTAGGTGTCATTGTCCATGGCCAGGGGGTGAAACTACATGATCTTTAAGATTCCTTCCAACCCAAACCATTCTATGATTCTATTAATGTAGGTTTTTCCATAGTCCAGTGCCAGAGAACTATCCAGACAGATTTAACTTCTTAGAATAGATGCAGCTTAAATTTTGGGGGGATGAAATGATAATAACAAAGCAGATAAAGAATTTGTTTTACATAATGTATCAGCAGAGTATGTTGTACATGACTTTAAAATATAATGTGCATTTCACTACTGACAACTATATATCTCATTGTAGAAATCTCACTTTTGTAATTAATGTTGCTTCATTTTCTACAGGGAAATATAGTTTGTGAATGGAAAGAGAAAAACCTTAATGAATCAATGTCAGTGTGTTCAAATGCTTGAAAAGCCTTCTCCTTTTGTGTTAGTGGAAGAAGTGAAAGTTGTGTAAATGACCCAAGCTAGTAATCCTATCACAAACTAACAAGGCCCTGTTTATCATCAAGGTTAAGATAACTGATATAAACCACTTTCAATATTTTGAAACTTTTGATATAAATCACATTTGTTTAAAATTCCTTTTAACATACTGATTTGATAAAACTTATTCTACCTGCCTGTGATTAATTTCCTAATGTAAAACTAGCAACAAGCAGGAAAAAAAAAATCTTTAATCTTAAAAGAGTGTTAAGTTATAATGTTTACTTTCTTGATCAGCATGCTAAGAGTTGTAAGATATGGTTCATATTCTGCTAAGAAACGGGAGATTACTAAAATAATCCTACTCTTTATAGTTTTCTGTCCATCATGAGAGAGCAGTCATTCCATGCTTCACTCACTGCTTGTGTTCAACTGTTTAAATATTAAGGAGTCACAGCAAAAGTGTGTCACCAGCAAAATATATGGCACTCAGGGAAGCTCCCTCAAGGCAGTCTGAAGTCTGGCAGTGTGCAAGCTGCCCCTTTGTAACTGCTGGCAGTGGTCTTTCTTGCGAAATGTGAGATTGCTTAGCTGTGTCTGAGAGGTGAGACAGGGCAGTATCTTGCATGTGACACAGAAGTGGTGAACCCATGGAGGAGAGAAGCAAAAGAGGAGAAATTAAAAGCTGGTTAATGCACCTCAATGATACACCGTTTATTTCAAAACTGGTGTAAGATCAGTCATCTTCCACCAAGTTATACACATGTACTGTGGTAGGGAAGTACTGTTAAAGATAAGTGAGACAAACTTAATGGAAGAAGTGTTCTGGCAGGTATCCTGTTGATTACATGGCACATCCAGACCACTGAAGATGTTGTCAACTGAGTGTTTGCTTTGTGGTAATGGAAAACTTGTCATCTCGAACACAAACCAGGAACTTAGAGGTTTACTAAAGATTCAGATATCACCAGTTTGCATTTTATCTGTTAAATAAAATTTCAGGACTTTGGGGCTTAAGAAAACCTCAGTAATTTTAAATATTTGCTAAAGGAATTCTGGTTCATTCCTCACTTGCTGAATTACTTTTTTCCCTCCCTTCTTAATGTCATCCCTGATTTGCTTTGGTTTGTGGGCTGGCTGTTGAAATGCTCTTATATGGACTTGAAGAATGTGATCTTCTACCAAGTCAAAGGTAAACCTTTCAATTACTTCAGGTAAGCAGACCCTCAGTTGTCACCTGGAGGTGAGAGTACCTCTCAAATCTGTGCCTGGGAAGAAATGAGAATGAAAACATGATTGAATGTCTCTGTTTCTGTCATGAAAGTCACATCTTAAAGGAGCTCAGCAATTGCATTTTACTTGACATTAAGAAAGAGACATTAACACTGTTGAAGTCCAGCCCTGAAGGATTGCTTATTATCAAAACACCATTCCATGTGGAAAGTTTGGAAGTGATTAGATATCTCCTTAATTTCCCATCTTTTCTCTAAATAAATGACTTCCTTTCTTTCTGAAACACAAGGGAAAAATGGTTTAACATTTTTCATCCCAAATTAGGAAATCTGAAGGAAAAGGCAAATTTTCAGCGTTAGACTCATTGCCTTTTACCTCAATCAAATCTTCATTTAAAATGACTGCACTCCATTTTGCTGTAAAACTGTGTGTCTTACAGAAAAAATATGTGCTTGATCTCACTAACAGTTAACTTTGTATACCTGAAGAACCATCAGGTTCTTGTAGGGATGGTGTTTCCTTTGGTCCAGAAGGAAGAGGTTAAGGGTATTAACATAGGTCATAAAGGTGCTTTCTTCCAAGAATCTGTACTAATGAGGCAGTTGTTCCAGACTGATTAGAATTGCAGTCATTACCTCACTCATTTGCCTTTGCAGAAGTGTTATTTTTAATTGGAAGAGACACTTGTGAAACCCCTCATCCCGTTCATTATGAAAGACCATTGTCACAAAGGAAATGGCAGCATGATGTATTCACAGGGCATCATGTGTGCTCCTGCTTTGTGCCAGCTCCATACTTGCCCTTCCAGTGAAGCAGACAGTTTTTTGAACACCCTGGTTGCTCAGTTGAAATGATAGGTGTGTAAGTGATGAGCACAAGGAGCCCTACGTGTCACATCAGCACTGACCCCTTAGCAGGAAAACTGATTATCAATTTTGAAATGCTCTTGAGGATGGTGCCTGCCTCTGGCTGCTGATTCTGTGCTGAAGAGGAAAGAGGAAACTAATGGGAAGGATTAGAGGGCAGGTGATGAATAGCTACTGAAATGGGACCCAGTCTGCACTCCTCCTATTACAGATACAGAAATGATTGTTTGTGCTCTCACAAAGGAGAGTTTTGTCCTGTCTGAGATTCTCAGTCCTACGTGCGTCAGTTTTGCGAAGACACACAGTGCTTTCTGTTGTGTGAGGAATGCATCAGGCAGTCCCCGTGGTGCAAGTTCTGTGGGTAAGCACAGCCAGGTGGAATCAATGCACACAGTGTCCTAAAGATAGGAACCTTGCTTTTGCAATACAGTTTTGAAAGAAATGCTTGGAACCTTGAAGAAATCCTTTGGTGACAGTCAGTGCTGCAGCATCTTGGAGCTCAGTTTTACATTTTGCAGTCCTGCATTCACAAGATGCATTTTACAGATCTGCCTCATATTACCCAGCACTCTCATTCTTTCTGGGCCATCAATTAAATATGTAAAGTTGATGTTCACTTTACTAATTTCAAATTTGAGTGTTCAATCCCTGAAAAGAAGATACGTCAGCCTTGAAGGCGTCTCCAGAAAAAGCCATTCTGCAAAGCTCTGAATCCCACAGTCATACTGAATCCCACTTAATTTGCTTTCCTTTCTCCAGCAAGTTTTCCTACAAAACTAAAGTATTTCAAATATTACTTACCTCCTGCCCTGCCTGAGGGATTTATTTCAGATGTTAGTACACCTAAATACTTAAATAGTTTTGTAGAAAGTAAGCTTACAACTTAACATTCTGGTTTTTGTAACAAACCAATTTTCTAACATCATGTTTTGCTGTGACTTTAAAAATTACTTGCCTTGTTCCAAATTACATTTCATGCCTTTTAATTTTTTTTCATGCCCTTTGGAAGGTTGCTATCCTTACTCCTCCTTTTAAGAGAGAATCCAGAATCCACCAAATCGGTGGAAAGTTCAGCAGAGAATGAATTAAAACCTTAGAATATTATTGAAAGCTCATCTATCTAGAAACACCCTTAGTAAAGAGATAAAGAAGATGCATTCTGAGACTTTGCATTCTGAGACTTTTATAAAACATACAGGCAGATACAATGGTATGGATTGTATTGATGTGATATGTATGCTTTTCATCAACTGTGATAAAATACCTTTATCAACATCTCTTGCTGTTCTTTTTCACATAACTATGGCACATTCGGAGGGTAAATCCTTTCTTTATTTTGAGATACCACAAACTGTCTATTACACTGGATGCCAAAAAAAAATAAGTGAAGAATAGATAACCTTAGGAAAACTGGTAGCTCCAGAGGACTTCTTTCTCTAAAACTAGGACCTGGGATGAATCTTCTCTTTTGAGAATTTGATCATTTCCTCTGAGTGTGAAGAGCTGATATGTTTTTTTTTCACAGACTTCTGATTAGACTGGGGTCAATATCTGTCTGAGATGACAGAATTTCTATATATACCTGTTCACACACAAATAGCTACTTGAGAGGCAAGTTTGTAAGTTCATTTCATAGCTAATGGAGGTCTCACCTAGATTCCACTGCTGAGATGGAGGCATCTCATTCCATGACAGATGTCCTACTGGCTCCCTCCTACCAATTCAAGCACATCCCATGTACTGTTAATCACATGAAGATGCCTCAGAGATTTTACAGCATTTGGAATAACTGAGTGGAGGTTAGGTGGAATACCCTAAAGATCCAAAAATAGTACCAGATTCTTACCTTTAAGAAAATTCAGCATTGAGTGGAAGAGGAGCTATGTCTGGATCACAAGTGATAGGACTTGTCTGGTTTATTATTACCTTCTTGTCACATCTTGGGTGACTGGAATGCCTTTTCCATCTATCTGTTCCTGCAGAAAGGCATAGTTCTCCCATAGCTCCTCATGAGGCTACATTTGAACAAATTAATGTGCCCTTTATGTTTAAATATCTTAATTCAAAGCTGAGTCCTATCACTTGGTGCTCTCTAGATTTCAGAAGGCTAAATTAGAAGAAAATTAATTCCTGCTGTTGTGATAGATTTCTGTTCTGGAAATATTACAGAATAGAAATCAAAACAGAAATTATTACCTCTGTGATGGCTTCAAGGTGACTGTCAATGCAATCTCTACCTGCATGCTAATTTCTGTCAGATAATTTCTAACAGACAAGCCTAGACCACTAAAGGAGACCTTTCATGTACCAAAATTAGATGAGATGAACCCAGTCTCACAGGTCTATTAAGAAGTCATACCTACTTGAGGAGTATCCTAATTACCACTTGGAATCACTGTGTGTGCACTGTGTCTAATAAATATGCATCAGTAGGACAGAGCATAAATACTCCTCACAGTGCAGTTTTGCTAAATTATTTTAATTACATTTGCAAACATATGTACTGGGAAGTAAATGTCTACCAACTGATAGTTCAGTTGTGCTTCTAAGATTTTCATGCTGTCCTGTTGTGTCCCTATCTAGTATCCCTTACCCAGGACCTTTTCTTGATGACCTAAAAATATTTAAAACCTTTTTCATAACTAATGGTCTTGTTTAGGTATGGTTTAAAGGAACAATTCTCTTCCAAACACTGGATTATTTTGTGTTAGTAATGAAGGGAGAATAATTTGTCATCTGCGCAGTACCAGTATGCAAGTCTTTCCTTCGTCTGTGAGTCATTTTCTGTTACTGTTTGAAAATAAATGTTGGAAGGAGACTGAGGAATGTAATGAACCTTCTAGGATTCCAGAAATACAGAAAACCTAAAGGCATGTGCATTCCTTAAAGTTTTAACCCTTTTGATTCATTATTCTCAAATAACTCACACACTTCTTTGGAAAAAGGAGTAGCAATTTGTGGTCAAGAATGAGAAAAGAAATCTAAGATCAATATTTATTTTATCACCCAGTATCATATCCTGGCCTGAGCACAGACCAGACTGGATCTAGAATGTGACTTCAAGCAGCTGCATTTATAGACAGCCTTTGGCAAACTTCTCCATAAACTTATTCAGGAAAGGTGGACTTAGCTTTGGAGTAATTGTCTATATAATGTCAGTAGGATGGGTCTCTGAAAAATTGGAGAGACTCTGTAATTTTTAAGAAGGAAGAGAAAAATCCTTCTCTGCAGGAATACCTGGCTGTTTGAGTCTAGATGGACCTATTAGCAAGAGCATGTGTTGTTGTAATCCCAGTTCTTGAGTCCACGTTCCTATCAGAAACCCAGGTTATTTAGTCGATACAGTTGGGCCCAGAATTTAAGCAAGCTTCAAAAATATGTCCAAAAAGGATCCTTTTAGCCAAGTACAATAGTAATTCTTTGACATTCTTGCTATTCTGTTCTGGTACACACCATGCATACCAAGGCCCTTCATCTACGAAGGAAATGGCAAATTCAGTTGAATACCATGAAGCGTATTTGCCAACATGAAGAATTCAATCAGGCTTATACTTAAAAAAAAAAAAAAATTAATTTAGCTGCAAAAAGGCTGGCTGGTACCATAGGGCTGTGTCAGAGCCCCACAGCCTGGTGACAAGATCTGCTGATGGTTAAAACTAAACTGGCAACTGTTAGTAAAAACTAAATTGGTAATTGAGTTTTCAGCCAACTTGTACTGGAGTTCTTGGTGAAAGCTTAGTTCTTATCAGTGTGTGCATTTTCTTTAATTGTGTTTTTATCAAACTGATACAAAACCATTGGAAAACACTGAAAAATCCCATAAATCAGGACTTGGACTTTTTCCAGCTGTGGCCTAGGATCAGTTCATTTCAGTAGAATAAAGGTTTAGTCTCTCTCATAGGTTGTTGACTCACAACATGAAGGTGCCAATTGATACTCATTGACTAGGAAGGTAATTTAGAGAAATAATTTTGACCTGACATCTAATCCTAGTGATGGATGCTCCCTCCCTGTAGAACCCAATTAATCTATGGATTTAAAAATATTGTCTAAGAAGTTTCACAATTCTCCCACCCACCAGCAAGGACAGATTATCTAAGGGTTAGTAAACAAGCACAAATTTCAGTAGAGCAATTCCTTAGTGAAATTTTCCTGGAGGAAAATTTATTATCTTCACAGCAGGCATAGGAATTGATGTACTTTTTATGAATGAAAAGAATCTATTTCAAAATATCTCTAAAGCCATGCATGGTTAGGTACTTTTTTCACTTTGTCCTGGTGAATTACAACATCACTTGTTTCTTTAGGAAAGAAGACACCTTGCCATAAAGACAGGTATTTCTTTTTGGTAAGAATTCTATACAAAAAGAGTAAAATGTTTATTGACAGACGGAGTACACTTCTTCAGTCTGAGTGTGGATGATAAAATATCCATTTTGTCTTGGTTGTACTATGCAGGAATTAATCAGAGTTCTATAATTCTCTTGAAGCACTATTTTTTTCAACCAGAGTGTAACTTCAAATGCTAAAATATTTTTTTATACTATAAAATCTTAACTGATTAGGTGGACCTTCCCTATGCCCCTTCATGGTGTACCTCAGGGCTGGGTTTCCTGTGTTAAACAAAGCCCTTCCCTTGCTTTGGCATCAGTCAATGCACTCAACTCTACTATTTAAACAAGCATAGCCATGAAGCTGCAGAGGTCTTTCCTGAATCATTTAGTGATAATTAATCTCAGAGGCATGTATTGCACCTCCAGAACATTTGAGAACAGACTAGTTGTAGTTATTTAACATTATAGCCAGACAACCGAGACATATATCCTTCCTTCTCTCTGGAACATTTTCCTCTAATCATTAGTTTAATGATTTATTATTAATGACTTATGATATTCACAAGCTCAAACCTAGCTCCCCATTGACGCTGTATCTCATCATCACTGCTTCCAACCCTGTATTTGTGTGATTTCAGGGTGGAAAATCAGAGAGAGACAGAGGAAGAGAAAAAGAGAGAGATTCTATTTAGTTGTAGATAGATAATAAAAATATGTATGTTTGTATGCAGAAGTAAATATACATGCACCTACATATACAAATATTAATTTTTAAAATTTTAAATTTCAAAAAGCTCTGCTTTCTTTAAAAGTTTAAATAAATAATGTAATCTGTGAACAATGGTACCACTTTTCAATGGTTCTCTTAACTAATATTAAATGTAACTGAAGGCATGGGAACACACCAAGGCCATTATTACTGTATCTGAACATCTGTTGTTGTATCAGCTTTTGGGTATCATTAATTTCTAACTTAGAGATTACAAAACATTACATTATTTTTAATGGCTCATCAAAATTATGGGCAATTGTTGTAAACATATCTGCTCTCCCAGGAGTGTAAGCACATCATGGTTTACACAGTCATCAAGGTAACAGAGTACTACAAAAATTTCAAAGGAGAATAAGGTTGATCTCCATATACCTGAAGAGTTCTTTCCACAGGGGGAAGAGAACGGAAGAAAAATGTTTTAAGTCTATCTCCTTTGACCAGCTTATTTAAGTCATTACCCTTGTAGGCTCTGTTGTAAATTAGATGTATTTAACAGTGACAAAATAGTCTTCTTTAATTTGATTTTCCCAAGTTCAACTTGGCCTCTGAACTGTTAAGGAAATCCAAGAAACCTGTAAAATTTGCACAAAGCTACCTGAAGTGAGGTTCATCTTACACACACATAATGGTGCTGGCCCTGTGAATCTAAGGTACAACTTTTAGAGCTCACAGTGCTTACAGAAGGCTTGAATAAAACATCCTAAGTACTCATGTGTCTACTGGTATATCACATTTACAGCTGTTAATCATGAATTTCAACAAGACGAGTGCAAGATCCTGTAATTGGGTTGAGACAGTCCCAAGTACAAGTACAGACTGGGTGGAGAACAGATTGAGAGCAGTGCTGAGGAGAAGAACTTGGGGGTGTTGGTGGATGAAAAGCTGGACATGGCTCCATAATATGCTCTCACAGCACAGAAAGCCAACTGTGTCCTGGGCTGCATCAAAAGCAGCATGGGCAGCGGGTCAAGGGAGGGGATTCTCCTCCTCTGCTCTACTCTTCTGAGACACCCACCTGGAGTACCGTGTCAATCTGGGGTCCCCCAATGTAAGAAGGGCATATGGACTTGTGGGAGCAAGTCCAGAGGAAGCCACAAAGATGATCAGGGGGCGGGAGAACCTCTCCTGTGAAGAGAGGCTGAGAAGTTGGAGTTGTTCAGCCTGGAGAAGAGAAGGTTTTCAGGAGAAAAAGGTTTACAAGAGAGCTGGAGCGGGACTTTTGACAAGGGCTGGTAGTGACAGGACAAGGGGTAATGGCTTTAAACTAAAAGAGAGTAGCTTTAGTTTAGATATAAGGAAGAAATCCTTTACTATGAGAGTGGTGAGGCACCAGAACAGATTGCCTAGAGAAACTGTGGCTGCCTCATTCCTGGAAGTGTTCAAGGTCTGGTTGAATGGGCCTTTGAGCAAGGTGTCTGTGCTCACAGTGGGAGAGTTGGAACAACATGATCTTTAAGGTCCCTTCCAATCCAAACCATTCTATTAGCTCTGCACTTGGCTTTCCGGTGAGCTATTGCATGTTGGATATGACACTTAGGGACAAGGTTTGATAATGGTTGGATTTAATTATCTTCTGTTTCTAAGATTCGGGATGAGGTCCAAGCGATAGGAATATGTTTTGCATTATTGGGTCTAACATTTATCTTCAGTGTCAGACTG
Source organism: Chiroxiphia lanceolata (assembly GCF_009829145.1). Taxonomy (NCBI): domain Eukaryota; kingdom Metazoa; phylum Chordata; class Aves; order Passeriformes; family Pipridae; genus Chiroxiphia; species Chiroxiphia lanceolata. The sequence goes on along the minus strand of NC_045637.1, from coordinate 8,251,145 downwards.
TGAAATCATGTAAGGCTCCAACCCATTATTTTTTGAACTTCGAAGTGGACAGAGAGCTGTGCAACCCATACACGTGCTGGCCTGCACCATTCAGGGCTGGAACTCTTGCTCAGGCACTGCCCACAAAACCAAAACATGCATATGTCTTCTCTACTCTTTAATAATTTCTCTGTCTTTTCTCTTCATCCTCCTTATATTTCCCAATTTTCTCTCCCCTCTGTCCTCAGTTCTGGCAGAATGACGTATCTCCCTGTGATTGTGTACCATACAGGCTCCTCACCTGGCTCACTCCACTGTCTATCCACAACATTTCTGAGTGAGAAAATTGCATTGAGTCTGTTTCTATTATTTTCTGAGAAACAAGACTTTAAAGATTTTCTATGAGTGATTAAGTTACACTGACAACAAGATGAATTTCTAGAGTTTACTTGTTTTCTCACAAGCTAAAAACAATATTTAAGACTCCTGAAAATGGTAAACAGTTCGAGTGAAACAGGGTAACCTAAACCCAACATTACAACTATCTGTAGGAAACCCGCAGATACTCTGAGAGAAGTCTCCTGGGGTAAGGCCACCTGAACACCAAATAGAAAGAAAACAGACTTATAGTTTTATATTCTAATTTAGTCTGTGGTTTTTTTGGCAGCTCTCCCTCTTTCTCTCTGTAAGGTCTAAAGGAGAATCACTTTATCACAGAACCATAGAATCGTAGAAGGGTTTAAGCTGGAAGGGACCTTAAAGGTCATATAGTTCCAACCCCCTGCCACAGGCAAGGATGCCACTCATTAGATCAGTTTGTGCAGAGCTACATTCAACCTGGACTAAAACACTCCAGGGATGGGCATCCACAACTTCTCTGAGCAATGTGTTGCAGTGCCTCACCACCTTCATAGTAAAGAATTTTTTCCTAATATCTAGTTAAACCTACCCTTTTCACTTTGAAACCATTCCCCTTTGTCCTGTCACTACATGCCTTTGTAAAATCATGACTTTTCTGAATGCTCGTTGTGCTCATTAGTGACTGAATTTTGCTTCTGCTGCTTGTTTTACTGCTGTACTTGACAGGCTCCTGTGCCTGCTATGGGGCTTGCTTGCCTTACTGTAAATTAGAGTTGAAGGGACTGTGGATGTGGTGGAGAATGTGCTGGGATAGTTAATTTTCTTCATAGTAGATAATATGGGGCTACATTCTGGATTTATGCTGGAAACAAAGTTGGTAGTACAATGTTTTAGTTATTGCTGAGTAGTGTTTACACAGAGCCAAGGACTTTTTTGCTCCTCACTCAACCTCCTGGTGAGGAGGCTGAGGGGGAACAAGAAATTGGAAGGAACGGGACACAACCAGGACAGCTGACCCCAACTGACCCAAGGGATATCCCAGAGAATATGGTATCATGCTCAGCATATAAAGCTGGGGAAGAAGAACGAGGAGGACATTCAGAGGGATGATGTTTGTCTTCCCAAGTCATAGTTATGTGTGATGAAGTCCTGCTTCCCTGGAGGTGGCTGAACACCTGCCTATCCACGGGAATTGGTGAATGAATTCCTTGTTTTGTTTTATTTATGTGCACAGCTTTTGCTTTACATATTAAACTGCCTTTATATCAACCCACAAGCTTTTACACTTTTGTTTTTCTGATTGTCTCTCCCATCCCATCATAGGGGGAGCGAGTGGCTGTGTGGGGCTCAGTTGCCAACCAGGGTTAAACAATGACACTGAATGCTCAAGTAAGTACAAACTACTGTGGGACAGACATCTCTGAAGAAATCTTTTTTTTTTTTTTTTGCCTGTCAAGTGTTGTACTGCCTGTTACAAAAACAGCTCATGTTGAACTAGACTGAGGTTTACCATTACTAAGCCTTGGAGCTTGAAAGAGGACTTTGGTACTTCTCACAACAGGAATTGGATTAAAAGAACGTATTTCTCTTTTATTTTATGGCAGCTTACTTTCTAGTAATGCAAATAGTTCAAGAGCAAGTGCCTTCTTGGGAATATGGTGAAGGTTGGTACACACTGGGTTTTCTAAGCTAGGACTCAATGGAGAAAGGTAATGAAAACAGAGGGCTGCTTTAGAAATTCTCATCAGAATTTCTTATCACTCACCTGCATCAATTGGACCAGTGAGAGCCCAGTTCTGGGTTTATCAGTACAAGAGGGACATGGAACTCTTGCAGTGAGCCCAGCATAAGGCTACAAAGGTAATTAGGGGATGGAAGCCCTTTGCTTATGAGGAAAGAGATCTGATGATGTCCATCTTGCCATTTTATTCCTAACACTTGGATCTTCTCTGCAGGTTCCTTGACCTCACTTTGTTTAATGACGAAACTGGCTTTCAGAGAGATATGGACTATTTTCTCCCATTTCTCAAAAACCTCTTCTCCTGTGTTGCCCCATAGGCTGATGTCATCAAAATACTGCAGGTGTTGTGGAGCTCCACTGTGTTCAAGTACGGTCTGGATCAGTCCATGGTGAATGGTAGGACTGTGTTTCCCGCCCTCAGGAAGTTGATTCCAGGTGTATTGAACACTCCTGCAAGAGAAAGAAAACTGCGGCTTGTACTCTGCTGCCAAAGAGACAGAGAAAAATGCATAAATAATAACTGTGGCCCCACTTGTTTACCTTTGACTCAGTTCCCACTGAAGTTCCGGCATGGCCAGCACGGCAGCACTCAGCAGTGTGACTTCATCCAGGCCGTGTCAGCCTCCACTCTCCATTAGGCTTTCCCACTTGCCATATGGGACTGTCAAAGGGTGAATGAGTCCTGCTGACTTGGCTCACCAGTTGATTAATCAGCTTATGGATGGGAATCAGCTTGGTGCAATATTGTTGCCAGTGCCCTGCTGTGGTAGTGACTGGCACCCGTTATTCTTTGACTCTGAGTAACCCCACAACAGAAGGGTCCTCTGAGAGACCACAAAAGGCAGACATCTGTTTAATTTTCTCCATCTCCAGAGTAGCTATATCAAAAGTGATATAGAGTCCTTGAAATACCCTCTCTTAAGATAGACTGTGCCAAGGTTGCATGGAGCCTCTGGGCCAGTGACAATGGGGTGCTTCTGACACTCGTTCACAGTTAGATTGATTTCAGCTTCCAACAGTCAGATGCTGGGATCCCTCATCACTCCGGATATATGGATGGTATCTGCCCCATCATAGACAGATGGCATTAGGATGCACTATGCACCTGTGTCCATTACAGTCTTACATGCAGTAAGTGGTTACTATTTCATTTGAGTTCTGCTTTTTCCTCCTCATCTTCTTGTGACAGTCCTGTTTCAGAGTAACTTACCTCATCCGCTTCTTGCTCCTTCACCTTCTTAGTAGGAGTCACTTCCTTTACTAAACAAGCTGACTTTTGCACCCAGCATTTCTTCTTGTGTTTAGGGGCAACTGATGACCAACATGGGCTGTTTCTCTGGTTCATCTGCAGTGCCTATTGTGGGGGTTGGAAAAGTCACAGTACCTGTCATTTTGTCATCACATTCGGAGACCTTCTTTTCTCCCCAAGGGTACCAAGTAGTGTTGAACACGGCTTGGTGAGCATGGACCAGGCTCCAGCACACTGCAGTGGTTTGTGCCTCTCTGGAATTGCCAGGATGACAGCTTACTTTTTGCAAATATAAGTTTTTCAAAATTCTGCCCTTGTTCAGGGGTGAAGTTATAAAGCATTGAGTGTGTTCACCGTCCTACACACTTGCCCACACTACACCACACGTAACTATGCAGCCTTGGGGAAGATCTGTGTTACACACTTACACAGTTTTTTAAACTTAAACAAGAACCGCGATACATATACATGTTGGTTTGAACATCCCAAGAATATTCAAAAAGCTCAAAAGCTATTTTAACTGGCCTACAGGAGAAGAGGAAGGTGAAGGAGCAGAGACAGGAAAGTGTCCCTACTTTTTTTTCCCATAGACTTGCTCTCTGAGGAGTAAAGGTAAAGAATGTAATTATTAATAGTTCCTGAGAGATGGTTCCCAAAGAAGGGAGATGACAGCAATGCTAAGTACAAATACTAGATTAGTCTCATGACCAGTAATTTTATCATATCATAAGCCAGTGTTACACAGTATGGGAAAATGATAACTTTAATCCAGCCCCCAGAGATGATAAACAGCACAACAGGGAACATACATAACAAGTGAGGTGTAGATAATGCAACCCTGAGAAAAGCACAAGCACTAACAGAAAATAAATCAACTGTGTGACCAGTAACTATTAAACTAATACAATAAATGCTTATAGCAAATTTCTCTTAACATGGTCTGGTCAGATCTGCCATTACCTCAACCCTTCGTGCTCCCCATTGGGCCCCAAAAAAGGACTGTCATTGTTTAACCCAGTAGATAATTAAACACCACACACCACTGCTCCCTCTCTTCCCCTTGGTGGGAAGGGGGGAGAGAACCAGAAAAAAAGTAAAACTCGTGGATTGAGATAGAGCTTAATAGGACAGAACAGGAATGGAAAAATAATATAACAGAAGATAAAAGAATGTACAAAACAAGTGATGCAGAATGCAATTGCTCACCTGCTGACTGGTGCCCAGACAGTCCTTGAGCACTGATCAGCCCCTCCCAGCCAACTTCCCCCAGTCTTATTGTTGGCATGATGCCATATGGTATGGGATATCCCTTTGGCAAGTTGGGGTCAGCTGTCTTGACTGTGTCCCTTCCCAGCTTCTTGTACACTCCCAAGCTCCTCGTTGCCAGGGTAGTATGAGAAGCTGAAAAGTCCTTGATTTAGTGTAAACACTGATGTTGTTTTTATATTTTAATTCCTAAAAATTGATCAATTTTCTGTTTGTCTTATATTCATTTACTTATTTCTGGCTTCCTAGGGGATAGGGCTGAATGGGTATGCCAGGAAGAATGAAAGAATTTTATTCCTGAAGGGAATCCCTTTTTACAAAATTTATCATTTAAGACAAGCTACCATTGTGTGGTTTTTTTGTATTGTGTTTACTGACCTAGACATAAAATTGTGTAAGAAACTTTTCCCTTCTTCTGTCATATCCATTGAAGTCACACACATGTGCAGGCATACACTCAAACAGGGCAATTTCTTTTCAAAGGTGCTTAGACAGAATCTGAATATCTTACAGTCCAGGATGTATTTATCTGCACAACCCTCTGTGAAACTACTTAGTGCTATTATCTCTCCTTTCTCCCTCAATGGAAAGACAGTGCCCGTCCCACCAGAATATGTTGTAGGTACTAGCTTTGAGCTCTTTGTCTCTCTGTTGACCCACAAGAGCATCTAAAAAGCCACATTAAATTAGCTACCCAATTTCTGAAAGGCTAAAATTACGTGAGAGGACTCCCACTCACTGTTACTTTATAAACTGTATAAACTCATGTAGGAAGACTCTAATAAACTCTGATTTCCTCTGCTGTAGGTTAATGATTTAGCCACTAAATTACCTTCATTCTTTTTTTAGTATCTGACCTTGGATAGCATCTCTGGATTTTAGCACATTATAAATATTAAACATTATCAATATCCTTTTTTTGTATTGAAAAAATCTATAGACCTTTCAAAAGGTAGTCGACAGGTAATAAAATCTGGGCTAAATGAACCTAGCCATACTCTGCTTTTGATAATACAGTAAGGCAAACCTATCTCCATAGATTCATAGGATCACAGGATGATTCATATTGGAAGGGCTACTCTAGCCCAAACTGCTGACCAAAGCAGGGTCAGCTATGGTCTATGGTTCAGACAAGACTGTTCACGGATTTATGTAGTTTGGTCTTGAAAACCTCCAAGAATGGAGACTTCATGGTTCTGTTCAGAAATTCTGACCAGTAACAATCACTGCCTTTTTATAGACAAATTAGCCAAAGCTGCATCAGAAACAGCACAACTAACCAATTCTGTTTGCATAGTGATTCGTGTCCCCTGTACCCTAAATCCTCCCTGGTCCAACAGTTCCACCTTCCCTCCCATTTCCAGAGCAGACCAGGGTGGTATGAGCTGGGCCGTGGCCAATGCAGATGTGCAGGTTGGCTCTGTGTGCTCATGGCACATCTGGCTGCTGCCAGGCACTACCTATAATTCCCGACTCCTTTGCTCCATCTCACTGAGCTCTAATTCAAATCTTTCTATTCTACTCAGCTCCCAATTTCTGCACAACCTTAGGAATATAATATCTTTCAGACCTCTAGCCTTCTCCAAATTTGGTTGAAATTGGCTAGTAGTTTCAAAATTTAGGGAGAAGCCGAGACACTGATAGATAGAATGCAGGAATACATAAAGGTTCATTTCCTTAGGAAACAAGTCTGAAAATCCAATTATTGCATGATTTCTGTACGAGACTCCAGAACCTTGAAGCTGAGAAAATTTAGCAAGCAGAATCTTTCCTCAAACAAGCAGGCATTTAAAGTTTTTGGAACTAAAATGACATAATTTCCATCACAAATTTTTCTCTCAGCGGCATAGTAGTTAAATCAGTTTTTGCTGTTACGCAAAGACATTAATCCTATTTTAAATGCCTGTAGGCTTTTTAATCCAGCATCCCCAGTGTGATTACAGTAATTAAGTATGCCATGTAATGCTCCAATGAGCAAAGTATGATTTGTGGGTGTTACAATCGGGGTGTAACAGTGGGGAAAGGTAATATCTTTTATGAGACTAACTGATACTGTTGGGGGCTAAATCAAAGCTTTCAGCCACACAATTTTTTTCCCTTTTTTTTTTTTTCAGGTTTTTCACCTAGTTTAACAGTGACTGTGTGCTTCACACCTTTCTGAAATAATATCCATGTCTTTCCTAATGTTCAGAACCACTATGCTTAAAGATAGGAAAGACATGTTGAAAGCAATACAGCATTAAATGGTAGAAATACTAGAAGGAAAAGGATAAAATACGCACAGTCCTCTGTTCTCCAGGCTTCACAATGATCTAAGGATGCAAAGATAACTGCTGTGGACAATATGAAATTGCAGACAAAATATAATAAGGTTGAGTTAGAAATTACAGGTCTATTGAAGATATCTCATCTATTTAAAAAGAAGTCACATATTTTCCAGGTGAGTTGGGCAGAAGAACTAGTTTGCTTTTACTGCAAATTGAAAAGGAGAGGGAGAAGTTTAAAGAAAACTTAAAAGAGAACCTAAAGAGAAAAAGAGAGCTACTCTGTTAGAATTATGATGATCACAAGTATCTAATCAATAGAAAATACTTAGATTATTTTCAAACATAATGTTGCAAGTTTAATTCCTGTGTTCCGCATTTCAAAGGAATCAAAAACTACCTTAACTTAAATTTTCAATGACATCCTTGAACCCAAAAGTAAAATTAAAATATAAGTAAAAACTAAAAGAAAACACTAATTTAATTTTTAATAAAAATTAGAAATTAACAAAAAAAACAGTAACAAGTCTTTTTTACATTTTCGAGTAAAATATATATTGTTTTTTAGATACTGGTAGTCAGTCCTAGGGTTTCACTAGGAGGAAATCACTATTTCTGGATGATTTGATGACTGAGGACAGCCAGTCCACTATCAGAGGCTCTATTTCAGGTGGGCAAGTCAGGCTGCCTTCCAGAGAGGAAAAACAGTTGCTGGGCAAATACTGCTGGGCAGTATTTCATATGTGTTCTGTTCCTCAGTAACTTTGGATGGGAACAAGGCAACATGCTATAACCAGCTGGATGTTCCTTGTACTTCCAGTGGTTATTCCCTGGCCAAATTAGTGGATGTGTCTGGGCAGATATTCAGGCTACAGTTGACAGATAATGGCCTCCTTCATTGGAAACCAGGGCAGTGGAAGGAGATGGTACAATCCTGGGTTTTAGTCTGACTTGATGTTATGACATGGAACCAATGATCCATAACTGCTACATCCCCAGTGTCTAAGCCACTGCAGAAGGGCCAAGCCATTGTTACGCTCGTGAAAGCATCTTCTCTTTCCCTTATACCTGTCCGGTCTTCATTTTTCCTGATTTGAATTCCAATTTATCTGTTCTTATGAACTCATGACCCTTTTTGAGCACATTATGGTGGCCTGAGGAAAGAGTGGAGGTGTCATGAAGGACAAAGAAGGCAAATGATTGGGTGGAAGACACAAATGGGATCCCCTTTTTGATGTCCATGCCAGCTAAAGAAGTTCACAGAAATATGATGTCAGTTCTCAGCAGGAGCTGAAAATTACCAACTCATAAAGCCATCTGCTGAGCTGCTCCTGTGTTTGTTCTGCAGTCAGTGAGCTTGGGCCACCATCCTGATGTTTCCTCATTCTCACTATACTCTTGACTCCTCCACTGTGCAACAACCTAGAACTCCTGGAATGGACTATTTGCTCCTCTTTCTGACAGGCAGTGACTTGTAGGTCTATGCCCTGTCTTTGCACAACAAATGTTAAGTAAAGGTCAATACAGATGTCTAATAGTGGTTTCTCTCATTAGGCTGGAAGTAGCCATTTTATGGATGAGGTATGACTCTGTGGAGCAAACAATGGACCTGGTTTATGGCATGGGCTTTGGTGGCAGTAGCTCCCCCAGTTAGGACTGGCTGTTTCGGTCTTTTTTCTTTCTCATGTTGCAGTCCAACCTCTCCTCTCCCTTATCCCAATCTGTGCTGTCTCACTCCCCAAGCAATCATCACAGAACGCAGAGATATAATCTAAAACCTGAGGCTTTGATACACTGCTATAAGCCACAGGCTACAAACCCAAACTAGCTACAGGCCCAGAAGTGCCAGATCTGGGACAGCTGCTAGCTCTGTCTTTAATAGTGAAACTTGAAGAATATCCTAACTGCAGTATCTAAATGCAACCTAAATACAGAAATTTACCCTGATACACCAACTCACTCATGGTTAGCAACATGATTTTGAACTTGGCAAAGGTAGCTAAATCACTTTCTCACTTCTGAAAAATTTATCCTAAATCACAGGCCTTTTTCTCTGAAAGATATTACTTGAAGTGCCAGCTCCAGGCAGAGCTGAGGGGAGTAAGCAGGTTGTTAGTATCTGGCAAGAGAGGTGCCTGTCTGTCTCTTTTGTTGTGAAGAGTTTGTGACATGGTGTTAAATGAAGTCTCATTTTACAGTGTGTCACCTGTGGAGGGTTGACGCTGGCAGGATTCCAGGTGCCCAACAAACCACTCTGTCACTCCTGTCCTCAGTGGGACAGGGAAGAGTAAGCAGAAGAAAAGGCTCATGGGTTGAGATAAGGACAGGGAGAGATCCCTAAGCAATTACAGCCGTGGGCTTCCCGGAGGGTCATATCCTCCTCTGGGCATCCATCTACTCCAGCTGTGGGGTCCTCCACAGGCTGGAGCTGGATTGCTGCTCCCCCATGGACGTCCATGGGCTACAGGTGGATCTCTACACCCCTGTGGTCCTCCATGGGCTACAGGGACACAGCTGCCTCACCATGGTGTGCACTATAGGCTGCAGGGGGATCTCAGCTCTTTGCACCTCCTGCCCTTCCTTCTTTGCTATTGACTTGTTCCTCTTGTGCATTCTCACTCCTCTCTCTGGCTGCAGTTGCACACTTTTTCCCCCCTTTTTAAGTACATTATTCCAGAGGCACTACCACTGTCACTGATGGGCTCAGCCTTGGCCAGCAGCAGGTCTGTCCTGGAACCAGTGGACATGGGGGAATCTCCTGGCAGCTTCTCACAGCAGACACTCCTGAGCCCCCCCACTACCAAAATCTGGCCATGCAAACCCAGTACATCACCAAATGGTTTGGATTTTACCGTGAGAAAGAGGTTAGTCTATGTCCCATAGGAATTGCCTGGAAAAGGTCTCTTATTACAAAAATAAGAGGTCTGCTCTGAAAGATCCCTTCATCTAGATGTTTGAATAGATTACAGAAGAATGAATGGAAAGAAAGAGCTGTGCATGCTACAGTGATACAGAAACTTTATAGGTGAGTGGAGCACAAAATAGCAGTAACAAAAAGAGAGGAGAACTTTTTCAGCACATTTTACTTTTGCAGAGAGATTTCCTTATTCAAATACACACAAGGTGTGCATATAAACATTTCTTCGCACTGATACCTTGAGAGATCTTTAACCTTTCTTTCACAAGTTTAAATGTCTTGTCACAGCAATTTGAAAATTTAGTAGAGAAAACGACTCAATCACAGCATGTCTTGTAGCTTGTTCTCTGCTGCAGTGAACTCCAGATCGTAGTATTCCTCTGTGTTACAAGTCTTAGCACAGCCTCTCAGACCTTGTTTGTTTGGGCTTTTTTACTGTTTGGTTACAGAGAAGCCACATGTTTCAGATACTGTAGCAATCTGAAAGGAAATATTTTATAATGACACAAGGAATTCCATGTGATGGTAAATTGGATTTGATGCATTTATAAATGAAATTAATTATTTTATACTTGAAGGCTGAAAGCTCAGTCTGGTATATGAAAACCAAACCACACTGTCATCCTTACCCAAACCGGGTTGGAAAAATCTCTCCGTATCCATGGACTGTACAGGAAGAGGTAGTGGATTCCACATGCAGTAACAGAAACTGTGGTAGGTAACTAGGAAACACTTTTGAAGAAAAGGACATAAGTACTCACAAAAGCTGGCACAAGACGGAATGTCCTTCACTGTAGGGGTTTATAGAGTGTAGTCAAAAATCTGGCATGAATAATGGAGGTGTGGGAAACTGTAACATACCATGGAAATTATCTAAGTGATCTCTCGATCCCACCTGGCCCCATTATCTGTGATATGGGTTATTAATAATGAAGGCTCCCCAGCCTTAATAAACATCCCTCTGTAACAAAAACCTATAGTAAAGCTTCAATCACACCTGGACTTACTGCTGTATCTTCAGACAGTATCATCAGTTTCACTCTTTTCTCTTTGGTAGTTAGTTTTTGTACCAAGTAGCCATTTCTTTTCTTGAATTGGTGTTGTGTTTCATGGTGCCTTTCCATCTCATTCTATATAATTTTTTTCCTCACTAGTGTTTATTTCCCACTTGTACTCTGATTTTTGTTATACAACTTGCAGCATAAAGCAGCCTCTATTTTACGTTTCACCCATGTTATATACTTACTTCCTTACACTAAGAAGAAACAAAGCCTTTCCATTCTTGTAGGTGAAATTGAAAAAAGTGGAACACTAAAAGTTTTATGGGAATGTGCCCAGTAACAGAACATCTTCACATCATACCCTGCAAGTAAAACTCCCACTAAACTGCACGCTAGGGGACTGACATGTATAATATAGGACATAAGAATTATGCTGAGAGGGCATAGATCTCCTCTTCAATCACTGACTTCCAGAATGCAACTCAAATGTGCTTCGGGTTAGAAGGGACTCTGCCCATCAATTGCATCCTTGCACTCCAGAGGGTCTATGCATTCCTGCTTGGGCTATACTGGCTCCTTTCACTATGCTCCTTAAATTTTGCTTTTTCTTCCTTTGATATTTTTCCCATAGAGCACAGGATTTTCCAGGGGAGTTTCACTTTCATGTACTTTAGTCATAGTCAAAACACAAGGTAGGAAAATTTCAGGGTCACTGCCAAGGACTTGGTACCCAGTTCCCATGAGAAATCAGTAGGAACAGGAATATTACTGCACTTCCTTACTATATGTTTGAACTTCGAGAATTTTTTCTTTTCTCTTGGTCTTCATAGCTCTATTGAAACTTACTCAGTACATAGTGAAGTTCAAAGATCTTTTTCTTGGAACCTGAAGACCATCAAGACAGTGTCTAATTATCATTGCACTGAGAGAAAATTGGCAGGATATATTCCAAACTCTTTAAATATCCAGCCATAATATTTGACCTGCTGACTCTCTGTGTAAATGGATTTGACAGTCTAAGCTAACCTTTACAAAAAGAGAGATTTTCATGTCTTTTAAACTTGCCATTCTTTTAATTTAATTGACTGACCCTGTTCTCATATTAGGGGATACACTACGAACCTACCTCCCAGGAGAACCTGCAACTCTTGCTGACATTCCAGTCACAGGCTGTTAGACTCCACCAGGAATATGAAAACAGCGGTGATGTGCCTCCACACTGAATGTGGCAATTGCTTTTCTTGAGGCCTGTAACACATCAAACAAATTATTTTCCATAAGTGTGAGATTTTTTTGTCATCATCGATGACAGTGTAACCAGACACCAATAACAGGAAGCAATGTATAGAAAGATTTTGTGCAGACAACAAATTCCTGGTATTTTTATGGCCTGTGCAGAAATTTAGCTGATGCTCCCCACTGAAGTGTTGGTCATAAGTCAGGATTTTCTAGTGCACTGGCCCAAAATGTTCTAATAGAAAAAGATAATTAAACTCCCAAACAGTTTATTGCCTACTGCTCTGAAATGTGACCCTAATATACAGCAAACAAGAACCTGGCAATAAAGAAGTGTGAATTTAATACTCAAGGAAAAAAGGAAAAAAAAAAAGACAAACTACATTTAATTTTATATTGTAGCGTCACTTTAGCTTGGGAAATTTGGGTGGCATTTTTGAGTTATTCTGGCCACTTTCAGTCATACAGGCATATACGGTCAGATAATTCCTTGGCATCCTCTGTGTTGTCCAAAATATTTGGGTGGTGATAAAAAATCTACTTCAAGAAATGATGTCAGGAAATAAGTAACGTCTAATAAGAAGAAAGGCATTTTCAAGTAGGGTTTTTTATAACCCTACTGCCAGGAATGGGCTCTTTTGGTTCCTCCCCTCTGCCCTACACTGAAGGATTTATATTATTTATTTTCTTAAACTAAAAGTTCAAGACCATTAAGGAACTGCAGTTCATCTTTAAGATGAATTGCAAACCAGCTGTGCAGTATTTCACATTAATGATCCCGTGCCTACTGAACAGCATGCAGAGAAGCAGGATACTAGTTCTCTCTTTGCTAAACACAGCAAAATAGTGCAATCTAGAATCCAATTAGCATTGATAGAAATGTACAGTGATTCCAGGTGTCTAAACTATAAACCACAAAGAACTTAATCAAGAAATTTAAACCTTTCCAGACTGCAGCTGAGTTCTACACAAGTCGCAACTTGAAGGTTTACCAGTCAGAGTTCAGTTACAGGTCTGCTGTAAACAGTTGCCTAATGAAATAGTGAACATTTAAAACTCCTGCTACTTGAGTTTTACAGGAGACCACATCTATCACTAGGCAGTTATGTTTTCCAGGAAAAGATGTCTGCTATGCTAGGAATTATTTCAGCCTTTAATGAATTTCTTATTTGAATTATTAATGTGCACCCAGTGTGGATTGTAACATCATGTGTAACAGACAAAATCTGGCTTTTAAATGATCAGTGGTTAACAAATAGCTTTTAGGCTGATTAATGAGAGCTAAGGAAAGCATTGTGTCTTGCCCTGTGTCTAGTAGGAGGTGGGATAAAATAGGCGGAAGAGCATATCCTCATGCCAGACACAGAACTTTGGCTGCTAAAGCAAGATCATACTGGCCAGGGACTGAAGAAATGCCTTTACAGTGTGATCATAGTGATGTTAAATCAGAATTACATTTTTATCTTGTTTTGTTTCCAATTAAAAGTGGCTAAGAACCTCCACAAAATGTTAAGATAAAGTGAGAGAAGTCTCTTACTTTTTTAAAAAAAATGTAGACAAGGAAAAAGAAAACTACCCTGGTTTTCTATTCCTTCTGAGCTGAACTATTATGTTTAACAGGAAATGCATCTGTAAAGCATCGAGCAATTCTTTGTTGCGCATATGTGGTTAGAAGGTCATATAACAATACTGAGTCTGTAGGTCATTCAAAAGAATGAATACAAGGAGGTAACTCCTGTGGATATGTCTGTCCATGAGGGAATATAAGGAGGGGAAAGCAGATTTCCTGTTAGGTGCCCCTTATCCTTGTACTTCTGTTTCTTGAAGTTCACTGAGAACTGAGTTGCAACCATCTGCCAAGAATAACAGCATGACTCTCAGACAACTATTTCTTTTAAGGGCAATAAAAGACAAAGATTTTTGTCTTTTAGACAAGAATCTAATAAAAGACTCTTGGTTTTGCAACACAATTGCTTATTAGTACTTCTAGCATATATAGCAGGCCAGATAGTTAACCAGACATTTGACTTCCCTATTATTAACATCAACTTCTTCCTGCTTCAAATCCTTTTTGGCCCTCTAATAACAATTTTCTCTCAGAATACAGTGAGAAAATCCCTGACTCTTTCAGATGTATGAGATCTTTTCCTAAGAAGGAGAGTTAACTGGAAGTCAGAAGGAAATCAGCCGTCACTAACAAGGAAGGGCTGCTTATGAAGTTGTCAATATTTGGTTGTTTCCACTATTTAACCAGATCATGCTATTGATAAACATAAGGGAAAATCTGTGGCAAAAGAGATGTTTTGGAAGAGATGAAGGGTGATACATAGATACAGGTACCAAAACCATTCTGACCAGTACATCCATTTCAAGTGAGGAGTAGTTCACCACGTCTCAGCGCTCTACCAGACCAGGAAAAGGTTGCGATGCTGGTTAGACTTTCCTGGTGACCTCTGTGGACAACCAAGATACTCCATTCACCTTCAATAGGAACAGCTTGATTCTGTGCAAGACTTCTTTGAGGTCTCCATGCCCACATCCCCTATGCACAGCAGGATGCTCTGCAGGCAAACTTTGTCACTTGTACACAACAGCCATCTGGCAGCTGAAGCTTCCATTCCCCGTATAGACTGTTTTAGAGGGAAATTAGTAACTTAAAATAGAAAATGCTTTCTTTGGAGAAAATTGCAGAGAAATGTCAACCAGTTTGTGATCACTAGATTGTGGGGAAAACATAACTAAAACAAATAATAGTTTCTCTAAAAGTTTTTTAAATCATCTAGTGCGTGCATTGATTCCTGCTTTCATCACACTGCTTTAGATGTAATAGGTTTGCTTTTCAGTGATTAAATCTCACAACCCTTTTATTTGACTCTGCTGAGGTTCTGGGAAGCTCAGGGACTGTTCAATAACAGTTCTCATGCATTCCTTAGCAGTGGTCCACGTGCCTCCTTGCCCTATCTCTGACTGTGTCCCCAAAGACCAATGCTCTTAACACCCTCTTACCTGAAATGCCCACCACTCATCATGCCAAAAAAATTAACTTTCTAAAAAGGGATTTACAAGTCCTTTCTGAGCTTGGCTCTCCTACAGTAGGAAACGTCTCAGCATCATCAGGCCAACAGAAGTGTCCTGAATGCCCTACTTGAACCAAGAGATCTACCTCTTTGAAGACCCCCAAAAGAGGTATTTACAGAACTTGCAGCACTGCAAGTGTCCCTGGAAAGCAGCGCTACCTGTGCTGCTGGTGTTCGTTGGTGATATTTGTTCTCCAGTAAACCTAATTTTTCAACTCTCTCTCTCTTCTGACATGCACTTGCACAGCCTCCCTGCCCCTTCCTGTGGGATGCATGAAGGGCACACGTGAGACCAGAGGGCATCTGAGCCTGTGCCAAAGCAGGAACATGAGCCCTGTCCAGAGTCCAGACATGATTATCTGCTCATCACCTGGGGAGCCATCACTATCCACCAACCGAGCTGACTTTAAACTGCTCCTGACAGTTTAATTTCTCTGAGGGATGTCTTTAATGGACAGCCTCTGCATATCTCCTATTGACTTTTATGAAGGGCATCACACTCCTGTTCTTTTTCTCAGGAAGTGAGAAGCTATAATGGAGGAACAAAACTATTCAGATAAACAAAACATGAAGAATCTTCTGTAGATAACTAGGTTTTTGTCATTAAAAGAAAAAAAAAATGAGAGAATGTGTACAAGCCACACAAAAAAAACACTTGAAGCAACTCAGTGGTAAATCATCACAGTCCCCATTTACATGTCAATATTTTCTTTAGAATTCTGGTGACACAACAGGGATGAAGCTGACATTCAAAAAAAACAGTGAAACATGGAACATGGCAAAAGGGATGCTCTGTAGAGCAAAGCAAGAGGAAAGTGTCATGTTTGGTTGATTTGAAAGAGGTGTAGCAGGAAGAGCGTAGAGCAGATTTCAGTAACCCAAATGAAGATGTGCAGAGTTTATATAAAATACTAAAGAGTCTGAAAAACGTCTCTCTCCTGACACAGGGAAACAAAGATACCATCAAGAGAGTGTACCACATTAAAGCTTGACACGGAAAATAGTGGATTTCTTCATAGGCTTTAATTAACTGTTTAAGAAATTACAATGATTATACTCCCTCTTTCCCTTTTTTCTGTCTGCTTCATCTCTGGGGTCATGTATTGTCCACTCCATTGTGTTTTACTTACTTTATCAGGCCCTGTTTCTCCTGGGAAGAAACACTCCAAATAAAGGGTGCTTTACATGGGAAAGATGTTAACTCTCAGCAAAACATGAACATGATGCTTGGGTGTGGAAGGGAATATTTTTTTTCTGCAGTCAAAGGTTCATTTATGTACCTGCCATGCAACTACCATGCAGGAAGAGAACAACACAAGCAATGGAGCTCACTTTTGTGGTCGTGCTCCTGACCCAGGCACACCTGTCAACAGCTTCAAAAAGAGGGGCTGCATTTCATGAGATCCTCTTTTTAGACCATGAGTAATTTCTCTTTACTTTGTAGTTTCGCAGATATTTAGTCTTCAGACAAAATGTTCCCGAAATGTGGAAGTCCAAGAAAATATTGGAGATCAAACTAAGACAAGTGAGTAGGATTCAATTTACGTTCAACTCGACTTCCCACAGCAGAGCCAAGAGAGGTAATGGAGGAAAAATGTGAAATGCAGAGAAGCTTTCTTCATGCCATGAACAGAAGAGTTATAACCAGAACAATTATTACTCTTACATTTTCTCTTGAGGATCTGTGCTGATTGGCATTAACTAGCACAAGTAGCAGCCATGCTCAAGTATGTATGGAATTGTAACATCTGAGGATTTTTAGATGCTTCAGTGAAAGATGGGCTGGAAGGATTGAGGATAAGACAAAGAGGAGCGCAAAACTGGTGGTGACGCAAGTCATTACACAGTTACTATTGACTTCTCTGTCAGATTAAATCTGTTACACAGCAGAGGCAAAAACAGTCCTGTCATATTACATATTTTTAACTGAACAAAAACCTTACAGTAAGATAGTATAGGCTGCTCTGATTCCATGTTCATCTGAAGAATAGCAGGAGAATTTGTGAATTTGAGGCTGCTCTTCATGACATTCACTTGATCTTGGATGTGAAGAAAAAGTAGTCATTAGTCTGGACTCCATGACCTCTGTGTAGGTTTGGAATTTGCAAAACAGCTCATCGATCCACAGAGTGTGTAGTTTCCTTCCTACAGCAAACATCTCCTATCATAAAGGAGCAGGAATTCATAAAAATTTCAGTAAACTCTATAGGTACTTCATGCTGTAAGCACCATTTGTTTTCTGGTCCTGGAAAAGCAGTTGATTAAATTATCTTTTAAATGTGCTGCCGTTCCTTGAAAAGGAATTTTAGTGGGTGCTGCATTAGCTCCTGAGGGACTAATAAGCATAAAAGATGCAATGCTGATTTGCATGGGAAAGAGGGTGTCCAGGCGGATGAGCGTCATTTTATCATACGACCAGTGATCTGTGTACGGCATCAATCCACGGCGGCAAGACGGCTGTAGGAGGCAAGAAGGGGGGACTACCACCCCTCTTACCTTGCCAACTGTAACTACAAATAAGGTTTTCAGGACCGATTTTCATGATATCTTGGGCCAAACAGTCCTTGCCTAGTTAGCATTCAGACAGACCTCTCCCTCAAATCAGAGGAAGCTCTAGATAAGAAATTGTGAAGTTAGGGTGAAGAGCCAATTGCCTTTTAACCACATTTTCTCATTGAAATCGACTCCACACTCCACTTGTGTGACAGATGGCTTTTGGCACTCATGTCAGCACACAGCAGGAAAGACAGCTGGAAGTTTGCAGGACGCGTTCCTGTCTTCCTCGGTCCCTCATGCGTGGGAGACAGATGTGTTTGCAATGCGGGCACGGCTCAACCCTGTACCAAAGGCAGGTGGTACAACCCTGAGTACAGGCTGCAGGGTTTGACCTGCCAGTTCCCTCTCAACTGGTTAAAAGATCCATGAAGGCATCACCTGTGAGAGCTGGGCAGATGGTAAATTTTACCATTTCAATTTGTCTTATATTTCATTATCCCCTTAACTTTTTAATTTGACTGCTCTAATACAATAATCAAATTTTATGAAGCTTGTTTTTCTGCTGGGTAGGCAAATATCACAGATATCAAAATGGAATACAAAGGCAAATACTTGGGATCATCAAGACACCCTACATCCATAGTGATTCATTTATAATGCATTAAAGTTATAGTGCTTTAGGCTGGTTTAACTGTTCAAACACATTAGGAGGAGTGTTTCAGATAACTCCATCTTGGGAATGAGAGGTATTTCAGAAAGTGATGTGCTCAGGGAACATAAAAAGCAAAATATGTTGTCCTGAATGGTTTTAATAGGTGATCTGAGATTTAGGCATCCTGGAGGCAACATTAGTTTAGTCTTCCAGCCATTTTGTCATATTTACTGCTCAAATTTCTTGAAAAAAATATGAAAAATAATGTGAGGGGGCACGTTTCTTACTAAAGCCAGTGTTTTTTGTTTTTCAGCTTACGAGCTTAAGAGAGAAGAGGAAAAAAAATCTTTGTCTTTATGCTCTCTGAAATAAGAAAAATTGTTTTGCAGTAATTTTTGCTCCCTTATTTTGGTGGCAATGTTTATGAACAGGCTCAGAGCCCTGATGGACCCAGGCAAAGCTTAATAATGTCTGACAAGCCATTCACAGTAAAACTGGTTAATGTCACCTTTGCTTAGCTGAGATGATTTAACTTCACTTCCCCTTTAGCCCATTACGTCAAAGAGGTAACAAGAAATGCTTGGGAAATAAAAATTATCTTTACTTCTGTGCTCAAATGGGAGCAAAACAAAACCAGTTCATTTTATATACACTGTTAATGCAGGAAATCTTCTTTTTCCAACAAAACCCCATATTGGCTAGATAACCTAATCCCATGGCATTTACTCAGGAAAACTGCCCACAGGGCTGGAGATCCCTAATGCACAGGAAAAGTCACGTACAATTCTCTCTTCTAAATGACTCTGGATAGTCTTTGCAGGTTCAATGAATCTATTTCTGTCACATAGGATTCACTGCCAGATATATAAGGAAATTGCAATTAAAGACAGCAAAAAATGTCCCAAATTATTAGTCTTAACTGTGTTGTCTTCACAGAGGCAAGTGGGGAAGACAGAAAAGAGAAAAACAGTGAATGAACAATAGAGACTATAAACTTTAGCTTCTCATTTTTCTGCCTACTGTTGTGGTGAGAGCTTCCAAAAGAAATTGCCCTATTAAAAATTAGTCCATATTTTATGCCGCCATGTATTGTAAACAACTGAAAGAGATTGTAAGATACCAAAATTATTGTAACGAAGAACATATCAGGCATCCCATGTTTACCATTGATAATTTCAATATTAATAAATGGCAAAAGAAAGCAATTATTATGATAATTAAGTAATTAGTGTAATATTAAATTCAGATGCATACAAAAGAAAGCATCCGAAGACTATTATGGATTTAAAGCCTGTATTAATTATTATTTTTCTTTGATTGCCAGAATTACACTATTTCTCTGCACGGGAAAACATCATCTAAATAAACAGGCTGTGGTTTTCAACCAAAGACACCATTCTCTTCAATCAAAATACCCGATTACAGGAAAAAACATAAATAAAATTCCCTTCCAGTATTATGTTGCCTTTCCAGGAATGCAGTGCAAACACCGCGGCTCAAATGTGAGGCTTATTTCCCACAGACTTTGATGTGTGGTTATTTTCCCACATATCATATACTTGTAGCTGGGCTGAGAAGAGAACTGAGTCTGTGATGGCAAGGAAACAAAGGGCTTTTTTCACTTACAGGCTTTTATAAATCTTTTTCTGCACCATTGTGGGAAGAGAAAAACTTAACTTTTAAGGCTTTGCCACATTTGTGACCCGTTCAATTGTAGAGTTTTTTCCCAGCTCATCTTACTGACTGCTTTATGTGAATTAATAACACATACACATTAGAGATGGAATCCAGCTTTTGTCTTTGTGGTAGGAATTTATCAGAATGTATTTTTTTATATCTAACCCACTTCTCTGAGGTATTCCATTAGTATTCCCAGGGGCTTATATAAGGTGAAACTCTTTCAAATATGTCAAATATCTTTATTGATATCTATACCTATTGATACCTATATGTCTATAACTACTTTTAATCTTGTTTCTCCACAATTTTATGTAAGCATTGCTTGAGTATAATATGAATTTTTATCAGAGGCTTTCTTTTCTGAAGTTGTGTCTGTAACGAAGAAAAGTTTCCAAATTAATATCCATGTTTATTTCTAAAGCAGTTACATGAGTAACTCTTTATTACATTATGACTGTGCTATATGCAATAACAGGAAATAAAGATATATAGCACTTTTGACAGCACAGTTCAGAAAAGGAGCTTGAAAGTTCTTAAAAATCACTAAACTTCCCACCTCTGTGAGGACACATAAGATAATGGAATTAACCAGTTGAAAAGAACCCTTTCTCATGACTCTCTGGGTGTAAAGGTTTAAACTCTTTAAAAATAATATTTTTTTACAAGTATTTTAGATGTTTGCACTGCTTCAAGAAATGAGCTTGCACTGAGATCTCAGCTTCCACTTGGCTGCTTCCAGCACCCAAACTCATTTGTCCTGACCCAGCTGCCCATTGCAATGTAGACTGCACTTCAAATATAATAATAGACAAGGGTAAAGGAGCAGTTTTATTACTTGTTTTCATGGCTTGTGGTAATATTCATTACCCAGAAGCCCTTCTGAAGCATCTTGACTGAAGTCTATAAATATTCTAATTTTTCTTTGGTAGTAGATTTCCAAAACAATTTTTCCCCTCCAAAAAATAAGATCATATCTATGATATCTTCTGCCTGTCTGATGAAATTTGTCTTATTTTTTGATAAAACCAAGCAACAACTTGCTTTGTTTGCATCCTGACCAAATATATCAGGATTTATGAGCTGACACTTGCAGACTATTTGCAACCTTGAAACTAACAGTTTCTATTACAGATTTTGCATAAACCACAAAACGTAAAAATGTTTACACACATTTTTCAAAATATGTAATGAAAAAAATAGTAAAGAAAGTTAAAGCAGAGTTGGATTCTATAAAAACTGTTTTTTAGAGTCTTTCCTCAACAAGTTTTCTGTAATAAATATTATTTTATGACCCTTTCAGGGTCATATAATAAATATAATAAATAAATTTTCTGTAATAAATATTATATTATGACCCTTCTAGGTATTTAGATTTTTCCTATGAGATAGTTATTTGAAAATTTCTAGAATATCTCAACAGTTAATGGAACAAGCAACCAAACATTACAAGCATGAAAGTTACTCAGTTTTCAAACATTTCATTTTTACTTTTTTTTTTTACATGGCATAAAAGTTCCAGTGAGACTGGAATGACCTAACAAGTGAGACCAAATCATAATAGGATAATTAGTTGGGTTTTTTGTGATGTAAATAAATTCCTGGGAGATGAATCATTCCAAAGAAACTTTTTCATTGAAATTCTTTCCTTGCAGATGTGAAGCAGAAAAAGACTCAAAGGGATTTGTATCTCTTTGTTATTGTCAATGATATGAGCAACAAGAGAGTGAAATTATCATGCAGTCCATGGGACAAGTGGGAAGCTGAACCAGGTAAGAGTACGAGGTGGTTCCAGGGCTGGGACCTCTGTGGCAAGACTTAGTTGATTGAATGTATTTGGAGACTGTGTTCTTTCCTCTTTGCTGAAATAATCTAAAAAGTCATATTGCCAAAAGTGTTCCTTGCTTGTGAATAAAGAAAGGTATCTTGCCCAGGGCTGTCAGTCCAGTGCTTTTTGTGAACATGGTGTGTGACTGCTTTGCAATAACAAAGAGTTGAATTTGGGCTTCACCACGTACTTTCATATTTCCTGTAACACATTTTTAAACACGAATCAGCTGCTTGGTTCTGTCTTTCTTTCCAGCCTTATCTCTTCTGGAGGTGCAGTCACATGCAATAAGACAATAAGAACTTCCATGAGGGCTGGTGTAGGTGGTTACCAGATCACGGCAGTCATTCTCAGTGCACACTCATGGACTTGACTTGAACTGAAAGAGCTGAATGAGCCATTTGTCAGTCAATAGAGCAAATGACTAAGCAGAGATAGGTTGATTTATTCTACCAGCCTATTGTAGCCATTTCTCTCACGCTATATGGGGTGATTCCACAACATAAAGAGAACAAGGAAAATAGAAGACTGATCTCATAACTGTTTGATGCATGTTGTAAGCAGAAGCTACAACACAGAGATGTCTTAGCTAAGTTTTGGGGAGGGAAAAATGTAATATACTCACATAAGAGACATCAACACTGATTTGAGGGAGGGTAACTGAGTCTGACCAGGGGAAAATATATTTTGGAGCTGTTTGAAGGTGTGAATTGAAACAATTTGTCAAGATCTGCTGCCTTTCTGTGATGAACTAGAATCTGAGGGCAAGTCCCTCTGTTCTGATGACCATGAGGTAAAGGTTCAATCCCATAGCTGGATGTCAGATGAAGGTAGGATTTATATTGCTACTGCAGATAGTAAATTATTTGGTTGTTTTGGTGCAGGCTCGGTTTGCAGCTGGCAAAGATCCCTCAGCATTGCTGAAGAATCTCTAATGTGTTCTCAGGTGTGTTTTGCAATGGTGAATCAATTAGGAGGCACTGGACTGTGGTATAACAAGAATTCAGAAAGTGTAGCTGAATTTATGGCTGCAGGAGCTTTTAAAGGATGCAGCCATCTCACTTGGTGCCAGGCCAGACTTATCCCTGTATTACTCCATTGACTGAAACCCCCATACACATTTGACTCACTGTTAATGAGGCTGGTTTTTTCTGGAATATTTAGCTCTGAGATTATCCTCTGAGGCCCAGGAGGAACATGCCTGGTGTTGGGAACATGTTGGGTTTGGCCAGGATGACTGTGTTGGCTGCTCACTTAGTGTTCTCATGTCTCCTTTTTCTTGCGTTCAGCTTCTGCCCTTGGGAGTTTTGACTTTAGTGGGAGTTTTTACAGGCATTCAAAAGAAATCTGTAGCTGGATACTGAAAGATTTCTTACATGGGTTATATAAAAAGCCCAAAAAAGAGTCATGAAAAAATTGTACTCAGCAAAATACATTTTTCTGACAAGATTTTTCTTCTTGGGAAAATGGCAAATCATCTCTAGTGTTTTATAAGATGTTGACCTCATCAGTGATGTTGCGCAGTTGCTTTTCTCCTCATTCAGTAAAGAAGCCATCATTCCATTTATTGCTGTTATTAGTATAATATGTTATTATTTTAAAAAACCCAATGTATAAAGCTTTCTAATTCTCTTAATTTTAGAGTTGGCATAAAAGCGTGAAAACCAAGAGCCACAGAACCAAGAGAAAACTGCTAAGACGGAAAAAAAAAAAAAAGATAGAAAAGAAATGTTACACAAAAGTATTTTAACTTTATCAAATAAACCACAGGGACTAGATGATTTTCAGATATCATCCAGACAGATTTCGAGTCCCCACAATTCACGCATGAAGACAGAATGAGAACCCACAGTGGTGTGCACACCTTGAGACTCTTTCCCAAATGGAGTTATGGGCTCGTCCTGACTTGTCCTGACACAACCTGCCCTAATGTGTGGAGGAGAGCATCCCCCTGGCTGATACAACTGCCTCCATCCACAATTCACATTTTTGAGAAATCATGTGAAGGACAGAGGGACTTCAGAGTCATTGCCCATTGTATAGAAGAAAACTTTGATAGGAGGTAGTAAGACAGTAATGATGATGGGTGTTGATGATAATAAAGACAACACTTAAAAATTAGCACATCTCCATGGAATCTACTGAGCTCTTGGGCACCTAAAGGAGTTGTTTTCTGTCATGAGGGGGGTTTAGAAACTCATATTTGGCTAACCAAGAGACTTGATTAATTCACCATCCCTGTTGTACAAGAAACCCAGAAGAAAGCAATGAGCAGTGCAGAAGCTGAAAAGCCAGCAGCTGAGTTCAGAAAAGCATCATCTGCCTAAATTACACCACAAAAGACCCTAAACTACTGTGAACTTCCAAAGCAGTACATTAAGTTTTCCAATCCTTTCTCAGCTCCAGTTATTCCTTTAAATTCTGTTCACCATGTGGAAAATTATGAAGATATGGACATTTTTACATATCAAGCATCTTCCAATTTCTGATTATGGTTTTTGCAGACAGTCCCAGTTCACCCTAGTTTCTGAAAATTACTTTTAAGGGAACAAAATCATTACTCCAGGACTTTCATCATAATCCAAGTTTAGCATAACAGTTTTTTTGGCTGTGTGAGTACAGCTTTATCTATCAGGCTGAATAGAGAGTCAAGCTCTTGTGCAAAGAACATCTCACAGCATGGCACCCTTGCCCAAACTTCAGGGCAAGAGTACAAAATTTATACTCAATTCTGTCTCTCATTTTTATTCAAATAATGAATAGGAAATCAACACTATATCCTCTGCTTCAGGGTGTCTTCATCATAAGACTGTTTGTATCCAGAAGTGCAGATAAACTAAACCTCAATTAACCATATCTGGTTATAATCCATCCCTGTGGGCACTCAACATATTTAAAAGAAGTAGCACTGTAACTTGTTAATTTAGCTAAAAAAGAGCAATAAAGCTGTCTGCTTACGAAGACAAAGCACGTCTAACGATCTCTGCCTGCTAGATTCTTGAAATGTTCTGCACTACCATAAGCCTTTACTGCTTCAGCCCCACTCATTTCATATTCCAAGGTTGGTCCTTAGACCTAGATATTCCATATATTTGCACAGTTCACAACTGAACATCCAGTTTTCCTTTCATTGACCTGTTTCCTGTATTTCACTTCCTTTTGTGCAAGTCAATGTAAAAGATTTCAAAATAAGAAATATTTCAAATGAGTACTGTCAGCTTCTGAGTGTGAACTCACTTCTATAAATGTAACACTCTCTATGTTTTAAGAAAAGATGTTTCCATGATTCATATTTTCTTTACGGAGCACAGTGATCAGAATAGACCTGTAGATATCAGTATGCCTTAAAAATGCACAATAACCTTTACAACAGCTGTGAAACAGGATAGAAATAGGACTCTTTGGGTTACACAGCTTTATTCCCAGCATCCCTAAAGTCCCATTTTGACCCTCAGTAATGTCTTTGCTTCCCCTGTTACTTAAGACTATCACTTCTATTAGTGTAGCAGTAGTATTATAGATCATGAACTCATAACACTTTAAAGTATACCGAAAATTGCCCCCTAGTCCTAGCACAAAGCCAGAGGAAAGCAGTTGCGCTCTTTGTTTGTTATTCGGTTGTTTCCTACCAAGTCTTTCTAAACCTAAGTTATTTCAGAAGCAATTTCAAGCAGCATTATTTGTGTCAGCACTTGTTAGAAAGTTTCCTCATTTATGGGTGAAATATATGATATTGCTGGATTCAGAAGGAGCCCTAATCTTCGGCTACACAGCAGTAGTCAATAGGATTAATAAAGGATCTGGTCAAGTAAATTAACACCTCATGCCAGCTATTTCCTCTAATTTTATTGTGATTTCCATCCATACAAATATGTGTTGTATACACATATTTAAACACTTCTTTAAATGATTTCTACTTCACAGAAAAAAGGTTTACCAAATTTCCACTTGGAAATCAAACATCTGATAAAGTATTGTATTTCAAGCACCTAACTGTTGTCTCAAATCAGTTTTTTTCTGTGAATAATAAAGTCCCAAGGAGATTTAACTTTAACATTATACCTGTCAATTTGAAGTTCACTTGCCTGAAGGTCTATGACAGCTGCTGTTATATCTCACTGAATCCTGAGCTTTTATGAGTGATTTCTGAGTTTAAAAAAAACCTAAAGCAACTATTTTAAGCACCAGTTGGGTTTTTCTCAGACTGCTCTTTATAGGGGAAAAAAAAATCATGGATTTTGATTATTTTAAAAATATATTTTTAAAAATAGCTGTCAGTGTAATATAGGTAGACTTGCATTTTACAGTTGCACTGCAGTAACTGTTCTTGATCTTTCTCTGCTGTAGTTTTGGGTGTTGAAGTTGTTTATGAGATGATGCTAACACTGTGGAGAGAGAGACAAGTTCACAGCCTCATCCTGAGCCAACATAAATCAAAAACAACTCTTGCTAAAGCTCATTATGAGATTGGTGAAACAGAGAGCATATTCCAATCCAGTATAACTTCTCTTAAACGATGGTTTGTGTGAAGTGTGGAAGCATTTTTAATGGCTTTGGATAACCATTCATCTGAGCAGTGTGATTCATGGCTCTGTCAAACTTGGTGTGATTCCATCCTTCCCCAAATTTATTTCTATTTTGTTATTTTTGTTTTTTAAAGACCAATGTAGCATTTTAATGGGAATTAGCTCATAATTTAGAAAGGATAGATGTGAGGATATTTAGGTGAAAGTTAGGGACAAATTCTTGTCTGAGTCAGCTAGTTCAGCCCACACCAGCTATAAATGAGCATGAGAGCTGTCGTTGGGTGAATATGAATTTACTCAACAGCTTGCATGGTCTGAAGTTTACATGCAGTTGCACCTACCAGTCCATGGGATATTCCGCAAATATTGAAAAAGAAAATGTTTTGTAGTCCAGCCTTTCAACCTTTTAAAATTCTCTGAAGGAAGGAGAGTTCTTCAGAAGCTGTCAGAAGACCAGGTATTTGGCTGACACCAAGGGAGACTGCACTGAAGTCTGGTCTCCTTGATTCAGTATAAGAAAAAGAATTTCTCCTGATAGGAATTGTAAGTATAAGAATAATTTCTATTATCTGATTAATTTCTAACATGACTACAAGTTTTGTCCTGGAGTAGAGAAAATTTTTTTCCAAAAAAAGTTCTATTTAAATCAGTCCAGTCCCCGAAAGGTGGGGTTTCTTTGTTATAAAGGCATTTTGTTTGAAAGTTGTTGAGCAACTGCAGTTTGGGATACCCAATCAGAAACAACACTTTCCAAAGGAGATAGGAGATTTTTATCTTCACTGATCTAGGTGATGGGAAAGAGAGCATGCTCAGCAAATTTGCAGATAGCACAACCTGGGAGCAGAGGCTAATAACGCTGGAGAGTTGTGTTGTCATCCAGAGGGGCCTCAACAGGCTGCAGAAATGACCCAACAGGAACTTCAACAAGTTCAACAAGGAGAACTGCAGTGCCTTTTACTCGAGGAAGAACAACCCCATGCACCAATATACACTGGGAGTCACTAAGTTTGACCTAAAAGGTGGGGGTCCAGGTGGACACCAAATTGACCATGAGCCAGCAGTGTGCCTTTACTGCAGAGGTCAGTTGTATTGTTGGCTGCAGTGCTCACGGATCGAGGGGAATGCTCCTTCCCTCTACTCAGCACTGGAGAGGCCACACTTGGAGTGCTATGTCCAGTTCTGGGCTCTTCAATACCAGAGAGATTTGGACATATTGGAGAAATTCCAGCAAAGGGCCACGATGATGGAGAGACTGGACCATCCCTCCTGTGAGAAAAGGCTGAAAAAGCTGGGACTGTTCATCCAGGAGAAGGCTCAGAGAGGATCTGATCAATATATGTAAACACCTGAAGGGAGGATACAAAGAAGAAAGGCCAGACCCTTTTCAGTGCTGTCCGATGATTAGACCAGAGGCAATGGGCACAAACTGGAACACAGATTCCTTCTGGACATCAGGACACATTTTTACCGGGAGTGAGAAACGGACTGCCCAGGGATGTTATGGACTCTCCATCCTTGTAGATAGTCATAAGCTGTCTGAATGTGGTCCTAGGAAACTCTCTTGTGTGGCCCTGCTTGAGCAGGCTCACTGGACAAGGTGACCTTGGGAGGTCCTTTCCAACTTAATTCATTCTGCTAATTATGAGATCTGAATGTCTGATAGGTCAAGGACAACACACTGTGCTGAAGCAGGTGACACATGGTGGGGCTTCAGTGTCACAGATGTCCAGCTCTGTCACCCTGATATGCACAAGTGCCCTTCCACTACTATACAGGTCTGTAGGTGTTTTTCCATTACAGCAAGCAGAAAAGGCAGAAGAGGCTGCATGCATGGATATGACCTGCTGTTCTTAGAAGCTGCAGAACCACTTGATGTGAAAACAGGCCCTTCATGCCAGATGCTTGGGTGAATCAAACCACATGGAGATGATCACAGACATCCCAAGTTCTGGAATGGTGGACGTAATTATTATTTATAGATGTAACAACTCTAGTTTCCTTGTCGCTGGGCTTTTGTGTCCATTTCCTCTAGAACCTATCCACAGAGGCTCAGAAAAATAGCAAATTAATATATTCCATGATATTAATTATATTCCAGTGTTGGGGATTACATCTGTTCATTTCCTTATTTTCCCAGGCTCCAACTGTCCTTCCTCAGTTGCCCAGAAGGACAACTATTGTCCTTCTGTTGTGTCTTCTGCTGGGACAGTTTTGGATTCCTCTGATAGTCCAATTTTAAATCAGATCAATGGTCTATTTTGACCAATTGTGTTTATATCTGTGGGCAGCAAAAGAAGTTTCCATCAGATCTCCTAATTCCTCCATATTCCTTTATCAGGTTAATTCCACATGGTCCTGGACAGCAGACAAGTATGTCATTCAGTCAGAAGCAGTTACATTTACAGGACAGTTTTTCACTCAGCAGAAGATACACAGTCAACTAAATTTACAGAAGCTGAAGTAAAACAAGCTCCTCATTCATGCAAAAACTTTCTGTTTAATCAGTTTTAAATTTCATCTTACAGAACTATCTCAAGTTAATGGAAGGATTGGATTCTAATCCTTTCAAATATTTCTATAAACACATTATGTGTTGCATCCATAGACTCTTTGATTTGAGGCTGAATAAAAATATGTGCAGAAATTGTCTGTTTTTTCTAAAAAACATTCTATTTTCAGCAGGAAACTAGTGGTTTATGACAACTAATTTATATTTTTCAATTTTAATAAAGAAAATGCCTAAAGTGTTCATGAAAACCATCCAAAGGAAATACTTTTATTTTTATAGCAGATCAGGTATTGTGGGGCACAGTTTATACCTTCCAAATCTCAGTCAACTGAGCTAGTCAGTAACATTTGCTTGGTAGGCAGTAGAGAAAGATTATCTCCTCCACAGTTTGTCCTGTTTAGAGACAGATGGAGGATAATGGTGAGACTCACTCTGGATGCACCTCTTTTTCCACAGATGAGAGAGGGAAGCCGGGTGACTTGTAAACTAGACCCCAAATTTTTAGATGTCTTAAAGTAAGTGAAGAAAATTCTACTATTAAGTGTGATATATTTAAAGTCTGCATTGTATTAGTAATGTTTTACAGTCTTTTCTATGACTTAACTATACTTATTTTCCAAGGGAAACTAAATGAGACTAGATTATTGTAAGATCCTGATAACAATGGAACAATGTTCCTGCCCTTCTGTCTTTTATCCACCCCCAAGGGCAACAGCAGTAAAATTTCTGTTGCAGTCAGAAGCTAAACATGTATAAACTCAGTATGACTGAGTAAACAAGACAACTTGCAGCATTATAATGAGCAAACATCAATATATGTGAGTTATTTTTCTTTTTCTTTTTTTTTTTTAACTATGCAAGGTAACATTGTTTTGCTGATCTTGGATCCTTATACAATACAATGTCCTTTTTGATTCTTGTCACTGTTAATGGAGAAATTGGAAAATGCTTTGCCTACCAGTAAACAGTCCTTGCAAGCACATTTCTGTCTTTACAGTTATGTAACAGTCTTTACCTTTTACATGGAATTGTCATCTCATAAATATTGTAGCCATCAGTTCTCACCCAAAGCTTGCTGCTTAATCCAGTCTTATTTTCCAGACTGGGATCAAACCGCCCCAGGAGGGTCTTCAACCTAAGCAGCCACCAAAGCCAAGTTGTGCCCATAGAACAGCTCAGCAACCTGGCAAGGCTGGAGAGGGGAAAGGGCAGTCAGATGATGTAACAGCTATAGAGATACCCACTTAAAATAATAGAATATTCTGAGGAACCCGTAAGGGTCTTCAAAGTCCAACTGCTGGCCCTGCACAGGATCACCCTAAGAATCACACCATGTGCCTGAGAGTGTTGTCCAAATGCTGCTTGAACTTTATCAGGTTCCCCATGACCACTTCCATGGGGAGCCTGTTCCAGTACCCAACCACCCTCTGGGTAAAAAACCTTTTCCTAATATCTACCCTAAACCTCCCCTAACTCAGCTTCACACTGTTCCCTCTCATCCAGTCACTGGTCACCAGAGAGAAGAGATTGGTACCTGTCCCTCAGCTTCCCCTTCTAAGGAAGCTGCAGACTGTGATGAGGTCTCCTCACAGTCTCCTCTGTTCTGAACCAGCCAAGTGATCTCAGCCACTCCTTGTATGCCTTCCCCTCTAGGCCCTTCACTATCTTTGTCTCACTTTTACCAAAAGGGCAGTTTTGCATATTGGTGTGGTGTAAGGCAAAAAGGTAAGAACTGCTGCATCTTCAGCTTTAGACTTAGAGGGCTCATTCCTCAAGATTTTAGAATGAAGAGAACCCCATGCCAGGGGTTAAATGATTCTCTGCTACAAACTAAGTGGACACAGCCTTGCTTTGTATGCAATACAACCACTGATATATGGCCCAGATACCCATTCCCAGTGCCCTACTTCTCCCAAACTTTTACATGGTCTTGTATGGGAGATAAGGAGGAGAAGAGAAACTGCTGGCTAATGACTGGGAAAACAACCTGGCATACTGTGTGAGTTCCTACCTTCCCCATCCTCCCCTCCGCTTTTCACACTAAAGAAAGGCTGATTATGTTAACTCAGCTATGCATATGAAATTGTCCATCGAGTTCTCACATGCAGGGTTTTTTTTGTGGAGGAAGGAGCCTATAAATAGAACGGCTCTGAGCTGCTGCTGTAAACAGCCTCGTAAAACACAGGCTGTTTGTAAAACAGTGCAGAGCAGTCTGTGCAAATGTGACGCCTGAGTGTTGTCTGTGCTGACTGGGGAATTCACTCTATCCCTTCATTATAAACACTCCAGCCTCATATAAAAGTCCTCTTTCCTGTTTATGGGGTCTTTCACTACATACCAACTACAGTGTTACCCAGGCTATGCAACATTGGCATTAGCTCATGTTGATCCCAAAAAATTATAAAACCTGCCATTTTCGAGCAACTAGTGCTCTTAACCTAGTTGGAGACAGCTAAAAAATAAACTCTAGATAATATTTTTTACATACACTTGGAATTCTATTTAATGTGATGGATATTGATCACACCTAATTCTCTACTAAGCCTTCCTAGCAATTTTTAAGAGACCTTCCAAGTAGAGGATATTTCATTGTTTAAAAATCCAAATATTGTTAGTGTTTTCCTTCTCTTTCCTTTCATTTTGTTCTTCAGAATAACTCCACCATAGTTTGTTTGGGGTTTTCATTTTTCAGTTTTAGGGAAACATTTTTCTGGTTCAAATTTTGAAAAATAAACAAATAAAAAAAAAAGAAAACATAAAGCCTGGGAATGCATATTCATGTTTTCCTAAAGAACCTTAATTTCATCTTTTATGACTGCAGAAAAGCACGTAATTTTACAGTTCACTTACAGTAGAATGGCATTTAAAACACTTGTGTACTTTTAAAGCAGCTGTTACATCTAAAACAAAATATCTGTAATCTAAAAAAAATCCTTTAATACAATAAAAATTTCCTCTGGAAATACTACTACACTGGCCAGCTTAGAAAAAAGATCCTTAATTCTGTACCATGTTTCTTTTCTGTAGAGGATTGTTCTTGAGATTTTTCTTACAAATATTTCATAATGTTTTTTCATGCAAAAAGATCCAAAAAACCTTCTGACTGTACTTCATGATATTCAACCTGCCATTTTTGTCATAATTTTAGTGCCAAAATTTCTGTTTATATCATGCTGAGATGACGTTTTTTGTATACTACAAACATTCCTTGCTTTTCAGTTTTTGCCAAGTACTTTGTCTCTTCCAGGTTTTGCTGTCATGTACAAGTCCACAAGTTCAGAAGTCACTACACCTAAAAAAATCATCTAGATTTCCACGAGCAGCAAAACCTTTCTCAGAAGAGTCTAATTTCCTTCAGCTCTCAACCATCCCAAAATATGGTCCCATAAATTTCCTCCTTCGGATGTATTGGTGCAATCACTTGTGGGGGCCAATCCTGGACTCTTGGATGAGAAAATAGAGCTGGTTCAAAGATGTTTCTGTTAAATGAGGAGAGGCTGTAATTTTTTTTCTAAATTCATAGTTTCAGCAATCTGATCTTCAATATGGCCTTATCACAGCACTGGCAGACCTAAGGAGCAGGAACCTGCTGCATGAGGAAAGAAAATAAGCAATCAGAGGCTGTGAGGGTGGTATGAGTGAATTAAGCAGCTTTGCCATCAAAGAAAAACAAGGTTGTGTAAGGGCACCCTTAGGAGCGTGTAAGTATTCTCATAAGTCACATCCTCCCCATCTTTAAATCACTGTCAGCACTTTATTCTCAACTCACTGTAATTTTTCAGTACATTTTTCAATGAAGAGAAAGGCAGATGGCACATGATTTCACTGTAGTAGTGCACGGAAAAGGATTTTTAGTTCATTCAACAGAAAATACATAGATAGTTAGATAACAATATCCTTAAGTGACAAGACCCTGCATGGAAGAAAAGAACACAGGCTTCTTGGTTTTTGTATTTAACAATAGTGTCATGCTACAAACTCATGTTGAACTCACTGCCTTCTACATCATCTAAATCCCTTTGCAAAGATGCATTGCCAAGTTTTGCTCTCTGCTTAAATAGTCCTATTTAATATTTTTGCATGTACATATTTACACTTGAGAACAGTATCCTCTATTTTCCCCCTCCCTTTCTTTTTTTCTTTTTTTTTGAGACCTCATTGCTGACCTTTTTGGGTGTGTCCATCTTAATTTGCTGTTTTCCTGGGTATTCATGACACTTCTTACTACAGCATTGCCTGCATATTTTATCCCTTTGCAGCTGTTTGCTCACTCATCCATTCCACTGCAGCTGTTAAAAGCAGTCACAGA
The DNA here is from genome assembly GCF_009829145.1 of Chiroxiphia lanceolata. Taxonomy (NCBI): domain Eukaryota; kingdom Metazoa; phylum Chordata; class Aves; order Passeriformes; family Pipridae; genus Chiroxiphia; species Chiroxiphia lanceolata. Next base: position 8,218,058 of record NC_045637.1, on the reverse strand, counting down.
GTACAGCCCCTCTTCTTCCACTATCTTGCTAATAGGATTTGCTGCTGATCTCCCTGGCAGGCAAAGGTATCTGAGTTTATGTTTGAACAATGAAATTTCATGGATATATTAGTTTTCCCAAATTCATCCTCTTATTGAAAACCCTGATTAAAGCCTTCTATTTCCAATCTTTGTATTTTAATTTTTATTGTAAACTAAGCATATAACCAGATTTTTCAAGGACTTATTTCTTCTTGAAATCCCCTGCTGGGAGAGGGCTCCCGAGCCTCTAACCTCCTGGCCGGGACCCTCTGCGGCCGGGGGCCGTTCCTGCGGGCGGCTTGGGCATGTCCCCGCGCCGCGGTTGAGCCCTTGGCCGCAACCGTTGCATGAGAGAGGAGAAACAGGGGGAGCCTTGCCGGCAGGTACTACACCTCCATGAAAGAGGAGAAGGAAGATTCAGAGCACACAGAGGTTTGGCGTTCCAGGGTTGGGGGGGAGGGGTTGGGGGGGGGGGGATTATCGTAGTTGTGTCAAGCGGGCCATGGTGGTCCGCCGACTAGCAGGAGGGAGAGTGGCACAATCCCGTATGAAATGTCGCAGGTGAGTAGTGTGCCTGAAGATATGTGGAAACACAGTGGGGGTTGGATAAGGTCAGGGTGGATAGTAGGTTCTTTTAGAATAATGGGGGGCCCCACCAGGCTGGAGCCAATAAAAGGCACCCCTGCCTGGATGGGTACTGGGGTCAGAATGTTTGCTTTGTTTGTTCTGTCTGTCTGGTTTTGGTTCTCCTGTGGCTACTGCCCAGGCTCGGCATGTTCTGGATATACTTGCTTTGCTCTGTTACATCCTGAACGGTGGACAGGACAAAGGGTTGTCCCTGGGTACCTCCTCCAGTTTATTTATAGGTAGGTGATAATAAAGCAGGAAATGAAAGACTTGCTCAAGGTGTTCTAATAGGAACATAGTCTCCGTTCCCCTGTGTGGTTGCAAACTGTATGGTACATGCCTCCAGTAGGGTCGCCCATGCCAGACAGATCAAAACCGTAGGACCAGATTTAATACATTCTTGGGCAGGATGAGCTCTTTAGCCTCCTGGCAGTCATCCTAGGAAGAAGGACAACTCCAATCCCAAACCCGGCAGATGGAGCTCGCTTAGCCCTGTAAGGCCGTCATCTAGAGAAGGTCACTCTAATCAAACCTACGTCCTGAGGACCTCACTGCCACCGTCCAAGCTCGCTCGGCCCTGGCAGATGAACCTAGGATTAAAGGTGGGTTCAGTTCCGCGCACACTGTGTCTCACCTAAAAAATCCACTGTGCAGGCTTGAAGGCTTTACCCACATGCAAAAAGTCCTGTAGCGACGGGCGAGGGTCGAAACGGCAGGTGAAAGGTGCACTGGGAGCCGCAGACCCAACCCTGCATGCAGGCGGTTCAGGATATTGGTCATTTGAGACTGACCGGAGATGACAGTCTCTTGGGGCAGCACCCTGAACGACCAAGCAGCCTTTTCAAGGACAGCACTGCTTGCTCCACTCGGAGAGGGGCCTAGAAAAGGTGGCCTAAACAAAGCTCATCTCCACTTTCACCCGGTTGGTTAACCGCAGACCAACGGGCATCTTCCCCCAATGCGGTCGCACAAAGAGCAACAGACAAAGGCATGCACCTGCCTCCAAAGGTGTACCTAAATTAACTCTAGCATGTTGGAATATCAGAACCATGCTCGTTCATGCGGGTAGCGGACGTCCTGAGCGTCGGTCTGCCCTAATTGCCCATGAGCTGGCTCGTCTCAACATCGACATCGCCGCTCTCAGCGAAGTTCGCCTTCATGAAGAAGGCAGCCTCAGAGAACATGGTGCCGGTTACACACTCTTTTGGTCAGGCAAGCCCAGAACCGAAAAACACCTCTCAGGAGTCGGCTTCATGATCAAAAACTCCATTGTCCCTAAACTCGAAAATCTGCCGACAGGTCACTCTGACCGCATTATCTCCCTACGCCTTCCGCTAAACAACAAGCAATATGTTGTCATCTTTAGTATATATGCCCCAACTCTCCAAGCTGACCCTGCTGAAATAGATAAATTTTACACTGACCTGCGCCTCCTTACCCAAAAGGTTCCTGCAGACGATAAGATCATTATCCTTGGTGATTTCAACGCCAGAGTAGGCAAGAATTTTGAAGCCTGGAAAGGAGTATTAGGCAAGCATGGTGTTGGAAACTGCAACGACAATGGTCGACTTCTGCTAGAATTCTGTGCAGAGCAACAACTCACCATCACTAATACTATCTTTCAGCAGAAAGATAGTCTGAAGACAACCTGGATGCACCCCCGTTCTAAGCATTGGCACCTCATTGATTATGTCTTAGTGCGACAGAGAGATGCCCGCGATGTCCTCCATACCCGCGTGATGCCCAGCGCAGAATGCCAAACAGACCATCGGCTTGTGCGCTGTAAACTCAATTTTAAGCTCAAATTCAAACCAAAGAGGGGCAGCATCCCAAGGAGAAGACTCCAAGTTAACAATCTCCAATCAGCCACAGTAAGAGACAGTTTCCAGGCAAACCTTCAAACTAGGCTCGAAAACATTCCCACAGATTCCTCTCCTGAAACAATCTGGCTTCATATTAAAAACAGCATCCTGCATTCCTCTGAAGAATCCTTAGGGTTCTCCCTCAAGAAGAACAAGGACTGGTTTGACGAAAACAACCAAGAAATCCAAGACTTGTTGAGGAAGAAGAGAACCGCCCACCAGCACACCTTGCACTACCATCCTGTCACGCAAGAAAAACAGCCTTTCGTCTCGCATGCAGCAAGCTCCAGCAGAAACTTCGCGACATCCAGACAACTGGTGGATCGATCTAGCTGAAAAAACTCAATTATGCGCAGATACAGTGATCACAAGGTTCTATGAGGCCTTGAAAACAGCATACGGACCTACATACCAGGTCCAAAGCCCTCTACTCAGTGCTGATGGTCAAACCCTTCTAACAGATAAACCCTCCATTCTGAATCGATGGTCTGAACACTTTCAGACTCTTTTCAGTACCAGCCGTGTAGTCCAAGATTCAGCAATTCAGTCCATCACACAACAACCAGTAAAATATGAATTGGATACTGCCCCCCACTTTAGAAGAAACTCTGAAGGCCATACAGCAGGATAAAATCGGCAAGGCAGCTGGGGTTGATGGAATTCCACCTGAAGTCTGGAAACATGGGGGCCTTGCACTCCACAACCAAATTTCACGAGTTTGTGTGCGCTGCTGGGAGCTCGTGAACTACCATCAGACCTTCGTGATGCTGTCATCATCACTTGTATAAGAAGAAAGGTACTAAATCAGATTGCTCAAACTATCGTGGTATTACTCTGCTCTCCATTGCTGGCAAAATCCTGGCAAGAATACTCTTGAACAGACTAATACCCACTATAGCAGAAGGAATTCTACCTGAAAGTCAATGTGGTTTCAGAACCAACAGGAGCACCACAGACATGGTATTTGTCCTCAGACAACTGCAAGAGAAGTGTAGGGAACAGAATAAAGGTCTCTATGTAACCTTGTCGACCTCACCAAGGGCTTTTGATACTGTGAGCAGAAAAGGTCTGTGGCAGATTTTGGAACGTTTAGGTTGTCCCCCAAGTTCCTTAAAATGATCATCTCACTCCATGAGGATCAGCACGGCCAAGTCAGATATGGCAACACACTTTCTGAGCCCTTTTTAATTAAGAATGGTGTGAAACAAGGTTGCGTTCTCGCTCCTACCCTATTCACCGTCTTCTTAGCATGATGCTCCAAAGGGCCACAGCAGACCTCGATGATCAGGACGGCATCTACATTCGATACCGTACTGATGGAAGTCTATTCAATCTAAGGCGACTGAAGGCCCACACCAAGACCTTAAACCATCCTGTCCGGGAGCTGCTTTATGCTGATGATGCTGCCCTTGTTGCCCACACAGAAGCAGCCCTGCAGCGTTTAACATCCTGCTTTGCAGGTGCCTGCTGAGCTCTTTGGGCTGGAAGTCAGCTTAAAGAGACAGAGGTCCTCCATCAACCTGCACCTCAGGAAGTCTTCCATCATCCCCACATCACCATTGGCCAATCAGAGCTCAAATCAGTCCAACAGTTTAATTACCTTGGTAGCCTCATCTCCTCAGATGGTAAGATCGACGGAGAGATAGACAACAGGTTAGCTAAGGCATATAATGCTTTTGGAAAACTCCACAAGAGAGTATGGCGTAATAAACACTTTAAGAAAGCACCAGATCAGTGTTTACAAAGCCATAGTCTTGTCTACTCTCCTATACGGCTCCGAATCATGGGGCATCTACCGCCACCACCTGCGTCTCCTAGAACGCTTCCATCAGCGCTGCCTCCGTACAATCCTTAACATCCACTGGTCAGATTTTGTGACCAATACATCTGTACTAGAGCAAGCAGTTGTCACAAGTATTGAGGCCATGTTACTGAGAACGCAGCTGCGATGGGCAGGGCACGTCTCAAGGATGAAGGACCACCGCCTCCCTAAGATCCTGCTCTATGGTGAACTTACCACTGGCTGCCGCATGAGAGGAGCCCCGAAGAAAAGATTCAGGACTCCCTGAAACAACATCTCAGCCTTGGCCATATTGATCACCATAACTGGTCTACTCTGGCCTCCAATCGGGAGGCCTGGAGACACATCATCTACAACGCAGCTGTCTCCTTTGAGAACTCACGCAGGATCACTCTCGAGGAAAAAAGGCAACGCAGAAAGAACCGTGTCTTGCAAAATACACCATCTAAGGAGTCTTTCTGCTGCGCCTTTTGCAATCGGATATGTCTGTCACGTATTGGCCTCATAAGCCACCAGCGTGCCTGCAGCAAATGTGGATAGTGCCTTCACAAATCTTCGTTCGCGAAGCCTAGCCATGATTTCTTCTTGAAATAATGTATCACAGGAAGGGACAAAAGAGAGGAAAGGTGAAAGGATACAAATACAGGAATGTCCCCCAAAAGCAGTAATAAATTTTATTGTATTAATATATTTGCTATTGAGAAAGAAGTGGATTGAGGATCATGTTTATTTTTACAAAATTTAAAGTGAGAAATAGGGTTTAAATACACATTTGGAGGTTGAAGTAATTTGGTCACATAATGTAGTTGAATTTAGTTTTGTGGAAAGTGAAAAGCTCACTTCCCACATGTTGGTTCTAATACCTGGTGACTTTTCAGTCCCTCAGCTATTTTTTTCTCCTATACTTACTTTATTCAATCTAGACGAAAATAATAAACCAACAAAAAGGAAAAACAATTAAACAAACAAAAACAAACAAGGAAGTACAAATTGGTGAAGAGATTTTTTTTAATTTAAAAAAATCCAGGAAAAAAATGATTGAGAAAATTAAAAAAAAAAAAAAAAGGCAACGGGAGGATTTCACATTAAAAAACCTGAATCTTTTTATTTATATTCTGGTTAAAATTTCTTAAAATGTGTCTGAAAGTAACTGGGTAACAGGAGGTCCTCATAAAAATATAGTATAACAAATCTTACCTTGCAAATTAAGATTAAGATATTATTTAGGAGTTTTAGTACAGCAATAAATCAGCCAAAGGCTGAAGAAACTCACCGAGAATCGTAAAGACTTCTTATTTTCTCCATTTCCTTTCCATAATCTCTGTTTCTCCCATAGCTGGCAAGTCAAAGTACTATCCCAGATGTTTGCTCTGTGTATCTTTCAGTTATTTTCAATCTTTAAAAACAGAAAACCAAATATTGCAATGACCATGTTCTGACAAAGAGGAGTAATCCAAATACTGCACTTAAAAGGTAACCAACCTTCCATCTGCAGAACAGTCCTCACTCCTGAGTGTATTTAGCTAAGGTGAGATATTTAGTTAATGCTCCTAGCCTTGATCACACTCACCTGAGTGCTTCCGAATACGGATGGAGAAAGGTTTCGTTTTCTGCATTGCTACTCTAGATTTGTAGCTTGTTGGTCCATCTCACAGTTGGGAAAATTTCAGTTGCTTTGAAAAGAGGCCTTGTTTGATTTTTTTTTTTCTTCAAAGTTTCAGTTCATTTCATGCAAGAATGGTTTTAGTCTTATGATCAAAACAAGTAAAGTACTGTAGTATAACATAAATTGTCATGACTTAAACAGATTTAGACTTGACAGACTGTGTAGTATCCAAGTCGTTCAAGTATAAAGCATTCTGCCTATTACAGGAAATGTGGCTGTCAACTGTAATCGCTTCTGTAGCATTTTGGAAACAAGGACAATTCAAATCTTCAAGTCACAAAGCATCTGCTTCTATATTTCTTTTTTCTTCTCTGGTGTTTACCACTGAACTACTTTTATTACTAGTGTTTGATATCTCTCTGTAACTTTCATCATTTGCCTCGAAATGTAATATTTATCATTGTGTAGCCAAAATAATAATTTCTATATAATTAGAATTGCATTTGCACAGGGAATAATAACAGGGGACAATAATAGTGGAAAATTCCTTGTAAAACCACAACAGAGTAAACTGGTAGAAGGGCAGACATCAGGCCTGTCATGAGAGTAACCAGAAGGGGAGTTAGAAAGCCTGTAGGAGCCCAGTATTTCTGCCTATAAATCCCTGCAGAAATGCCATTAATGGAACAGTGTGTGTGACAGCAAGCTTACAGGGCACAGGGTGCTGTACATCCTTAAATTTCAGTGAGCATCCTGAATTTTCAGCACAGTGTTGCTTACTGGAAATAGTGTTAGTGAGACAGATGGAAGATGTGTGATCAGTCCCTTCTCAGATGTGTGCACATTGAGGAGCTGCTGCTGACTTAATGAGTGTCCTGTGCTTGAAAAGCAGAGTAACACCGTGCAGCTGTGCCATGGGTCTGCAGGCCAGCTCCTTGCTCAGTTCAAGTAGCTCTGGAGAAGGGATTGGCTTCACCCATGTTCTTCTGGAGCAGCAGCTGTTCCTTCGGTAATTGAAATAATTCCCTGCCTGGCTTGTGCCAAATCCAGCAGAAGCTGAGGTTGGCTCCTGGCCAGGGGAGCAGGAACAGAGCCCTGCTCCTCAGGCCCTGTGTGCTGTGGGGAGAACAGCCCCATCCTTAGACTTGGATACTGACCTTTTTTGTGTCATGTGAGTTAACATTAGCTAAGGCATAATCCAGGGAGAACAGTAGGATGGCTTTGATGCTCTGTGCTTGTGTTCCATGTCCAGCAGTGCCTCCCTGCCCACGGCCCTGTGACAACACCCGGTGCAACATCGTCTCTGGCTGAAGGCAGTGGAAGTCTGTGTAGTGAAGCAATTACAGACGTCATTCCTCAAACTTTGGGCGTATGTTGCATTTTGGATAACACTGTTTTTTTCTTTTTCAGTAGGCCATTTACCAGGCAGTAGCCTTGCCCCCTCTTCACCCAAGGAACAATCTCTATCCTCTCAATGTGATTACAGCCCATTTCATTCTGTAATAGGTTTCTTTTATTATTCCCTCAGGCATGTAAATCAAATTTTCCTCAGTACCAAAATCTTTGTTCTACAAAGAATGCTGGCATCGGGTGCAGTGAAAAAATAGCTTTGCTATTGAATACAGCCCATGTTAATAGAATTCCACTATCTTTTTTACTTTGAAAGTAAACATCTGTCAAAGTTTATTTTGTCTGTCAGAAAGACAGGAGTGTCTTAAGGGAAAGCACACAATAAAAGCAGATAGATTATTCTGCAATTATACCTTTCTCTGTCTAAATGTTTAATTGGATAAGCTACCAGAGAGACAGAGATTACTTTGGCATCCATCTGTCCCATTTACCAGTGTTACAAATGCGATGGAAGTCTTGGTAGTTTGATCACAGCAGCCACAGTGAAAGCAGGAGCTGGAGGTCTCAACAAGGGCAATTTCAAACAACTTTTCAGCCAGTTGGGTGGCTCCTTTGGTAGAACCGCTGCTGGTGGTTGATCTTGTGCTCTCAGAGTTTGGGATGTACCAACTTGAGCACATATCATAGAATCATAGAATGGTTGAGTTGGAAGGGACCTTAAAGATCATCTAGTTCCAAACACCATCTAGTGGTGACACCTCCCACTAGACCAGGTTTCTCAAAGCCTCTTCCAGCCTGGCCTTGAACACATCCAGGGATGAGGCCGCCATAGCTTCTCTGGGCAACCTGTTCCAGTGCCTCACCACTCTTCTAGTAAAGGATTTCTTCCTAATTTCCAATACCTAAATATAATATTCGAAGACACAGCATCTTTCACCCCTCTGCAGTTACTGCTCTTAAATGGGTTTTTATGCTTGATTTCAAAAGTCTCTAAATAGTTATATGTGTCCATCACAATATCAGACTGATTGCAGATATTTCAGCTGCAATTGTAATACAGGTTTCTGTTGCAGGCCTTGCTTCATACTGGTTCAGAAAAAAGCATAAAAGAGAGGACATGATTTCCACCACACAGAGCCTGCAAACTCCGGCAGTGCATAATATGATGAAGAACATAAAAAGAGAATGAGGCATATAAGCTTGCAAAAATTACAATATATAAGAGTTTTGCCACTTGATCTGCAAGTCTAGGACAAGACCATAAAGACACAGAAACATTCAGACACGGGGCAGGAAAGATTTTGAATTTGTAAATAACAGGACTTGCCCAGTCCTGTGGTTACTGAGGGCTTTCCTGTGCAGAAATAAAAGTGCTGCTTTGTGTTTTGTAAAATTGCAGTCAATAAATATTTAAGTTTAAAGGCTCCATTGCCATTAAAGCTCACAATATTAAAAGTATTTATTTTCATGGCATCTCATAAGGATACTTTATGACTGGTATTAAGCCCACATGAAGCCCACCTAGATGACTTGTGCTAAAGTATTAAAGTTAATAACGCAAAATGACATTTGTATGGCCAAACATAAAGTAAGACTCAACTTTAAATTAAGAAATCTAAATTTAAATGTTTACCTGAGTGTCTAAGCTTCCATTAACAGCACAGTCCACAGATTAAGACGCCTGTGAGTGATGAGCTGAATCACGTGCTCTGTATCGACACCCAAGACCTTATGATATACTCTAAGTATTCCCGCAGAGCTTCATCTTCAGAAAAGCACATTCCACAGCTAGTCCTGCATGTTATCTGGCAGCCCAGTGTGGATATCCTGGGTATTTGGGGCATGTCAAATGGAGAAGAGGAGTTTCTGGGATATAAATAATATCCTTCCTTTTTGAAAAGATCAGTAGGATCTAAGTAGTTAATATTTCTTAATAACTCACTTTATGTCTGACTCCCAAAGTGAGTTAAAGCAATGGTACAGGAAGAATTTCAGCTTATTACATGGTTATTTTGCATAGTAGATTTTTATTCTCTGCTCTTCTTTGGACTTATAACTGTTTATTGTTGTATTTTTCAGAAACTCTTCTGGATTTTGAAAATATATTAAATTCTTCTGGATTTTGAAAACATATTAACAGAACATGTCAATTGCTTTTAAAAGAGGTAAGAAATGCTAAAATATAGTGGGGGACATTTCACCTTCGGCAAAGGAAGAAGAGACAATGAATAATGAGTTAGAAGGGGAGGAGTCACATTCCATTCTTTTCCTGGTTTGCCAATTTTAGATTATTGTTTAATGATTCTTCCAGCATTGTCATGGAAGTCAGATATTTATTTTTTGATACTGTTTTGAAGTTATTTGGTGAAGATTTTTGTATAGGAAAAATAGAGGAAAAGATATGAGACCTTCACAATGAAAGAATAAAGAATGTAAAATACAGCTGACTTCAGTTTTGGCTGCAGACTTGAACTGAGGCCATAAGTGCTGATACGTTTGCTAATAAATCTCATCCAGTTTATACAGTGTATCAAAATCAGTAGCATCCACTAGTTTTACTTCAATTATACTTCGGGGTACATTTTGAACCAAAAAGCGGGATGTGCAGTTTGCATGTTATTATTTCTATTTGCTTAACACACCAAAATCAAATGCTGTTGTGTTTGTAGTGTTCCATAATCTTTATTTATATGCCTACAGCCACTGCATAGGAAATTCAGAAATATAATCCTTTCTTTGAAATACTCATCACAGTTATGTTCCTTCATGCCATACAGGGAAAAAACACTTATATTTTTAAATCAGAGAGATGGAGAGATTAATGCTTCTCCATCAGCTGTTTTTGCAGATGTTACTGAAACACTTTACAAGAGACAAATGTCATTGTAAATCAATATTTGCAATTGCAGGGCAGAATGATCTGTTTCCAATGGCTGAGGAGCAGCTAAATGCAGACCAAATTACAAAACTATAACGTAGCAAACAAGCAAACGTGCCCTCTGAAATGGGTATTTTACTTGCCACAGATTAATTTTCTGTAATGTAAGAACACTACTGAAGTATTAGCCTATGAAGTTCTCTTTTTGTTCTCCCTATAAAAACACACTTTACTGCATTCATATTCAACCACATCATCCTCATCTGAACACCAATACTAAGTGTACATAATATCCCCAAACCATTTTTTTTCTCCGTGTCTCTGTTCTTGACCTTGTTTTTCTTCATCGGTATTATTATTGTAGTATTTGTGTCCTCACCTCTCCCTTTCCTCCCCCAAACCCATGGATGTTGTGATTTGGATCACTGGAATTCTACTGCTGGATAAAAAGCAAAGCAAGTTCATGAGACCTAAACCTTTACCAACACAGATAAACCATAAAATATGCTTTACTCACAGGTCCAAGACATTCTGGTTCCAATTACCTGTAGTGGTTACTATAACAATACTTCTGTAGACATGTTCACAAGGTGAGCTCTGGGGAGGTGACAGAAATTTTTGGTCCAAAACCACTAAGTATTCATAAGCAATAGCATCCGTAAGAGCAGCAGAGCACTTCAGGGTGAACCATCAGGTTCAATGATGTGTTAAATGCCAGTCAGAACTACCAAGGGAAAAAAACCATGAATTTTAGTGATCTATTTTCTTGTAGAGGGTATCTGAAGTCAACAAGCTCAACAAGACAAAGTATTTGATTGCCTTAGAATCTACCAGCAAAATGGTCTTTAACAAGCTGCTTGGCATTATAAAAAAGGTATTTTACAACTGGAGAAAGTATTTTACCAACACATTATGCAATTATCAAAGACGCGATTCCTTCATGAGCTCATTAAAAATTATTCTATACTTTATTTGACATTATTCAGAATGAACTTATGTATTCTGATATCAAATATGGCCAATGGTCACTCTGTTCTCACTGTTGCTGGTTCTCAGGATTTTTTTCTATTTGCTTAAAAAGAGAAAGAAGGAAAAGCTCTAATTTCAGCCCAGTTTGGGTCAAAGCAAGTTCAGAACACTTAATTTTAATTTATTTTCTGGAAAAATCAAAGCAATCTTTCAATTTGAATTGTTGTTAAATGTGACCATTTTATTTTAATGTGAGGAGAAAGGCTTTTCCTCTTTGTGACAAATGTAGGAGTTTAAGTCTTTATTTTTTCCTTCACGGAAACAATTTCTCTAAAACTAATTTTAAAACTCCTGCGGTCAATGCATTTAGATTGCATTTCAACTTTATTTTAATTTTTAAGTAGCAGCATATTGTTTTTAAAGTGTTATTGTAAATGTATTACGTTATATTTTCAACTAATAAAAATATAAGATATTTGTACTATTCTATCATTACTACACAGACACTAGTGGATTGTCAGTTTCTGAATCAATAACAACCAATGAAGCTGAGATACTGAAATGACAAGGTAAAATAGAGGAAAATTTAAAAAAAAAATAAATCAAATGCAACATTTGAAATTAATCACGTATAAAAGCTGAGAATCAAAACTTTCCACTCAGGATTTTTTAGACTACTTTTGTCAAAATATAGTCAAATTAATTTTGTCTCATCTACTAGAGCAGTTACCAAATTCCTGATCTCTATTAATTCTCACTGGACAAAATGAGTTTAAGTATTATTATGAGAAAGAGTCACTCTATTTTTGCAGTGCTCTTATGACCTTTTCTTATATTCCCTATAGATATCTACTGTTAGCAGCTGCTGGAAGCAGGATAGTGGGGAAAATGTATCTTCTTTGTTTTTTAATCTGATACAGTGTCTTTCAGGGTCTTAAGTTAACCAGTAGCAACGGACATCCTTGAGATTTAATAAAACGAGTGATGAAGATTATTAAGAAGAAAAGATATTATTAGTTCATCTATGCTATTTGTAGCAGACTGAGCAGAGCACCACGTTGCAACTGTTTGTGCAGAAACCCTCATTTTCTGTCTGAGGCCCGTTCACTCTGGTACATAATGCACATTTATGTGGTCAGAGAGATCTCTTTTGGGGCTTTTTCAGTCAGGTTTGTTGGTTATACTGGGTCAGCCTGATGTGTGAGGTATCTTCTTGACTGCTCTTGGTGCAGCTCATGCACACGCACACACACACACACACACACACACACACACGCAGCATTTGGAAGTGGTGTGTCTGGACTCACAAATATGAACCATGTCCTGGTTTGTGGCATCCCTGGTACTCCTGAACTAGCATCTGAGTTAAAATCACCCGTGGAATATATTTACAGCTGGGAAATAGCTCAGCCTCACACAAGGAAGGCATTGTGTTTCCTTTTTGTTTCCTGAGTATTACACTTATTTTATCAGGTAGAAGTCTCAGCTGGAAAGGAACAGAAAAGGAGGATCAAATCCATCAACAAGGGAAAACTATCTCTTCACTTTCTTCCCAGAGTACTTCTTGTCTAACCTTCCAGATCTCTCCACAGAAACAATCTTCTCTTTCATTCCCCGAACTCAGCCATCTGATCCACCTTTTCTGACCCACCAGGTGTTTCACCATAGTAGCTTCATAATCCTGCAAAGGACTCTGAACCACGGCACAGATGACATGTATAGTTGCTTTAGCATCTAGTACCTCTGGAGAAAATATCTTGGTTTTCTGAGACAGCCTCCTGGTGCGGGAGCTATGAGTGATGGATATCCATCCAGAGCAGAAGCTCCCAGGTGGGCTGTCCTGTAACCTCAGACATTGAGGGGCAGAACAAAACTCAGTCACTGTTTCTCCTGATTTAATGGTCTCATGACTTCTGCTGTCTCACTGGTACCTGCACCTTGATTATTTTTTCCTTTGTTTATACCTAGTCTTGCAGAACACTTGTTCAAGAGGTCTGAGTTCATGCATATGCCTGATCTTATTGATTCCTCTGAACTGCAGGAGAGAAAGAGAAGGGTCAGTTTAGCTTTGTTCCACTTAGCCAGAGTGACTCAGAAATCTGGTCTGTAAAGTTAAGTGAGCATGCTTGCATTCGCAGACTTAAGAGTTTTAGACCGAATTCTCCCGAGGAAGGGAGGAGTGCAAGAACTTCAAAAGTGCAGCATAAATACATGTTCTGGTGTTAAATAGGTATTTTTGAAAATTCCCCTTCCACCATCCTTATTTTGTGCAGTGTCCCACAAGCTTTTTTGTATTACTAGTATTGTAAAAGTTCATGGAATGATAGGGAAAGTCTTGGATTTTCTGAACATATTGAGCAGACTTGGAGCTGTTTCCAAGTCAAACATTGCAAATAAAGATTTTGCTTGTAGTGACATAGACATCCTGATTGATTCTCTGGAGTATGAGAAAGTGGGGATTAGTTGTCTGGGTTCCCTCTCCAGTTAATGACAATGAAGAGAGAACTGAGAGAGATTCAATTTCCCTCTTACCTGACACCAGCCTTGAGGTGCAGTGAATTTGGTCTTTCAACTGGTCTTATTAACCATTGACAAAGTGAGTTTGGACAAGATTAGATTAATCTAGATTACAAAATTTGCTTTTAGACAGATAAAATTGGACAACAGAAACCCAATCTTAGTTTACCTGGGGACAGATAATGAGAAGGACAACCTTTATGTGTTCACTGAAAAATAGTCAACTTAAATTTTATGCTGGGCCATGGAGAAGATTGTTGAGATGTTACCACAGGGGCTCTCAGCAGTGCACTGGCTCCTACAGTCAGTGCAATGAGACAGTCACGTTTCCCCTTTTTGCATTTTTATGCCACCGCAAGATGAGGAAAAGGTGACTTTTGCTGAAGTCCCCGATATTCCTGAGAGAAATTGCAATAAAATTTTGTGTGGATTCCCCAGCAGGTAGGGTGAAAGCTAATTACCTGTGTTCAAGGAAAACAGATGATTTGCAACAGGGTTGCACAAATGTCAGAATCTTCTTATCAAGATGCAGCAGTCCAGGGAAATTATTTGCTTTTATAAATGCTTGTGCCTCTAGAGGCTTGTGGACTAGACATAGCCAAAGAAAAATTCTTGACTACCTTTGTTGGATTCAGTAATGTAGTTCAGTAAAAAGGAATTTAACTTGAAATCTGAACAAGGCAGTATGTGAGAAGGAAGGAATGTTTAGTCTATGGTAGACTGCCTGTTAAATATCTTGAAAAACAGGATTTTCCTTTGTTTCACCATAGTCCCGTTAACTGAAAACACTGTGAAAGCCTGGACATTGCTTTCCAGCTGCCCAGAAGGAAATAAATTCATCCAAGCTGTACCAGATAAAGTAGAAATCTCTGCAAATACACAAAGAGTGCACATTCCTTCAATAAGCTGTAATAGCATTCTTAAATGAGAAGTTCAAAGCTTTCACAACAATTCACACAAAGGTCTCAAAGAGTGCAAAAATGTGTTTCCATGGTTGGACAGGGCCTTGAGCAAGTTGATCTAGTGGAAGATGTCCCTGCCCATGGCAGGGGGTTTGGGACTAGATGATCTTTAAGGTCCCTTCCAACTCAAACTATTCAATGATTCTATGATATATACAAATATATACACATGAAGCTAGACTTAAAAAGTTATTGGTATAAGAGAAAACTGTGACATTTCACTTCGAAATGCAATCATTTAGAAAACGAAAACTAAACTTCCTGGGGAAATTAATTCTCTTTCTAAATGTGTATAATAAAAAGAGACATAACAATTATGATAACAGTTTATTCAACCATATAATGTTTCCTCTGTGGAGGAAAGCCAGTAGCATTTTTGGCAAATAACGTCTTTTCTGAGGGCAGAGGTGGTCTGGCTCTCTGTGAGAGCAGAAGAGACTGACATTTTGAACAAACACCACTTCATGGGAGTGTATCCTGCAGGAGAAAGTAAATTACTTCTAGGGAAGAAATGTTCAAAAACAAAAAAAAGAAAAAAGGTTAAAAATTGGCCATTAATTCCATTAGAAAAGCAAAACACATTTCTCACCAAATCCCGTTTTCAACGGATTTTTTCTATTCAGAGAAGAAGCCAAGAAAGAGGAATCTCCAGAGGTGCTGAGAAGACAAAGGTACTATGGAGGGAAGGAGCAAGAGACTAATAAGAGTGGGATGGAAAGGTCAGTGTGAGGTGGGGAAGTAAAAGAGAGGAGTCTGTGTCTGTGCCTGCTGTTTTGACAAGCTTCACATTGAGCAGGAGTCACAGAAAATTGTTAGAAACTGATTTTAAGAGGAAAACAGATCTGCATCAGCTTTTCTGGAGTAGAGTGACTCAGCCTGAACAAATCTGCAAACCTAAAATCTCCAAAATTAATCTTAAACTCACAAAAATGAAAAGGTGGTACTCCATACCTTTGAGCCCTTGGATGATTTGTATGGCAATGTTTCTTTCTTTGTGGCACTTGAAGGAAAATTTGCCTTGAGGTTTCTTTTTCTAAAGTGTCTTTTTATGTTGCTCAGGTATAAGGGTCTAGCTATGAAAAACAAAGGAGGTTTCTACACTGAAAAATTACATTAAATTAGAATTACATTTTGGGAGAACACTTTAATAACTGCCGATATTCTGGGAAAATTGCAGAATTATTATAACCTAAGAAATAAGTTTTGAAAATCAAGAGAATGCAGAGACATAATTAAACCTAAAATAAACATATTTTGGAAACGAAATTTTGTGGTTTAGTTATCTCAACAGCCTTATTTCATGTCTGGGAGAGTACATTGAAGAAGCTATGTAAAAAATGCACCCAGTGCTAAAAAATTTGTCATGTTTGTTGTATATGGGCTACTTTATTAAGGTTAATCATCTTGTTATGGTCCATGTCATGATGGGGCAGAGCAAGGATTTTTACAACAAGTCCTTGGTCCCACTCCCAAAAGAATCTGGAATACAAATCTTTAGCCAGGTGCATATCCAGTATTAGGATGGAAATTTTCTGTTTCTGTTGTTCATGTGGCCAACAATGTTTTGACTGTTTCACTTTGTGCATTCAGTCTCACAGACCTGTCAAGTTCCTCACTGCAGAGACTTCAATACAGCTCTCTTGCAACCACAAATTACAGAATAGTGCATAGAAGTATACAAAATCATAGAATCATTAAGGTTGGAAAAGACCTCTAAGATTGTCGAGACCAGCTGTTAACCCAACATTGTCAAGTCCACCACTAAACCATACGTGTGTTTGTCTGTGCAATTACAGACTATACTTACCAAAAAAAAGCCAGGGTAAGACAACCTGAACTATACTTTATTAACTTTTGGATGCTTGACTTAGCAGCCTTCAAAATGCTCCTTGGACAGAGTCATTGTTTTCATGTGTCCATGCAAAACATTGCTGAGAAATAGCATTTTCTTTTTCTAAGCAGAGGTTAGGTAATTAAGCAATTTCCTAGTGATTTTTGTCTTTTTTGGATCAATATTTCAGCTGGCTTTTAGGCATACAGTGTATGTGCTGTTATTCCTACAGCTATATTTATCAGCAAGAATTGAGGTTTATCAGAGTAACAACACTGAAGGGTTAGATGTGGGAACAGAGGTGAACAAAGAACAGAATCAAGGTGGGACTGGTTCATAAACTCCTCTCTCACCTTGGACTCACTGTTCTTCATAACAGAGAAAGTGTCTGAACACCAATTTGCCTCTTGTTCATTAGGCATCAAAGATACTGAATTGCTTTCCCTGCAGACTGGTTTCTTTCTGATTTTCAAGTTAGTGGAAGGAAGTCATCACCAAACAGGGAAAATGGTCTAATGATGATTCAGCAGTTAAGGATTTCGGAGACAATGACTTGAGGACCCCTTCCATCCCTGACCTGAAAGCTAACATTGTCTCTGAACCTCTCCTGTCCCATCTTCTACCTGTAAACTGGAGTGACCTTGCAGGCATGTAGGGAGGTAAAGGCATTAGGTCAGTACTGTAAGGAAAAAAATGTGCTTTGGGTATCTCTAGATTTGAGAGAAGGAAACCTGAGCAATTGAATCTGCTGTAGGTAACTTGCAAAGATCCCTTTTAGATCTGAAAACACCATAAATATGTCTTTCTCTGAGGAAAACCAGATATGGCTATGTTCAATGGCGCTTCCCAGAAAATGCTGGAAAACCACACTAGAAGTGGCCAACCTCTTTCAGCAAGTGGAAAAGACTGAACTCTTTGTGGTGTTCTCTTCTCCTTCCCTCTTCTCTGAAACCATACATGGGTCAATGACACACTACCTGAAAGATCTGTTTTCCTTGGAGTTAATTTTCTAATTGCTGAGAGTTTTAGGCATTTGTAACTACTACCATTTTTCCCCCCCTTACGACGTGATACAGGACAGATAACTCCAAGGCCACCAGGAGAGAAGTGCTGAGGGCTTCTCGTTCAAAGGGCAGGGCTGTGAAGGCTTCTCTGAACAATTCTTCTTCTATTCTATCTGCTTCATGGTCTCTCTGCTCTATCTACGTTAGACCTTATTTTTAATCAGTTTGGGAAAAACAATGAACTAACAAAATTTGCTGATAATACTAAGATATTTGAGGTAGCAAAGGAAAAGCTCTGTGCTATGTCCCCCACCTATCACAGAACTCAGTGATTGGCGGGTGAAACTCAGTGGAGGTAAACATAAAGTGACACATGAGATAAAAATCAGTGCCACTTCCCTGTATAACATGGTAGATTCTGAACTGACCATTACCATTCATGTGTGAGAGCCTGGGGTTGTGACAGCATGATGAAAACATCAACTCGGTGCACTTCAGCTGCCAAGAAAGCAAGTAAAATGTTAGCAATTATTAGAAGAGGGTTAGAGAAGGAAGGAAAGAAAGAGCATTACTATGTTACTGGGTAAATCCATATCCTGCCCACGCTTCACATGCTCTAAACAGTTCTGGTATTCCCATCCTGCAGGATTTATACAAGGCTTTAAAAGATTCAGAGAAGCATCTCAGGTACAATCGATGTGAGAAACTGCTTCTATACCAGGAGTAAGCTGAAAGTCTTTACTTTCAGCCTAAGCTGAAAGTCTTTACTCTGGACAAGAGACAACTTAGGATAAGTGCAACAATAGGGAAAAGAAGGGGAGCTCCAGGTGAAGCCTGTAAAAGTTGTTGGCATGGAAAGGTTTTTTAGGATAGTTTACAACTTCTGCCAGTAAAAGAATTATGGACATCAAATTAAACTGAAGGGAAGGAGACTGAGAAGAAACAAAAAGTATTTTTTCATCACGTTGCATGTAGTTAATCTGTGGACCTCCTTCTCCAGGATACAGCAGATGACAAGGTTTCCACAGCTGAGAGGAAGTGTTAGTCGACTTAATGAAGGACAAGGTTATTGAGCATTCATAAATTGTTAGAAATTATGTTGAAAAAGAAAATAAAAAAAGAAATTAAAAGAAAAAAAAAGGGCAAATAGCAGAAATTGTCCCATAAACATCTAGAAAAAATATTTTTAAAAAATTAATTTTTTTTTAAATATTTGTTTGTGGGCTGTCCTTGTCATGGTCGTGAATATCTGTACCTTTACCCTTCAGGCAATGGCAAGACAGCTATCTTTGCTGATACAAAGAGTTTTTTGGAATTCTTCTGATAAAAAGATTCTGTAAGATAGGTCGTGTAGAGGACCTGTCTCTTTAGAAGACTGAACTTCATGGTTGCTCTACCATAATTGCATAGGCAAACAAGCAGTCAATACAGGGTGGCAGAAACGAGAAGTAACAGAAATTGAAGAGAAAGCACCAGGTAAGGAGAGATTGAAAAAGAGAGAAAACAACTTTTTTTTTTTTTTTAATTTGGTGTGGATGTTGAAAAGCTTTGCCCTTGGAGTGAAACTGTAGCACAGTCAGGTAAGCTCTTTAGCCAAGACTAAGTGCAGAATAATGATGGGACTTTGTGGATTTCAAAAGGCAGCTGTTACCATGCCTTTACTGCCACTGCAATGATTTGAGACTGCAAACAGATGGGAAGGTAGTCAGCAAAACAACAGGGGAGGCATCCACAAAAGCACACATTTCTTGATACGTGACCATGGCTTAAAGTAAAAAAAACTGTGAGAGTTGATGGGCTGTGGCTCTCCAGTTTCTGTCAGAATAGTATAAGCAGAAAGAAAAAAATTTCACTCTGACAAGAAAAACTAAGGTTAAAATATAAAAAGACTTCTCAATCTCCTGTAGCCTGGTTCATCTTCATACCTCTGCCTGCACTACAGGATCTGATTCTCTTTCAGCTCTGAAAGCCCACAAGACCCTCTGGCTGGAGGCCCTGGATGCAAGCTCAGTTTCAGGGCGTACCTTGTGCAAATGCCTTTGATGAGATCAGATATTTGGCACTTTGAAAATATCTGAAGGACTACAGTGAGCTTAGCACTCCATATAAAAATCCTGCTAACACCAGGGCCAGCAGGTGATGTTGCTGCAGAGCTAGTGTGAATTATTTTAAACTGAGGTTAAACTAGACAACTTTTGTTTCTCTGGGTTTTTCCATTAAATCTCCATGCAGAACCACAGTGTGATCACAGCATGTCACCTGGCCCAGAACAGCGTCTCCTGGACATGCTGCATTGAAACCTGTTGTGTCCAGTGTGTCAGCTAAAGGACTTGAGAGAAGGGTGTTGTACCTCTACAATGTCGAGACTGTTGGAGGCTGTTTTTCTGAGCCTCAGTGTCTTCCAACTTACCCTCTGAGTTTGGCAGTGGCACACCACTCCACACCACTCCACCTGCAGTGCCATGACACCAGCCTTGTGCTTAACATGACTTTTCCATAAAGGTAAGTCAACACAACAGGTGCATGGGGTCAGAATGAGTTCACTCTACTTTCATCACCTTTCTCATCCACCTTTTGCAAGATGAAGGATTTTCTTCTACCAATATATGTGGAATAATACAGCAGACAATGGTCAACAGCAATGGCTCAGGCCATGTCCCAGGGTGTGGCCATACTCCTGGTATGTATAGGGCAGGAATACATATGTGGGATTACTTTCAGAAACCTTGAAGCAACCTTTGTGGTTCACAGACCTTTAGCCAGGAGCTGTCTCTGTGGCCCTGGGAGCTTCAGTCTTGGAGCAGCTACCCCATACACTTGGCTGCAACACCTTCCAAACCTTGCCATGATCTCTCCTTGGAGCACATTCTCAGACAGCGGCCCCACAGCCACCAGATGAACATCTTGGCATCCACATTTGTCTGCTACAGCATGAGCTGTGTGTGAAAAGGGCACATTAGCAGTGAGGTTTTGAACTCAAGTCCATAAAGATGATGTTGAAATTATTTTGGTGCTAGGCACTCACTGTGTATTATTTCCTTCATAAAACATTCTGAGATCAAACAGCAAAAAATAAAGGCTGAAAATTGCCATTGGAAGGATGAAAGGGATGGTTGTTTCTTGTCTGAAGAGCATTGTCTAAAGCATATCATTATAAGATTATATGTATTTTACAGGTAAAATCACAGAAAAGAATAACTTTTCTGTCTAAAGACTTTTAGACAGAATAACTCATTATGACCTTATACAAGGCAAAATAACAGCTCTTCTTCTAGTGACCGCTCAAAATCTGTGACTGGAATATTTCAGAGAGTGGTACTTTACCAGCTGAGTGTTGTACAAGCATGAGGAAAATGAAGCAAATTTTTTAGAACTAAACCTGTGGTTCAAGAGCCTAAGTCCCATTTTCAGAAGGAGTAACTACTTAGAAGACAGATGCTAAGGAAACTGATCTGAAAATGAAGTTTTAGGTTCTATATCACTTAAGAGATCTCTTGAAAATACTGACAGAGAGTCTGGACTTGAATGAGTTCAGATTCCATTACATGGTGGGAGAGAACAAACCCTTTTCTCTTTTTTATGAAACAGAGAAAAGACAAATTTGCCCATGATACTGTGAATACAAAGTTTTCTGCATTGGTCCAGTTCTTGATCACATGAACGAGGCATTGATTTTCACCTGCACACACCCCACTGCTATCCTCTAACCTTAATCAAGCTACATTTTTACACAGGAATGAGGGGAAGAAATAGACTATTCCTCTCTGGAATTACTGATTTCTTCAACAGCAGCATCCAGGGAAATAAACTGTAGGCACTTCTGTAATATCAAGGGTAGCAACTAACAAATGTACTTATTCAATCCATGAGTCTGGAAATTCATTGGGCACAGGGTGAAATCTGATCACTGCTATCAAAGTATATTGTCTACTCTGAGAACAGAATTTTGGATGTGGACCAGGGCTTTCTTGAGGGAGATAAGCTTGTTATTCAGACAGTAAAATGTTATGATTAACACCTGATGAAGCATTAAAGAACCATAAAAATTCTGCTACCTGGGAAAGATTACTTAGGGGGAGGCTGCCTGTACTTTGGCAAGCAAGTGTGTAGCAGCTGAACTTTGTCTCTCAGCTTTCAGTGCAAGAGTAGATTTAAGCAGTTATTTTGTGGTGCAAAGAAAGCAGAACCACCCATTTGACATGAACAAATTCTGCTTCTGTTCACACTGAAATATCCCAGGTTAGAGGAATTTTTGCTCCGCTTATGACTTGTGAGTACAAAAGAAATTAAGTGTGAGTTAGGTGCTATTTATGTTTGCTTTCACAACTTCTCAGGCATTGCTTTTTTAACTCTGCCTATTTCTTTCATTGTGTTGAGTAATAGGGTTAATTTGTTCCTCCCACTCCCAATGGCACTGCTCGCTGTGGAAGACAGAGTGCATACCCAGGTCTCATCCCAACATGTATCTGGAACTCAGTAGATCCAGTAAAGTGATAAAGTGGGTGCCTTGATGAAAATCCAGACCTATGTACATGCTGAAACCTGTGAATGGGTTCCATTAGGACCAATCCCTAGCACTGATGCCCTGTGGATGCTGCTGAACTGGAGCCTGATGGGACATCTTCAGACTTCCATATAGTTATGCTCTTTGAAGTTCCTAGTTTAGTCTGAAATGGCAGAGTTTACAATAGGTTCTGCTTATGTAAAATTAAAAAGAGTCTTGAGGGGTGCTGACCATCCTTATAAACAGGCTCTGCTGAACATCAGCTGCTGAGCCACAGATTGCATTTTTTCAAAGTGAATAGTGATGCTGAGTCATGCTGAGTTATTATTTTTGCATGTTCAGTTTAGAAAATCTTAAAAAAATTTAAGATACCTAGATATTTTTTTCATTTTTCTTTTGAAATGAGGCTTCAGATGAGAATGAAAATTAACAGCCTAGAAAATCCAGGTCTTTGGTCCTGAAGTGAGACTAAAATGGAGTAATGGTTTTGTTCCAGGTTCATGAGTCAAACTGAAGGTTTTGTTCAAGTGCATGAGTCAAACTGAACCCAAATGCAGCACACAGACAGATTTACACCTGCACAAAGTGAGATCAAGTGTCCCCCACCCTGTTCTGAGCAGGTGGGCAATTAAGGTAGTTGATTAAGATGGACGACTGAGTTACAGAGCATGACTCTGCATATGTGATAACAGGCGGGAACTGTACAAATTTGTCAGTAAATCAAAACTCTGTGCCTGCTGTCCCTATCTATCAACAAGAGTGATAATACTATGTTTCACACACCCTGTTTACACAATAAACTATTCACTGCTGTGCCAGACCGAGTCTCATTACGCATAACTAATGTAATGGTTTTCAGCCTCGCTTGGGACCTCCAGCAAAGCCGTAACCCAAATAATGCCGAGTTGCCTTGTGCAGGGGCAAGTGATTTGACAGCATGGGAGGCT
The DNA here is from genome assembly GCF_009829145.1 of Chiroxiphia lanceolata. Classification (NCBI taxonomy): domain Eukaryota; kingdom Metazoa; phylum Chordata; class Aves; order Passeriformes; family Pipridae; genus Chiroxiphia; species Chiroxiphia lanceolata. The sequence continues at coordinate 8,195,179 of NC_045637.1, read as the reverse complement.
GGGAGGAATCACCCCCCATGTAAGAGCTTCAGGGAGAGCACTAAGCAAGGAGGTCCTGGCACCTCCATGCATCCTTTATGTGTGCCATGATGGTTTGATCAAATGGGCAAGTTTGCCCATGAACTTCACTAACATATTCTTTAATTCTCATGTTTCCTGGTTGCCAGCTTGGCTGATTTCATGCTTCTGTAATTTCATTTGACCAACTTTATGTGCCACGAATATTTGTACACATAAAAAAAGTAATATTTTTGTAAGCCAGTTGCAGGCTTATGTTTATGGGTTGAGGAGAAGAAAACGAGATTTTAAATGAAAAATAAGTAATACTCAAAGCCCTGATATCTGCTTTATGCTGATTGAGGATAACAGAGAGGAAAGGAACTGAGACAGCATATCTGCCAGTAAATAGAGACTGCATTTTGGTTATAATAATGAAATCCTGGGATGTCCTTCATGTCACATCAGCAAGTCAGTAGTCTCATGGATTGGCTTCACTGGATTTTTTCATGATCGAAGTTTATCCCTTGTTTGCTATTTTGGAAAGGACATCCTTGTTCATAGGAACATTACAGTATAGAAATACTTTATTATCTTACAGCAAATATTTTTACCTATTCTATAGTGGAAGTGCCTACCCACCAAATGCAGGACGGATGACAACACAGGATGATGGTAAGTGAATAAGCTTGTGGCAGGGGAAAAGTTGTGATAACTTTGAGAGAAGTTGTCTAAACAATGGCTCCTCATTCAAGCCCTTTCTATTAAATTTCTTCTGATGTTTTGGCGTGGAATAATGGAGGATATAACTTTGTAGAAGAAGGAATACTCATAGGTTCAAAAGTTGCTTAATACCAGAAAATAATAAAGAACAGTATGCCAGGGGAAAGATCCTCAAAGGAAACCTACTACAATTTATAAAGAAAAGTAAGTTTTACAGTAGTACATGTGTGCATTGAATCACAAGAAATAACAAATACCTAGGAAAAGAAAATGACTGTTGAGTATACTAGTATACCTTTGAGGGTCTGGGGTTTGGGGTCTCTTGAAGGGGGGGAGGAGTTGTTATTTGCTTTGTTGTGGGTTTTTTAGCAACCTGATACAGTTCACTCATACCATGGACCTACATCTCTGTCCAGTGATATCTCTAGAAGCAAACACCTACATTGTTAGTCACTCTGGGCAATATATATTCTGTATTCTCACCCTCTTTTTTGTTTAATTCAGGGAGGCAAGCCTTGTTTCTCCTGACCGTAAGTGGGAAACTCAGAGATTTACTTCTGTGACTTTATACCTTGTCAAACTGCATACATCAAGAGTCCACAAGAGCCCTCAAATTTCATCCAAAGCAAATCTGTATGTGGTCCAACAATGGGCCTGGGAACCAGCTTGAGCTCTTCAGATGATTCCCTTCATGACTTTGGATGAGTCACAAAAACTGCTTACATTCCTGCCTGTACATGTGGTAATTTATTCTTGCCCTGCTGGTTTGTAGTTAGTTTCTGACTACAGAATTAGTAGTAACTGGGCCTTTACATACTACGTGTGGCATTGTATATAAGAATTAAATAGCCATTGGTAAAACACAATCCTGATCAATAAAAATTATTTGCTCTCAAAGCTGATTTTTATTATTTTTTTATTACATGTAATTTCATAAGTAGATAATTCTTAAAGATTAATTGGAATATTTTTTTCCAGGACCTGTGTTCACACATTTGAACTCTCATTTTAGAAATGTATTGGAAGCAGAAATATATTGACATTTTATTTTTCAAATCAATTGAATGCTTGTCAAAGTTCCCATTTTCCAATTCATGGTGTGATACGTGGAGAGGAGATACATAAGGCAACAGAGCATGAGGAATGTACATTGTGTTCATCTCCAATTCTCATATGAACTTCATTGGTGAACTTCCAGGGACATGGGCGTGCTTTTAAAGCTAAGCCAGCACTGCAGGTGCTGACAGATCAGAAACCTACTGGATGCTTCATAAATCTGGCACAGAAGTCATTTGAGAGAAGTGTGTATCAGCCAGCATGGGGGTATGACTACACACACATACTGAGTTCTTTCCCACTTCACATAAATCAGTTCTATTGCTGTTTGCGTGTCTGTCCTCTTCTGTGCTTGTTTGTCATCAAGGCATTGAAGGGTCTGATAGTTGTCAGTGAGATAAATCAAAAGACACACTCTAACTGTTGTGCTGCCATATATTCCACTACAGCCTCTAAAGCTGGATATAATCAGCACTAAATTTCCAAGTCTATTTACAACATCAGAGGTTAAGAAAGCAATGGCATATTTTTTTATATTGTCTGATATTTTCCAGCTGTTTTTAATATGTGCATCTCTTGAAGAGCTCCATGTGAGTCATAAGCTCAGCACACAATGCTTACTTTTCATTGTTAACCTCTCATAATTCACCTTAGCAGTGCCTGCTGCACTTCTCAAACCGAGGCGATGCTAACAAATCCATTATGTTAAGAGACAATGTAGTGCGCTGCTGCTGGAAGATACGGGCTTGGAATTATGTTTATTTTTCATGGTTCAACATATTCTTCTGTTTGGAGAGATGGTTATGCTTATCACTTGACAGCCACTGCCATAGTGAAGGTCACGGCAGGGGACAGGGAATAGTTTTCAAGACATTTAGGCAGCAGATACAGGGCAAATCCCCTAAAATAGGCTTGTCCATTGTTTTAGGTGGGCGGCTGGAGGCTGTAAATGGCACTTTCCTCTTGTCTCTTTTCTCCCTAACTCTTTTGAGAAGCATTCTCAGGCTCTTCCCTCATAGATGAAGCACAGCAGTAGCTGAGTATGAAGCAGCTCTTTCTTCTCTAAGACGGGACAGTGAGAGAAAGTGAATAATAGAAAAGTCTCATTTAAAAGGAGAGATTATATGAATGAATCTTTCAGGTAGTGCCTTAGGTTAGGTTATCCAGGGCCTTGTCATACCAGATCTTGAACCTGAATTATTTTGATTGCTGCAAGGATATGTTACTCCTTCGTGTTCAGCTTATTGCCTGCCCAGATCTTCTGAAGAAAATAGTAAGGTCTTTATGGGCAAATCCAGTAAATGAGTTGCTATCTGATCAACACTGGTGATCACACTCTTGGTGTTAATGACTCAATGCTCTTCTGAGTATAAGGTTGTTTCATGCAAGTGTTGCTGCACTATGTAATTTATAAACTAAAGAAGATACTTGTGGTGGCAAAGCCAAACCCTCAAACACTAAGCAGCAGATAAGTTTTGAACTACACAGTTCTGTCCCTGCCTATCTTCTCCATGCTTAAGGCAGGGATCCTGTGCGAAAATTAGACTACAGACACATAACTAAGGATTAAGCACTGCTGGGTACTGGTGAAATTATGTGACAATAAGTTAGTTATGCTTTATTTTCTTTTCTAAGCCTTTAATCATTGCCTTTTAGCTTAATTGAAAGACCTCCTGTTGTCTGACTGACCTTTTCAGTATTCATTGTTTTATAAAAGTCCCCCATTTTCTGCCTCCCATCCACACTAAGTGAGCTGGGCCTTTCAGATCTCCATCTGGAATATCTGCTTTGAGATTTTTCACTGTGACAGATTTTTGACTGTATACCTAGATCACTGTCTTTTATTGGATCTTCTGTGTTATTTCCTGCCCTGTTTCCCCTACAGTTAAACACCATCTTTACTTTCCTCTTTGCAATCAAGCTTTCTGAAATTATCAGCTATACATAGTGACACTTCTCACTTCCTCTTAAGTATTTAAAATGAATTTAAGTGTTATAATTAAGAATAGCATTTAAGAAACTTTAATGGGGATGGGTATTTCAGTATAGAACAACTTTTACTGTATTTCTCTGTGAGAGAAAATGACTTTGACTTTCACTCCCCATAAGGGTTTTGACTGATTGAGGAAGCTGTGCTTCCCTGCTGCACTGAAAGGACATTTTGATGGCTATGAAGTGGTGGGGAACAAAAGTAAAAATAGCTTTCCACGCTGGAAATAAAACTGTCTTTTGCTATTTCTCCTCATCATACATGTCGCCTTACAATTCAGAGTCAAGGTAGAACCAGGAAACAGAAGTAGTTTCAGGAGCAACACTATTGTTTACCCCATAGTTTTTCACCAGATTTTCCCAATATTCTTGCCAATACTAGAGGCACCCACACTTGTGTATCTCCCAAGCTGTGTTGCTAAGGGATAGACTGTAGACACATGCTGTGATCTGCCACAAATAAAGCTTAAAATGCTAATTTGGTCTCGTTATTAGCACATTGATAATACAAAATTGCAAAGCAATTTGGCAATGAAAAAAATGCAATTTGTATTTTAATTCCAAATAAAAGTTTTAGGATTACTGATTTTAGAGTACCATGAAATTTTAATAATGAAACATCAGTTTGTGCTGCAAGATGCTGTTGAGAATTGAAGTGCAGTGCTTGCAATTTCAGGAGATAATTATTTCTCCGGTAAGATCTTTCATGAAAGAGACCTTATATGGCTATTTTTATTGGTTTCCTGTACAGAAAAATAGGTTTAATATTATTCTATATTTATAAAGTAATGCAGCTTGCAATATAGTTGTGGTTTGACACATAGTTCATATGCATCATAGTCCTATATGCCTCATAGTGAAATAACTTAGGTGCAGAGTAAATAATAACAAAGACAAATTGGTGGAGAGAAGAACCTAGACAGTTGAAAACAGGTGAACTCCCCGAATTTAATCAGAGAAATAAGGTCTGAAGACCTTCAGAAGGTAAGGGCTACCTGGAACAAGGAAATGATGCCAGCAAATGATTCTGTGATTTCACAAAGCTCTGCATGTGGGAAGGCAACTTGAAGTTGCAACAGGTTCATTCACATGTGAACAGAGCAGCTGAAGCTAAGGAGTGCAGCAGATGGCAAAATATTACCCATCAGTTGTTGTTATTGTCATGTCTGTGTAGCCCTTGGGGTCTGAAACTCAGATGAGCAAGAACTCTTTGCCACCATCTACTGATGAACTGGGGGAAGAGACATAGTTAATTTTCACAGGTAATGTTCATGATGGGATGGACATTTCTGAAGTTTTGCTCACAACTCATTCTAGGACAGGAATAAAAGGGAAATAGACTTTTATTGTGTTCACAACACTTCTAATAATCAGAAAATTGTCTCTTGTGTCAATGGATTACATACAACAGAGACTCTGGCATGGGAAAAAAATGAATAAAAGATCTTGATTTTCAGCCTATACCTTCTATTTCGTAATTAATTTAATTCCTCAAAATGAGATTGGAGAATGAAGCTGACCTGGATGTAGAGAGATGATAAAGAGGTGACAAGATATCTTTATTCAGTGCCAAAGGACCTTTAATTACTTCAGGAGAGGGAAAAGGCTGAAGATCCTGATCCTACATTGCACCAAAATGTCACTGTATCCTGGGCCAGAGCTAGTGCCAGTAAGGTGCTGGGAGATGAGAGAGAAGGCAGCAGTGGAACAAAGAGAGCGCTATCCCAAAAAGATACAACAGCACAGGGGTGGCCAAGGGACTACAGGATGTCTCCTTAGGGGGCACCTTTCCTCCCCAGCCAGAGTCAACCCCACCTAAGTGCTCTCCTACTTTGAGACATCATCAGAGCAAATATCTGCTGTTGAGTTCACCCAGGAAAACACCTTAGCTTCATGGGGAGCATCCAAAGAACATGTTTATTTAGTGGAATCCTACTACTCCGCTTGATATCTGGATTTCTGGATGCCAGCAATTTCACAGAGAAAAAAAAAAAAGTCGCTTTATAAATATGTCATCATGCTGCCTTACTGAGGTGCCCAATACATAATATTAGATAGCAGATTCTGGAGGCATTCTCAGAGAAGAAAGAAACTCATCTGTTTCTAGTAATAATTAGGTAAGTATTTCTAGGAAATGTGCCTCTTTTTGTTTGAAGGTGCAATGCTCTGCTTTTCAAGAACTAAGAAGCAGGAGGTAGAAGTTAGGAGCAAGCATGAGGTCTCTTAATAGTCTCTTGTAAATAGATATGAATGTGCCATTTATGTGTTCCAAGCCATCCAGAAGTGTGTAAACATGATTAACCCACAACTGGGTCTGAATAAATATGACCCATCTCTCCACACAGTCTCCTGATGGCTTGAAGTTAAAACCCTTACTTGCCTGCCAGAGGCAGGGAAGAGAGGCAACAAGGTAGCTTCGTTACAAACAAGATGGGAAGATGTGGGATAGGGCCAAATAGAGCTCTTTTGCTCACTTCTAGATTTTCCTACCACTCTTTTGTGCAGTCTCCTTGAGAAAAATCACACAATCAGGGAATATGCTTTTTGATTAATTTTTTTTTTTATAATTTAAGAGTTGGACTTGGCATTAGTTACAGAGGCTTGATGGACAGGTTTCTGCTCCCCCTTTTTTTAACCCTTTAGCAAAGGCCAAGAATTGGGAAAGTAGTGTCAGAGCCTGTGGTGCTGCAGATTCCAAGGAAAACATATTTGTTTAGATTATCATAGAATCATAGAATGGTTTAAGTCGGAAGGGATCTTAAACATCATTTATGTCTAACCCCCCTGCCATGGGCAAGGGCATGTTCCAGGGATGGGGCATCCACGACTTCTCCGGGCAACCTGATCCAGTGTCTCAGCATCTTCACAGTAAAAGAATTTCTTTGGAATATGTTATATAAACCTGCCCTCTTTCAGTTTAAATCCATTCCCCCTTGTCCTATTACTGCATGTCCTTGTAAAAAGGGTATTAGAAATGCAAAGATAATCATAAATGTAAAGATAACTATAAATGCAAATAAAATTCTCCTGTGCAGGAGTAACATCAGCTTCCCCAAACATGTCCCACTGAAATCCAGGAGAGACTCTGCACATGATGTTTTCCTCTCACTCACCACACTCTGCCTTCTCACTCTTTCATTGAGCTGATGCAGAAATAAAATGAACTCTGATTCATTGTGGCTTTCCTAAGGTGAAATTATCTGTGTTCTGGCTGTTTTATAACAGAGATGTCTGTAAACACATCTCACTCTCTTTCCTATTGTATAAAAACTTGCTGCTTACAGTTCTGTTCCCTGCATCCTCAGCTTCTATCCAGGAGCACAGGATTAAGAGGTATGGTCTTTGCTATCTTACCCTCCTTTAACAATTCAGCACTTTGTATTTTTCCAAACAGTGGAAAATCCTTAATAGTAATGTAAGAATCTTGAAGTCCTAAAGAGGTCCAAAAAGGGAAAATAGTAAAAAAACCTAATTAACAGAAACTTTCCAATCTCAGCAATTTAAGTGAGATAGTGTTAAGTTGTGGAACAGACTTGGACAGGCTTGTGGTTCTGTTCTTGTTCTGTTCCTTATTGGTTGAAATTTGATGGCCCTTGAAAACATTTTGTCCCTCTGATCTCCAAGCACTTATGGAAAATGTGAAAGTGCACTCCAAACCATGTGAACCAATATTCAACAGCTGTTCCTCTCCATGCACCTACTCAAGCTGATATTTTCAGTCTGTCTCAGTCCTCCATTTCACCTTTCCCATTGCCAAAAAGTGAGCTAATGTGTTTTGGTGTTCCAGGGCAGGAAGAGAAAAGTGAGTCAACTCTGCATGTACACATTATTTGATGATGACATTTCTTTTTTTACCTGTGCTCATCTACATTGCCTGCCTATGAAAATGCAGGATGACAGAAATGCATTTCATGCCCAGCCAAGGGCCACTGAAAGTTCCAACAGTCCTGAACTGAACAGTCTAATACTTTGGAACAAAAATAAATCCTCATGTCCAAACTTTCCTCTCCAAACCCTCCAGCAGGAAGATTCATATGTAGGATTGGATCTGGTTTGTCTTCTTGCTACAGTAAGGAGTATATTGAACAAAATCTGCAACCCATGGAAAGTGGTGTGTCACATTTCCTTCACTTGAAGAGAAGCTTTGTGTCATAACTTCCCCAATGATTCAGGCTTCTCAGAAAGGTTGGACTGTCTTTGCTGATTAGATGTCCATTAGAATTTGCCACTGGCCAAAACTAAGTAGCTGAAAATATTCATATTATGCATTAATCAATTTAATTTAGTATGGTCGATTTGTATGCCATAATGACTTCCTAAAAGCCTTGCCTGGTGGTAGAAATTTCAGAGGTAATACTACTGTACAGAGGCAGGGAGAGCATTTCTAATTATAAGAACAACTTTCTAAATGCCATTTTCCTAACTCAGCACTCTTATGATTGGTACAGAGAAAAAAGACTTATAACTCCTAGTAACCCTATTATTTTTTCTTTTCTCATGACTTTCTGCCTCAACCATTATGATCTTTCTTTCCCCAAAATTATATATATTATAATCCCACCTTTCCTTGACCCCTAAAATGTAGCAAATTAAAACAATAGTAAGAATATTTTGTAACTTCCCAATTTTATTACCACTAAATGCATCATTAAGTGTAAATTGATCACAGCAGAGAGCACATTAATTGTGACCACAGTACAAAATCCTGTCTTTCTGCTAATACCGCAGTGATTTCAGAATGACTGCAGCATTACTTCCCAACAGAATCTGACTAACACTTTTGTGATGGTCCACTAATGTGAGGATCCAAGAGTCCCAAGAGTCCTAAAGTACAGTGGGATTTTACTTGGCTAGCGCATGAAGTCAAATTTAGCATTTCTCCCTCAACAATTTCTGACACCCACACAGACTCTCTCACTTCCTTGTTACCCAAATTCCCATTTCTGCAGTTTTGGACAATTCCATGACACCTCCTGGAATCTTCTCTAGAATGTTATTTTGCTGTAAGTTGTCTTGTGATGGACAACAATCATGTCTTCCATGAAGATTTGACAACCAGCACATCCTCTTGCAGCATAGGTGGTACCAGTAGAGACATACCCAAGGTAGCTTTTAGCCAGTATATTCCAGCAATACAAGCACTAGTTCTACGGCCACTTGGACAAAAGGCCAATTCAGAGGCTATCCCAAATCCACCCCACACCCCTACACAGCCCCAGGATTCCCAGGGCCAGACGGGGACATGATGACAACGACAAAGAAATGCTGCTGGACCATGTCCTTTTAAATCCCACATGTAGAAGAAAAAGAGAAGTGGGAATGTCATCTTGTCCTTCTTAGAGGTGGAAGAGAAACTAAAGGAGCAGCAATACACCCACTTTCAGTAGCAAAATTCCTTTTGAGAAGATTCTAAGGCTGCAACTAGAGTCAGATGATGTCCCCGATATCTTTTCCCAACCTGACCACTCTCAGTGACATCCCAATCTGAAGTGGCGCTTTCTTTATACGTTAAACTAAGCAGGTTCCCAATCAGGTTAAGATGAAAAGGGATCATTCCCCTCCTCAGTAAAAGCCAGCTCTCAGGACTTAGCTGCTGATTACTGATGTGCACATGGGAAGAGTAGACTAGCTACTGCCAGGTTGCCAGAGAAGACTTTGTCAGAAACCTGTAGTGCTGTCTATCAACAGCATAAAAGAGATGACTCAAGCAGCAGTAGGAGATACACTTACTAAAATAAAAAGATGCAATTTGAAGTCAGTTCATTTTCTGGCTTGAGTTTAGAGATCATACTCAGGCTAAGCCCTTGTCCAGTACTGTAGCTGTCAAGAAATAATAAAAACAGCTGGCAACAACCCCCCCAGAGTCAACTCTAACATTTTCTGTGACCATGAACTGGACCCTACACTCATATTTTCCCTTTGATGGTGAAGTCCCACTGCTCAGAGTCATATTTGGATTTATGCAATCCATCAGACCTGAAGTAATACTTGAGAAAATCAACAATTCTACTCTTCTCCAGACGGTAAACACCACACCAATGAGTAACATTTTCAACTCTCCAGGAACAAACACATAGCTTCAGACCTTCAGTTTTGTCTTGTGAGAGCTGACTTCTCTGAGCTGATGGCTTTTGACCAGGAGCATCCATGTGTTTGTACTGTGCTTGTGCACACATATCCTTTCACAGTTTCCTAAAATAGGGTATAAAATAGATCTTAGAAAGTTGACAAAGCATCTCCATAAGAACTAAATAGATCTATGGGTTTTTTCAGGCTAAGTTTCTGTAAAGAACATATTATGGTGGTGCTTTAACTTCTTTATATTGATATGATAATACTGTTTTTAAACATGTAAAAATTAAACTGCCTCAGGAGAGGTTTCTGCAGGAATAAACTGTGCTAGTAATAGAAACTTGGAATATTTTATATGCATATATTTACATATAGAAATAAAACAAACTAGTGGTAGAAATAAAATTTATTGTGTAGATCCAAGACCTTTCTGAGATCAGTTTTGCCTAAGCATTTGAACAGAGGTCTGGGCTTTGCTGTAACCTTCCAGTTAACTGCTTGGAAGGTTCTCTCATAATTCCATGTTCTGTGTGAATACTGAAACTATAGATTTTTTTTTTAGCTACTATCTTGGAATGCAGCATTTCTGTTTTCTTCACAGAGGATAGAAAAACTTCGCTTCAACAAAAGACTTTTTTCCATTGAAAATTCTTTCTAAAATGTAATTATTAACCATCTCTAAAATTAAAACCATCTTTACAATGTTCTTTGAAATCTACTGAGGAAAAGTAATGTTTCTGTCTCAAAGTTAAGAAACACTTTGGATTTAAGATTTATAGCAAACCATGAAAACTTTTTACACCAAATTGTAAATCCTTCTGCTTTACTGCAGTAAACATAAGGGTCTGACTTTTTTTGGCACGAGTAGTTTTATTGCATCTATTACTAACAACAGATGTCAGCTAGTGAAAGCAGAATCATTGGGAGGGAAAGGTTATATAATTTTCAGTGGGTTTTTCTAAAAGCTGAGTGTTTGAGAAGCTCAGAGACTATGGTAAATGATCCTTTTATATATAGAGAGAAAAAAAGAGGTATTCTCTCTCTTTCAATCTTCTATTAAGTCTTTCTTGAAAAGAACTTTTTTGTATTTTCCAATACTAGATCTGACATCAAATTACTTCTTTTTTTTATCTTAAGCACTTAAGTCTATCCAACAAAAACCAACAAATCGAGGTTTTCATGGTTCTACCTACACAATTTTTTTCTGCTTTGTATTAAAGAAAAGGAAATCAAGAATCACAGTGTGTAAGTACGTGACAATTGGCAATACTTCTTTGTTGAGAAAGTGGTTTAAATGGGATTGAACACAAACCAAAATGGGTTTTGATACTGCAGAGTTTGTGTCTGTCTTTTTAGTCTGAGATATGTTTCTGACCTGTGTGGGGAATGAACTCGTTCAGTTTGAATTTCTTCCAAGACGAGACTCACTCATGAATGAACACGCCCTATGCCTCCGTTCTCAGACACCACTAGCCTGCAAATCAGGACCTCCCTCCTTAAGACTTCAACAGGAAATGAGTTTAGTTTCTGCTGTCAGCTTTGCACAGATCCTAAAACCTTAAAGCCTTAAAACCAGGCTTACCTCACAGACAGGGTGAATACAACTACATTACTTCAGATAATCTTTGGTTTCTTTGGTGTTTTGTTTAGATTTGGGGTGTGGTGAAGTCCACTCACTGGAGGGAAGGGATGGTATCCAGAGGGATCCGGACAGACTTGAGAGGTGGGGCTGTGCAAACCCCATGAAGTTCAGCAAGGCCAAGTGCAAGGTCCTGCACCTGGGTCAGGACAATACAAAACACAAATACAGACTCGGAGGAGAATGGATTGAGAGAAGGTCTGAGGAGAAGAACTTGAGGGCGTTGCTTGATGAAAAGCTCAACATGTCCCAGCAACGTGCACTGGCAGTCCAGAAAAAAAACGAACTACATCCAAAGCAGTGTGGGCAGCAGGTCGAGGGAGGGGATTCTGCCCCTCTGGTCCACTGTGGTGAGACCCCACATGGAGAACTGCATCCAGCTCTGGGGCCCCCAGCAGAAGAAGGACGTTGACCTGTTGGAGAGAGTCCATATGAAACCTCAAAGATGATCAGAGGGCTGGAGCGCCTCTGCCATGGAGACAGGATGTTGCCATGGAGACAACGTGATTGTTGTACCTAGAGAAGAGAAGGCTCTGGAGAGACTTTATAGCACCTTCCAGTACCTGAAGGGGGCTACAAGAGACCCAGAGAGGGACTTTTTACAGAGGCATGGAGTGATAGGACAAGGGGTAATGGCTTTAAAGTAAAAGAGAGTGAGTTTCAATGAGATATTGGGAAAAACATTTTTACTGTGAGGGTGGTGAGGCACTGGAGCAAGTTTCCCAGAGAAACTGTGGATACCCCAATCCTGGAAGTGTTCAAGGCCAGGTTGGATGGGGCAACCTGGTCTAGTGGAAGATGTCCCTACCCATGGCAAGGGAGTTGCAACTATATGATGTTTAAGGTCCCCTCCAATGCAAACTGTTCTGTGATCCTGTGGTTCTGTCATCTTCTCAGTATATTCAGAGGAGAACCATGAGCAATGCAGCTAATAGGGATAGCAATACTTCAGTGGAGCTAAAATCTCCCAGAGTTACATAAAATAAATCCTATTCAAGACTAGAGTCCAGATGGTCTAGAAGGGAGATGAAGGGGTTTGTTCCATGGGTCCCCTGTCTCTGCATGGCCATTTGAAATGCATTCAATTCCAGACCCTGAATAGCAGTCTCAATTAATAGGCTTTCAAGTGTATCTGTGCCTTTTTTTTTCAATTTGGGTGTTCTTTTCCCATAATACTACACATCTGTAAGATGTTCAATGCAGACTCCCCATCCGCTTGTTATCTGTCTGTTAAAGAAGAAATAGAAGGCAAAATTGTTCCTAACCCTGTAGTTCAGAGATCTCTGCCTTTTCAAACATCGAGAAAGAAATAGGCTGTAAATTACATACTGCAGTGGCCAAAAAGAACATGCAGTCATATAATCAGCCATAATAGGACTGTAAGAAGGCATTGGACTGCATCTAACTTTTATTGAAACACCAAAGTCATCTAAAGCCTCATATCACCAGGGGTATCTTTCAGACCAAATACACGCTACAGCCTGTAAAAATTAAGCTAGTCATTATAAACTTAATCTGTGGTCTGAATGGCAAAATTGAAAAGCACTCAAGCATTAAACTGTTCTTCTTAAAGGAAAAATAATAAAGCAATATGGGTAATATATAAATAACTTTAAAGATTGCTGGCAGCAGGATAACTGGGCTGAACATTCAGTGAAAATTGTAATGTATTATGGCTCTCAGTAAAGCTAAATATCTTCAATATGCTACTTTTGCCACTAACAGGTTTGCAACCATTGTTGGCTTTGTGGACAATCCAATACACCCTTTTCACTTTTTTTTTTTTCATATATTTAAGAAAGTTTGGTAGCTTTGTCAATGTGAAGTGCTGCTTGGAATCCTATTAACTTCTCCTTAAAACACATAGCCTGCCTGACTGCAAGGTTAGTTAATTCTTAGTAATAAATATTTTTGTTGTTTAATAGTAAGAGATCTTTATTAGGTTAACTCTATTCTAACTGGTTCTATTAATAAAGGTAACCTTGCCTACAGGGCTCATAAATAGTCATGTATTGTGACTACACTGAGTGTATACACTGAGAATAGAAATAAGCACACCTGTATTTGTCCATGTACCAGACTCTGAAATTTGACACAGTACAATAGCTCAGAGAAATTAAATGCTATCTTGCTCCACTATATCTAGAAAAATAATCTCCAAATTCTTTCATCATGGTTGATAATGTGTACAACATTGTCTGTGACACCTTGACTTTTAATATACAAGACTTCATCATATGATCAGTTGTTAATTTTAGTGACACTTTTTTATGCTAAACTATACTTAAAATGGGACAGTCTGAGGGTAGCTGTGGAGTCAGCTGTAGGCTGGGCTGTGGAGTATTTACTCAGCTGAAATCTACCTTACCCTCAGTGAGACTTCATGGATTTCAAGCAGTAGGATCACCCTTTTACTGAAGATACTTTGCACAATGAATTATCTGCACATATTATTTTTTTGAGATGATTTTTTGAGATGATTTATTCTGCAAACAGTTCTTCAGCATGAATGAGATCAACATTGAAGTTCTTTGCTGAATAGTGAGGACATGAAAAAAAATCAGAATCTGGCTGTTGCCATTTTTCTCAGTGGAAAAGTTTGGTAACTGCATTTACAAAATATGGATATACTTTATGCACCAAACCTTGCAGTAGAGAAAATGCTACAGATGAGGAAAATGGGTTATCAAGAACTGAGCAACTAAGACCACAGAGAGATTACAATACAACTGGGGTTATAATTCATGTCTTCTCAGATCCAATGATCAGATAAGATTCTTGAGCTCAGAGACAAACCCAACAGAAACAAAGTAACAGTTGTTTGTCATTATTGAGACAGTTTTCCTGCACAACTCTCTGGCTTTGCAAATAGCATGGTTCCACTCTCACCCTCTGAGTATGTCCAGAGAGACACACAGTGCTGTATCACTGCAGTTGAATCTTTTGCCTGCAAAGACAGATTAACTGACTGTGTGCTTGCTCCTACCATGTTGCAAATGGTTTGTAACTTAAGAAGAATATCTCTCTTCCAGTTACCCACATTTTTCTTTCAAAGGACCAGAGAAACTGCTTCCCATGTTTAAGTTGTTTCCACAGCTCTGGATACTCAGTCTATCTGTAAGTGGTGCAAACTAAGTGAATGCTTTTGCAGGTGTAAGCTTCACTGATGTGACAACTGAAACCTGCAGGGAAAATCCAACTAGGCTAAACTTCAACTAGAAGATCCAGACTGAGGATTTTATTGTGTCTAGTTCTGGGTTCCCCAGTACAAAAGAGATATGGAGCTCCTGGAGCAGGTCCAGCAGAGAGCTACAAAGATGACTAAGAGTCTCTTATGACAAAAGGCTGAGGGAGCTGGGTTTGTTCAGCCTTGAGAAAAGACAACTGAGAGGGGACCTAATCAATGTATACAAATCTCTGAAGGGAGGGTGTCAGAGGATAGACTGGGCTCTGTTCAGTGGTACCCAGCAATGGGACAAGAGGCAATTGGGCCAAAACTGATGCACAGGAAATTCCACCTGAATATGAGGAAGAACTTCTTTCCTGTGCAGATGACTGCGTACTGAAACAGGTTGCCCAGAGAGGTTGTGGAGTTTCCCTTGGTGGAGATATTCAAGAACTTTCTGGACACGGTCCTGTGCCATGTTCTCTAGGATGACCTTGCTTGAGCAGGGAGGTGGGACCAGATGACCCACTGCGGTCCTTTCCAACCTTACCCATTCTGGGATTCTGTGATCGTTTTCCTTTTTCCTCTTAGTTTTGATCATGTTTGCACCTTCCCAATATGTTCTGTGTTGAAATAAACCCAGAAATTCCCACATGAAGTTCTTTTAATTTCTATGCTTCACCTGCTAGCACATCTCACCATGTGCAGTTATGAGTAGTGCTGTTGCTTGGCTGTGATGTGAAACCCAGACCAGGTTTGCTCAAACATCTTGTTATCCTGGGTCAGGATAAGCTCCTCTGAGTTTAAAGCTTTTACGAAATTCCCAAATAAGGCAAAGTTGCATGTCATTTTGTCTTTTAGGAACAATAATTTTTTTTCTTTTTATTAACTACTGACATTTCCCCCCATTATCTGCAATTTATGTAAATTTTGGCCTAATTAAGCAATGGTCACTTACTGTTCACTATCATTAGGTTCAATTGGTTCCATGGAGGGTGGAATGACCTGTCACTGCAATTAAGCAGGGTTCACTGCAATATATTTAACTTGAATGGAGGCAAAAGAGGACAATTTCACGGGTGAGGACATATTTCCCAAAATGTTGCTGAAAACCACTTAATCTATTTTTTTCAAGATGTGCATTGCAGCTTTCTTCCTCTAAGTTCCATAATGCTTCTGACATTATTATTTGTGAGGCAATAGTTGTTGAGGTGACATTCTGCTGCAGATGTTCTGTCTCCCAAATCTCTTAGCAGAGGCTTTGTGTTCTCCCTTGAAGGGGGAGGAGACTTCAAGGCTTAGCAGAGCCCTTAAAGAAGTCTGACAAGAAAGTAGGCGATGGATGAGATAACAGGACTGCAGGCTGATATATGCAGAGAAAAGTGAGAAGAAGTCACAAAGTATTTCAGCAAAACTCTTCTTAAATTCTATTTAAAATGCCTTTGTATGTTTGTTTCTCTGAGTTCAGCTCCAGTTGAAACCATTTTAAAAGACCAAAACCACAAACAGGTTCAACATGATGCCAATATGAGATGATTCCTGTATATGCTGCATAAATGCATTTATATGAAAACCACTGTGACAAACAGTGCCTTAGAGTCCCATCAAATTCTAGACACGACAGAGCATCTTCCTCAGAATTAACAAATAACTCAGGCAGTTCTATTGAAACTTGGAAGAGAAACAGTGGGAAGATACATGTTGAATATAGAATCACCAAAGAAAATGTTGGAAAGGAATTCTTTAGGTCGTCTACCTGCTCCTGCTCAAATCCAGGGCAACTTCAACTGTTACAAAAGGTTTCCGAGTGCTTTGTCCACTGAGTTTCAAGTTACGCCAAGGCTGGAGATGCTGCAACCTCTCTGTGCCCCTGATCCAATGTTTATGGTTCCTGTCCTAAAACCTGTGCTAGTTATCCAGTTATATTTTGGTTCACCTCTGAGAAGTTCTGTCTCTGTCTGCTTACAGCCATCCAAAAGACAAAGGACATTAGGTCCCTCCTTAGCCTTTTCTGCAAGATATAATCCTGCTACATCAGGTATTGTGTCACCTTAACCAACCTGGCTTCTCTCCGCTAGACTCTCCTATGTTTTTCGGACTCTCTTCTGTATTGAGGTCCCAAAATGGAATTAATTTTACCAGAGGGATCCTCTCATTAACCTGAATTTCTCCATTTGTTCTTCTTTAACATAGTCTCTGAGTACAGAGAGTCAGTAAGTTGATCTTTATCAATGACCTTTCAATGAGAAGATTTAACTGAGAAACAGAATATTTTCAAATTATAAGATAAATCTCAATGAAATCAATGACAGCTGAATCAGAGCCTTGTTTCACTACTCCAGTGTTATGGCAGACAGAGACAAAACATGAAATGGGACAATATTCTCCATCACTTCCCTGTTGCTAATGACCATTCTCAAATTCAAAAACTCTGGATCCCTTTCTCCACATGGTGTGGGGCGCACCAGTTCTAGTTCCATTTCCATCTGAGGAACCATTGCTGACGGCTGAATGTGGATAGGGAGGGGGGACTCCAGCACCAGGGGTTTCTTCAGGTCCTGAGCCTGGAGGGGAGAGGTGCTCTCCCCTCCCCCCACCCACGTAGTCCCATGGCAGCCAGAGAGACAGCACACCTGCGTGGAGAGGAGGCAAGAGAGGATTTATTGTTGGGGGGGGTTACATTTATAGGATTAGGAGGATTCACAGAGTAACCAATTACAAGTCTCAAGGGGTTTACAGGAACACCCAATCACAGGAAGGGGTTAACAACCAATAGGAGGGGGTTAAAAGGTGCCAATGAAAACACCGCAGGATATCTTCTCAGGACATTCCTGCATGGGATAACACTTGTTGTGGGGGGTCTTGGGAAGAAGAAAGCATGAGCTAGCAAAGAGACTACAAAAAGCCACTTTGAAACATGTTTAAACAACAGTTTTCTCATATACTGCAGATTTACTGCCACAAAAACCCAATAAAATCTCTTATTGGTTTCATCAGGACTATCTAAATTCCCTGAGGCTGAGTGTAATATCAGGTCCAGCAAAGGGGGCAGAGAGCTAGTCCAAAATTTTCAAAAATGCTCCAAAGCACAAAATGCAGCTTCTGCTTCATGACTAACTGTCCAGGCATCTTTTCTCACAGGTTATTGTGAAGGTGCTGATGCATCCTGTTTGCTCGTTCCACACAGCCCTTAGCAAATCCGGACACAAGAGACCCCGGGAATTATTTAGTGACAGAGAGAAAGAACATATGACAGAAGAATTTATGCCTAGGACAGGGTAGGAGTCAGAAGCATGCTTTCCATTCCTCCCAGGAATAATGGACAGTAGCTCTTGGATACTGCAGTTCAGAGAAAACTACTTTACCTGCTGACTGCGGATCCACTCTCAGCAATGTCTCGCTGGTGAACCAAGAGCCACAGGACGGAGATTTCAGGGCTGGAGATGAATCAGCATCAGTGAGTCAAGAGAGGCAGAGTGGATTTGCACAATATCCAGGGCAAGAACTCACCCCTGAACCATCAGATATATATTCCAGGAGCTGACAGGGCATTTGTTGCCACATCCACCCTGGTTCATTCATCTTTTTAGTGAGAGAACATTATCCATGTTAATATGGACTTCTGTTCAACTATCAATAATTTAGAGCCAGACCTTTCTCTCATAAGTTTCTCATCATGTGTCTTTGTGTGATGGCAAGTCCTGGGTGTGGGGAGGCTTCATCTCTATTTAGCAGCAGGAACAACTTTATATATCTCTCTGCATTTGATAGCATTGGGTAGCTGCTGTGCTGATTTGGGATCCATCAGTTTGGGGGTACTGACCCATGCTATGCCTGCTAGAGGGTAGTACTGGCCATGAAAAGGATGTTAGGAGTGGTTATATTCTGGCCTGACTGATTCTTCGGTGGATTTAGATTCATAACTTATAACTTTATTATTCCTAAAATAGGAGGTAATGAACACTGGGTTTTCTACTCTTCTTCAGACTGTTAACATTGTGGGCTATGTGGGGTATGTGGGGTGTCTTGAAACCAAAATCAATTTTATTTGGGAAAACTGCATTTCTTTGTCACTCTAACTTTCAAATTACAATATAGTAAGGCAAGGTCTCATTAGCGTGTTCTCTGGTTGAGGGAGAATGGCCAGGGGATTTCACAGTGAAATTCTAACTCATTTTAAGTGGACAATATGATACAAATATTTTTAATAGTGTCATCAAACTAGGTTTTTCTTAATTATTATGAGACTGTGGAGGTGACACTACCTAAGGCTAAAACAAGAGCTGGATTCTTCTACAATAGGAGCTCCTAATGTAGCATAAGAATAAAGTGTTTTACTTCTTCCATTCAACACTGTATTTCTCTGGTGCCCATTCTGGAGTGGTTCTGTTCCAAGCTGAAGGAAGCACACTGTATCTCCCTGAAGAAGTTGATTAATTTACCAGTAACCAAGGTACATTAAAAAAAAAAAAAAAAGGAAAGAAATATTTTAATTTGCAGAGATGCTTACAGAGAGGATTGTGATGCTTCTTTTTCTTAAAGATGTCTTCTTCACCTAAAGCTCTCACAGATTTGAGCTTGTTTCCAAATTGTGTAAGACACAGATGCAAAGAAATTTTGAAAAACTCATAGATGCTGATCAGTTTAGAGCACAGGACTTAAATTGACAAAAGACACTATCAGTTCCCATATTTTTCAGCACTTTCTATGTGACCTTATCCTCTCTCTGCCTCGCTCCTGTAAGATCAGGATGATTTCACTGCCTTTATTTTTTGAGTCTCTTTTCTATTGAGGTCTTCAGAGCAGATGCTGTTTCTTTCTCTGTATTTACACATTACCCTAGAAAACAATACCCTGACCTAAACTCATCCCATTAAATAAATCACAGCAACCATTTTCCATCCAGCCATTAATACACAGCATTATTTTTCCTCCTTATTAACTGAATGCCTTCCATTCTGATCTAAGAACTCTTTTCTTCATTTTTCTCCTGCAACAGTTTGCGGATAATGCAGTTTGAATATTTTTTCCAAAGTGGATAGGCAAAGAAAATTTGTTTCCATACCTCAGCAAGACTCTATTTAAGAACTCGATGATACAAACAAAACAGAAAGAAAAATGTAAATATTGTTCCAATTAAGTGGAACCCAGGATGTCTCCATGGGTACACTGCAGGTTTCAGTGGAGGTGATAATGTTGAGGAGGTAGCCAGGAATAGCCTTCAGCATTAAAAATTTAAGCCTGCAACTTGTTCACAGCTGTGACTGTGCATGCACTGGGAGAGAAATGGCACAATTGAAAACAGAATCAGCATATGTCTGCCAAACTTATTCCAAGGAAGAGGAAATTTAACCCCTGTGTTCCCAGTAAGAGTGAGAGGTTGCTGCAAAGTTTGTCAGACCTGTGTAATGGCAAAGAAAGAAAGAACATTACACAGTAACTACCACTCAGTGCTGCACAGCAAGGCTGAAAATCGGAGCATGACCTCTTTGAAGGTCAGAGTTACTAGTGCTGTAACTCTGGGTGATTGTCAGTCGTATTTGTGCATAGCTGCTTGTGGGTGGTAGTCCATTGGAGGCCCTCCAGGGTTAAAACAAAAATGAAATAATGAAATTTCGTGGCTTGGATAATTGTGTGACAAAACCTTGTTTTGCTAGGAGAGAATTTCAGAGCTATCAATCATCCCAGCTTTAAGATCAGATATTGAAACTCATCACTTGCAAGACCTTCTGCATGAAATCAAACAAGTGATCTAAATTCTTGTTCTGTGCTTTGCTAGAGCCTACTTTTCTGGGAGAACAGCACTGTTCCTGATCTTATTCATAATTATCCATTGTTTCTTGCATTTTTCCCCTACGTATGCCATTTAGTCTAGATGACCTTCTTTTATTTGTGTTTAGTTTGTATGGTAGAGGTGGTTACATCCTGCAGGTTACTATCCTATTCTGTAATCTTCACGTAGAATGTTTGTCTTTCCAGAAGAATATCAGAGCCATTGTATTTGTAGCCCATATTTGTCTTACTTCTTAACAGAAAGAGTCACCAATCATTCCTTAAAAAGAGGAAAGAGGCTCAGCAATTTCTTTGGTCAGATCAGATACATCTGTTTCTAAAACTGAGATATGGATCAGGTCCAGACTTGATGTGAAAGGAGGGGGAAAGGATATAGGCTCACCTCTGTCTCTTGTTAAGCTGACAGCCATTGCTAAGGACTGTTATAATTAAGGAGAAGGTTATCTGTAGGATTGTGCAGTCTCCAGGAACACTAACCCTTCAAGGCATGTGTCAACAGTCTGTTATGTGGACAGAAAACCCTGCTGAGTAGGATGCTCTGAAATACCTGATATGGGAACAGTGCTGGAGAGCAGTCCTGCTGTTCCTCCTCTGAAAGGCAGAGCAGAGAAGCCACACCTGTAGCCCCAACAGCTGATGAGGCAATGGGTTACTCATTTGGGCTAGAAGACCCCATCACTAAGAAGGGAAGATCAACCCTAATGAGGGAAAGGGCTACCCCTTTGCAGGGACAAGCCTGGGCAGCCAAAGAGAGAGAAAGCAGTAGGACCATGTGGCAGTATTTGGGTGTGGGGGACATGGACTGGGCCGGCTCCAAAGGCTGTTTGTCAAACCAACTCTTTAGAGGGTGTCCTAAGACTCATCTCTCTCTGAAATCTCCTTAAAAGACATGCATTCATTTATGACTTTGCCTTCCCCTGGATTATGTTTGCATATACATTTACTGAAAAAGGAAGGCCAGAATCAATATTTGTGAGCAAAAAGAGAGACATTGTCTATGTATGACTATGAGGAGAATGAATCTCTGAAATCTTCACATGGAATGAAAGTCTGAAGGAAGTTTAAAGGATTTCACATTCACAAGCCCACAAAAAGTTTTGAAGTATTATATTTACTTCCACAGAAATCTTACAATTTTTGCAGGTGAGGTACATATTCACATATTTGGTGCCTCATCAGACAGTTGTAACCTCCAGAATTAACAAAAAGAGGTGAGAAGGCTCCCTGCCTTTACAGACACAAATATCAGCCCACAGGCATGTCCTATGCCCTCAGTGCAAACACTGGCCTATGTTTTAAGTGTGCTGCTTTTACCTATAAATGTAGATCTATTAATGTATATAGGAAAATTCAAACCAAGAAAGATGTAAAAGGTGGCTAATGCTCTTCAGCCGGTTACTATTACAAAGTGCCAGGGAATGACTTTGATTTTGATTTAGTTATTTTTGGATTTATAGCATTGAAGCTCAAAGAAAAAATGGGGAGAAAATAGCTCTTTTTAACATGGTAAAGTGGCCTGGATCCATTTGCCGAGACTTCACCAGGTGGGAACACTTCTAATCTTTTATACCAAGCCTTACATAATTGTTGCTTTGACTTCAGTACAGATACTTCTGACTTTGAAGAAAATAAGACCAGAATTAGATCCATGATGTTCCCCAGGCTAGCAACAACCCATGCAGCATGAATAGTTGTTTTATTCTTGTTCATAAAGATTCCTCCCTCCTCTAGCCTGTGCTTTGACAATGCTTTGTTTAAGCAGTTCTCTGGTTAACATTGCTTAGCTTTCTTCCTTAAAACCGGCTGCATTTCCACAGTGGATTCCTGAGCTTGGATATCATGAAAAGGGCTTCATCCTTTCCTAGAGGAAAGCTGCAGATGAAGTCCCACGAGTGACAGTTGCAGCATTTGTTCCTTAGTAAAAGAAAAAAAAAAGGCGGCAGGTAAATTAAATTATTCATTAAGGGACACAATCCTGATTCCATGGGTTTTGCTCAGGTGCTACAGTGGCTTTTTGATGACCACTGCACAGGACTCCTCTTCATGCAAGGTTGATATTTAATAAAGTGCTTTACATAACATTGGAGTGAAGTAAAGATCCTTCTTTATGATCCAAAGGCCTCAATGTCCTTTCTCTGCGTATTCAGAAATGCTTTTGACTGATGCAAGTGTTCCTGAGTATATATGGTTTGACTATTTTTTCCCCTGATGACTGCTGGGGGTCATGTTCTCAACACAATTACCAGTCCAGACTGAAATCTGCCCTTCCATCAGCTGCAAGAGCCTTCCCACTGCACAACCAAAAGCTTTTCAACACTGTGGTTTTATTTCTAAATTTGTTGCAATTGCTGTAGCCATTTGAAACGCACCCTCTATAATGCAGATAAATCCTTTTCACCAAGATAGATGAGGAGGAACATGGACTCCATGTCAAAACTAAGAGGTCAGAAGATAAATCATAGTCTGTTTGCTTGAGCTTAAAAGCCGAAGAAAGAGAGGGGAACATATTCACCATCACTTCTAATACATCAAAATTATATTGGAGCTATCTTGTTTGCTTTAATACCTATTTCAAATAAAATCAATCTTCTTCAACTTGAAAACATTATTTGTTTTTAACAAGATTATTTATGGACTATTTTTGTGTGTTTTCTGCTGTATTGTGCTTGTGAAACTGCCCTCTGAAACTGATATTTTACTTTGCAGAAATATCCCTCAGGAAATGACATAGACCAGTGAACTTCTAGCACTTGACTAACCAAAGCAACTGAGTAAAAATAAAATACAGATAAAACAAAACATTGTTTACACAGAATGATCAATGTCAGCTGGTCTCAAAACTACTCTACTAAATGAAGATTATGGCTTTATAAACAATTGATTAAATGCTGCAATAGCAGATAAATATGGTTCCTCCCTAAAGGCCATGACGGTGACAATAAGGTATTGATCATATTACAGCACTATTACATACCCTCTTTGTAGTGCAACTGTGACAAACATGTCAAAATAGATGCTCACTGGCCTGAAGAGAAGGACAGGAAAGGAACTGGAGAGGGGAAGAGATTTATCCAGCAGATAGGTGAAAAATCCAGCTTTCTGGAGACTGCTGTAGGAGATGGTACTGTAATCCTAAGAACTTTAGCACTCTGGTGAGAAAAGTACAAATATCATAGTTTTATGACCGATAATTTTGAGGCTGAAACAGCAATATCAGTATTTGTTTCCTTGGAAAGAGAAATTTAATGTATAATGTAAGTTACAGAGTCTTTTCAGCCGTACCAGATGTTCATTTGGTTTTGAGAGGAAGCTTAGTTTTGAGATAGACTTGGGGGGTTAGAGAGAAAATAAAACAGACATCCATTAAAAATTTGGTTTAGAGGTGTTATGAGGCTGACATTTTCTTCATGCAATACAGGGTCATGTGTGGGAACGTTTTAAATATTTATTGTTTCAATATTCAAGAAACATCATCTCTTAGAAAGCTGTTCAGCTTTAACAGAAACTGTTCAGCTTTGAAAGAAAAGGATGATTAAACTGGGTGTGAGATTGAACTAGAGGTATCCTTGATTGTTATAACAGCTCCAAAATTATAATTTTCGAGGGAGAGAGGAATGTTTCCCCATTCTCACCTTGCCCAACTTTCCAAGAGTCCTAGGAATGAAAATCAGGATTTTTTTCGGTAGTCCTTGAGTTTACAATGAGGCATCCAGTGATGGAAATTGCTCCATCTAAATATCCAGCCATTTCCTATATCTTACTCTAAAGGATGTGGTTCTGGCTTGTGTCAATAACAAGTAACTAGAGTAAATGACCAGGGTCTAGAGTTCCCCTGTCCCACACAAGAAATAGGGAAAATGGATGTCATGGCTCTAAGGGGAGCCAGCTAAGAGGGACATGGTTCAGCTGACATGGAGTGAAGCCAAGAAAAGTCTTTCTATGTCTTTGCTGAAATCTTTGCCAACCTCAAATTGTGAGATATACTTGGGACATTGTTCCACAGGCATCCCTAGTAAATTGTCCACTGACTTCCCCCCCAGAGTGAAATAGTTGGGACCTATTTCTACCAATAAACCAGTAGAACATGATCAAGACAGTTCTCTGGAGCTGAGGCAGAATTGTGAGGAAAGGTGTACATCTGAAGCTCTCTTATTCCCCAGGAGCAGACTGGTTTATTGGAAAAACATGCTGACTTCCTACTGAAAATGGTCCCTGGCTTGTGTTTTGTCCAGGAATTATCTGGGAGAGTGAATACACTGTTCGGGTGAGTCCACTTTAAAAGCTGGGTAAGATCTGTGCTTCTCCATCCTGGAAAGCATCTGAGGCAAACATTGGCTGAAAAGGGCTCAGCGTGAGCTCTCCATGCTCCACAGAGGACAGGAAAGCATCACTCTGCTGCTCAGCACTGACCTGTCAAGGGCAGGAGGGATATTTATTCCACAACAGAGATCATTCACTGCCACACACCTCCAATACATTGTGGCATCTTGTGGTTCCCACTATGTGCCTGTGTGATGTGAAGAAATTGGATTCTCTGAAACAGGTTCATTCCACTTTGACAAGGAGAGCACATTGCACAATCAGTATCTTGGTCTCTCTGCTTGTCACAGTGGCTTTTCACACTCTTCAGTTGCTGTCTGCACTGAAAAGCGCTGCAGGTGGCTCCTCACAGATGTCTGTGACAGTGACAGATTAGAAGCTTCTTCACTGTTTTGTTATCAAATGAGCCTTGCATATGCCTCCTGTTAAACATGAACCTAAACAGCAGGATTAATAACAGTAGCAATTGAGACACTCATCTGTGTATGATTTTATTTCAGTCATGATCCTGTTAGTGTTGAAATAAATCAGATGTGTCTGCTAAGTTCAGATGAAATTCAGGAAAATTGTTTATTAGCATAACTAGTGATATTTGAAAGCTGTTTTTGAGGCTGTCCCTGAGAAAACTATAAGCACAGACAGAGGGGAGTAGGTAAAACTTAGGTGCTTAAATCTAAACCTCTCCCACTCAAGGCTGCTTCATTCTTGGCTTTCACCACTCAGATACCTTTGTTGTATTTCTGTGTTTCATTCTGTGCAGGAATGATCAGATTCACAGACTACACACCACCTTACCTACCTGCCCTGAAGCATCTGACAAGACACCTTCCCTGAAAGTTGACTTCAGATTTCATACGGATTTAGCTGCAGTATCCTGTTTCTCAGGTAGATATGTGGATCTGCTGCCTAGCAATTGGGAAAAGAAGGAAAAGAGGTAAATCCGTAAAGTGTGGACATGGGGGAAAACATATGAACAGTTCTTAGGAGACATGGAAGTCTTCCACAGGGAGAGCCCTAACTTTTAGGATGCAAGGAAACTCTCACATGTTTCTTTCTCGAGAGTATTTTACATGTAATTCTAGAATCATGGACTTACACAAGTCTGGAAGGGACATTGGGATTTCATTTAGTTCATCCTCTGCTCAAAGCAGTGTCAATTTCCGAGTTAGTTCAGGTTGCTCAGGGCATTGTCCAGTTGAGGTTGCAGTATCTCCAAATACAACGATACCATGACTTCTTTGGATTTTTTCCTGCAAGAAAGAACAGCTTCAGCAGAAGGAATGAAATCCTTCCTCCTCCCCCAATCCCCAAACAGGTGAACTATATTCTTGGAGGTGACTTTGAATCACTCTATGAAGCTGTGAGACTGGGACTCCCTCTCCCACATCAGTACTCAGCATATAAAGGAAGGTCACCAAAACTGTATAAGAGACTTTCCATTGGTAAATCATAACTTCCCATTAGAAAATCAGAAGAAGTATTGATATGGTGAAAGAAGACTAGAGTCATAGAATCACAGAATCATGAATCAACCTGCTTGGAAAAGACCTCCGAGATCACCAAGTCCAACCCTTGATCCAACACCGCCATGGTTACCAGACCATGGCACTGAGTGCCGCAGCCAGTCTCATCTTAAAAACTTACAGGGATGGTGAATCCATCACTTCTCTGGGCAGCCCATTCCAACGTCTGATTACCCTCTCCGTAAAAAATTTCTTCCTAATATTCAACCTAAACCTCCTCTGGCACAACTTGAGACCATGCCCTTTTGTCCTACTGTTGGTTGCCTGGGAGAAGAGACCAATCCCCACCTGGCTACAACCTCCTGTCAGAGAGCTGTAGAGAGTGATGAGGTGTCCCCTCAGCCTCCTCTTCTCCAGGCTGAACAATTCCAGCTCCCTCAGCCTCTCCTCATAGGACTTGTGCTTGAGTCCTTTCACCAGCCTCGTTGCTCTTCTCTGGACCTACTTCAGCACCTCAATATCCTTCCTGAACTGAGGGGCCCAGAACTGGACACAGTACTCCAGGTGTGGCCTCACACAGTGCTGAGTACAGGGGAAGAATGTTGGCCACACTGTTCCTGAGACAGACCAGAATGCCTTTTTGACCACCTGGGCACACTGCTGGCTCATGTTCATCTTCCTGTCAATCCAAACTCCCATCTCCCTTTCTACCTGGCTGCTCTCCAGCCACTCTGTCCCCAGCCTGTAGCGCTGCATGGGATTGTTGTGGCCAAAGTGTAGGACCCAGCACTTGGCCTTGTTGAACCTCATCCCGTTGGAATCAGCCCAACTCTCCAGTCTGTCCAGGTCCCTCTGTGTAGCGTGGCGGGTACCTTCCATGGTAAAGAATGAGCACGCTCCTTGTGAGGTGGTGAGACAAAGAGGGTTTATTTCAAAATCAGCGCGGTTTTATCCTTTAACACCATGTGACTTCTTTAACCAATAAGGTTACCTATGTTGGCGCGTGCTCCCCTGGGCTCCTCTGCCCCAGCACATACCCTGTGCCTTGGACATGCCTCCCACCCCTCTGCAGAGCCCTCCCACCTTCCAGCAGATCAGCGCGCCCCCCCAGCCTGGTGTCATCGGCAAATTTGCTAATGGTGGACTCAATCCACTCATCCAGATCATCAATAAAGATATTAAACAGGACTGGGCCCGACACTGATCCCCGGGGGACACCACCAGTGACCGGCTGCCAACTGGATGCAGCTCCGTTCACCACCACTCTCTGGGCCCGGCCCTCCAGCCAGTTCTTAACTCAGCATTTAGCAGGGAGTGAATATAGTTTGGATAAGAATCCACATCTGGAGGAGAGGCAAGAGTTAGTTAGTATGTGCCCTTTTCTCCAGTGTTTTACTCACTATAGAGATGAATCGACTTAACAGTTGCTCCCCACAGGATGCAATGTGAAGGGACGAGACACCTGTCCCCAGGCTCTGAATTGCAGTCTAGTAGCCAAACCCTGGAAAGAGGAATGTCTCTCATTCAGTTTTATAGTCTTCAACTCTTTGGGCCTAATCCTAAGAGATTAGCTCACTGTGCTGTGAATTGATTGCAGAGCTAGGAATAAAATGCACAAGCTCTGTCTTTTCAGTGCCGAGCACTGAACCATTACTCCTCTGGGTCAGGCAATGAACTAGCTGGAAAAGCCTTCAAAGCTCTGAGCATGATTAATAGACCTAAAGCTCCAAACTGGAGCCACATGGAGAACATATATGCTTCTGCTTTTTCTGTTTGCATATGTACAGGTGTTGCTCTCAGGCACTTGTCAGCTGCCTGCATTCAGGAAGCTGACAGATTCCGCAGCACCGTTCAACTAAATGTGCAAACATAAAATGGAGATTAACCAAGATAGCCCTTTAATAACACCATCAGTGGAGTGATCACACTGACTGACAGCAGGGACTGGGCAGGGTTAAATATGTATGCAAAGAGAATTTTTATTGCACCTTTTACAGATGCTTCTATTCACAGAAATATATGCAGGTGCACCCTGTGCTGCCCAACCACACATTTCTGACAAAGATCTGACTACCTATCAGACACCGTGCATGAATTCCTGGCAGCTGACTAACTGCTAGTGCCAACCTCCTCACAATTTACTGCATAATGGTTTGATTTACCATATTTCTAAACCTTTATCTCCTCTACTTTGTCAAGGCTGTCCTGACAAATCCTGTACCAGACTGAGTACTGAAATACCTTAACTCGTGTGGTGGGTTGACCTTGACTGGACACCAGCTGCCCACCAAAGCCACTCTGTCACTACCCTCCTCAGCTGGACAGGGAAGAAAAAATATAATGGAAGGATCATCAAGATAAGGGCATGGAGAGATCACTCATAAGTTAGCACTATGGGCAAAACAGACTCAACTCAGGGAAATTAGTTTAATTTATTGCCAATCAAATCAGAATGTATGGCCAGTCTTCGCGAACGAAGATTTGGGAAGGGTCTTTACCCTTCAAGCCTGCGCAGTGGATTTTTTAGGTGAGACACAGCGTGCGCTGAGCTGAGCCCACCCTTTAATCCTGAGGTTCATCTGCCGGGGCCGAGCAAGCTTGGACGGTGGCAGTGAGGTCCTCAGGACGTAGGTTTGTATAGAGTGACCTTCTCTTAGATGGATGGCCTTACAGGGCTAACGAGCTCCATCTACCCGGGGGACTTTTTCTCTGACCGGGAACCGAACCCGGGCCGTGGCGGTGAAAGCGCCGCATCCTAACCACTAGACCACCAGAGGGCCCCCAAAACAGAATAGGGTAATGAGAAATAAAACCAAATCTTAAATCACTTTCCCCATGCCCCTCACTTCTTCTTGGGCTCAACTTTGCACCTGTGTTTTCTGCCTTCTCTCCCTCAGCAATGCAGGAGGACAGGGAATGGGGGCTGCAGCCAGTTCATTGTCTCAGCTGCTCCTTCCTCGTCAGGGGGAGGACTCCTCACACTCCTCCCCTACTCCAGTGTGGATTCCCTCCCGTGGGAGACAGTCCAACATGAACTTTTCCAACATAAGTCCTTCGCGTGGGCTGCAGTTCTTCACAAACTGCTCCAGTGTGTGTTCCTCCCCTGGGATGCAGTCCTTCAGGAACAGGATGATCCAGAGTGGATCACCCTCAGGGTCACGCATCCTGGTAGCCAACTTGGTACATTACGGGATCCTCTTTCCATGGGTCCATAGGTCCTGCCAGGAGTCTACCAGTCACAGGCTTCCCATGGGGTCACAGCCACCTTGAAGCATCCACCTGCTCCACTGTGGGATCCTCCATGGGCTGCAGGTGGATCTCTGCTTTCCTATGGACCTACATGAGCTGCAGGGGCACAGCTGCCTCACCATGGCCTGCACCACAGGCTGTGGGGGAATCTCTCCTCCAGCACCTGGAGCACCTCCTGCCCTTCCTACCCCTGCTTCTTCACTGACCTTGATGTCTGCACAGAGATTGCTCATAGGTATTCTCACTCTCTGCAGCTGCAGTTCTGCCACTGTTTTCCTCCCTTAAATACATTATCCCAGAGTTGCTACTGCCATCACTAATGGGCTCAGCCTTGGCAAGCAGCGGGTCTGTCTTGGACCTGGCTGGCATGGGCTTCATCAGACATGGGGGAAGCTTCTGACAGCTTCTCACAGAAGCCACCCCTGTAGCCTCTCTGCTACCAAAACCTGGTCATGCAAACCCAATACAACATGTTCTTTCTTTAATAAGCAAAGATTCTTCAGTGCTTCCCATTAAATTACCAGGCTGTTCATTTTAACTCTCCATGGCCTTGACAGTTCTTACTAGACATATTTGGAAAAATACAAGGCAGTCTGTCAGACTATCAAAGTCCCAGAAAATTTTGAGCAATATAAACCCTTTCATGAAAGCCAGAGGGAGAGATCTGACAGGGATGACACATGCCTTCTAATGGCAGATGTTTGAGACAAATTAGCAAATATCAGAAAGCTGCTTTGATCAAATGAAACAATAAAGTAAAATTTTCCCTAGTTTTTTTATTAAACTGAAGTACAAAATCTGAAGCATCGCTGAAACAGGGGAAAATATTTGAATTAATATTGTTGGACGTGATATTCCTCTCCTCTATGGAAATGTTGGCTTGTCTGCACTTAACAGCAGGATAATTATTAACTTTCTTGTTTATTAATAAAATAGAAATTAATAGAACAAAACACAATAGAGTATTTTCACTTGGATGAGACTTCCAACGATGATCTAGTCCAACAGCCTGACCAATTTAGGGCTGATCAAAAGCTAAAGCAGACCAAGTATTGCTCTGTGCTGTTAAATAAGGGGTTCTTTGGAACCCAAATGAGATAATGAGGTGTACATAGGTGTGTCTGAAAGGCTGATTCAGTGGCCAAAATACTGTCCCCTCTCCATGGTCACCCTAAAGCCAGTCTCAGCTCTGCCAATAACCTACTCTGGGACTTTAGGAAGAACTTCAACTTTCTTAGCTGTTTATTACCAGACTTTTCTTTTCTGCTAAGAAATTAATGATGCATAAACCTTCTGTGTTTGTGCAGGATTTCTTGCTGTGTGCCTGCATAAGACCCAGCAGCGCTGCCATTGAGGCGCATCTCAATTGCACCTCTGAGTGCTGCTGTGAAAAGAGAAAAGGTGGTAAGCCATCTAATGAAAAGTCCCAGAGTTCACTGGCATCACTTGAAATAAAGTGATCTAGGGAGAAGAAAGGTGATTTCTAGCAGAGCCTTACTTTGCTACTATAGCTGCTGAATTAATTGCTCAATGCACTTTCATATATTGCCTTTAGAGAAGGTGAAATACTTTCAAAAAGTCATGGCATTTTTAATAATTAACAGTATCTTCTATTGAATTAGCTTGCTGTCTTTTATTTTTCTTCAAGGGTAAAGCTTGATGTCTTTGCTGATATGAAGCTTATATGCATATACCTATGCATATTATACATATGTATGTATGTCTATATATGTATATATATCAGGGCAATAAGAAAAGAAGGAATAAGGAGCAAAATTATATACCAGGGAATAAAATAAATTTAAAAATAGGCAAAATACTTTCAAGATTTTTTTTTTACTCTTTTCTTCATTACACTTCACTGAAAGAGGAAACTGGACTTCCTGGAGTATCATCACTTCAAGAATTTTTCAGAAGGAAAGCCTTGGGTTTTATTTGTGAGATTTTCTTCTTTTGTCTGGATACTTCCTTTTGTCTACTCTGTAGTGGTGCTCTCAGCTTACTGCCACTGGGGAACCTTTCCCATCACACACAAGAGAGAACTGTGACAAAAGTTTTGGTACTTGCATGGGGCCGTGCTCAGAGCCTGCATAGATTTTGAGGAAGATGATATTTGGACAGCTCTGGTGACTCATCCCCAGCCATGATGGCAGGGTACAACCACTGTGACAGGTAGTGCTGGACCAGCCCCATTCCCACTGAGCAAACCCAGATGGTGCTGGTCGGACTCCTGCACAGCTGGAAGTGGAATCCAGGGGAAGGAGGCACCAAACTGCCTTGGCTCTCCCCTCTCCTCCCCCTTAAATCTCTGCCTGCTACCTTCCAGTGATGTAGAGAAATTAAGCTGAGATTCAAGCACCTGGAGAGCAGTGGATAAAAGGTGCTCTACAAGAACATATTCTTACAGATGCTCCTCTCCTCACTGCTACAGCAAGTCAAGATGGAAACACTACATAAACTGCAACATGCCTGAAATCTAATGCAAATTGCTCCTTTTCAAGAAAACAGCAAAATCCAGGAAGCTCAATCTGTGTCCTGCAGGCAGCAGAGGAAGAGAAATGCTCTTATTTTTTTTAATTAATATTATATTATTATAGATAAAATTGTGCTTGAGGGTATTCCAACAATGTGGTGCTGAAGAGTGTGCATGAAGCAGATAACACTATTGCCCTCCACTAGAAGGAAAATATATATAATAACAGGAACTTTATTCATTAACTTGAAGAAAATGATGATTATATTAGTGAGGCTAAAGGATGTGAAACACCTTCTACCATCCAATAAACTATGGTCCAGCCAATGCTAGAATTAAGCTTTGTAAGTTCCTACTGGAAGAAATAGCAGAGGAAGGTAGGAGCAAGAGGAGGGAAGCAATTCCCAGATGGTAACACTTTAATTTTTAATTTGGAAAAGTTAATATTATTCCAAGTTTTATGCCCTAAAGAAGAAACCACTTGAGGCAATGCCACATTCTTGACTCCTTGGTGAATTAAATAAACTTGTAGTCACAATGCTTTTTATTTATTTAAGGGTCAGCTTGTGCCTTGGACTGAATGTCTGCTCAGGAGCAGTATAATGCTGATCCCCTTAGGCTTCCTATTTGATCTGGTATGTGATCTGGTATGTGCCTGCTACTTTCCCAATCCCTTTGTTTGTATATATACAGGAAACAATCAGTCAGAGTTGTCCCACATTTCAGGAATGTGAGAACAAACAGGAATTGACCAGAGCAGGTATATCATGGTAATATGCTGCAATAATTTTCCAACTAAAACAGACTTTTTCTTGACACATGGGGGGAAGTAGGACTGAGCTATACCTCACCAAGGATTTCATAGGAGAATAAATCCTATCTGTAGCTACAGTTCTGCCTGAATTCAGAACACTGCACCATGTGGGATTCATTACACACCATGACATTTCTTCCTTCATTTAAGCCTGGACCCTGTTTCTTACTGAGGCTCCACTTGGAAGGCTGAAAGGGATAGTGTGTTACTTGACTTACCACTCAGGCTGGAAGGTGAAAGTCTGGAAAGGAAGAGAAAAGCTCACAAATTTTCAGATCTCATTTGGCTCATAACAAAAGCACCCGGATTCATTAAAAAAAAAAAAGGTATCTGTAATGAGTGTCAAATGAGCAGAGGGAATGGATATATACTCTGTAGAATTGAGTTGTACTTGGTAATTGAAAAATTTTTCATTGGAGCAGTGGATAATAGATGATTACTCCTGCTTCTTACCACATTTGCTCCAATGTAGGTGGATAATAAGACAACAGAAGGCCTGAGAACTAAGCAAAGATGGACTATTGAAGCAGTGGCCCAAAGCCTCGACATTTTCCTGGTATCTACTTGACCACGGCTGTAAGAGGATTCCCACAAGTGCTCCTGGATTGAGTTTCCAGGCATGGCTGGTACTCAGAGGGAAGATCTCATGCAAATTTCAAGTAATGTGGAATAAGTCAAGGAACAGGCATTTATGAGACTCTAAAACCCAGGAAGGTTGGAAAACTGTGTTCCAGCCCTGTTGTGACTGCAGAGGAGGCACAAGGAGGTTACACGCTCATACAGCTATGGAGGAAAGTGGAATTCAATCCCAGGTGTAATTCATATAAAGGATTCAGCTTTTCTATGCTGAAAAATGACATCACCAGTGATTTTTTTTTTACTGTGCAGAGTCGGGATGAGTGGAGTCTCCAGATTTAATGCTGATATAAGGGACAAAGCAACAACTTAAGCATGGATGCAGTCTACTTTGGATCCATCAAAGGGAAGTCCTGTCACCAGTTGTGACACATGAACCATGCTGTTGCTCTGCCATTTACAGATCAAAATGGCTCTTGGGAAAAAAAAAGGGGAAAAAAAGGAAAAAAAAGGAAAACAAACAAACAAACAAACAAACAAAACCCCCATACAAAACTCCCCAAACCTTTTTGAAGCAGGTTTTATGGATAGCTTATTCAGAGAGATCTACAGTCTCTGCAAATCTTCAATGGCCAAACTGGCTGCACATCCATGCCCTGAAATAACAATTTCCTTATTTTTTCCCCAACATTACTGTGAGCTGCATGTCCTCTTTGTTGTCTCTTTTCCCACGCCCAGGAGTTCAGTGTAACTCATTCAATACCTCTATTTATCATCCATTCTCACACCATGTGCCTCAGTTTTCCTCCCCTCCCTTCTTCCCTTTTTCCAGGCAACTCCTCCTGTGCAATGACTTTTCCCCTACTTCCTTTGCAAATTCTTCAGAATGGCTTTCACACAGAACACTGATTAGTGCTGAGGGTTGGGGATGGAGAGACTAATAGTGTCACCTCAGGTAAGTATACGAGCAAGTCTGAATCGCAGATCCCAGTTTGTATTCCCACAGTAACTAAATATAATTCTGGACAAGTAGACGGGAGAGATTAAGGCATTGTTGTTCACTAAAAGTGAACAAAGTCTCCAAAGTCTACTTCCCAGACACCAAAAGCAGTCTCCAGATAAACCCAATCAGTTTTTCTTTGAGTGTACTGCTGTTTTAAATTTCCTGGAATGATGAGATGGGAGAAGGGAACATTACTTGGATAAATTTAATGGATACCAACATACAAGGTATTTGCTTGTAAAGCAGAGATTCTCAAACTAGGGCCATTATTAATAAAGGAACAGGAAGAATAACCTGGCAGTAATGCCAGTAGCTGGTTTTAACTTGGTATCTCTGCATTCTTTAGTTTGCTCTGTGGAAGTCACTGCTGGAGCTGCACAGGACTCTGTGGGAACAAACAGATCCTTGAAGAAATTTGCATGCGCTTAACCTCAAGTACATTAAAGGTCCTTCTGCAGCAAGTAGGATTTGTATCCTTACTGCATTAAATTCTCAGTTTCAGTATCCATTTCTTCAGCTAGTACACAGGGTCTGTAAACTGTGTGCAGCTTTGGTGAATCACATAGGCACCACACAAATAGTAGAAGGGATATAAACACGTCTCCCCCTTCTATATTATGCGTCTCTGCATCCTTAAACTGATCCATGTATTGTGTTGCTCTTTGGAAGACAAACAACACAAGGACTGAGTCTGTAGTTGCATGTCTTCTATGGAGTATGCTCTCCTGAAAAAGAACATTTAAGGGCTGCAGTCCTCAAATATACCTGAGTCAAAAGCCTACCCCACCTGGAGTTACTATCATTCCCTGGGAACCTCAGCAGAACAGGAAAGATGTTTCTTTATCAAAAGGATTTTCTCTACTGCATTGCTGCCAGGCTATAGCCATG
This sequence comes from Chiroxiphia lanceolata, assembly GCF_009829145.1. NCBI lineage: Eukaryota > Metazoa > Chordata > Aves > Passeriformes > Pipridae > Chiroxiphia > Chiroxiphia lanceolata. Next base: position 8,159,958 of record NC_045637.1, on the reverse strand, counting down.
CAACAACATTCTGTGCCCAGTCTAATGTTCATATTTTGATTTTACTAAAAGACAAGTTTGCTGTATTTCATCACAACATTCAAGACTCTGAGTGGAATTAAATTCCTCCTCCATGCACTTCTTTCTGTAGATTGGGTGTTCCATAAAGATACAAGGATTTTAGTTCCCTGAACTGTAACTGAACCAAATATTTGTTCTGTGCCCTAAAGGTTCAAGTGTTTATTTCATTTTACTCCTGGCTGACATACTGGAAACCTTTAGCTCCATATCAGCAACCCTGTCACTTCTCTCTCCCACAAAAACCACAATTTCTTTCACTCTTGCAGCGCTCTGAGACTATATTTCTGTGCCAGGGGCAATGCTGTTTTTTTGTGTGACCCTGGGGCTGTTGGCGCGTAGCACACTGTCCCACCTAGTCTTGAGTGTCACATATCATATCCCAGTGGCAGGAATGACTGTGTGCTGGGCACTCTGGATTGGAAGGGGCTTTCATAGTTACCAAATCCAACCCTCCAGTGTTGCAGAGAACTATAAGCCTCCCACAGAACTGATCACGCTCCCTCTTGAATAACAGCTACCTATATTTGCCTCAGCAATACAAAACTTCCCTACTCCACTGATTTGTTAGAAAGTTTCTTTAGTTACCATTATCCAAGGTTAATTTCTTCCAAGTTGTCCTTGCACCGACAAAGACTTCTGCTCAAAACATTTTCTTCTCTTTTTGGTGTTCACAATTTTACATAAGTTACTAGCAATATTTATCCTACGTCCTGTCTCTGTAATGGACAACATTCTGCTTCTGTCACAACAGTGTAAAGAACTTGATGTTATTTAATCTATCACTTCATTATGAGCTGTGCCCAATTACACAACAGCTTGAGCAGGGAAAAGGACAATGCATCAAGGGAAAGTTTTTATTTATGGTGTCATAGAAATGCCATCCATGATTCACTGAGTGGAATTGTCCTAGAACAGGAAACAAAAAAATAGTGCATAGAAAACAGTGATAAACATCAAGCTGACAAATGTTCCTAATTACTTTAGAATGGTTTACCTTTTTCCCCATTAGCCTGCTCCCTAACCTTTTTGTTTCATAAATAATTTTCCATGAGTAACAACCATATGATTATAATGAGTGCAAGGAAATATCAGTTTATGTAAGATCAAGTGAAGTAACAGGAAACATCACATTAAGTATAATCTAATTACAATTTTTCCACAACAGAAGGGACAGTTGTATTTTTTTTTTCAGATAAGAGTGAAAAGCAGTTTATAAACACTTGAAACTTGGAGTCACAACATCTACTATTTGTCCCTTCAGGATCAAGAAGCCAGTTTAAACTACCTACTACAAACGTTTCTCTGCTGACACTACTGGGAGAGTAGTTCTTAACCAAACACCTTCATCAATGCCTAAAGCTAGCCAGCTAGACACCTCTCTTTCCAATCAAAAGTAAAACTTCTTTTCTAAAACAAGCCTTCCTAAAGCAGCAGGCCAGAACTCTCCAATATACCCAAAGGTCCTACCATTTTAAAATGTCAATATGTTTGTTCTCCTGGAACTCCACAAGGAGATGATGAGTCATAAATTTTATACCAACAAAGACTATCATCAATGTCTCGTTCACCTTCATAACTGACAGGAGTATAAAGTTTAACTCAGTATTCCCTGCACTGGACCACAACTTGTGTGTGAAATACAGGATTTATTTTGCAAAAATATTTGATCTTCACCTGTATAAACTCTTATTTCTCTTGCAGCCTGTCACTAAGGCTCAGGAAATGTTTGTGAAGTGCTTTGAGAGCCTCCTTGGGGATGCAGTGTAGAGAATTTGCAGGAAAACAAATAAAAGGTTGATTTCTATCTAGTTACTCTCATGTTGTTTTTACTTGGAGATGTTGACCTTAATACAGCTGGAATTCAAATAACTGATTAACACATCATAGCACACACAGTATATTGGTTCCATGTGCTACTTTCTGTCCTTCAATAAACACTATTTACACAGGATCAAATTCTGCCATGAATTACACCAGAGTGAGACCAGAGCAGCTCCAAATTGACACAGAGGAGTGAAGGTTTTCCAAGACTACTGTCATTCATTCAAAGCTTTTTTAACCCCCAAGGTTATGTGCATCAGTGTCTCAATAACTTGCTTGGAAAATCGTGCAGCTGATTAGCAGCAGAACCTCCTGAGTGAGATGTAATTGAATTGGAAAGAAAAGGTACTTATTCCCATGGCAGGAAAATGTTGGCAGGACAAATAGCTACATGTGCAACCAAGAGCCCGCATCAGAGGAGTGACAGCTCTATTTATGGGCTCAAGTATCACTGTTAAGGGCACAAGTGAGCTAACTAATTTGGGAATCTCTGTGATATTGGCACAGGATCCTTAACTGCAGGGTCTCCTTATCATAATTATTCATCTCAATCTAGTCCATGAAGCACAACTCATTCTGTCCCAAGGGAGGAAGGTCAGATTTGCATTCTAATGCATATGTAAATGACTTATTTTAGTCAACTAACCCCATTCCTGGGGACCAGATTGTTGAAGCAAGAGCAAACCGAACTGCATGGCAGTTTAGGCATCCTTTGGGAGGATGGACCTCCCAAGCATTTCACCAACTATTCTGTGGGACAGGACACCAGTGTTGCCTGACAATAATAGTGCCTGACAGTGTTGCCTGACAATGATTCACCTGTAAATTAAGTGATCAAGGGAAAACCTGTTGTAGTTTGACACCAGCTAGCAGCTAAGTACCACGCAATTACTCACTCACTCCCCCTTCCACTCCACTCTAGGTTGGGGGAAAGAATTGGAAGGGTAAAAGTGAAAAACAAACTCATGAACTGAGCTAAAGACAGCTTAATAATTAAAAAGAAAAAATAATAATAAAATTAAAAATGTAAGGAAAAAGAGTTCTTTTAAAAAAGAGAGGAAAATAAAAGCCAAGAAAGACAAGTCATGCGAATGAAAACAATTGCTCCCCACCAGCCAACTAATGCTCGGCCAGTGCCCAAGTAGTGTCCACCCTCCCCCATAACAAACCTACTTCCTAGTTTTATTGCTGAACATGATATCATGTGATATGGTTTGAAGCTGGCTCCCTGCCAAGTCTCCAAACCTTACCACAACAAGTACCCCCCTCCCCCCCCCAAACCTCAGGGAGAAGAGGAAAAGAAAAAAACAACAACCAAGAAAACTGAAACGGGAGAGAGACAGCTAAAGCAATATATATAAATATATTTACACTTATATTAGAGTTATATACAATTGAAATATATATAGAATTTTAAAAGGAAAAGGGAAAGGGAAGGGGAAAGGGAAGAAAAGGAACAAACCCAAAATAAAATATATATATATACATATCCCGATCAGTAGCCCAAGATCTAGCAACTAAAAGAATTAGCAAAAGATTATCTTACTGCTCTCCTTGGGACAACGGAGAGTCACACTGGAACGATCCCCAGCAACCTCTGTCTCCCAAAGACGACAAGGCCTTACCAGGCCTCGCTCCCCAACAGGACAGACTCAACAGCAGGGAACCTGCACCTCCAAGCCGCCGGAAGGAAAAAGAGAGCGAAGGCCTTCCCTCCTTTCTTCTTATAGCCTGGCTTACGTAAAAATCGTAGGGAATACTGGGTAAATCTGGGCACTTCCTTGGCTACAAACTGGTTACCAAGGAAGGTTCAGACCAAACTACCACATCATGTCATATGGAATATCCCTATGGTCAGTTGGGGTAAGCTGTCCCAGATGTGTCCCCTCCCATCTTCTTGTGCACCTCCAACTTATTCTTTGTCAGGGCAGTGTTAGGAGCAGAAAAGGCCTTGATGATGTGTAAGCAACATTATTTTCAAAAAACAGACCCATACATTTAGCCACTGTGGCAAAATCAGTACAAAACCAATCTAAGGAACTGGAGACGGTTTGTTTTGTGTTTTTTTTTTTCTAGAAAACTTTAAATTTAAAAAGAAATTTTGATAAATAACTGCAGATATATGCTCCATGCCCAATGAGTTGAACGAAGTTTATCTTAAATTGAAACAGAAAATGAATGCACTAGACATTAAGAAAAACTATCTAATGAGTAGGAAAGCTAAGCCTTGGCACAGTCTATGTGAGGGAGGGAGTCCAACACATACTGCCATCTGGTTTGGTAACACCACAATGAACATGGACTGGATGGCTTCTCACAGTCCCTCCCAGACCTGTTTTCCCTGATTCTGAATTGTTTTCACATTGTTTCAGAATAGATGGGGCAGAGAAAAAGCAATCTCCCAGTACCCTGCTCTCATTCCTAACAAATTGTTTCACATTAAAAGTAACAACATTTTCAAAGCTTGCTGTGATCAGCAGGGTAGGTCATTGTCCCTCTTGCACTACACATAAATTCTCTTTGATGTCTTATTTTGGACATAATTCTTTTGTTTGTTTGTTTGTTTTTTCTTTAGCATTTCCTTGTCTTGTGTAATTTTCCTTTAACTTGGTGATGACCTGAGATTAGTTTTGGGTTTTTTCATATTTATTTCATGTTTTGAGACCTCAGAGGAAAAAGCTGTACACCTATATATAATATTGACATGACTGAGAAGACCATCAAAAGAGTCTTCCAAGAGAGATCTTTATTTAAACAGGTAAAAAACAGGAGAGAAGAAATTTTCCTGAAAGTACTTGGAAAATCATACAGTAATACAAGTTGGAAGGAACCTCCTGAAATCACCTAGTTTATACACATGCCTCATGCCTATTCCAATTTTCTTCTCCAGCTCCAGAAGGCGTGGCAGAAGTTCCTATATAAGGTGTGAAGACTTGTCAATCTGTTATTAATTGCAGCTCAGTCCCCAAGCTATGCAGTTGATAAGAGGCTTGTGTTTCAATTGCACAAAAATGACAGTGAAGTATTTGAACCCTAAAGAAAAGATAATGCACGTAGTACCTGCATGCTTGACACATTGTGCCCCTCTGTCTACAACAACGACTCATGAGTGTGCTCCTGTGATGTGCAATTCACAGTGTTGTGCAGCCCTGTCCTTTTCCTGCCCTCCCTTCAAATCAGTTTTCAAGTGCTGTGGCTCTGGACACTAATGTTTTAGACAAGCTTAAGGCAACTGAGACAAGACTGTGAGCTGAAAACACTGTGCAGCAGCATAGTTGAGTGGCTAATCAATACATGAGCTGTCAGCTTTTCAGAGCAAGCAATTAACTAACATTTTGCATAACTGAAGTGAGTTTTTGGGGGGAGAAAAATAAAAGTTACTAACAAGAAAATGTCTGAGGTTTTTTTGAAAGAAAATAGTAATGATGGAAAGAACTCATAGAAATTAATCTTTTGTACCCTTAGTTGTGATGTTCTAACTAGTCTTGAGGACGTATGATGTCAAATTTGCAACTGAAGGGTAGTCACTGAGCTTGATGATGGGGAACAACATGATGTTAGAACTCCAAACATACCTCTACAACCATAAATGTTCTCTGACTTCCCCATAAGTGGGAAAAGTTTGAAAACCACTATATCACAGGCCTACTGTAAGGAATACTTGATTTAAAAAAAAAAAAAAAAATAAAAAATTAAAGTGACTTGAAAACCTTATTCCTTTCTCCCTTAAATCAAAGAGTGACTTCTTTATGTCAAAACCAATTAATACTGCCTTTTCAATTTCAAATTCCTAAAATCAAAGTAAGACCAGAGAAGACAAAAAGCATCCAAAGCCAGTTCAGGTAGCAATGAGATGTATATTTCACAACCACGCTTCCTATCCTTGAAGTTCTACCCACAGAGGGCAACTAGTTGGGCAGGGCCACATGTTGCAAATATTATTTCTTTTATATGAACCCTATCTTCGAAGAACTCTGCTCTACATGTGTGCCTGACTGAGTAGCAAGAGAAATGTGTTATTTGAGCCCTGTGACTGCTCTTCTGTGTCTCTGCAAATTCGCTGCCCTGCTTTGTGTTGCAGTGTCACCACCTGTAAAAGTTTACTTCTCCTATGTTCTGTCACACGTTCCACAGGACTGGATATTGTTGCTATTTTAAGCTTTAGTACCTTGACTAGGGAACCTCTGGTGATACCCATAATGAAATGGGTAAAGGCAGACCCAGAAGTTTCCCAAAGAAAAACTTCTTGGAGCAACTACCCCCAGTTGCTGGTGAACAAGGAGAGTTGATTGAACACTCCAGATCTCATATGCATGTCTATAACATGGTGATGTGAGATATTTTTATTGAAGCGCAATGAAGTTTTGAAGTGAATAAAACATCATCATTCCTGTCTGACAATGGATGGAAAAGAGGTCTGCATCTAGCTGTGTCTGGCATAAGGGTTCATCCTAACCTTGGGTGTAGCCTGTGGTGCTGAGCATGTCTGGGCAGCTGGGAAAGAGACTATATCAAATAATGGCTACCTGGGGAAAATGCTTACACAGGGGTTTGTAGGAACTGGTCCACTCTATAATGAGCTGAACCTCTGCAAGGATTTCATAAAAGTGACTGATACAAAATGGTTAATAGAAGTGAGCAAGATTTTGTCTTAATTTACTCTAAGTATTGATGGATGGTGTGTTCTTGGAAAAGCGGATCGACCCAAGCAGTGGTTTAAGGCTTAAAATACTGTTTGAATAATTTGGTAAGAATCCCTAGATTTTTTTTCTTGATAAATGGATCACTTAAAACTACCAGAAATGGTGTTTCCTCTTATTTGGAAAAGCTACTAACAGAAATACAAGTTCTAAAGACTGCTTAGTGTTAATATATTGGATAAAAATCCAATCTGAGCTAGGCAACATTTACATCACCTTTATTAGGAAGAGAAGGGGTTGACACTATACAGATCAGAAGCATCCCAGAACATTCTAGAGTGTAGTTTATTTTCAGGCTTATCCAGGTAATGGATGGAGCTTAAATCATGACTTTGTCAGGCAAAGATAACCTCAAACAAAGCTCAGTTGATGGCATAGCCTGGGGGATATTGTTTGCAAGTGTAAAAGGCAAAAGGCCCATCACAGGAGCCCAGTGTGTGATATTAAACTTTCTGTAAAAGGCCATCCTCAAACTAGACCCATTATCTCTGACATACAATCTCCACACAAGTGAAATATTTCTTGCTAAGGGTTTATGGCATTTCCCCAGGCGAGGTTTTATGCAGTGCACAGAGTTTTCGCTTGCAGAGCACAGCTTGGCAGCCTTTCTCAGCCAGTTTGACCAAGACAAGGAAAAAAAGTTTTGTGCATACATTCTCCCTTGCAGGATCAAAGCATTAATACTGAGGGTTACAGACCTGCTGAAAAAAAATATATGCCCCAGGCTTTACAGCACTTTACAGCTTCAGTGTGTGCTCAGTGTAAAGGACTGTGCTACCCTGAGGGCAGAGAGGGATCATTTCTCTAGAAAGTGTGTCCCTTCATGGGTCAGAAAGAGAGGCACAACCATCTCGGAGGTGATAATAACCTGTATGATGAGATGTCCCTTGACGTTATCCTGGATCATATCCTTATGTTGAGGGGACATCTCCTGGTGCAGAGCAGAGACGGGGCACAGAGGAACTGGGAGTATTCCTCTCCTCAGAGTTGATGTCTGGAGAAGCTTTGTTTTGCCTATCAAGAAAGCACCTGCAGGGCCAAAGCCCTGTAGCTTTAGGTAATATAAATGCACATACTTGTCATGGTTTGAGATAGCCCAAATTCCAATTCCCTAGCTCCATCCCCCTCCCACATCTCAACCCAATGTGAGATGGGTTTTTCTAGACAAAACACAACCAGACTCAAAGTGGGGGAAAGGGAATATATTACAATGACTGTACAAATAAATACTACAATACATTATACACAACCTTAGCTATCTCTACTATGACATAAGTATTTACAATGGATCAGATCTCTTCTCCCCTCCAAATAAAAGTCCAGGAGGGAAGAAGGAAGAGATCCTTTCAAGTCTCTCAGGGCAGCAGCTTCTTCAGAGCAGCAGTCACTAAGCAGCAGCATCTTCTAAGGCAGCAGGTTCTCTCTCTCTTCTGTCTCTTGCAGCAGCTGATAGCTGGATCTCTGCCAGCACACACGAGGGGGAATCCAAGCCCCTCGCAGCCCCGTCGTCAACCAACCGAGGGGTCTTTCATGGTCTTCGTAACCCCAGACAAAGGTCGTTTCACCACGTCATATCACGAAGCACAGGGGGTCTTCGTGACGGTCTGGTATCTCCAGGAGATTCAAGCTCCTTGCAGGGCCTCTGTGCCCTGTCTCAGGCTGCGAGCTTCTTTGCAGCTTGCAGCAAGGGAGGGCCTCAAGGCCAACCTCCCACACTCCGTCCTGGCTGAGCTCTCAGGACGACTGAGCTTCTCAGCTCCTTTACTCCATCTAGGACTTCTAATCAGTAAGAGTCCACCCCCTCCATTTTTGGAGGGATCTCCAACAAGGTTTAGGGGAGTTTTGCAGTCCTTACCCCCAAGCTTTCTCTCTGTAGAAACTTAGTTCTGTTCTCTGCTGCCGGTTCTCTACCTCAGCTTGAGCAGCTCTGAGTCTTCCTTGGCTGCATGCTGTTTCTACTGCTTCCCTAGTTCAGGCCTTGTCAGTTAGCTTTTAGCCATAACCTCTGGACGCTGCTGCCGCTTCTGCTCTGTCTCTACTCACTCACGATAGAAAACATCCTCCAGCTCACAGCTACAGACACATAGTCCAGCTTAACACTGTTCCAAGTCTCTGTAGCCCCCCACTGGGGCTGGGGGGGGGCCCAAAGGCCCCGAGGGGCTCAGAGCCCCTTCCTCTCGTGGCTCACAACATGGCTTTTTCTTCTAACCCAAAACTACAACTCTTCTCTTCCGTTTGGTTGTGGTATGTTTACATTTTTGCCGGAGCGCTCATTGGACAGAATTTCAAAACTTCCAGGGGTTTCCACCCCTTGGGGTCTACCACTTTTTCTTATCCTCTGGGGGAAAACAAAGTCCAAACCACTACAATACTGAAAAGGAGAGTCCCCAAAGATAATTCTGCAGGATGAAAATTGAGGTGAGAGACAATTAGTGACTTGTCCATGGAGCTGAATCAAGTGTTCTGCTTCTGCTTCATCAGCTTATTCCTGCCTGACACCTGGTCTGACCCTTGACTGGTCATTAAAACAATACAGGACTTTTGGCTGAAAGTTATGACTATAAACATATTAGCATTAATATTTAGCAAGTCTTGAGAATTTAGTCTGTTGCTTTCAGTTCGAACTTCTCTTGGAGAAAGCAGTTTAATCCTTTCTTTTACTCTGTCTAAATAAGAAAAGGCAGGGATCTCACATTTGCTTCTAATTGCAATGCACTTTGCTGTGCAGCTCCGGCAAGGGGAAAAGCTTTTTGAAGTCTACAGCTTTGAGAGAGAATTGATCGTTAATTAAATTTGTCTCTGGGAAGTTAACTGTAACTAAAGTGGACTGAGTGAACACAAACAGATCATTGTTTTGCTAGTGGTATATGTTAAATAAAACCTGCATAAATTAGATGCTTTGAAAGAACTGGGAAAGCCAAGCCCAGAGGTGGTAGAATTCTTTTCAGGAGAGCACTGGCTCGAGTAGCTAGTGCAGCACCTCTGTGTAGGAGTGGTAGTGATCAGCTTTTATGAAGGACTTACCACTCTGTTCTCCTTGTCTGGGAAAGGCCAATTATGGCATCTCAATAGTTCCACAAAGCTGAACACAGCCACTTCGGTAGAACTTGATCTTTTGTCTCTTTTTGGGTTCCTCTGTGGGTCTGGTGATGGATTTTCAGTGTGTTGTGGGAGCTGGGACTGGAACTGAATAGGAAATACAAGGTATGCTGTAACTTCACTTCAGCAGGACACCATTCCAAGATGCCCAAACATGACCCCAAAGGTAAATCAAGATCCAGTAGAACAGGGCTATAACAAGTGGGATTCATTCAGTGGGACCTTGACAGGCTGGAGATTTGCATGGAGAGAAACCTTATGAGGTTCAACAAAGGGAAGTGTAGGATACTGCACCTGGGGAGGAATACCCAGGTAACAGTGCAGGTTGTGGGCTGACCTACTAAAGAGCAGCTCTGCTGACAAGGACGCGGGAGTCTTGGTGGGTGACAAACTGACCATGAGCCTGCAGTGTGTCCTTGCAGCCAGGAGGGACAATGGTATCCTGGGGTGCATAGGATAGAGTGTGGCCAGCAGATTGAGGGGAGTGATCCTCCCTCTCTTCTCTGCCCTAGTGAGACCACATCTGAAATACTGTGTCCAGTTCTGGTCGCCTCAGTACAAGAAAGTCAAGGAGCTACTGGAGATGGTCCAGCGGAGGCCACAAAGATGATTTGAGGTCTGGAGCATCTCTTTTATGAAGAGAGACTGTGGGAGCTGGGCCTGTTTAGTCTAGAGAAGAGAAGACTGAGGGGGGATTTCATTAATGTATATCAATATCTCAAATGCAGGTGCCAAGAGAATGCTACCAGACTCTTTCTGTGGTGCCCAGGGACAGGACGAGGAGCAATGGCCATGGTTAAAATGCAAGAAGTTTCACCTCAACATGAGGAAGAGCTTCTTTACATTGAGAGTGGTAGAGCACTTGAACAGGCTGCTCAGGGAGGTTGTGGAGTCTCTCTCTCTGCAGACATTTAAAACCCACTTGGATGTGTTCCTGTGTCAACAGCTTTACATGACCCTGCCTTGGCAGGGGGCTGGACTGGATGATGTCCAGAGATCCCTTCTAATCCTAACAATTCTGTGATTCTGTAAAGTGATTTTATTGGACGATTTCTCATGTAATAGGTTTCAAAGATTGCCATGATTTTTTCTGTTTTATATGATTTATGAGAGAAATGCCTGTTTTTTGCCAGTTTTCTATTTTATTTACCTCTGCCTATTAATACAGCGGCAGATGGTACAGGCAGGTATGTGTTAAGATGTATGTACAGATGGCTCACTCTGTCTTGCAGTGCCTCTGACAAGATAAAGACATAAGGAACTGTAGGATACTACAGATTATAGAGGGAAGCAATGTGTATGCAGATGGCCCACACTGACCTGTGGTGCCACTAACAAGACAACAAAATGAGATACAGCAGAATGCTATAAGTAACAGAATAGGTAATAGCTGGACAAAACTGCTGTCAAAGTCAGAAGTTATCAGGGAAATTATAGCATAAACACCAAATAAGGCTATAACATCAGCACAACCAGTGCTGGTGGGGAAATGGCACACAGAAATGAGCTGTTTATTTGGAAGGGGTTAAGAGTGGTAGAGGGAAGCTCTTGCATGGGAAAAAGGGAATATTGTGAGCCAGATTGCGTGTTCACAACTCCCTGTGAAGCAGCACTGAGCCTGACCAACACAGCATGAAGCGAGACTGTAAACATGGTATTGCTCCAACCATGATTGTATCTGACTTGTACACTCAAGAGGGATCTGGATGCTTTCCCCCTTACTGGAAGGGAGCACCCAGAGGAGGTGGGTGAACATCTTGGTTCAGAGTGTTGAAAATACTATAAAGAAAAAATTTTCTGTTGTGATTTTTGGGGTTGCTTTTGCTGTTGTGTGTACCCAGTCTGGTTTTGAATCCAGAGGTTAATTTTCCTTCATTCAAGGAAACCCAAGTCCCACCCTGCCCAAGTTCAGATCCTGATGATGTTGTTAACAATATAAATTCCCAGAGATGGAATGGTATAAAATAAACAGGAAAGATAATGCTTTGGAGAGTGGGTTTAGGAACAGAAATATAAATTAATGTTAAGAATACAATCAGAAGTACTGTCCTTGTTTGGTATGGGAAAATCCACAGGGGCTATATCTGAGTTTGTCCTGAGAGGCCACCTTAAGATTACTGTTAAAATCAGACTTGTAGACCAATATTAGACATATAAGAAGAAGTCTAGCAGATTACAAAGAGGTCTGGAGATCTAGAGCTTGTTACACCAAAAAGTTCACTGATAGAAACATGGTTCAGTACAAGAGACTTACTACCAGGGAAAGTGATTCCTAAGGAGCAGTAATAGGATCAGGACTGACTATGGCCAACCTCTTGCTCTGGCTGTGATGGGATGGGCTTCGCCGTACAGCTTCTCTTGTGAGGTTCTGCTTTCTCCTAGGTCCCCTGGCCATGGAGCTCATTCCCCATCCCAGTGTGGGGTGGAAAGGGAGCAGCCCAGCCTTCTGCAATCAAAAGTAGAAAAAAACCCAGAGTAAACACACCATGTCTCCTCTGGTCTCATCAAAGGCTACAAAACCTTTCTGATTGTTCTGGAACAGTATCTGTCTATGAGGAAGGCACAAGAAGAGAATAGCAAAGGTAAGGAATGTCCACCAAACCATTTCCCTGCTTAAAAGGGGAGACAGTGAGACACTGTGTCCCAGTAGATTGTATCCCAGTAAATAATATCCCAGGCAACATTTAAAGGATGGGTCACAGAATAGTTCTCATGAGCATTCTAGCTGCCCTGGAACACCACCTGTGTTAGAGATATGTAGATGTCCCAGAGTATAAATGAAATGGTTCTGAAGGTAGTAATTACTGACTTTGTATTTGCAAAATGTAGTTTTATCTCAAAAAGTAAATTGACTTGAAAGAAAATTCTTATTCTCCCACACCTCCTGTGAATTTATGTGTCTCTGTGACCACGCTGTTCCCTTGGCTAAAAAGGACATAACTCTGGTGACAAGAGCAATAGTCCCACACTGTACTGACTGGGCTAAGTAAGGCAGTAGATGTCCTTGTGCTCCTTGTGTAGTGCTAGGACCCTCTGGGCAATAATTCAATGCTTCTTGGAAAACAAGACACTGAGAAGATTATAGAAATTATCATGTAGTGACTTTGCTGCAGACAAAACAGTAATAACTCACACAATTAATTTAATTACTTGCAAAATAATAACAATTTCTGATCGCTCATTCATGAATGGAGTAAGAAAAGATAAATATAAAAAAACCCACTTCGGCAAATAACATTCCTCCTCTTTTTCCAGGCTCATTTCAAGCCAGAACCACCCTATTAGCCCATTCCCATCTCAAAATCCCCTATTTTCTTCACGAATTACACTTGGTCTGTTCTAAACTATTTGGTGAGATAAAGGGCCACAGGAGGTTGAAGTCTTGTCCACAAGGGATTCTGACTGTCTTTCTGTCCTTATTGGTTTCTGTTTGCCACCCTTTGATTCTGGCTGGTTTCTTTCTGCCAAATCTTGCTTCCAACCGGTTTTCCACCTCAGGTCCCTGCCTCTAACTGGTTTTCTACTGCTGTACTTTGTGTTACTGCACTGGGGAGGGTCACTCACAGGCTGTGGTCTCTCTTTGCTCTGGCAGGGACCCCTCTGAGGTATGGCTGTCTACCTGCAATGACGCAGGTGTGACAGACATTCCAGTTCTGGGGAGAGCGTGAACCTCTACCCAGGCCATGTTAGGCAGGATTTCTCATCCTGACGCTTGAGTTTCTCACCAGAAAGGAGCTGACCCTCCTCACCTGGGCTCTGTGGGTTGAGGACTACCTAAATTATATGCATCAGCATATTGTAATGGGCTTCCTGGTGACCTTCACCTCCGCTGGAGTTCTGCAATTTTCTGTCCAAATGCCTATGGATCTTAGTGTGGGCAAACAGACCTGCAGTATTTACTATGTGAATGGAGGGTGAAAAAGAAGCTGCACAAGGCAGAGACACAGATTTTTTTGTATCTTATAGAAGGTTGTCTGCTCTTAGAGTGGATGGGTATAGTGGGTGTCATCCTTACCCATGGCAGGGCATTGGAACTAGATGATCTTTAAGGTCCCTTCCAACCCAAAGCATTATATGAGTCCATGATTATATACGAAATATGAAGTCATTCCTCTTCTGTGTAAAATCATACCTTGGTTTTTCTGTCATTGGTAGTTTTAACATCAGGAAATGGTGTCTGTGTCTCTCTTTAACAGTCCTCCAAAGCCAAAGGGAAATAAATAAAGGAAGGCAAAGGAACTGCCAGTTATAAAGGAGTGACTGGCAATTTGGGTACCCTCATGATCCTGCAAACACTTTCTGGTGACATTGCATTAATCTGCTGTGTGTTCAGACTAAAGGCTTTTCCAATCATTTATGGCTATTCCCTAAAACAGAATAGATCTGGGATATAGGGACTAGATGTATGACAGCAAAGTGGTCACCCATTCAGGCATCCTATTTTTAGATATTTTGGTTCTTTCTTTCTTTCTTACTTCTTTGCTTTAGAAAATAAGGTAACTGTTGATACAGACAGAGGTTAAAGAGGTTAACAAGTATTAAACAGAAAGACAGAAGATGGTTTCAGCATTCCTCATTTAAGGCCTCAGCTTCAGTGTTTTGGAAGGAATTTCCAGCAGCACTAAATAATTAGCTGTTGTACCAGCTACAGCGACAGAGCTCATCTTCACAGCTGTAATTACTGCATGCTTCTGACACCACAGATATTACCATTAACCCTGCATGTGAATCATCATCTAATTTATTGTCTGAGCTGAAAGCAATTCTGTCTTTCCAGCTGAAAATTTGCAGCAGTGTTTTATCATGTTAATCTTCAGGTTACGATCTCTCCTCCATATGCATGCATCCCTTTCCCAGATGGAGGTTTCCTGAAGCAGCTCCTGCCGTCTTCATGTGCAATCTTTGACAATTTAGAACTTTTTCCAAAAAGCACGGGCAATCTTTATTTCCATGCATAATGAAGGAGTTCATTTAGCAAGCGTTGGTATTTACAGTACAGAAGGAAGGATACTCTGAGAGATCTGAAATACTGAAAGGGCTAATTATTATCATCTCTAAAAGAGATGAGATCTGTGTGATGTGTGATATCCACTGGAACTGTGTGGATATCTGTGTGGATATCCACTGGAACTGTGTGATATCCACTGGAACTGCACCATGGATAAGTGTCCATGATGTCAACTTACTCTTGGTGAATCTGCAAAAGATGTCCCTTATACCACATCAAGTTCTGAGACTCTCCAAAAAGATGTGGCACGGGCCTGTGCCTTGTGAAAGTACCACAGTACAAAATCCAAATGTAGGCTGAGGTGTAAACATTGTTACTTGATAAAACATTTCTATAGGAAATTTGTACAAAATTAAGTTTTTCATAAAAAATATCATGTCTACTAAATTGTGGGGGTTTTAATGGAAAATGCTAGTTATCAGTTGATGCTAGTTTCAACTGAAGTTAGAAATTTAGTGCCAATTTTTTCTGATACAAATTCATTTGTCTAATTGATATTGTCTAATAAATATTCTCTTACAAGGAATTAAAAATGCGGGAGTTCTTTTCTCTTTTCTGTGTGGGTCTCTCTGAGTAAATTATGCTTTCTATGATGCTTCACAGGCTCTATCTGCATTGATAAATAGTACCAGGAAACAATTCCAGGCAGTGGACCTGGAATATTTTTAAAAGGTACTGTTAGTAGCATAAACTGTTGCACATACTTCTGATCATAAACCAGGCTCACTCATTCTCTCCCAAGCAGTTCCCAGGCACAGGAAGGAGGTAAGAGTGAGATAGGAACTGTTTTCTGACAGGTGGACTAATTGAAAACATCAGGATTTGAGAGTTTAATGGCTATACAGGGGCAAATTTTTTTCTCACTTCTCAGTCCTGAACTTCCCACAAAAGACTGCTCATGGAGATTCATAGGGACTTAGTGGCTAGCTTTTCTGAAATCCTCATGACCCTTAATCTTTCATCTTCACCTTAGTCCAGAAGTATAAATTAATTAAGTACAATCTAAGGTCATTCAGGAGATCTGTCAGGAGTGACTCTGGTTCCAGGCAAGTCTTCTGGGTCCTGGTCATTCCATCTCTCCAAGTCATAGAATCATTGAATCATTTAAGTTGAAAAAGACCTCCAAGATCATTGAGTCCAGCCATTAACCCAGCACTGACAAGTCCATCACTAAACCATGAGTCTAAGTGACACATCAACATGTATTTTAAATACCTCCAGGGATGTTAATTAAACCACTTCCCTGGGCAGCCTGTTCCAGTAATTAGTAACCATTTCAGCAAATAAATTTTTCCTAACAGCCAAACTAAACAACCCTCGGCACAATTTGAGGTCATTTTCTCTTGTTCCATCAAATGTCTCCTCTCCATGACGTTCACTCACTTCTCTCTAGACTCCTCAAACAGAATTCGGCAAGGACACATACGTGTTTTCAGTCCAGGCTGAGGTGATGCTCAGGTCTGAGCCAGCCCAGCATCGATACCATATAGACTGACAAACCTCTCACTCATCAAACATTATTTTGTAGTTCACAGATTCACCCACTTTTTGAATGACAGTAAGCAAAATGCTGGAGTCACCAAAAAGATCTGCCTTCAGCAAAGGTCCACCATGACATGAGAGCAAACAACAGAAGAGATAATACCAAAAAAGGATTTCTGGGAAATCTCTTTCCCAGAGAGTTATGAAAAGAGGAAATCTGTTCAGAAGCTGCTTAGAATGGTGAAAACAGATATTGGTAGAATATCAGGCACTTGCTCTAGAAAGACTAGATCTCCCTATGATGACCAGAATGAAGGTATTCAACCAGCAGCAAGTATCAAAGCCAGTTGCACTCCTCTTGTGCAAACAGATTATGTCACCCAACCAACACCCATAAAATCAGATCTTGAAAAAGAAACAGATTCCAAAGGATTAATGCCATTATTGGTACAAGTCATTGAGATTATTTAAGTGCAAGGTCTTAATGAAAATTTTTTCTAGACATCCCACCGAGGACCTAAAGAGATACTTTCCACAAGTGAGCAAAGCAAGTACTCCTGGATGAAATCCATCTAGTGTTACAGTGCTCTTAAAATGCTTAAAAATATAGATGAGGCTGAAAATGAGAGCATAAAGGGCTTCAACTTAGAATCTGTCAGTGACTGATAGGAGAGGCGAAGGAGTCAGTGATAATATAGTTAAAGAAAATAGCAAGGTATTAAAAAAAAGGCCCTTCCTGGGAAAAATGAACTAACAGGAATTAGAATTGCAAATGAATTACAGATAAAACTACACGTAGTGAAGTAATATCCATGACCTAAAATAGTAAGGGTGGAATAGAATGTTTTTTTCCTCAGTAATAAAAAAACACAGGTTCTTTAAATTAAATTTTTTCCAAAAAGTAGACTCAGGTAACTTGCACTCGTGATTTTTTTCAAAGAATTAGTTAATAAACCTTGTAACTCAGTTTATCTGAATCCATTTTTAGAAACAGGGAAAATCCCACATTCTGGGGGATTGTCTGTATAATATCAGTATTTCAGAGAGCCAGAGATAGGCAATCAGAGGTAAATCCCTATTAAAGTAATTCCAGAAGTAGTCAATAATGATATTTTTTCCTTCTCCATCTTTAATGATAGTATTCATCTCAGTTACTATCAGTTCTTGTAAAGCAAGATCCAAGAAACTTCTTCTCCTCTTTTTTCATGTTTAAAAATAAATTATTAATCTGATTCATAAAGGTAGCTGGCATAACTAGCCTTCTCTACCATTTGAATGAGTGCCACATAGTATTTTGTCAAAAATAATTAATATAATGAGAATAGAAAAAAGACATATTAGGTGCTAAACACAGATCACAGAAAGTTAAAAATCCAGGTTTTAGAAGGAAAATATTCACGATTTTGCTCTCTGGATACCCCAGGAGCTAATCTAGGGGGGCAGGAGGCAGGGAGGGGAGGAAAGAAAACAGTGATGGTGGGGGATTAGCTAATTAATTTTGCCAGCAAAATTTGCAACTGAGAAAAGATTGGTGAAGTAACAAATTACAAGAGAACATGGTGGTATCACTGTATGACCTGGAGTGTTTGAAGAAATTACTGAAAAGCCACAAAACAAGTTTTAACACAGTCTGTCTGTGGTACTGCACATCATACTCATTGTAGATGGGGGCTTTGTAGGAAAAGTCACTGCAGCCTGAAATATTTACAATTGATTACACTATTAAAGACAGGCATTTGGACCACTGGTGACTGATAGGCACATGAGAAGGGTGGCTTATTCCTCTCCCCCAGTCAGAGGTGCTTAATTAAAGATGAATGAACTATTTTCTGTGGAAACCCCTCTCTCTTTCCTCTGACTGGAAAGAGCGCTGTATGATCTGCTTAGACTAGACACCAGTGCCTAATGTTAAGAGAAATTAATCCTACCATTTTCCTTAGTAAAAAGAAGACAATTATAAAAAGCTAAATATGGGATGCAATTGCTTAAGTACTTGCATTATATAAGCATCTTCCTCAGACTTCAGGCAAATGGATCCCCAAAATTCTCACGGTGTACCAGAAGTCAAATCGATGACTGAAATGATTGAATGAACTTTTTTAGATCTAACCTGCAGGAAATCTTTACAGCCAAGGCCACACCACAGGAAAAGTAGAACCCCTGTACCCCTCCTCAATGGGTGTTTTAAATGGTCTCTGTATCCACCATCTTAGTATTAGATTCCTACATTATCCAGTACTCCATATCTTTATTCCCATCCCACTTTACACAGAAAATTGGTCTTATACATTTGCTGTTACCTCTCAGCCACAGAGAGACTCCCGTCTCTCCTAGGCATCTGTGTTTTTGATGCTGGCATTCATTTAGGTAAAGAAATAGAAAGTTTTCAAAAATGATATTTAATTCTTATTGGGTGCATGACAAATACATGAATAAATATTGATTTCATGATTTTCATCCATTTATGGATGAAAATGTCCTTATATTAAGTTGGTACATTGCTAAATAAAAGTGATTAGATCATTAAAAAAAATACAATTACAAAGAAATTATAAAGTAGAATGTACACATATGCTTCTAAAAAAGGTCCATCAAAAAATTATGCAAAGTCTGCAAATACTAAGGAAAAATATACAAACAGAATTATCTGCATCATTTATAATACCTTCCAGGCATACGCTAGAGAACTGAAGAAAAAGAAGAATAGCAAAATTTATCATGTTCCACAGGAAAAAAACAACCAACCTAATTAAAAACAAGCAGATCTGGGGTCTTACAATAAGGAGTTTTTCTTTATTTCATTCAGTTAGAATAGTATTTCTAGTATTGTCATCTATGGTAGAATCCTGTGTCAGTACTATATGACACTTAATTTTTCTGAGTGAATTGGTAGGTTTGAATAACAGTATGGCCTTCTGTAAAATTATTAATAGTGCAAAATTGAAAAAAAAACCCAAGCACTTGTGGGTTTTTAAAAATTTAGTCAGTGTTTTGCATTCCCTGTAAATTTAACAATTAATCACTTTTAATACTTTTAGTTCTTTTTAGTCCTATCAAAGACCAAATTATCCTAGAGAAAACTCTGACCTTCTGGAACAGGAAAATCTCTTTATGTATTAAGATGGTATTGTCCCTCTGGGAAAAAAACTATCCTCTTCTAACAGTACCTACTGGCACTGCTCAACAGTACAGAATTAGTAATTTTCAGACACAAAATTCCTCTTTTAGCAAGACCCTCACTGAAGCCAACTGAATCGATCGTATTCAGGACAATATTAGTAATTTGATTTGATCATTAATTGAACTGATATAGAAAGTAAACGAAAAAAAAACCCTGATGTATCTTGCACAAGTTATGATAAGGATTCTTTTCTAAATGCATCTTTCAAGAACAATTGAAAAATTAAATCCTTTATAAAACTAAACACAATTTCATTTCTCATATTTATCTGAATTATCTTCTATCGCTTTCTAAAAATTATTTCTAATCAAGTTACAGCTTTCATAATAACATACCCTTGTAGTCCTTGGGCACATCATTCTTTCAGTGATAGTGATATAATTCAATTGAAATCAGTGGTATTGTGCTGAACCTATTCTAATCGGACCAAGAAATCTAAAATCTAAACTTTGCCATCATACAAAGACAACAGTAGGAATAATTTCACAGATTTCAGTTCATAACATTAGTTTTATATCTTTACTTTGCAGATCAAAAAGACTTTTATTAAGCAGAATACACAGACCTGATGGTCACAAATTGAGTTTTATTTGAAGGCTGTTGATTCGCCTCATTGTCTCCGGCCAAGAAAATATGTCAAACTTTTCCATTGTGAGAAATAGCTCTTTTAAAAAATAAGGGTTAAACACGTGGCACTTTTCCATCCTGATTTTTCTGCTCTGCAATAGCAGCAGTCCTACATGCTTCTGCTCAAGGAGGACTGCAGCAAGATTTGTACATATAAGTCAGTCTTTGTAGCTTTGCTTTTACTCAGTCAGGCTCCAAGACAGTCCACGGGGAGTAAAAGCTACAGCACTCTTTGGGTAAATAACAGCCAGCCAACTTTGTATTTGCCTGTGAAGATCTAATTCAATCCTTTGGGAAGATTTGTTTACCAAAAAGTTTTCTCTTCTTTTCCAGCTGTAGCAGTTGGTCTAATAAGACACATTATAACTGCCTATAATAGCTGTTTTGCCCATGTTCTTGACCCATAATGGCTATAATGGCCATGACACAGACAGGGTATAAGCTTTTTTCAGTGAGGCCCAGTGCCAGCACAGGAGGCAGTCGGAACAAACACAGGGTGTTCCAACAGAACATCAAGAAACTGTTTTTTACTTGCAGGGTGATTGAGCACTGGCAGTGTCCCAGAGAGCGGGTGGAGTCTTCATCCTAGGAGATATTTCAGCATATGGACAGGGTACTGGGCAACAGGCTCCAGGTGCCACTGTTTAAGCAGGGTGATTGGATCAATGACCCCCAGAGGTTCCTTCCAACCTCAATCATTCTGTGATTCTGTAACAACTAAATAACTACCAACTTTCCTTAACAAGTGTCTGGCAAGGCAGCTAAATGCTTTAGGGAAAACAAGAATGGAAGAAAGTCACTATCTCATGATCTCACATTACGTGGTCTGAGTCCTTCCATTCTCCTACTCTTAGCCAGGTTTGACAACTCAAGTATATACAACTTAACTGAAGAAGTCATTTGCCTATGATTTGGATATTTCCTTACTGTAGCTTGCTCTAAGGGTCACTTTTTTTTTTACACCCACAAGCTGTCATTGCCAGGCTTTTACCAGGAACACGAAAAGGCAAAGATACCAAGTCTCTCCTTTATACCCAAATCCTCTAACTCATTTTATTTCCCTCAAAACCTATATTCTAGTTTTCTTCAGTGAATAAAATCAGACACATAGTTGCAGACTTCCAGTGCCTGGAGTACTAGCAGAAGTCTGTAAAAAAAAAATAAAATTGAATAGTTTAATGAATTCCAAACACATGATTTTAGTGGGAAAGTTCAGGAATGCTTAGCTTGGGACTAGATTCACTCTTCAGAAGAGAAGGCTCTGGGGAGACCTTGTAGTCTTTAGGCCTTCCAGTGCCTAAAGATGCTACAAGAGAGATGGAGTGGCACTTGTTTTACAAGGGTATGTAGTGACAGGACAAGGGGAATGGCTTTAAACTGGAAGAGGGAAGGTTTAGATTGGATATAAGGAGGAAATCCTTTACAGAGGATGGTGGGGCACTGGAACAGATTGCCCAGAGAAGTTAAGGATGCCCCATCCCTGGAAGTGTTCAAGGCCAGGTTGGATGGGGCTCTGAGCATCCCAGTCTAGTGGAAGGTGGTCCTTCCCATGGCAGGAATGTTGAAACTAGATGATCTTTAATTTCCTTTCCAACCTAAACCACTCTGTGATTCTATGATTCCACTATTTGACCCATCTTTGGTTTTAACCAAAAATGAAAAAAGTCTGTATCCCAACCTGCTTTCATTCCTCTAGATAAAACAGTTCCACACACTTGATGTTACTGCCTCTTTTTAGCTCGGTGTGGTCTTGCTGCACATCAACAAACGCTCCCGTTGGCAGTGTTAAGTTTCAGAGACTGATCTCTATCAAAAGCACTGACAAGATTTTGCTCCCTGCATCCTAAATACTCCTCTAAACACAGGCTATACCCCCTATTTCAGTTAGCTATTTAGATGTAGTTTATAATAACAGGAACCTGTAAGATGTGCAGCTCGTGTTGACTCTTCTCACATGAACATCACAGAATATAGGCGTGAGGTCCTGACACTTCTGATGTCTGTCCCAAAACTTTCACTGATTTAAGCAAAGAATTTCACCTTTTTTGTTTATCCAAACTTTTTGTGTGTAGCTAAGCTGGTTAGATATGTCAAGAGTGCGCACTTCCCTATAGTGTAGATAATTTGTCTAATGAGCATAGGAATACATCTTTGCAGCACAGGGACACTAAAAATATTGATTAGGCAATAACCTGAAAGCACTATAGGAGTTAACAGTACTGTGCTATATAAATGCTAAGTATTGTTATTTTTCCTCTCAAAAACAGTTCAGAAAAGTCTGACAGGTTCACGACTAAGCTCTAAAACATAAATACTAAGATATGTCCACCTTTGATTTTGTAATACTACACATGCCACTCAGAAGAATATTATGGTAGCATTGCCTGAGATTGCTTGTTAGTTTTGATGAGGTAACAAACTACTGTCAGCAAATGAGATTTGGTAAAGTATTTTCAGTGGTTCACTTTAAAATGTAACTCCTTGGTTTTTTATTTCCTCTTGTACAGAAAGGCTATGTGGAGAGAAAAACTTCAGGATGTCCTGATTTGGGGACGGAGTTAGTTTTCTTCCTAGTAGTAGGTGCAATGCTGCGTTTTGGATTTCGTATAACAATAAAGTTGATAACACACTAATGTTTTAATTATTGCTAAGTAACGTTTACCCTTAGTCAAGGACTTTTCAGTTTCTGGAGGGCTACCAAGATGATGAAAGGCCTTAGGGGAAGCTGTATGAGGAGGAGCTGAGGTCACTTGGTCTGTTCAGCCTGGAGAAGAGGATACTGAGGGGAAATCTCATTACAGGTACAACTTCTTCACGAGAGGCAGCAGAGGGACAGGATCTGATCTCTTCTGTGTGATATCCAGTGACAGAACTTGAGAAAATGGCATGAAGTTGTCAGGGGAGGTTTAGGTTGGATATTAGGAAAAGGTTCCTCACCCAGAGGATGGGTAGGCACTGGAACAGTCTCCCCAGGGCAGTGGTCACAGCACCAACCCTGACAGAGCTCAAGAAGCATTTGGACAATGCTCTCAGGCGCATGGTGTGATTATTGGGGTTGTCCTGTGTGAGGCCAGGAGCTGGACCTTGATGATCCTTGTGGGTCCCTTCCAATTCAGGATATTCTATGATTCTATGATTCCCATGCTCTGCCAGTGAGGAGGTGCACCAGAAGCCAGGATGGAGCATGGCCAGAACAGCTGGCCCAAACTGGCCAAAGCGGTAGTCCATACCATAAAACACCATACCTGGTAGATAAACCAGGAGGAGTTGGCTGGGAGGGGATGATCACTGCTCGGGGATAGGATGGACGTTGCTCAGTGGGTGATAAGCAGTTGTATTGTACATCACTTGTGCTGGGTTTTATTTATATCTCTCTTTTTGTTATATCCATTTGCATTGCAATTATTATTATTAGCATTATTATTACTATTATTTTAATAGATTTCTTTAATTAAACTGTTCTTATCTCAACTCACAGCTTTTACCTTTTTACCTGATTCTCCTTCCCTTCCCACATGGCTGGAGAAAGTGAGCAAGTGAGCAAGCAACTTAGTTGTTGACTGGGGTTAAGCCATGACATAGGGGGCAGAAAGGGAAGACCAGAGAGAGGGAAGAAAACGCCTCCTACCTATCCATAAAACAGCACTGCTTGGTCAGGCTCTTTGCTTGTGTATCTCTGTTCTGCAAGAGTTGCCCTCCCTCTTCAAGACATTAAGGAGACTGGTATATTTGTAAGGTGAGGGAGGTGGCTATTCCTCCCATCTGGTTTGTGACCTTATCATCTGTGTGCAGAGGACATAGGAGCATGACAAAGCTCCCTATGGAGCTGTCCTCTCTAAAAAGGACATTGAGGTGCTGGAGTGTGTCCAGTGAAGGGCAACAATGCTCTTGAAAGGACTAGGGAATGTTTTATGAGGAACAGCTGAGGGAGCTGCGTTTATTTAGTCTTGAGAAGAGGAGGCTCAGGGGGGCCCTCATCACTCTCTACAACTACCTGAAAGGAGGTTGTAGTCAGGTGGAGGCCAGTCTCTTCCACCGTGCCTACAGTGAGACAACCAGAGGAAATTACCTTAAGCTGAGATCAGGGAGATTCAAATTAGATATTAGAAAATTTTTTTTTCACTGTTAGGGTGCTCAGGCATTGGAATAGGTTACCCAGGAAGGTGGTGGAGCCACCATCCCTGGAGATGTTCAAGAGGTGCCTGGATCTGGTGCTGGATGATGTGGTGTAGTGGTTTAATGGTTACAGGGCTAGTACTGGGTTGAAAGTTGGACTGGATGATCTTAAAGGTCTCTTCCAACCTTGACGATCCAATGATTGTGTGATTGTATGTAATTGACAGTAAAAAGGCAGCACTTACAAAAGACTGATGTTAATTAGAGGTCTGAAATGGATATTTTGAACCCATCATTCTCCCCAAGATTTCAGATCTCTTCTAGCAGTCTGGACTCTGCTGTACAACCACGCACCCAAGGGTCCAGCTTTGTCCTAGGACAGATAAGATAGGATACCTCCAAGCCTGTCCATCCTTTCTAAAATAGATGCACCATTCCTTGGAAGAGAGACTTGAACAACTCCTGAACTGACTGAGGAAACGCTTCAGACTGTAGCCCAGAATATTAAGGAGAACAGGGTTGGAGGGTTTTAAATGTACTTTTTTGTAAAATATGTAATTCGGTAACTTCTAAACCAGTACTAAAGATGTTACCAGCTGTGAGCCTGTGAACCTCTGTCAGAAGAGCACAGGAGACAACTGTGAGCTAAATCCACTCTGTTTTTAGCTCTTGGTGTATTTAGGATAAATTAACACACGTAATACTTAAGTTAATCAGACTCATGAGCAGAACCCAATGTGTAACAGTCTGTCTTTGTTTCATATCCAAGAGCAAGACTCCCAGCCTAATGACGGTGACTATTACTGCAATTTGTATGCTATATTGAGGAGTAATCTCTAATGACCCTCACTCTCTTTTTTATATGCACGGGTTGTAAAAAGTTCTGTCTAATTCCTAGCATTTATTTAACAGTTTTGTTTTCCTGTCCTGTTTCTCGGATATTACCTAGAATATTTTATTTTTTCTAAAAAGTTATGCATCCCCTGTGTGTGATATCGAACAATCATGCTTTAATCAATGCTACTAAATCTGAAGTATCTCCTGTGCCTCCAGATATTGATTCTACTCTCTTCACTTATTTCATTTCTGTAAAACACTGCAGTAGTCTCTGCATATGGGATCAATCTTTAGGCTCAGATCTCTTTCCAGTCACCACCATTCAGATCATCTAGATGATTAGAAAAGGCCTAGGCTCATGAAATATTCTAAAATCTTTTCCCATGCTGACAAAATTATATCTCCGGTTGTAAAAAGTCTCTCCAATACACAACTCAACATATTTTGTGCTCCATATTTATATCGTTGCTTTCCCAGGTGTTACTGAGTCTGGAATTCAGCCTACAATATTCAAATTGGGTACTTGGTTCAGCCATGTAGTTGGTTGCTCAACTGTGTCGTTATTTCCAGTACAATGTCAAACATCACAGAAATTCCTATTAGTGGAACCTGTGCTGACCTCTGTAGCAGCTGCTGACCCAGGTAATCTGAAGCTGGACTCAATGACAAACACCCCAGTACAAATAATGCCGTAGATATATTTGCAGTTTCTGAAGGAGAAGCTGAGTCCAAGTTTTGAATGGTGACAGTCACAGCTGTCGTGAAGAGCAGTATCATGGGACTGCACCTGCAAAATCAATTGTACCACTGAGGCTATTACATTGCATCTACAGCAGCAGTGTGACAAGAGTAAGTAGGCAGGTAACAAGTTCGTTGGTGTAAACCCAGTGAAGATACCAGCACAGTGATGAGAAGCTCTGAATCATGGTGTACCTGTGGAATGGGATACCAGTGAGAAACTCAAGCGTTTTCAGTATTAATGGTGTTTGATACAGAATCACAGAATCATCAAGATTCAGATGGATCTTCTTGAGATCAACTAGTCCAAAGCCCCGTTCAGGCAGAGTCAAATGGAACAGGCTGCCCAAGATCACGTCTGAGGAAATACAAAGCAAAGACTCAGTGATGGCATGATGCGAAAGATGTAGCAGGGACCTTAATAAAAAAGAGGAAATAACTCTGGGTAAGATCACTGAAATATGTTTTAGTTAAATATTCTCTGATACTCTTGAGTGAGACAAGCTGTACAGTTGCAGATTTTAACTGAGTGGAAAAGACAAATAACAATGTAATTTATTACTGTCACAAATGCAACAGATGACTTTCAGCAGAAAGAGACTTTGATTCAACCCAGATGTGCACAGAGTTGGATTAACAAAGAATTTAAGTATTAGACAGTTCCAGGCTTGCTTAGCATGCAAGAATCAACTGTTATTCCTCTGGTAGGAGAAGAGACATTCATGAATTCAGGAAAGCTTATTGCTCACGCTACAAAACGCTCTAAGGCTAGAGTCCAACCATGTCATTAGAGTCCAGAACATACTGCTTGGCTCAAATATATGTCATATGGATCTTCAAGGTATTATGAACCATGACGTCCCTTCCCTAACCTAAAGATACAACAATTTATGAATTATTCTTGAGATTTGTAAAGCAAGTGAAGATCCAATTATATTGTAGGGAAAACTGTAATAATTTAACATTGATGGAATCCTTTGCCTTGGTTATTTCAATGAGTTTCTTGGGAAATTGAAAATATACTTCCTCAAAGAAATGTGGATTTTAAAATATAATTAAATCTTAAGTTTAAATTTAATTACAGGTATTTAGAGGAAATCTATTAGTACTGAAGTTCAGGCTTTATTAGTTACTTTCTTATGTTAGTAATTTTCAGTTGTGTTCTGTTTTGACTCAAAGAGTGATTACTACTCAAAGACAAACAGTTTTAAACATAAAACAGTGGCATATCATTTATTAAGCTAATTCTTAGAATGATTTAATCACAGAGATATGTTCCCTGTGAAAAGTTTCATAAGACAGTTGAAGTACTTTGTTTTAAATGATGAAAGCACTGTATGCACTTTCAATAACTATAGAACTGTGGAATCACAGAATCATAGAATGGTTCAGGTTGGAAGGGACATTAAAGATCATCTAGTTCCAGCCCCTCTGCCATGGACAGGGACCCCCAGGTTCCACTAGACCAGGTTTCTCAAAGGTCCATCCCACCCGGCCTTGAACACTTTCAGGGATGGGGCATCCACAACTCCTCTGGGCAACCAGTTCTAGTGCCTCACCACCCTCACAGGAAAGAACATCCTAATATCTCACTAAACCTGTCTGCTTTCGGCTTAAAACCAGCTACCCGTTGTTGTACCACTATGTGCCCTTGTACCTCCTCCAGCTGTCTTGTAGCCCCTTTAGGTACTGGAAAGGGCTCTAAAGTCTCTCCCAAGCCTTCTTTCTTCCAGGCTCAGCAACCTCAATTCTCTCAGTCTGTCTCCTTGGCAGAGGTGTTCCAACCCTCTGATCATCTTACTGGCCTCCTCTGGACCTGCTCCAAGAGTTATTTCAAGCACCTCTGAGAAATTCCCACTGACTCTTTTTCTATCTTTTGCTGATTCTGTTCTTCACTGGATCACCAGGCGTTAGTATTTTCAACCAAAAAAATAATAGATTTTGTTCTGTTTTCTCAGAATTGCAGATCCAATTTCAAGCAAAATGACTGATCCTACTTCTAGCAAATTTAACAGTGTCTCCATAGCTGACCTTGGTGAGAGTGGAATGAAGTCCTTCATTGCTGAAAATCTGTATCTACTTTATACTGTGTGGTTTTGATTTAAATTCCATATAAGCACATGCTTTCTACAGGTATATCTATGTATATTAAAGTGTAAGAAAGTTGTATTCCAGTGTGGATTTCTTGAATGTTTATGGCATTCCTAAGATTTTTATTTATTCTCTAAATTTTTCTGCATTTGGAAAAGTTAGTAGTAAAAATAGCTGTTCTCCCTGAGAAAAGCTTACAAAACCAATATATAATTTCAGCATTTCCCAATTAAATGTGTTTTAAGGCTTCTGAGTATCATGCCCTCTTATTCCCATTTGCAGATCTATTACCCCATGAAACGAAATAGCACTGCATTAAAAATGTACGCAGTCCTGTTATCCAGCTCATAACTTCCTAGCCCTTTTTTCTTCAAGGAATAACTGGTAACTACCAACAATAAATGTTGTTTGTTATTTCATTTTTCTTCCCCAAAAGCAAAGCTGAAGGAGAAAAAATCCCTTAGACAACAACATCTGTAGCACAATCTGTCATGCAATTCCTTCAGTCAACAAACAACAAATAACTCACTGCCCAGACTGAATCATCAACCTATATAAAGAGCAGCTTGCACCCAAGCACTTCTTCCTGCACATTGTTCATGGAATCACAGAATCACTAAATCATTAAGGTTGGAAAAGATCTCCAAGGTCATTGAGTCCAACCATATATCACTGAGATGAAACACTCAGCTACTAATCCTCTTCCATTTGTCAGTCTCTTATTTTGTTATCTCTTTTGAGAAGTTCTTTAGCCTTGTGCTGTCCTTTTGCCATACTTTCCTGTTAACTTCTGATAATTTCTGTCATGCTACTTGTTTTCTGCTAAGCCATGGTTAGGTTGGTTGAAGCTGTCCTGGGGCTCTTGGTTGGGCTTGGACTTAACATTGCTTGGTGTAATGTCAAAACATCTCTTCAGGCGGTACCTGACAGAGGAAATGGGTGTTTCTGTGGAAGAGAAACAGGGGTAGCTACTGCCAACCCAGGAGACACAGTGAAGAACTGTTGGACAAAGGTGGGTAAAGCTGGGTGTTCAGTGGAGGACACAGTCTTACCCTCTCAGAGGGACCAGTGGTAAAATTGCTTCTGATATGGAGCCACAGAGTGAAGCTCTGGGATCAAAACATCTTTCAGGCAACCTAGCCCAAACCATCATCATCTCCTGAGCAGAACTCTCCTCATAGACCTGGAGAAGTGAGCTGAGATTTTCTGTGGGGATGAAATAAGGTGTTCAGAGCTCGTACTTTAGCAAACACTTCTTGTCTTGACATTACTTAATAAACACCTCTCTGAAGGATAGCAACAAAGTGTTTTGACCCAGACAGGCATGAACAAGAAAATTATTACCTGTGAGGTAAAAAAGCTCACCTATACCCCACACAGATCTGTATTGCACATGTGCTTTTTCCAAAGGATAGAAACAGACTGTCACACTATGTATGAGAGAGCTAGACTCTCAGAAAATCCCTCAACACTTTAATGAGCTTTTTACTTCTGTTTTGTTAAGTGTTTTTTTATACCTCCTTCATATGACAGTGCTTCCAGACACTCATTTCAAAGTGGTATGTCATGAATCTGAAGACCTCAGGATCTACAAAGACTTTGCAAGACATCTTTAGATTTTCCTGGCCTTATGGTAGGCCTCCAGTCCTTCAAACCTTCCTTTAACACCCAAAGCTTTCCCCCAGCAGCAATATCTCTGCAATAATCCGGTTTGACATTAACATTGCAAAACCAGGGAACTCACTTTCCTCCATGTGACGTTTGTGCACCTTTGCCTGGGCATGGTTAGTGAATCAGTTACTTCAAGATCTGATAGCATGTACCCACTTCACTTTTTGTGCTCAGTTGCTCATTACAATTAAGACTTAAAACTATGATGGTGATATGGACAGATAAGGAACTAAGGTTTTCAGAAATTATAATAGAGGTCCAATAGCCATCAGAATTTATGCAGCCACCACTATTTGACTTAACAGCAGAGTTAGGCTCCTAAGCATCTTTGAAGCAGCTGAAATATTTGAGACTATGGATCTTGGTATGCCAGGACTCAGATTTTACAGAAATTTAGATTGACAGATGTTTGTATTTCTTCCCCACAGGTAACATTAAGTAACATATTTATCTTAAACTAATATAAAGTTAATATTGTAGATTGTGAGTGAAACAGAGGTTGGGTTTATCAGTTACACTTTCAGTTTAATGTGATCATCTTCAAAACAGTTCTTATTTGACTCAAATGATCAGGTTTCTGTTCACTCAAATGACTAAATGATCAGGTTTCTTTTTACACACTTTAAAATCATAATGTTTATATACTAATTGCAATTTAATAAGATTGTTATTGTCAATTATAATTAGAAAATAACTACTGTCTTATTGCCATCTTAAGTGGCATTGATGTTGCATATAAATTATAGATGCTTATTGAAGTTAAGTTGAAGCTTTCCTGCAGCTCTAAATTGTCTGTCCTATAACTTAATAAAGAAACAAAACCAGAAATATTTACAAACTATTTCTTCTCATTTGTCTGCAGCTCCTTCTATATGTGAACTTGGTTTTGATATTGGTTTCCTTCATCTGTTATGCTCTGGACAGTGGCCATTAATTGTAGGCAAGACAGTGAATCAGAATCAAATAGAAGTTGCAATTTTTAGCACCAGTCTGAGTGAGATCCTACTAGAACCAATTTCTTGCCTTCCCTGACAGTAATTAATATATTGACTTTCAACAACAGTAAAATAGGGAGTCATGCAATGGGATTTTATTCTAAACAAATTTCATTTATGAAAACTAGAGTATTTAGCTGAATATTTACTAAGTCTCAAATTACTTCATCAAGGTGGAAATCCCGTCTGATCCCAGTGAGGTGCCAAGGAAAGGAGTGTGCACGACTTAAATCTGAAAAGAACTCCTATAAGCTTCTGAAATAATGCACAGACTATGTTAGCCCTCTGAGGGCAGGATCAGCTTCAGCAAACTGAGTGCATTAAGGCCTCTAGTGTTTTTCCAAATTGTTGTAATTTACTTATTTTCTCAAATTAATAAATGTAGAAGTAAACACAATAAAAAAAAATCTGCCACATTTCTGATACTCATTATTTTGACAATTGTTAGTTAGCAATTAGAAGCAATATACTCAGTTTTAACAGTTCTTCAAAGGGCATTTGTATTTATAGATGTGTTTGCAGAAATAAAGGGAGAAAATGACCTCATAACTGATGCAAGAAGAAATAGTCTTTTGGGAGGTTTCTAAAATCTATAGATTAGTGATGTAGAGATTGGCCTGACCACACTCTTGTGCTGTATTTATCTCTAAAACTATTTTATTTCATTTTTATGATGATGAAAACTTATTTTTCAAAACTGAGGAAAACCGGTGAAATTATTTTTTTTTATTATTATTATTCTTTCATTGTTTCTTTCTTCCTTTTTCCCTGTCTTCCTTTCACCCCTCTAATTCTGATTGCTGGGGAACAGTGAGAAAACAATATTAAATATTAAATTACAAAAAATGGTCTCAGAGAAGATGATCTGCCCACCACCTAGTATTGTGGGTTTAAAAAGAGAGAAAAGGAAAGGGGTGATGGCTGTAGAGATGTACAAGTTTCTGGGAGCAGTGAATAAAACTGGTGAAGTATTGAAGCAAAAACAAGGTATTTGTGTGCAATATCTGGAAATGAGTGTGAGATCTTGGATAAGGATGGTTTCGTGTTTTGTAAGATATATGAGATAAGGAGTTTGAGGATTATGTGGGATTGTGGTTACCTGAAATCTAGAGGACATGGAGTCAGGTAAAGGAAATGAAAAATAAGGATTTCAATAGCATTTGAGTCAAGGTAGTGTTAGCTTTTTTGAGGTTTTGAAAAGAACATTTGGAATCTGAAACACAGAAAGGGATCTTGAGGAGGTAATTTGTATTATATTAGCTCTGCTATCATAAATAATGAGGATCAGAGTTAGTCTGGATACACAGAAGCAGACGGCAAAAACCATGTTTGCCCCAAACAGGAGCTTGCCAACACAAAGAGCCTAAAGACAGGAAGAATAAAGGAAGGACAAACAGTAATCTAGTGTATTTTCATAGTCTGACTGCGTGTTCTGTTTATCTGTCTGTCCTGCTATGCTTGTTAAAAAGCCACGTTCCTGACCCACAGAAATGGTGACACACTGGGACAAAGCATGTGTTTCCATGGCAAAGACTGTATGGTGAGGATTCAGGGGTACGGTTGTTCCAGGTACCAGAAGGTTTTGAATCGTATCTGCCCATAAAGAGGAAGTTTATGGCCTAGGAGTACATATAAACTCCTTTGCTTTAAAGACAAGCTTTCTCTTAATCTCCTCTGGGCTCTGAACTGCTCAAAATGAAAAACTGGCCTCTAAACTGAATGCAAGCAAAGCACACAAAACTACCTATACTTCCACAGTGAAATAATGTACACTTGACTTATTGTTCTGAATTTATCTGGAGAATACACTTTCCTATTTAATAAAGAATTACTTACTGACTAAAAGAAACTCCTGAAGTAAATAAAAGCTATAGACTTAAGTGCTTACAGTTCCTAAAGATTGCTCATTTGCAGAGCAGCTGACAGCTTGGAAAGCCTCCTCTCTCTTATAGTGCTTTTTAGGGACCCTCTACAAAATGACCCTCTACACTCCTAAGGCTTTCTCCTCATTCTCTGATGTTTTGCAAAGTGTCTCTAAACACCATGTGCTTGCAGGTCACATTTATCCACCATGAGTTACTCATTTACTGTACCCAAGTATACAAGGATATATTTGTCATTCAGTTGTTGCTGAAGCCCCTGAAGCTCTCTACAAGGACATGTCATTCAGAACTGTAAAAAATCAGGCCACCAAAACCATACTCCATTAGGAGACACCAACGCTCTTGTGCTTTCTGTTGTTCCAGCAAGCACAATTTTGATCTTGATGCAAATCTTCAAGGCTGAAGCTCCTCCCATATCAGTAGCATCGTGAAGCAACACGCAAGATGTACAAAGCAGAGGCTCAGTGGCAGTGTTGAACACTGGTTCAACAGTGCACACTGGTGTAATCACACATGATACACAGGATATGTAAGCCAGACTAGTGATTCTTGTAGAAGGACCGATCTCATTTAGGCAAAAGGGATGGTGGGCTATTTACATCCACTACACATGATGGACATGACCTGCCTGCTCCAAAAGACGTAGTACAGAGATGAGAATGCTTGTTCCTGGGGGGTACAAGAAGTTATCTGGCCAGATTACTAAAGGTAGGAAACATATTGGAAAAGTCAGTTTTTGGGTTTTCTTTGAAGCATGTATTTGCTGTACCTGAACTAGATGGAAAAATGTAAGACAACCAGTCTTCTCAGATACAGGTGTCATCTGAAGTCTTCCTCAGCTACTTTGACTGTTGTTTAGGAAGCTGGCTGTGGTAGGTTGACCCTGGATGGATGCTGCGGACAAAACAGACTCATCTTGAGGAAACTACTGCCTTGTTGATTTCCCCTGTTAATTGTTTTGGAAGACACTGTGATAAATTACCTATCTTATAAGTCACATACCTTAAGCAATAGCTTTTCAATTAAAATACATTAGTTCTCAGAACATTCACTGTGAATTTCAAACAACTGCATCTTATACAACATAAAGTGAAATTAAATTTCCGTGTGGATGTTGAGCAGTATACCCTAAAATACATTGATAACCTTGAGAGAGGAACCTTCCCATATGGATTAGCCAGTTGATGGGTTTCAGGAAGAGCCTGAATTTTATCTCCCACGCACTGAAACTTTTTGAAATCCTCTGATGTGTCAGCTGTAGGCAAACACCATTTTAGTCCTTTTCTCTGATCATGAAAAATTTCATACAACTTTGGATATCGAAGACAATCAGGCACACCATTTCTCTGTGACCAAACTTCTATGTGTAAATGTAAGCCACATCCCCCTGATATGGAGGAGACCTTCCCCCATCTTTGTTGTCCTTCAGGACATGATGGGCAGGAGGAAGGAGGTACCAGTGCCAACAGGCATCAAAGGAAAACGCTGCCTGTTTAGATATGGCTGTTCTTGGGCTGCAAGCACAGTGTCAGCTGGAGCTGTTGTTGCCCTTGGAGAATGCAGATCCTGGCACATAGTGCTGTTAGCACCATTCAGCAGCACTGCCTAGGCAGTTTCCTTGTTTTCTTCAAGGCTACCTCATATTCAAAAGTGGGCAGGCAGAGCTGTGTGCTCTGTGCTACTTTCAGGTTGTTGTTAGAGGACAGTAGAGTCCTTGGACTGACAGATTTAATTGGTTTAATTGCACTGGATCATCATATATCTCAGCCTTACACCAGAGATCCGGTATCCATGAATCCAAAGAGGTTCAAATTCAGTTCTTGGTTGAAAGGAGAAATCTCACTTTAAGGAGAAATCAACAGATACGGTTTATTTCATTCACTATGCAAAGCTTAACACTTAAGCACAACATTTAAGTCAAGGGAATTAGTCCTTCTTTTCCTGAGAAGGTTTTTCAGGGAGTGGATCACCTTTATTTGTGTCCTTATGACAGCAAGGGCATGGCATACAGGACATTGAGCTTTCAGATCCTAATGAGCCTTCCTTGAAGTGGCTGTCCCATTTCAGTGTCTGAAAGATCAAAGAATAAGACCATGTAACATTTTGCTGCTCCTTAGATCAGCCTTTGCAGGAAGTATTGTTATATTTCTTATCTGTTAAAATGAGTCCCAAATAGCTCTTCTAAGAGAAGTTCTAAGGTTGAGACAGATGGGGTCGTTGAGCCTGGAGAAGAGAAGGCTCAGGGTAAACTTTATTGTGGCCTTTCAGTACCTGAAGGAGCTCCAAGAGAGCTGGAGAGGGACTTTTTCCAAGTGCATCTAGTGATATAACAAGGGACAATGGCTTTAAACTGAAAAAGGGTAGGTTTAAATTGAATAATAGGAAGAAATTCTTTACAATGAGCTTGGTGAGGCACTGGAACCAGCTGTCCAGAGAAGCTGTGGATGTCCCATCCCTGGAAGTGTTCAAGGCTGGGTTGGATAGGCCTTTGAGCAACCTAGTCTAGTGGTAGGTATCTCTGCCTGTGGTTGGGAGGGGTTGCAACTGGATGATCTTTAAGTTCCTTTTCAACACAAACCATTCTATGATTCTAAGTTTAGCTAAATAGCCATCAGGATGTCATTTAGATGTTGGTCATTCAAACTTAGGCAGTGCCATTTATTAAATGATAACAGAGATCTTTTGTATTTCAGTGCCAGCAGAAGGGGAGACAAATATTTAATCTTTGTTATACTGGACAACCATATTTAAAAGGTAATATTGGATTCTACATTACAAGTATGTTGCTATGGAAATGCCAGTGAAAATGACCTGTAGATTTTGCAAGTAAGGAATATATATCTTTGTTTACTTAATATTTTCTTTTATTCAAATAATGGCTTCAGATTGCACCCAAATCTGACAGACACACTAAGAAAAATTTCATCTAGAATGTAAATAATTATTTGTACCTAGTAGTTCAGGTTTATTAAATGGTGTATGTATTTGAACTCTCTGTCATTAGATAACCTAGATCACTGTGTTTAGTTCAAAGACCTGACCTCTTCTCCAAACCTGTCACTGGTAGTCCAAAATCATCATTGTTATTTACTAAATAAATCCAGCACAGGAAAGTACACACAAATCAAAACCACCTAATAATTTTTTATTTCAATACCTCTCCTTCAAGTCCTACTCTTTCCCTGAGGCCTATGTTCATGTATGCTTAATTCCTTTCACTCATCAGGCTTTGAATACTTAATCTAACTTCATTTAGAGAGTACGAAAACCTTCCTCCCACCGACATTACTGAAAAATCTGCTTCCTCTTTGTATGACTTTTCAGCTCTCTCTCCTCTAGGATATCCTGACTGTCTTAAAATTATCACAGATCCATATAGCTGATAAATCCAGTTTTCAGGAGAGTAGACAACCTATTAATGCTATTGCACTATTGTAAATATGTGTTTAAATCTTTTCTTACCATTTTGTTACAAGCTTTCAAAGTTGCAATCTAATATCTCTGAAAAAGAAGTAAAGAGAAGAAGAAACGTAAGGACAAAAGAGAAAGAGAAGAAAAATTCATATCTGAAATGAAGACTATAGTCTGAAAAAGACAGAAGGAACTAGTCCCTGATGCAGACTTTCTTTAATAAGGGTGTTATCATACACAGCAGACACAAAGGCCATGTTGTTTGAAGGGAAAAGTCTAGGAGAGAGTACAAGGATGAAACTCTTTTGCCCTCCTTCTTGTTTCTAATCTCCTCCCATTGAATGGAAACACAAGAATCCTCACACAGTGATCCTTCTATGATCCTCTCGAGACCTGAACCTATGTGATACAAAACTGTGGAACATAACAGGGTACCCATCTCTTCTCTCCCCTTTCTCCACTCAAATAAACCACTTGGCAGGGTCCAGTTTACAGCAGGACTGCAGGTAGAAGTCTAGACAGATCCTACTGCAGGAGACAAGAAGATCCCTACCAGAGTTTCTCGGGACAGTCATTCCCATACATCCCTGCTGGGCACCTGGTAGAGACTGGCTCTCAAGCAAGGTTTTTGTCTGTACTGAAGCCTCCCTCCATCCAACTGAAGCACCCCACAAGTTCTGTCTCTGCTTTCAAGGTGAGTTAGTCTGTAGGGATCGCTCTGCTTTCCTTGTAGTCTCTGCAGATCTGCAGGAGGGGGGAGTTTATGGAGTCGAGGACTTACAGTTAATTCTGTTTCCACTACACTTCTGATCTGACTCAGACAGCTCCTTTATGTCTTCATTCTTTATTCCAGAATTTATGGTATTTAACAAAGCTAGTTATAACAAGAAGACAATACATGTCAAATATAAGTCTGGAAAACTGCTGGGAAGGCATCACAGTGCAGCTCTAAATCACTCCTAGCATACAGTGCAACAAAAGCAAAACCCCATGAAGCACCATATGTCTCTGGCTTTTCACAGACTTTTCCACTTTGACGAACTGAGCCTGGAATGGTCATGCAGCCATGAATCACTCATGCACCATTACTTATGATCCGAGTTGGAGGTGACAAGGGGAGACAATACCCAGGCCCTACTTTCCGTTCAGACATACAATGGAAAACTCCATTCCAGCTCCAAATAATGTTCACTTTAGGTTTCACATAGTAATTTCTCATCATAACTTTGCAGCTCATTAGCAGAAGCGTTTTCTTTCAAACTTCGCTGTATTGTTCTTTTTTAATGGAACTGTAATATACAATGTCGTGGAGAAAATGGAAACAGAGACATGGTGTGGTTATATAGAGCCACCCAACACAGAGTTTTTTTTGTAAATGTTACATCTATAATTAAGCTATCAACCCACCTAAGAGAAATAAAACTGAGTCTTTTAATTAGCTTCTTGAATAGGAATAAATGCCTCATTATTCTTAACCATATCAAGCTGAGAACATTATTAAAGTCTGAAGGAATAATGAACAACATGACAGGAAACATATTAGAGCACATGCAGGAATACAGTTGCCTACTAACAGATCTGCATAAATTTGCTTATCATTGCTATCTAGGAAGACAAAAGTACCAAAGAATGGAAACAAAAGGACAGTAGAGACAAAGACATAAAGACATAAAGAAAATTATATGGAGTTAGATGTAGGGGATATATTTTTTGGTATTCTGTGCTGTTGAACACTCAAGAGTTCAGCTGCTCTGCCAAAATTTGTCTAAGCCAGCTGAGTGGATTGGTCTGTGTTTGCACTCAGTATGTTTTTTTTAAACTTCATTGTTTCTGCTTTGGCTCCTGTGCTTTGCCTCTCTGAGGTATTTAGAAGGAGAACATGCCTCTCCAGAAGCTGTAGAACAGAACAATTCAGAGAGGACTTTTGGACAAATTTCTCTGCCCTGAGTCTGTTGGGAGCATGAGTAATCTTTACAGACTTTCAGAAATCCCTTGGGTATGGGGAGGTATTATTCTCTCTCTTTAGAAATAATGCCAAGAGCACAGAAACCCTTTCTCAGCAGGGAAAACCGATGGTATGTATCTGATCATTTGTAGCTGGATATGTTATCCCACAATCCCAAACAAAGAATATTCTGAAATTCAGACCCAGAGAAGCCTGTGTTCCTGTCTTTGAATTACAGTTCATCCATAATCTATTTCTACCCATCAAAGCTTGTTAATGTTAACTGTATTCAAACACAGGTGTAGAGAGCTGCACTGCACTGCTGCAGCCTGGAGCACCTTCTAGATCACAGAAGCACCTTCACTGGATAATGGAATTACTATGAGATCCAGACTCCAAGATCTTGATTGTGTTGCTGGAGTGGGCAGACAGTGGGAATTTCACAAAACTTTCATTCTTCTGATGTTGCTCTAAAATTGCTGGATTCAACAGACGGGGATTGAGGAGAGGACAGGACAGGACAGGGAGGGGGAGACAAGAGGACCTGCCTTCTCCCCACTGTGCTCATCTCCCTTCCAGCACAAGCAGGAGAGAGACAGGGAGAGAGGGGGTTCATTTGTCTCTCAGAGTAGTTTACTTGGCCTTTTGAAAACTCCTCCTTTTAATTGAGGTGCTGTAATATTTTGAAACTGAAAGGACAAAGAGCTAAAACTTTTAAAGGTGTGAAGGAAGCAGAGCTGTACTATTTTTCACTCACAGAGCCATTGAATTCTGATAAAATATCTCCCAGAAGAAACTTGATCAAAGTGTGATCACCCCAGTGTGGTGTTTGCCTGTTTCTGCTCTGAATTTGCCACTGCTCCTAATCAAAACAATAACAGACACTACCTCCTAATCACAGGAAATTATATCTGCTCTTTCAAGTTGAAAAGAGGAATTTTGGTGTTTACCATTAGCATTTTTGCCTATGAGGGAGACACAATTTGAGACAACAATTTTAGAGTAATTATCTGTACTCCAGTCCTGTCTGTTTTATTTCTAGCTTTCTCTGGTTTTCCTCTGTGTTTATTTTTTTTGTCTAAGAAGCTCTTCAATTGTATATATTTAAAAGGCGATGATTTCAATAAATGCTTCATAAAGTTCAAGCAATTTGTCAAAACATGATCTTCATTCCTAATTAATGTGATGGAATAGAATCGCTAATGTATCAAATTTCATGCTTTTGATCCCAAAGGGGATCACAAGATGAGGAGCTCTTGAAACAAAGATGTGATTCATTAT
The DNA here is from genome assembly GCF_009829145.1 of Chiroxiphia lanceolata. NCBI lineage: Eukaryota > Metazoa > Chordata > Aves > Passeriformes > Pipridae > Chiroxiphia > Chiroxiphia lanceolata. The sequence goes on along the minus strand of NC_045637.1, from coordinate 8,121,012 downwards.
GTGAAGCACAAAATGGAAATAATCAGATTCGTGAAAATGAATTGTGAAGACAGTATATGCCGAAAAACAAATAAAATGGGATGAAAAGCTTGAAATATGCCTGTAATCACCAGAAAGGAGGGGCTAAAGCCTGGAAAAATATGTTGTCTTGTTTTATTTATTAGTCTTTCTTAGCAAATACTGGTGTTACTTTTATTTATATTTTTTTCCTTCTTCAACATGAAATGTACTGTCTTGCTCCTTTTACCACCCTAAAATGAAACAAGCAACCGCATCCTCATGTTCTACAGAAGAAATTTGCTATAGAGAATTCAATCTCTCCTTCATTCTTGGAATTTTACATTCCTTTCAGCAATGACTTTGTTGCATTTTCTCTTCTGCCATATGCTGGACCACATTTAGCGTCTATAGTTGAACTACTACATTTCTTAGAAGGTCTGCATTTTCCAAGTTAGCACTTTCCCCTTATTGGCATTAAGAATGAGAACAGAGTAGTCTTTTAGGAAGGGTTTTCCTCAAATTTCCCAACAAGACCTCCTAGGTAAGCTTTTCAGGATAATTAACAATTTTCAGTGATTTTCCAGAAAGAAATTAAAAACCTTCAAGACAAGAAGAGAATATGTGTTTTCTAAAATTACATAGTATTTACCTTTGTGAGGCAGAGGCAATCAAAGTAACTAAAACAGGGCACTGAAGATGAATGACCTTAACTCTTTGGGCCCTTGAATTGGTAAGAGCCAGACTTTTTACCCAACTCTGATGGGCAGGTAAGCTCAATGGGATTCTTACAAAGCACAAGTTTTTGCTGTTGCCTTTTTTTTTTTCTGAAAGAATTACAATTTTGTCTCATTTCTGGATAGGGCACTGAGAAAGAGTTTGTGGTTGGATTCCAGTGTCCTGTACTTCCTTACTCCCTCTCTCTCACCTCTAGTGAGGGGAGAGTCCACACATAAATCCTTGGCACAAAATGAATAAACATGTGCTTAAAAATACAGATTATTTTTTGTCTATTATCTCTATGATTTTTTTTCCCCCAGAAGTCCATTCTGATGAGTGAAAATGTCTTCCTCACAAAGTGCTCATGTGAACATTTGTTACAGTGCTAGCACTGGCCTTTAGTTTAAATAACTCATCTCATTCCCTGGTGCTTATCTCCTGATGCATTTGTATTCAGCAATCAGATCTCCTCCCAGCCTTATATTGTGAAATGCTCAAGTTCATTAGTCTCCTGTCTTTAGGTAGTTTTTGCGTTTCCCTGATGACTCAGAAACGCTCATTTCATTGCTTCCCATTTGAGTTCACCTTTTTTGACCTGAATGTTGCACAATATTGCAGACAAGATTTCATCAGTGCCTTGGACTGTCGAATTATTAATTCCCTCACTCTAATAGAAGTATCTCACCTGACATCATATATTCATTTTTTATGGCATATTCAGTATATGATCACTCAGATCATGATCCATAGCTAGTTTCTGTTAGCAGAAACTAGCTTTTCTGTAAAACTTTTCTGTAAAATCTCTGCAATATGTCAAAAGTGAGTCTGAATCACAGAAACACAGAATCACAAAATGGATAAGGTTGTAAGTGACCACAGTGGGTCGCCTGGGTAGGATAGCTTATAGGCTTCAATAGATGCAGTCCAGCTATGACTCCTTTTCCACCCTCTCTAAGTTTCCATAAACATATTTTTATACAACACCACCAGTAAATATGTATCTTTTGTTGAGTGGGCTTTGCATACAGACTTCTCATTTCCCTCACTCTTTTCAGAGTAACACAGAAAAGCTGTGGATGCCCCATCCCCGGAAGTGCTCGAGGCCAGGTCAGATGGGGCTCTGAGCAACCTGGTCAAGTGAAAGGTGTCCCTGCCCATGGCAGGGGGTTTGGCATGAGACAATCTTTAAGGTCCCTTCCTACCCCCTCTATGGTACTGTGATTCAGCATTGGTACCTTAGACACTTCTGTAGCCCTGCCTCTGACACTTTGTAACGACTGCTTCACCAGTGCTGGTCGCAGTCTGATTGAGGGTGGTGGTCATAGTCCGGTTGAGGTTCTGGTCCTCCTCTGGATCTGATGACTGGGCCTGGAAGTCCCAAGACCCCAAGATTATATACACTCAGGTTTGAGTGGGAATGCCCAGTACCTCCCCCAGGGCGGGGAGTTCCACAGTGGGTGATTGACAAACAAACAAACAAACCACCAGATAAAATACAAACCCAAAAACCTCATGAGTAAAAAGTTCTCTAACACATCCTGGGAAAAACTTATTTTGTAAGAATCAATGGACTGTAATAGAATTAACACTGCTAAGAAACAGAAGTTGAAAGATCAGGCAGCAAGACAGAAACATTTTGTTCAAACACTTTTTGAATTAGAATTGCACATTATCTGTCTGAATGTGCCTGTGCAGCGTAGCAAGATGTGGTATCTGTTAGAGAGCTATCAGAGACTACTTGAGTCAGCACTGCATCCACTGGCTGTTCTTTGTTTCTGTCATTGAACTGCTATACAGTACCCAGAGATTTAGATTTCTGGAGGCAGTTAAGGGGAAAAACAAACCTACATATTTTCTGGATGGATTTTTTTCCTAGGCTGTTAAAATTTGACACATATGCATCTTTTTAAGACCTTAACATAATGAGTTAAAAACCAATGAAATGGCCCTACGTTAAAAAATAAAAGTACTTTTCTTAAAGAGTTTTAGGTTCAAGTAATAGAGTACATCTTATGTGAAACGTTCTCATTCGTTACATAATTATTAGGGCAATTCCTAGAACCCACCTCATTCACTTTTGATTTAGTGAGCTTGGAAATTTTCTTGTACTGGGAGATGTTGCATTAAAGGCTTTGGAGATCTAGAGTGAAAGAGCTTTCTAATTTTTTTACACAGATTTGAGGGATACTGGTCTCATCCCAACAGATAGTGGGTTTACCCGCATATAAAATCAGGGCAAATAAGGAGAACATCCAATTTTTATGCTTTATGTCTAGAAGTATGATGTTACATACTTGTTATTTAGCTTCCGACAGGAAATTTGTCCTCATAATTGTGAATTCAGTGAAACTGTTGTATATATTTACCAATAAATGATAAATCCTATTCTCAGGGGTAATGAGGTAAATCTTCTGGGAAATTTCACAGGCTTGTCAGATTTTATGGGTGAACAGTAGCTAGAATCTTGTACTTTTCTTTACAGAAGAAAATATTTTAAAAAAGTCTTTAAAGAAAAATATTCTCTCAAAGAACTAAAAACATTTGAAAAATTTAAAAAAAAAAAAGAAGCTTCTGTTCAGGAAAAAAATTATATTTGAGTGTGTCTACATTTTATTGACACAAGTATATGATCTACTATGCAACAATCCCTGTGTGCCATCTCTGCATTCGTCTCACTGACCAAGAAAATAAATTAGATTACAGAATCTTTGGGCCCATGACAACAGCTTAGTGTTAGGAGTCCTTAATGCTGTAAATTATACTCACAGCTGCCAGCAACATGTAAGTATCTTGTTTTCCCTCTTTTGATTCAGATGAACACCAATTAGCTCAGTGATATTTACACTAATATTTTATTTATTTGGTACAATTGTCCATCTGTTTCAGCAATGAAGGAAGTTACAATGATTCTGCTGGAAGTAAAGGAGTTGGACTTAGACTTATTTACTGCTAAGTTTTCCCAGGAGGTAAGAGAAGCCATGTTTAGTATTTTCCTACATATAGGCAACAGTAAAAAGGGAATGTAGCATCTCTAAGAGATATGAGAAACAGTTCCAAGAAAGGATAAAAATAAATAATCCCATGTCTTGTTTTAGATGTGAATGTGTCAGATGGAAATAGCACTTAAAATAACAACAACAAATTCATGATAAAATGACCAACATTACAACTGAGCTAAGTGCACTGAGGAGAGCTGGGCTGAACTCTGTCTTGTGGCACCTAGTTTTATCCTGTGCAAAAAAAAAGAAAGAGAAAAAGGAAACAAAAATTTTCAATCCCTTAGATAGGATACATCTTGTCATTCTGATGGACTTACAGGTATCCTGGGTGAATCAGAACTTTTGGCTCTTGCTCTACTCTTTTTCTTGTTGATAATCCACCAACCTCTCACAATCTCAAGGGTCAACCTGACACTCTATTTTGTCTCATACTTGTCCTCAATGTAGGCCCATGACTTTTCACCTACTTTTGGGGTATATTCTTTGTCCTACCTCTTCAACTCTAACAGAGACCTGCAAAAGCATCAGTTTCTTCTGAAGACCCTCTTCCACTCTGATGTAATACAACACTTATTCAAGTCGATGAGACCAGATGTTTACGTTCTGCTCAGACTTAACAACTTCATATGAGCAACGTTTCAGACACAGATGGTGTCTTCCCTCTCTGCTTCACAAACTTGATGCTGGGTGAGCAGTTAAGGTAACAGAGTTAATTTCAAGTTATAGATTTATGGATTAGCCCCATGTTGCTTTGTATTTTGAAGCTTTTACAGATAGGATCTCTATACCTACAGGGGAAATACACATATCAAAGGAAGACTGATATGAGTCCCATCAGCATTTTGCAAAACATGAATGTTCCCTTTTACACCTGCTTTTAAGGGTTTTAGCCCTGGAGGTTGTAGAAAATGTGAACTGTCCTACAATTCAAGAGGGATTTGAACCAGTAGTCTGGTAAAGGTCTCTAATAAAGAAGAGCTTAAAGCACGTGAACCTTCTGAATGTTTTGTTGTTGATTAACTGAAATTAATGAGGCATTCATGTCTGGCTCTTTCCTTAGGGGCTAGAAATTAACTGACTGGCAGTTAATTATGAGTAAATAATTTTTAAATGCATTTTATTTCTGAAATTATACCATACAGAGGATGCTAAGGAACTGAATTTTTTTTTTTTAATGTGGCTTCTTTACGAAACAAAGTCCAAGCAAACTTGATTTACACTTTCCTATGAAGGTGTCATTTACTGTTTCGCCAACAAAATGCATTTTCTTTTCATGCAACTGGATTGATCACGAAAATAAATTAGGTCCAAGAGTTACAGGTTTAGTTCTCCCTTAGGATAATGGTTCACTATAAGAAATCATTAATGTAGTAAATCATAGTCAGAAATGTTGACACCATGAAAGCATCGTATGTGCTTCTTTTTGATGTAACTGAGCATCAATTAGTTCAGTGATATTTGCATAAATACTTCTATTTTGTGGGTAGGACTGTCCATCTGTTTCACCAAGAACTTAATTGCAAAGTTTTTTCTGGGAAAGAATAAATTAATCTTTCTGACCGTTAATCTTTTCTGCAACACAGAACAGTCATGTTCAGTAGAAAAGAGCAACTATATAGGACCTGATGAAATATTTTGTCTGGAAAAATAAAATGTTAATTAATGAAAACAAAAAATATTTCCAAAATATAACAGAGGATCAGCATCAGATTTTAAGACCAGAATTCTCATTGTATTGAGTATCACAGCTCAGTATTGATGTCTTCTTTCTAAAGAATAATGCAAAGAGCTGCGGTTTTGTTTTGTTTTGTTAATTAAAGCATATTTGGGGAGGGGAATCTCAGTCCATCCCACTCCTACAAGTTTGATGTGTGGGCCATCAAGAGAGAGAGGGATCGTAGGTCAGCAGAAGAGCATCAGAAAAGCAGCACAAAGGAATTCCGACCACTCCAGCCAGTAAGTTGACATCATCTGGGGCCCACATGCACACAGAACAGGGAATAAACAAAGCATCATCTATGTCTTTAAGTACCTGCAGGGAAGTATCAAGGGGATGGACCAAGCACTTCTCAGCAGTGCTGAACAATAGGACAAGAGACAACGGGCAGAAATCAATGCACAGGAAATTCCACCTGAATATGAGGAAGAACTTCTTTCCTGTGTGGGTGACCAAGCACTGGAACAGATTGTCCAGGGAGGTTGTGGAGTCTCCTTCACTGGAGATATTCAAGAACTGTCTGGGCACAATCCTGTGCCATGTGCTCTGGGATGACCCTGCTGGAACAGGGAGGTTGAACCAGATGATCTATTGAGGTCCCTTCCAATCTGACCCATTCTATAATTCTGAGATTCTGTGATAGTGCAAAGTGTCCTTGCCTTAGGCAGGAGGGTTGTAACTAGATGATCTTTAAGGTCTCTTCCAACCCCAAACATTCTATGATTTCCAGAGTGTCCAAGGCAAAATCAAGGGCAAGAACTGGTAAGTCAGCTGCAAGAGCAGCTCCTCCACCTCCTCGGAGTTGAGGCACATTGATATGGTGGTATAAAGCATGTTTTGCCCTTGTCTTATCTGGATTCTGCTGAAAACTCACAGAAGTAGCTGTTTGCACAAGCTTTCATAGGATATTCTGTTGCATTCCAAATTTTGGATATGAGAAAAATAACTGCTAGGTTTAAACAGAAAACCTTTAGTCACAGAAGCTGGGGAAAAACCTCTGTTTGAGGAACAGACCTGGTTTAGAATGCTCTGCCAAGGAACAGGGAGATGGTGCTCTGATGTTATCAGACCTCTGCATAAACCCATTGTGTTCTCCCCTTTTACATGTGTATACTCTGTAACCTGTTGCATATGTATATCCAACACCTAATCCCCCTGTAAAATCCCCCAAGATAAAATAGCGTTTTTCCTATGATGTAAGTACTAAGACCCAAAGTTTGTAATTTAGGATTTCCCTTTACCTCAACCCTGGAAAGTCCCCAATTGTAATAGAATGAATGTGCAAGTTCCCTGTTAAATATGTGAACCCTGAACCCTTTAAATATGAAGTTGTGAATCCAATAAACCATTCCAGTTTTCTGCCTCCCTGGTATCATCTTAGCTTCATTGACTCGCTAAAGTATTCCAAGGTTATTTTCTTCTCTTGAGTTTTCTGTCCTCCCTCTGACTTTTATCATCACACACAATTCCTCTCTTCCATATGAAAGTTTCTCGTGAACAGCTGAGGAAACTTTACTATTTTTCAAACTGATCCCTAGCTGAATTAATTGCTGTAAAATAGTAGCTGTGGAGGTAAGAGCATCCACCTTCCAGTAACTGACCTGCAATGATGAGAAGGGACTAGTTGCCAAGAATACTTATAAGATAACTCCTTTTATCCAGGAGAGAAAGGCCTTTGTTCTTGGAACTGACAAGTCAGAGTTATAGTTTCATTTCCTTATGTGTCATCCAATCTGTAATTGTTAAGCTTTTGGCTTTAACGTGTGGATTTATTCCATCTCAAAAAAAGGTTTGATCCATAATTTACCCTGAGAGCTCAAGTTGCCTCTCACATCCAGAATTATTAAATCAAGAGTAACTTTGTTAAAGTTGGTGGACAGTCACTGCAGTTGTTCCAGTGCAAAACTGGTGATGTGAAGAAGGGGGTGAGACATCTAGTCTGGACCCGGTTCTGAAAACCTCTGCCTTGAGTTTTCCAGCTTAAGTTTTGCATAGTTAATAATGTGCAGGTTGCTTCAAAGTTCAGTGTCTTACACACATTAAAATGTTACCATAGAGAAAATAATTAATTAAATGCATCTAAATTGAGCAGTCTTTCCACTTTTTCTCTGCCTTAGTTCAATGAGGTATTTTACATCAAGGTTTTGTTGATGGTCCTGTCTCAGGTCAAAATGCTCAGCAACAAAATCCATTTACTCTGAAAAGTTAATTTAACTATATTGCACACACCTGACTAATGGAAGTTTCCCTATAGCAGTATATTTGGAAGGGGCACATCAATACAAAGGAGCATAGAAACAGAATACTTGTGGACAATGTAACAAGTTGAGATCCTCTCGTAGTATTTGATACCAATAACAAACGTATTCAGGAAAACTAAACCAATAACACCTCACCACATTTCCTCTTTGCATATTCCCTTTTCTATATGCAAGTAAAAATAAGAGAGATTAATGGAGGAGGAGATTATTGCACTAATGAAGGGATAGGATGAAATACTAGAGAATAACAAAAGCTCACATAGAACATGAGTTATTTTTCAGTGTAACATATTGACACTGCTGCATATAAAGAGTTTGTTCTCGTTTCCATTACAATCTGTTTGTCAATATCATTCAGCTGTAAAAGGGGGAAAAAACATTTCTCAAATCTTGCCAGAAGGCCCAACTCACACCACCACCTAAGAAAATCCATGTTTCAGAAGTTTAAACCTGTCCCTATGGGCCTACTGGGCTCTTCTTTTTCCACACCAGACTAACTCAAAGCATAATTCCTTTCTCTGATTTGAAATGAGAGTAGTTCCTTAGTATGGCAGCATAGATCCCTCTGCCATTTTTTTCTGCAATGTATATATATGTTCAATTCTAAGTTACTCTTAAGGATGAAATCGGGAAGGACCAGACTATTTGCAGTTTCTTCTGGACTCCCTGACTCTGAGCAAGGACACTATGTGCCTTTTGTAACACCTCCTGTTACTTAGAGAAATGTTTCTGTCCCCAGAAGCCACAGGTCTACAAAATTATTCTGCTATGAAGATTTCATAATTACAGCATTAGGCTTTACTTACTGATGTTTTAGTGCTTGTCCCCTGTCCTAATGCATCTATCTCCACACGTGCTAACCCCATGTACATTACACAATCAAAAAAAAGTGTTTCAGAAACAAACCAAAATATGCCTCTTATGCCTTTGTTTCATAGGCCTCAGTTTCCTGGAAATATTAGCACTTACCATATCTCTCCACATTCTTGCAATGCCTTTATTTCTGCAGTCATTGGCCTTTAGAGTACTTTTTCATCTTCCCCTGGGATGAGCACAGCCTGCCTCGCCAGCCAGCAGCACACGAAGAGGCAGTTAGCTTTCAGATAGGTCAGGTACTTCCACACTTGTGGTTACAGAAAGGTTTATATGAGTTGAGTGAAGATTTAGGAGCTTTTTTTCCCAGCCTTAAGCAAAAGACATTGAAATTACTAATAATACCACTATACTATTAGGAACTGAACTGATTAATTGGCTAGTGAAGGCGAGCACTACGAAAATGTGAAGTGCTTTACACTTGGTGCTATTGTGATAATTAAGACTGATTCTTTTCAAATTCTTTTCTCAAGGCTTAAACCCACTGTTAAATTAGTTCAGTTTAAGGAAATACCAAGCATTAGTAGAGCTGCAGTAGCTACCCTTATGTGTACTCTTATCCCATAGCAAGTCTGATAATTTCATTTCATTTAGCTAGTAAAATTATGTCCACTACATTGTAGTTGGATTTTTACTGCAGTACAACACCGTGTGACACTGAAACAAACTGTCTTTCACTCTGCCTGTTGCTGTTTGATCCTCACACTCCCTTTTCTTTACTGGTTGAAACAGCTACACAACTCTGTGGTAAAATACATTAAGGAAATGATGTAGTTGGAAAACCAATTATCATTATTATTATTGTTGTTGTTGTTGTTGCTGTTGTCCTGAAGACTGGTTAGTTTTCATCTCTATCTCTTCTCTAAGCTCAAGTGAGTCTTGCATATGATTAGCCTAGAAAAGAGGAAGGGTAGTATTTCTTCTTTTAGTACCATGGCAGCTTAAAACCTATTTTGAACCACAGCTTGTCGCACCTTAACATGAATTTGGTGTAGGTAAGCATATGGTAGACACTTTTGTGAAGGTTTCTAGCCTAAGTAACTTCTTAGTACTGTTGACCCCTCACTATTCGTGACATTTTGGAAGACGAACATTTTATGCCATCAGTATCTTTATTGTCAACTGAGAGCTAATGAACTTGAAATTTTACTTATTTTTGCTTGAAAATTCCAGCACCCATGTGTGTTCAATTTGTCTTATGGCATTTGAAAAGTGAAGGTAAAAAAGGATTTACATGAAACTACTTCAACTTTTCACTGAAGGCAAAGTGCTTATTTTAACTAATTTTTCATCTTTTAAAAGCCAGTTTTAACTCATAAAGAAATGACACAGCTTCCTTTATATATGTAAAAATAAAGGTTACCTGGGTGAACTAATTTTGTCTTCACAGAATGACAGAATGGATCAGGTTGGAAGGGATCATATTGGGTCATCTGGTCCAACCTCCGTGCTCCAGCAGGGTCATCCCAGAGCACATGGCACAGGATTGTGTCCAGACAGTTCTTGAATGTCTGAAGGAGGCTCCACAACCTCTCTGGACAACCTGTTCCAGTGCTTGGTCACCCACACAGGAAAGAAGTTCTTCCTCATATTCAGGTGGAATTTCCAGTGCATTGATTTCTGTCCATTGTTGGGCACCACTGAGCAGAGCCTGGTCCATCGTCTTGACACCCTCCCTTTAGACACTTATAGACTTTGATGAGGTCCTCTCTCAGTCATCTCTTTCTAAGACTGAACAGCCTCAACTCCCTCTCATCTTAACTGTTTTAAAATCGAGATGCAGCTTCTCATATAGTAAACCCTGCGGTCAAAGGCTTTACGGCTCAAAAGATTTAAACCACAAAAAGTGAGAATTGTATTTGTGGTTTGCTTGAAAAAATGTCAATATATTTTTAAAAGTTAAGACTCACTTTGGGGCTTTCTTTATTGATTTCCGGGAGAGATGGCTGAAAACTTTGAGCACTCATAAGTGTCAGACATATAGGTAAACCAATTGGCAGAGACCAAAGTAACAGTAGATATTATATACTTAAAAGTTACTTGCCTACAAAATGCTTGGCTATTAGTCCCAGTCTACAGATTATTAATAATACTCATTAGATACAAAAGTCCAAATCTGATCATGATCCTAGTGTACTGAAGTTAATGTATCTAGTTAAGCCACAAAGCAAACAGAATCTATGTGGTTTTGCTGTAACTGGTTGTTTTCTGTCATCAGCAGCTGACAACATTTTTTGAGTATTTCAATTTTGAACATATTGCCCAAAGCAGCAGGAATAAGTGTCTTCATGAACCCTCTTTGTGTATTCATTTTCTGCTACATGAAGGCCATTTTGAAACAAATATCTGATCACAGGTTCTTGATTGTGTCTGCAAAATTGCTAAACATTTTAAAGATTTCTTATCACTTTGCTCTGACAGTGTCTTTTATATCAAAATCACTACTTTCTCTTTTTTTTTTTTCTATGATCTATTGACAACTGAAATGGCTTTACACTTGATAAAGTGTTGTGAATTAATATGTGTGTGCAGAATGCTATAATTCTGCAGTGCTGAAATGTGTAATGTCTGTACTGTCTAGATCCTGTGGGGGGACAAAAGCCCCACACTTTCCCATTCAAGTCTAAGTACACTGAATTTTAAATGCCATATTGTCCCATAAAATGGGACTATTGTGCAGAAGTTAATAGATCTGTGACAACAGGGATTTTTGTATAGATAGTTTATTAATATACACCATTTTAAGCTCTTCCTGTGTTACAACCTTCATTCTGTTATTTCTTTTTTGACTAAAAATGTTTGTGCTTTTTACTTACTTGAGTAAGAATGATCTAGTCCCTTCCTCTGATATTTTGTAAGTGTAACCCGGAAATCTGAGAACAAGCAGGATTTGAAGTAACTTCATAGGTCATGCCCATCAACTCCTTTAGCCTTGGGCATTTCTTCTTTCTTCTTTCATGAAAATCATTCCAATAAGGATCCAGAGGCAATGGCTGTCTGTGTCTGAGCAGCAGGTGCATTAAGATACAAACTTTTCACAGAGGTTGGATTCCCTTTTCAAAGGTGTGAACTCTCAAAGCACCTACAGAGAAGGCTGGTGCACACTTAACCAGTATATGCACTGACGTGCAATAAAATCCAACCAGCAGTCTGGTGATCCTATGGACTGGGTATCCAAATAATCCATTCAGGTTTAATGTGACACAGTACACACAGTAGAATTCTGCCTTTCCAAAACTGCAGTTGGAGGCCAGGTGGAATACCTGAAGGTATCTCAAACACTGGATGCCTGTGTACAGAGAACAAAAAAATTTTCAAAAAATGTGATGACAGGGAGAACGTGAACAGAATCATCCTTTTTATGACTTCTGGCAACTGAACCCAAGTTAATTTTCTCAGATGTCTAAAGCTATTGGTTTTTTACAGGATTCACAGCTTAATTACTAAACTCTCCAAGGAAGAGCCCTGGAGCCAGCTCTGGGATATCCATTGAGTTAGCCAGGAAGAGTTTGTCAATGAACATAATATTCCCTATCTAAACTGAATACAAGATGTAATTCCCTTCATTGCCTACCATTGGAACAGTAAGAGGATGACACAGCTGGATCATCTAAAATTGACAGACTGAACTCAAATCAGCTTAGTACCCTCTTGCCTGCTGCAGATGCAGAGAACTTCAAAGTTCCTGGGAGAGAGGGATACAGTCCTGCCAGATTCCAGTGCTGTACATACACCCTCCAGCTACAGCATCGCAAAGACAAATGTTTTTCCATAGCTGTCCTCCTTCCTCTGCTTCCTGGGAGCAGACTTGTCAACAATAGGTTCTGCATCTTCCTCTTGCTTTTAGCTGTCACCTACTGGAAGAGACCAAAAGCAGTCTACTTGTTTCTTTTCTTTTTTTTTTTTTTCAAGAAGAATAATTAATTGTTTTCCTTGTGCTATGTTTGGGACACAGGTGTTATAAAGGAGCTGTGTAGATGAAAATTAATGTAAAACCTGAGATGGATAAAATGCTTTTTATTCTCTACTATTCACTGTAAAATATCACACTTCCCTTTAATTATTGTTTAGGCAAGGTAAAATATTTACAAGTCTTTTGTTACTCTGATGTGGTTTTTAGAAGACTCTTTATAAGTTCTAAATGATTGTGGCTCCCTACTAAATTCCCAGACTTGTAATTGCCTATTTCTAGCAACACAGCACTCAGAAATGGGATGTATGGCCTGGGCAGGCTCGTCTATGCCAACTAGCTCTGAGGTTATATTGGTACTAAAGGATAAGGACACTCCTTAAGTATTAGCTCAAACACGATCAAGGTACTTTGCCATTTCCATTGCCTTACTGGCTATTTGCTTCTTCATTCCTCAGTGTGAGACACTCAGGATCTGCTTAGGAAATGCTGAGTTCAAAGAGCAAGTGTTGGGCCCAAGTTTTCCTGCCCCAAAGTATTCAGGAGCTTAGTTTATGTTTGCATTTGAGCCTGGGACTGTGATGGTGTCAAACATGAGTCTGGACTTGAGTTCTGGAGTTCTATGAGCATAATCTGAGCATCTCGTACAGAGCAGTTTGACGTCTCTGTGTGTGAAATGATGCTCTTGAGACCCTCTAAAAGGCAGACTACTCCAGTGTAGCTGTGTGCACATATATATGCCACAAAGACATGTATCCTCTTTAGAATAATGCTTTGCCTAGAGGAAATTTTATAGTTCTAACCTTGCAGGACTGATTCACCTGTCATATATGCCAGAATGGGCTGACTGATTTCAACCGTAGGAGTGAATCAGACCCTCGTCCCCTCACTGTAACTAGTAAATTTGTTGGCTGTGCAGCTAGTGAGTGCTTGGAAGCAAGAAGAGAAGCATATGGCAGTGTTAATGTAAATTTATAATCTATTTGATGGTGTTTGTAGGTTTTCATGCCTTTTTTTTTTTTTGTGATGTTATTACCTTTACACATTCTAACACCTGAGTTAGAGAAAGTACATAATTATGAAGCTTTTATATGCATTACCCTTATCTAAAGATAGCCAGATGTACATTTTCAAAATTACCATTCTAAGACTTTCTTCGGGAGACTGAATATCTTAGGTCAGCAGACACTATGACAGGGGAAAAGTAGCTATTTTGCGGTATTTTCTTATTACACCCAGGTCTGATGCTATTTGAAAGAGATCATTCAGCCAAGAAAATGACACAAAATTGATATGATAAAGCAAAGTCTGGGATAATCAGAAATATTTGCACTTCCAGCATTTTTCTTCATCTTGACTTATTTCTAAAAAAAATTCCAACCACATGGAAGGACTTCAAGCATCTGGCTGTGACAAGATGCTCCTCTCTGCACAGGCACGTAACTGCCTACTGAATTACTGGTTTACAACTTCAGTAAGGAGCAGTGCATGCCCAGGGAGAGCTGGAGGGAAGAAACTGTTCATCTTTTCTCTTCAGGAAATCCAGGAAAGTGTGGAAGCACCTGTTTCCCTCAAAAATTCTCTGACTATCCCATTTCTTCCCCCCATTCCCCCTTACTGAAGGAGAGCCTTCACGATCCAGCCCAGTGTGTATAACACTGCAGAGAGACACCTGCTTTTGTATATTAATATTATATTTATATAGCTTGTTTTCCAAATTCCCTCAGTCTGACAACACTGCTCATGAATAACAGACATAAAGCAAAGCCATGTCACCCGGACAGGGTAAATGTGCCACCTGTGCCTCAGGTTCAAAAATGATTACTTTAACTTGCTATGTGACAGTTCACAGGGACACAACTATTTGTCAAATTACGTCCGAGTTTTCCCCATATCAGCATTGTGTGAATAAGGTCAGATGAGATGAAACTAAATAAGGTGATGCCTTAAGCCCCTAATGGTTTTTATTTTTCTAATATTGGTAGGACTTGTTTTATAAGTAGGCTTTAAAAGCAGAAACCCTCCCTTCTTTGTCCTTTGTCCCTTGTCCCTTATCCTTTTCCCTCTAGCACCCTTGTTTATACATTCCTTAACCCTCTTACCCCATTCTATCTTCACAGCCCCAAATCTAATAGAAATGTTTAGTCTTTTGTCAAGGCAAGGCCTAGACAGTTGACAGAACAGCATATCTGGGCCTAAACCACAGAATACGGTCAAGAATTAGGTAACTATGTACCCTTTGTGCTCTGATGATGGTGAAGGTGATGAAGTAGGTGGTCCCGAAATGCACCCCAGACCCATTTCAGGGGGTGGACCCCGGGGTGGTCCAGAGTAAAGGCCACAGGGTGGACACATCTGGGATTGGATGGATGGTATTATAAAATGTAACCTCTCGGGCACAGGGGCGCGTGTCTTGTAACATCTTCTGCCTTGGTAAATAAACCCTTTCTTATCTCACCCCTAATTAATTGCTCCGGGAGATTTTTTCAGCACCTAAATCCCACGGCAACAAAGGTGACTCAGAAGGGCTAGAAAAACACAGGTTTGGCTGACTGCTCTGACATGTGAACCCAAGCAGAGAAGGTGATGAGGATGGGACCCCCTCTTCAACAGCAGAGAAACCTCAGATTAGCTGAAAGTAGCCATAGACCATCACTAGAAACCAATTTCAAGTGTTTTTGCTTCTAAGAAATGGTAATCTGGGGTAAGGGAAATTGGAAATGGGAGAGGAAGGTTACTGAGTCATTCTCAAAATGGTTTATCATTTCACAGCTATGTTTTGCCTTGACTGTAAGTACACAATGCAGATCCTTGCTTGCATTTCTGCTGCGCTTTTGAGATCAGCAGTTTGATTAAAGTCATTACAGAGTACCATAGTCTTTGTGTGGAAAAGCTTGAAGACCTCCCACAGGAACAAGCCTTCACTCAGCTCCTCCTGGTGTCCCAGCGTAACAATTATTCCACTGTTGTGCTCTCTATAGAAGACAAATATTTAATGACTTTTGATAGACACTTCAGATTATATCTCTTTGATCCATATTTGTGATTCAGACTCTTTTCTTTCCTTCCATACTTTACTACCAAAGGGGAAAATCTGCTTCCTGGCATGTAAAAAAGTCTGAAAATGATGAGAAATACCTGCTTCCAAAATGCAAAGGTATCCAACTATCCTATCTTCTCCGTTCAGATCTTGTCTCTTTACCCATCCCTCAACTCAGTATGATCTGGGGTTTACCTGGTATCTATGACTTCTGTAGTTTTCATTATTCTTTCTTGTAAGAAGGAAACGAGAAAACCCTTATGGGAGGAATATTGCCTGTGTCCCACTGAAGTGAAGAAATGGCAAGTAAAAGACATTTAAGATTCTTAGAACACTTTTAATCCAGTCTTATTTCAAATATATATTTTCTTTATATTCATGACCTATTTTACCTATTTTGCAAATATATCTATATCTATATCTATCTATATATATAAAAACATGAAAACGTTCTCAAGGGGGAGGGAGCTCGGGCACTGTCCCTGGCGCTGAACCTTCCAAAGGGTGCGAGGGCACACGTGACTCCTGCAATCTTTTCTTCACGGGATATGACACTGGTGTCCTCATGGTCAACAGCAGCATAGGGTACTGCACATGCCAGTGCTGCTGTGAGAAGTCCTCGCCCTTGCTTCCATCTTTACTGGACAATTTTTCTCTTGGAAATGGATGGGGCAATTCCTTTTGTCATGCATGGAGTGAATAAAGAGGGATATCCAGAGCAGGAACAGGAGATATGCTGGAACATGTAAAGAATCATATGACAGGAGAGAGAAAAAAAGTATTATACATTGTAATTTGTGTCCTGCATAAAATGACTCCTTGCTCCTTAAATTCTTGTCTTTCCTGCATTATCCTATGTCAGCTCCTACAGTTTTTAATTATCCCAGGTCTTATTCAATAGTCAAATTGCACTATAAATGTCTTGACAGCAAAAATAATGGTAAGAAGATGGACAGTATGAGTAGATGGGGTGATTTTAAGCCATCGCTCTGAGTCTGATGAATTCCACAGAGAAAATTCTAAAATCAAAAGGATATACAATACTATCAATAACTTTCCATGAAAATGCTGCAGAAGGAAAATATGCATTGATCGATATTCCCTTCCATATTAATGATATCTCTGAACTCTCTGTACTTGCTTTTTGCAGTCAGGCATTGAGGTTTTGATTTATATCATATCCTGTTTAGGGTGTAAAAAAGTCAAGAGTTAAGCTAGTGAACAACACAAAGTGTTTAAGATGACTCAAAGGCATCAGCTCAATCTATGTTCAAAGATTCCTCCCTTAAGGTTTGTTTTACATATAAGGACAGTCGGGACAGTTGATAGAAATTCATTACAAATGTGAATTTGATGTAATTAAAGAATCCTTTTTCTTTTAAAAATAACCTACACATGTAGAGTCTAGTTTAACGAAAAAGTAATACTTTAAAAGTCACGATAGATCAACTGTGCCAAGCTGCAGGATATACCTGGCAAATCCTAAAATAATGTTTCTCTTTTACACATACATTACAAGAATATCTTCCCTTGGAAATCCTGGGAAGGATACAAATAAATGCATTACAAAGGTGGAGTCACCGAGGTTGAACAAACATGGTGTTGGAAACTTAGACTGGGAGTCATTGATGGGATAGCAGGAGGCAACTTGAATGGAGAAGTGGGAACAAGAAACTTAGGCAAAGTTAGGGCAAAGAAAATTTGAGCATAGAATCTAGGAAGGGAGATAGAAAGGTAAGGAGGCAGACCCTGACTTGAGCTTAGCAGGGAAAAGGTATGGAGATTTGAACCAATATGGAAAGTCCAAAGCAGGCTTAGCAGTTATGGAATGAAAGATGAATAAGGACAAGAGCATGATACAGACCGATGAACCGAAATATTTCTTTTTGAATGGGTAAAGGAATCTGTCAGAGTACGATGTTCTTAACCAAAAAATCATTCCAGAGGATTGCCATTTTTCAGGCAAAATATCTTGTTGCAGTTCCCTATAGGACCTATTCATAAGGAAAACACCAGCTTTGTTACTGTGACATTTTTATTGTTATGGTCATGTAATGAAGACATGATTTAATGTCTGGATTTCTCTCTTTTGTCACACATACTGGACAATCGATCATGGGAAATCAGGAAAAAAGTTGTAAAAGAGAAAAATATCATAAGATTGCAGAGTATTTGCTTCTCCATTGAACTTGTTTGCTTCTTCTACATTGATGCTAATGAGTCACTCAGAATTCACAGAAAAAAATGGTTTCTATTTCATTTACTACATGAGCACCAGAAGAGTCCTGCTTGACCACATAAACTGACATATAATGGTAAATGTGCAAAAAGTCATGTTGTAGGAATTGCCTGCTAAGCAGCCAAAAAGAATGTTTTTAACCTGTGCTTCCTTTTCCATTTATAAGATCTCGTCTCATTTACCCTCTATTACCATGAGTATTATGAAAATAAATGATTTATGAGGCACTTAGCTATTCAAAAGATGAATGTTTTAGAAAAGTTAATGAGAAAACTCTTAGAAGGATTAAAAGAATATGAAGCAAATAAGAGTCATACACTGAATGACATCAGACAAAATATATATCAATAACAAAATAACAGGACAATCTGCTATATATTCTCAATAAAATGAGGTTAACATGGAAAGAAACACCACCAACCTAATATAATGAAATTAAAGACTAATAGAATATGTAGACTCAAAGGAGTTAAATTAATGGTCCATAAATAACTTTAATTTTGGTATTTCTTGATTCTTATATGCTCAACTTTGCACCTTAAAGACGTTCTTTCGGTATTTTTTTGTGTGTATGTGACATACACATTTTCATAAAACCTGTCTTTCCTCATGCTTGCACAAAGCAATTACCCTGGAAAACAACTAAAACACTTCCTTGTTAACAAAATTTTCAAATCCTGGCACACTAAACAGACTACTAGTTATCACGATTTCTAAATGCCATCCTAAATGCTTAATGGAACAAAGTTTTGCCTGATTTAGGAACAGAGCTATCTTCAACCCCTTTTCTTGAAGTCTGAACTGTGAGAACTTTTCTCCCAGAGCTTCACGTTTCCGCATCTCAAACAACCAAATACCGAGCACACTGCTGGTCCTGCTGTGGATTATCCATTTTACTCCATCTGCAGAAAATGCCTCTGGAGGTCATACATCTTTTATAAGGGCAGTCTTTCTAGTGACATGAAAACAAAACCACCCAGAGCCTTTAACCCCAGCTATTCCTATGTACTGCATGTCCAGAGCTCCAAAAATTAACAAGAATCAAGGACTGATAGTGTCTGCTGACAGACCGTTGGTAGCCAGGAGTACAATGAGTGATGAAAATGAAAATAAAACTAGAAAATTTAAATCCATGGTGATGAATTCTGTGTAGCGAGTCAATTACTACGTGATCCCAGAGGAGGCAGAAAACTGGAATGCTTTATTGGGCTCACAAGTTCATATTTAAAGGGTTTAGGGTTTACATATTCAACAGGTTGTTTACATATTCACTCTGTTTGTGGGGGGTTTCACAAGGATGACATAAGGGAAAAACCCAGGTTAACAAATCTTGGGGTCTTACAGTTACATCATAGGAAAACCCCTACTTTATCTTGGGGGATTTCATGGGGGGAACAGGTAACACAAAGGGACAGATAAAACACAAAAGGTTTTCTGCACAGGTTTGATGAGATCAGGGCATGGTTTCTCCAGGCTTGAACAGGACATTCCAAGCCCGTGACATCAATGGATCCTTGTCTGGACTCTAGATGGAGGTTTTTTCCCATTCTCTGTCAACCCAAGGCTTTGTTTAAACCTAGAAGTTTTCTTTTTCTCATATTCAAAATTTGGAATCCAGCAATTCTGAATAGCAGAACACAGCCTAGCAGTTTCTGTATGTCAGGTGTTGCAAGGCTACCTCGCATAATTTTACTTCGAATAGCTAATTAGCATCATCTTGTGATGCCCTATGGAGGGATAATTTTTGACATAATCTTTTCCAGGAAAGTTTTGAGACCTCACTCAATGTGCCCTGTCATGGTGCTGAGCACTAGAGAAACACACAGAGTCAGACAGCCCTGCTCAGAAGAACTTATTGTTTAAAGTTTTTTCATTTTCTGTTTTTCAAAACTGAGCTCCTGCATCAATATTGCCTCTAGCGTGAGTGGCTGAGAAGGAGTAAAACAGGAAAGCATACAAAATAAGCTCAAAATACAGTGGATTTTCTGGTCTCGTGGCTGGAAAATGCAGTCTCAAGGATTAGTTTCCAAACTAGGAAAGAGCCTGTTTCTTCCACTATACCTTGTATCTCATGTATCATGAAGTTTGTCTCCCTACAGATGTTATAAGGGTTATTGGATGTAATACTAAGTGTGCCCACAGTTACATTCTGATGGCCTTGAGTTTCAGAGAGGACACTGCCATGGTGGAAAGCAGGAGAAACTCTGTCCTTGGTAAAAGAGAGGTTTTGCTTTGTCAACCTCTTGAATACGTGTGTTGCTCAAAGTAATCAGTGTAAGTTTCAGAGAACAGCATTTATTATTTATCAAATAAATCAAATAAATCAGAAGTTGTTAGAGGCTTGCTCTACTTTATACTGTAAATATCTGTCCTCAACAAGTGGAATGGCACAACCTGGCTCTCTAAAAAATACTGTTCTAATTTTTTGGGAGTTTCCATAGATCCCAAACAAACATCCTTGTGGGAAAAGGAAGAAACATATAACAAGAAAAGCAAATAATTAGAGAATAGCTAGGCTAAATTTGGCTCATTTAAGTAGTACTTGATATGCACTTCCTTTGTGTCTACCAAGTGGTAAAAAATATATATGTTTAATATCCCTATTTAAAAATCCATAAAGCAAAAAAGTTGCCTGCTCATCTTCCTGTCTGCTTATCTATACAGACGCCTTCACTAGCAGACTGAGCATTTCCCTAGCATAGGACTAACTATAATAATTAATTCCAAATTTATAGGAGAAGGAGCTTGGTAGGTTTGTGGATTTGTCTGCATGAGATGGAGAGGATTTATGCTGCTGTGGTGCTTTCATCTGTTGCCGTGGGATTTAGGTGCTGAAAAAATCTCCCGGAGCAGTTAATTAGGGGTGAGATAAGAAAGGGTTTATTTTGCCAAGGCAGAAGATGTTACAAAACGCGCGCCCCTGTGCCCGAGAGGTTACATTTTATAATACCATCCATCCAATCCCAGATGTGTCCACCCTGTGGCCTTTACTCTGGTCCACCCCCTTAAAATGGGTCTGGGGTGCATTTCGGGACCACCTATTTCATCATCTTCACCATCGTCAGAGCACAAAGGGTACATAGTTACCTAATTCTTGACCATATTCTGTGGTTTAGGCCCAGATATGCTGTTCTGTCAACTGTCTAGGCCTTGCCTTGACAAAAGACTAAACATTTCTATTAGATTTGGGGCTATGAGGAAAGAATGGGGTAAGAGGGTTAAGGAATGTATAAACAAGGGTACTGGAGAAAGGGAAAGGGACAAGGGACAAAGAAGGGAGGGTTTCTGCTTTTAAAACCTACTTATAAAACTTACAAGTCTTACAAATATTAGAAAAATAAAAAACCATTAGGGGCTTAAGGCATCACATCTTAAGAACTAATTGTGGAAATATCAAACAGCAAGGAAGTCTGTAGTGTATTTAGTTTGGAGGGTGGTAAGGTCTGAAGTGATCTCAGCTGGAAGTGAGTTTCTAGAATTTTTTTTTGTATGAAATCATGTATTGCTTTTCCAAAGTTGGATGGTCTCGTGTTGTTTCCGTGGTGGCATTTTGTAGCAAGTCAGGGCCCCATAGGGAAGTCAAATGCTGTGACTACCAATTTCAGTCTCCAGGGTTATTTTGACTAGGGAACAGAGATTTGTTCTTTATTTTGGAGGAACTGAAGCAAAGGGTAGAGCACACTCATCAATCCTTTTTGTTGAACAGAAGGTTTAAAGAATTTTGAACCAGTCACTTCTAGTTACTATGGAGCACATCCTTTGCACCCAAAATAAAGCAAACACTGTTCTCAGACTATGAACTGCAGCTCTGCTTCTAACGCACAGTAATCCCAAGGGTGGAGAAGTAATGAATTTCTGCTATTACAACACACAACCAAAGCTGTGCATAGGGTAACTCTTGGCAGCTGAGGTCAAGGGGAGATCTCCATACACAACAGGGCTCTGATGATCACCCAGGGAGGAACATTGTCCTGGGCTCACCTTGCCAGGGCACTGTCTCCATCTGCCCTCCTTGTTCTGTAGTGACTGACAGGGGCTGTGCCTGCAGTCTGGCCATCTACATACATATTGAGCTGTCTTCCCTTTGCAAGTCTGTACCGGGCTCCATCAAAACCTTTCCCATGTTCTCAAAGATGGCACTCTCACTGCCAGACCCTTCTCCAGCTTTATTATAGATATCAGTTGCCTTGCTCTCCACATGGAGATGTATCGTGAACTGGTCAACCCCATCTCTGTCCTCTGTCTCCTAGAGGTCTCATGTCTTCTTAGAAGTATTCTCTTTCATTGTGAAAGGTGGGGACAGTGGAATACTCCTCAGGAAAAACAAATCTAGAAACAACCTACCGGACAGTTTTAGAAGTATTTCTTAGTTGTCACTGCAACATTATGAAGCTCCTTTGAAATATATTTTTTTCCATTAATGATAGTTAGCATGGGAAATTATGGTTGTCAGTAGAAGGGCAACAAATGTATCAAAGAGGGCTTTAAATAAATTTTAACACCTCCGAAGAAGGAGAAATACACAGGCAGATAAGTAAAACAAAATATTATAATTCTCATATTATCACATTTTTGATCTGAATTATAACGAACTGGACCTGCAAGTTCCACTAAACCCAGGGGAGACATATTAATTTTTAGCAGATAGGGATACAGTGTGGGTTTTGTAGTGTATAGCTAGGCAGTCAGTTATGCTTGGGCCACTCACTACAAGAAAGACATTGAGGTGCTGGAGTGTGTCCAGAGAAGAGCAATGGATCTGGGGAAGGGACTGGAGCACAAGTCTGATGACGAACAGCTGAGGAAGCTGCAGGTGTTTGGCATAAAGAAAAGGTGTCTCTGCTACATTCTGGCTTCATTTCTGCTATAGCTTGCAAGCCAGCATCACTTCATGGTTGTGACAACTCCTGTCCTGTACCTTTAACAGTTACCCCTAACTTTTCCTACTTTTCCACCTTCCTTCTTTCTCTCTGCTCTTTTGTGTTACAAAATAAAGTTGAATTATCATTTTGGGATCCAGCATCTGGCCTCGTTTGTGCCTTAATCTTGCTTATGGGAATGTTTTAGAACCTGGTTCCCCTCTGCATCTAAGCAGGTCAGAACAGAAACCTACTGAAAATACTAGTTAGTAAAAAAATAGTTAGTAAACTAACTGGAAATCATAAAAATAAAAGTACTCTCTGTCTATTTTTACCTTTAGTCCAACTAAGTTAATTGATTTAATATCATGTAACTGAACTGTGTGCAAACAGCTCTTCTCCTTTGGTATGATTTCACAGCAAGACAGACTAGATTCCAGGTCTGTATTGTTATCCGTGTCACAGGGACAACCTGCTGGTGCAGTCAAAGACACTCAGGACCTGTGTAATCACAGAAAGACAAACTTCTCCAGCTCATGGTACATCTACAGTGTCTTTGTGGACTCTTCAGAAGTTTTACAGCTCCAAGTTCATACTGTTGCCTTGCGTTTGATGAGGCAGTTGGGCTAGACGACCTCTCCAACCAAAATGACCCAATGATCCTGTGACAATGCACCAAGCCAAGACAACATAAAAACCTGCAGAGTTAGGAAAGAAAGAATAACAACTACCCTTCAGGGAGAATTACCACCTCCATTAGTGTATATTGTTTAGTATTTGTTGCTGGGTAAAATACTGCATCATTTTTGGTATACAGGTCCAATACAGTGCTACATTGCACAGCTTTTGCTGTCAGGTTTTTTCCTAGGAAGGACCTAGTCTTTTACTCTTTTACAAAAAACACCACTAGCACACAGTGTTACACCTCATACACTCCTTTATTTTTTTGTGTTTATAATAAAGTTTTGTGGGGGTTTGGTAGGGTTTTTTTGTTTTCTTTTTTACTAAGGTAAGCTTGGAAATATATTATGTAAAAACATGGCAGTGCCAGCCCCAGTGTCCAGCCGGACAATGACACGACAGGACAGGACTACGGAGCTGGTAAGGATCTTCCAAACACAGTCCAAGGCTTTCCCTGTTGCCCTGTGGATCTTCTGAGTGCACTCTAAGGCTTTCTCTGTTGCCCCATAGTGCTGAGTTATTTCCCCAAAGCTTCCCGCTTTCCCCTTCCCTACTTTTAGTTATTTTCTATCAGGATGGAGAAGAGACCCCCCCCGCAAGCCCAGGGTGGCCTGGGCAGAGGAGGGTCCTGCCCAGGAACGCAGGTCTCCAGAAGAGCCCCATGAAGTGGCCTGGATGAAGGACAGGGTTCCCGAGGAAAGCAGCTCTTCTGCAGAACTCCCCAGGTGATCCTGGTACAGGATGGGTGAGTGAGGGACCCTGTTGGACTGGACAGGGCTGGGGCCCTCCA
Organism: Chiroxiphia lanceolata; assembly: GCF_009829145.1. NCBI lineage: Eukaryota > Metazoa > Chordata > Aves > Passeriformes > Pipridae > Chiroxiphia > Chiroxiphia lanceolata. The sequence goes on along the minus strand of NC_045637.1, from coordinate 8,096,926 downwards.
GCATACCCTGCAATGATTCCAGTATCATGTTTCCCCAGCAGGCAACAAATGTCCTGGGGGTGGATGTGATGCCTGGATGCTGAGGCTGCTCAGGGCTGGACACCAACCCCAGCACAGCCTCTGCTAAGGAGGAGGGGGAGAGCAGAGAGGTCCCAGCTCCCACTCCAGGGTGTGAGCAACTGTAGGTCTCTCTCCATCAGAGTGTTTAAACAAGGCATTGTATGTCCTCAATTTTTTAAATAGGCTGCATGAGGATGTTTCACCTGTTGGGCATCATTTTGGAGCTGGAAAATTAAAAATGGGGGAAGCTAAGGTAAAATACAAGGATATCCTGACAGGAGAATGGCTTGGTCCTGTCCCCCTAATTGTTTGGGGAAGAGGGCACGCTTGTGTCTCCACAAGCAACAAAGCATAGCTGGCTGGCAGGAGGCAGTGATGCAGTTGGATGCTGGACCTTTCCTGTCTGTCTGCCAGCACATCCCTCAGCCTGGGGCACTGGGGCTTTCCCTACCAGGATGTGCTCCAGTGTGACAGCTCCTCTGCTGGGTACCCTCTAGCCAGGAGCCACAAGGAAAGACCATACCAAGGGAGAGGGCACAGGGCTGGGCAGAGGTAACTCTGCTCTCTCCTGTCACTGGGCCCTCTGAAACCCTCCTTGCTCTGCACCTCTGTTAGATGTCAGCTTGTTACCCCTGTACAGAGAAGAATAGGAAGTTGGCTGAGCCAGCCCAGAGCCACCATACTGCTCCCAGCCTCATGGGGAACACCACCTCTGTACCCTCCTGCCTGCCCCGGCAGGGCCCCCAGGTACCTCAAGTCATGTGGGGCTGACCCAGGTCATGCTGTGGTCAAGGCAGCCCTGCTGACACAGTGCTCTGCCTTGCAGTGTGGTCATGCAAATGCGGCAGATCATCTTCTCGGAGCCCGAGATTAGAGGCAGGATATTATGGTCATTCACTGTCTTGCTCTGGGCCGACTGGTGGCCCTGTAGTCTCAGTGCTTCTTCTGCAGAAAGCAGCTCCATCTCTGATGTGATAGTATGTGACCAGAAAAGGACTTAATCCCCTGCCACAAGCCCTGCAGACGCTGCCAGTATCTCACTACTGTATCTGCTTCTACAGCCACACCCCAGTGGCAGCAGCATGCAGTTTGAGTTGGACAATTTGAGAGACCTTTTGGATGATGACTTCGACATCGATGAGGAGCTTCCAACAGTCTCAGCCTCCCAGGTGCTCAAAGGCCTCTTCATGCTGTTGGAGACACCTGACCTGGTGAGAAGGGTGGCATCATTCCATTCTGGAATCCAGGTCTGGGGCTGTGGGTAAGGCAGTGGCTTGGTGTGGGCTGGGAGTCAGGTGTTGGGGTGACTGCTCAAAACACCCTTGCTGCCATGCTGGGGTCTGTGGCTGCCTGAGGAGCTTTCCAGGCATGGATCTTATCACATGAAAGGAATTCTGTCTTCCACACAGGCAGGAAAAATGGAGTCCTGATGACTTCAAATCTGCAGCAAGAACCAAGATTCAAGTAACGAGCACTGCTCTTCTGGTACCACTGAGCCAGACAGAGGATGGTTGTGATTTATTAACGCTGGAACAATAGGCCCAAACCCATGGTGTCCTTCAGATGTGTCACATCCTGAGCAGACTGTGTCCTGCTTGGCCTTACCACTGCCTGCAGGGCAACTTTCCCCTCAGCACAGCCACACCCCCAGACCATTTGAGAAGTTGACCCCTCGCTTTATCCAGGCAAAGCCTCATTTGTGTCTCCTCCGGGCAGTCCCCCCACCACGCAGTGAGGATAGGGCACAGAAAGAGTGGTCCCCACTCTGCTCCCAGTGAGCTGAGACAGTGAGCCTCAAAATCTACCTTCTCTTTAGATAGAAAACTGATAAAATAATTGGAGCCAATGATGGTCATGTCTCATCTCTGCTACATCATTCTCCTCCCAGCAAACTAATCTTTTGCTCTTCATCCTTTCAGGTTTCGGCAGCTATAATACTGTCTTTTCTCACTGCTCCGGCTGCACTTTTGGTACCTTGCTCCACTCTCTCTAAAGCTTTTAGGATAAGATAGATCCCTGCTACTCTATCTCTCCTCAGCCCTCCTGCACAGCTCTTTCCTCTCTCTTGTGCTACCTCTCATTTCTCTTCTTTTTTAGTTTGTCTGTCTTTTTCCTGGCATTTTTCTTGCTGGTCCCTTGCACTGAAATAGCATCATCATTTCCAACATCTCTATTCTCCTCTCTCAGTCCTCCTTCTGCCTCCTCACTCCTTCCTCCACATCTTCTTTTCAGCTTTACACTAAACATTCTTCTCCCTGATTTTCTCTTGGCTAAAAACTAGTGTTCCTCTTTGAGAAACAACCTTTCTCTAAACAATATGCAGGAATAAAGCAGCTTTATTACATTAAAAATAAAAATCAGCAATTGTTTGGAGAATTATGTGTTAAACCTCCACTCCCAGTCACCTGTTTACTCCTTCTCTTTGTTATTGAAAATTGGAAGCATTTCAGTTCATCTGGTATCTTGGATGGACATGGTTTTTAAAAGGTGGAAAACAGTTATGGTTGTTTTGTCACAGAAAAAAAACCTACAAGAAATCATTTAAACTATATGTTACCGTAACAATTTCCCTTTGGATGAACTACACAGACAAAAAAAGATGCATGGGTACATAAACATGCAGCTATAATTAGGAAAAAAAAAAAGAGGCAATGCTCAAATGCCTTCTTTTGTTTGTTTACAATTACTCATTCTGACAGCAGTATGGCCTAAGTTATTTTTATGGGGTTTATCACCCCTTTCCTTAACTCCTCTTTGTTCATCGTCACAGATTTTGTATTTGTCTCGTTTAGATTGTGACACTAAAGGAACATAAATTACCTTTCTCAGTCTCCACAAATTGATGGATTGTATCTGGATACTCAGGAATATATGACAATAAACTTATATTTATCATGTTGCACACATATATATATACACACAAATGACTAATAATAAAGGAGTAATTTCTGTTTGTAAATGACTCAGCCTGTCTATCCAGAACACCAGCAGGAGTCCAAATATTTCACATTATACTGGCTATGAAGTCCCCTGGTGCAATCCTGCACTTGAATGTGTGCTTAATCTTACGAGTATTACGGTGACAGTCAGGGTACATAAAACACAGTGGAAGCTAAACATGTGCTTAATTGCTTTCCTGAAATATGACCTCCAATTTAAAACCAGCAGACTAGAGGTGGAAAGCACAGTAACCTCTATTCATACTCCTCAACCCTGTCATTTTAAAAAGTGTGTCTGAGGAAGAAAAAATAATTCATAAGAGATCTGTGTGGTTTTTTTCACAGCTACTTGGTGAGAAAAGTATAAGAAATTCCCAAATGTGTGACTAGGTTTGCAGGAAGTGATTATCCAAAGCAAGTGAGCTACCTCAAACGGATTAGGCACAAGACAACATGTGTATTCATATATCTGTGGTGGATATGACAAAAATAGTATATCCAAGAAGGCTCATCTAATGTGTTTCTGAGTTAGGAGCTGAAGCTTTTCTTTAGCATCCAGTGATTTATTCAATAACAAACTGTTGGGCTCAGACAAAAGAGGGATATGAAAATAAAGTGTCTCAAGAAAGGTCAGATGATCACCAACCAGCAGATATAACATAATTCAAAGTTACTTGTCTAGAGGTGAATTCACTGACCTATGGCTTCATTTGCTTGATTCCCAAGAGGTGACCCTCTCCTCATCCTAAAGATGTGCAGTCAAGTTAATTTATCAAAGTTCTGCATCGTTTGATTCTTCAGGAATAAGCTCTGCATTTAGCAAAACAGCTTCTCCTTCCTCAAGGTCTTAAGCCTCAGGGTCAAAATAAATGTCAGCTTTCTCATTTTTAAAAAATATTTCCATAAGACTAGGCAAAAGGGACTTGAGCAAAGACTTTTTGTAAACAGCTTAGAAATGCAGTCAATTTATAAAATCCTGGAAAAACATGTTTATTTCTGCACAATTCAATGTACTTATGGTTACAGACTGTGTACAGTGGTAAAGTCAGATTTTCCAAAGCCCAAGGACTGTGTTGCTCTGTCCACATTGTCTTTCAGAGAGGGCACAGCCCAGCACACAGCCAGGAGCTGCAATTCCTGCTGGGGTCTGCAATTGCTGCTCATGGTGACACCTGAAAAAGAAGTTTGTAACTCTCAGATGTAGGAAAAGACACCATAGCCTTGAGGAAAAGGAACTGAAATATGCTTCTGCTGCTATTTCTGTTGGGTGGGCTGACAGTTTGACCCCCATTGCTGATACCCAGTGACTGGCCTGTGTTATCTCTTTATTCCTTTAGCTCAGTGCCCTGAAGAGACAAGGGTCCTTGTTCAAGCAGAATAACCAAGTTGTCCTTCTTGGACCTTCCCTGTCAGTTACAAATTAGATTAATAGAGGCACAAAAGAAGCAGAGGAAGGGGAGAAGGACAGATGCCAAATAGAAGAAAAGCCATGTCATGGCTGGACTTCGCGAACGAAAATTTAGGAAGGCACTATCCACGTTTGTTACAGAGAAGAAAAGCAAGAACAGGAGAAAACACAAGAATGTAAAGAACTGCAGGACCTCAGCAGCTAAAAATCTGCCTAAAAATGAGATAGGAATGGGAGTGTGTATCAGGTGTTAAAGGAATAGACAAAACAATTACAAGGTATTTTGCCAAACCCCTGACACACTGAGCACATGAAACACTGAAAAGAAATGCAAACACACACAATAAAACATGAATAATGTTAATTACATCCTGTAAATTGATGTCTTTGGGACTATGATTTAAGCATCCTAGACTAAGCTGGATTTTGCCCTTTAAGACATACTTTTCCTTGTGCTTCTTTCTCATTCCGTGTTCCTAAGTAAAAGGATGTTAAAACTGTCTCATGGTGTTTTGGAAAAAATATTATATTTTTTCATGAGGAAGGGAAGGAGAAGGCAAGAGGAAGAGACGAGTGACTCTTGTTTCATTTAAACCAAAAATAAATTTTGTTTGAGCGTTAGGTTTTCTTTGCTAATTGCTTTATGAAACTATACAAACAAAATGATGGATGATGGGCTCCAGGCTGTTGGGGATGATAGTGCAGGCTAATGTAACAGTATGGTAGGTTGTGGAGATGACCTGTTACCAACTCAACAGTCCATTCACTTAAATTTGCTGATATAAGAAGATATAAAGAGAAATTCTTTTGATCTTGAGAGGGTAAACACTTGGTTTGAGGGCAAAGAGAATTTTTAAATGAAGTACATATGCTCTATACTGTAATAGCTGTGTATGTTTAACTAAAAGGAGAAAAAGGAATATTTTGATTGTAAAAATAATCAATAAGACAGTTAAGATCAAGGCATAGGCTGTGAGGGGTGTGATCAGTGTTTAGAGTCTGTTTTAGGATATGCCCACACTGTTAGGTTTTTCACTTGCTGAAGCACAACACTGGGCTGGAACAGCAGCTGTCAAACTGCCTGCATCTCTCCACAGAGTGCCTGAGGGGCCTCACTGAGCATGGAACACTGTGTGATGACACCACCACGCCTCTGTCATGCCATGCTGCTCCTATGCCTATATGTAGCTTGGTCTACAACAGGTACTGGGCTCCAGACGTCTTTCTGTTGTAGAAAACACCACAAGACAAAGAATAACCCATGCCCTGGTGCGTTGTCAATTAGTATATAGACTCATAATTTTTATTGCAAGTGTTAACCAAAGCAGAAATATCAGAAGTAACAGACTTGGGTACAGAGGTATCAAACCTGGGACTGTTGAGGAAAAAGCTGTATCAAGTTGGTTATTTGGGAGATGGGGATGGCACACAAGGGGTCCCTGTCAGGCAGCCCTGCACCCAGTTATTGCAGTTTTTGGTGTGTGTGAATGGTCTGCTTCTATAGGTAGGATGGACTTGGTATTCCTCCTGGCATTGCTGGAGGAAGCCTGGGATCTCACCTCCTGACACCCATGAGGACCTCCTGAAACAATAATAACTGAATTTTCAATTTACATTTATGGGAGCAAATACATACAACACCCCTAAAATTACCTGGCATGTGGGTGCTTTCCATTTTTCTACTTGTGGAGAGTAGAAAGTACATCTTTGAGAGTGCTGTGTTCTGACAGACATAAGAAGCTTAAATACAGTTCAATAAGAACATGGTGTGCTAGAATTTGCAGCCTCCATGATGAAACTCTTCTAGAATAGCAATGTGAGACCATCATGCAGAGCCCTTGATCCCTTACAGAGAAGGAAATATGTTTCCACTGCCCCAGGCAGAGCACAACAGCCCTCTCACATGCAGTGTATCCCTTTGCTGTCTTTGAGAATGCTCTTAATAATGCCTGATCATGAGGACTGTAGGTCTGCATTGATACCGCCTTAAAATATTTGTCTACAAGGTACAATACATTTAGAAAACACTGCTTTTTCTTTCTGTCTAAAAGTATACTTAGATGTGATTCTACTTCAGAGAACATATTTGAGCTGACTGGTATCATTCCCATCTTCCAGACAGTTTCACTTTGTTTTTCTCTGATTGTTCTTGAAAGTTTTCAGGCCCCCTGTGGACACCCACAGTCTTTGAGGAGAATGTTTTTCTTCTTAGCTGATTGATAAATATTTCTGAGTCTCCTGACAGCCAAATCTCCTCATATTTGTGGAATCTGATTAACAGAGCACTAAATTTTAACTAAAATTGAATCAGCAACACCCAGTGTGAGATCTGCTTTCTCTTTACATCTGCATAAGTTAAGCTTGACTTGTTGGTCTATTTTACTCCAGAGTTTCTCATTTGTTCCTCTTTTTATGTATTTTTACCTGTGCTAGTGACTTCAAAATGATAACTCCCCTGTCTTCCCACCCCCAGTTTTTCCTTATCTTCTTGTCCTTTTGGAAATATAACTGCATGCACTTTCTTTATCTCTGTGTGGGGCCAAATCTCTTATCACACAATTTACATTCCTCAGGAGACAACATTGGAAATACTGTAATAGTTTATCACCAGACTGATGCTTAATAGCTCTGGCTTCCTTGTCATAATAAGCCCTTTTTGTGTCCATTGTGCCTTTTCTTTGGTTTCTTCTTGTCTAGTTTCTTTCCTTATTACATGCAGAGCACTCGGTTTCTGTAATGTGCTATATTTTCTTCTGAATAAATCTTTGCCTCCTACTGCTTTTTTTTCACTATGTGCTCAATACTCTTCAATTGTTCTCCCAATTACTATCTCAAACAGAGAAAGACCTGAAATGCCTTGGGGTGCTTCCAATACAGAAAATACTGTGGGAAAGAAAAGCAGCCAGTGCACTTCATCTTTAACGAATATACACATCTCTCTGTATAAGTACATTTGTCAGGCTAAATGTCATAAAGAATCCTTCCCTTTTGTTGTCACTGATGGCAGAGGAATTAGCCCAACCTTTAAGTGGTCTGTGAATGCTGACCCTATCCTGAAAAAAACCACATTTAATAAGCTAGATGAAGAAAGGGAAGAAGAAGAAACAGGAAGAGAAAAAAAAAATATGACTCTGGAAGTAGCTGAGAATTTTGTACTCCTTAGGATATTATGGGACTCCAGCTGAGAAACCAGATGGAGCTGGACTGAACCTACTCAGCATAGGAAGAAGTAAGATTACGACTGACGTTTTTTCCCCATTTACTGAAGTCTCTCTTCTCTCCGATTGTTTACTTTGTGAGTAACCACCTTGGGCTGATTGACTGAGCACACTTTATAAAGTCATATTTCTTAAATGGAAAACCATGTCTGAATCATACGCCTAATATTCCTTTTCCAAATTGGTTTTCATTGTAATTTACAACTCAAACCACATAAATCAACTGAACTTAGCAGAAGGCATCCATAACCAGGAATTTTGCTTGTCTGGGTTCTCTTAATCATTGCTGCATGACTTCACTGAATAGAGTCAATAATCTTATTTTGTGTCATGCACCTTTACATGTCCTAAAGAAAATAATTTACAATTTTTGCTTCATGCTAAAATAATGATGTTGCTTGAGGTGGGATCAGGGATGCTTGGGATTTTTATTCTGTTTTTTTGTTTTATCAGAAAAGATATCTCATTGCATGCTGTGATTGCAAATGATGTCAATAACAACAAGCTAGTCTAGCCAAGCCACTTAGGTACAGCTTCTCCAAATCCTCAGTGAGACTTAGTGTTCTATAAAACAGGGCAGTGGAGTACGTGCATGACATCAATGTGAAATATAAATATTATAGGGATGGAAAGTATGAGTAACAATGAGAAAGCACACAATAATGAAAATGTACATCTTACAGAGAGGGAAAATACTTTTGTTAACATAAGTTTTACAGGACTTAAAATATTCTTAAATAAAACCCTCCTGTCTAAGATGAGATTTGAATACTGATGCATTTGGTAGAAACACTTGTAGTTTTGTAGTTTTCCAAATGTGAACTTCAATGTGATGACTTCATGGCTATGTAGGATATATAACTGCCTAGTATCAAAAGTTTTCTTTGGCAACAGCCAAATAGTCCAAGTAACTTGCTCTTCGAGCCTGTGGACAATCATGCCCAGAAACAAGAAAATCAGAGCAGGAACTCAAACAACTGCTCAGGGGGAAGTCTCTGGGGAGCCATTTAAGCTCCAGTGTCCAAGAGCTTTCCAAGGTGAGGAAAAAAAAAGATTAAAATATTTAAATTAGGCAAGTCTAACTTTACCAAAAGCATACAGTGGACATTACAATCAAAAATTTTTTGTATTCACTGGGGGAACCAACTTATAGTGAGCTTCCTGTATGGGCAAACTATTTTGACTTCATAACAAAATGTTGGAAGTAGCAGAGGGTAGTTTTTCAATTGACAGGGAACATGACAGCTGATTTGTGTAGAAGCAGCTGGCAAAAGTTATGTTTCCACATGATTTGGGGTAACTTCGGAGCTACTAAATTGATGTGTATTGCTCTTCCTAGAGTGCTTGAGTGGTATGTGTCATGTACTTAGTCCTTACCATGAGCATTTTAGGGAATCTAATAATTTCAACATTATTTATAAAAATAATCCAGTGCCTGAAGGTTATAAATAAAATGACACGCAGGAGAAAATAAGATATGCCCAGAAAAGACTGAGAGACTGAATTTGAGCTTAATATGGAAGAGTACAAGAATAATTCATCCTTGCAGAAAGATATTACCTGTGTAGTACTACAAAAGACAGAGAGACTTCCAGGTTCAGTTGGAAACAGTTACATGAAACTCTAGCTGGGAATAGGGTTGAAATGAAATTCTAAAGGCAAATGGATTATCTCAACATTTTTCTCAAAGCTTGTTTTCCTGTTTATTTCAGATGTGTTTGGAAGAGATTTCAGAGAAGAATGAAGGAAATTCTAGTTCCTTGGGTCAATATGTTGGTCTTGAGTCTCTGGGGTCTCACTATGGCACAAAGGTATTGTTCTAGACATCAATTAATTATCTGCTAACTTTAACAAGGTGACACTTCTACAAAATTGAGATCTTGGTGTATTCTGAAAAAAAAGGGCATCATTTAAGGCTTATCTCATTAGCAGCTGCAGCAGCCTTGAACCCTTGTGTTTGCTCATGGAACATGGCATGGTATTCACAGGAAGCCTGCTGGAATTGTGCTACTGATATTCAATAGAGAGAGAGTATTTTATTTTAGTTTTTTGTTTATTAGCTATTTTTTCCTCCACATTGTTATTTCTGAGGCCTTTTAGATGCAGCAGCTCCCCTTTTTTCCAATTATTTCCTTGATTTGCAGGGAGGAGTAGAGCATCCCAGGCACAGATTCTGTCACTGCTCCTCATCACTGGTCCCTCTGGTAAAATAATGTAATATCCTCGGATATCAGCTGGAATTCCACTGACTAAGGCAGATGTAGGGATAGGTACAATTTGAATCCAAAAAATCGGTCCAAGAAACTGCTCAGAGACTTTTTATCTTTAAGCAGCAAGGTATTTGTTTCTTCAACGTTGGGAGCAAGCCAGCTCGCGTTGGACAAACTTACTCAAAGGCTTCACACAAAATCAGCATTTTTATACAATCTTCAGATGTGATTAAATGCATATTCAAGTGATTACAACATCTATCTATGCATATTAATAATAGGTGGAGTATAGGTGGAGCTCAGGCGGGGCTTGGGGTGGTGCTTCTCTTGGCCCTCAGTTTTGGTGGGTCTGGGGGCTTCAACTCATCTTCCTCAGCTTGACCTTCTTTCTCTTCCATTGTTCTTGACCCACTCACTGAAGCTTGGAAGAAGCCCTGGCTCCAGGCCTATTTCTCCTATTCAAATGTCTACCTGATCCTGTTATATTTCTAATTTATTGCTTCTAGGCCTATTATATCTTCTTGTACTATTCTCTGAAGCTTTGGTCCAGTAAGTAGAACAGAACGAGCACAGATCGTTTTGGATGTTGGTAGCTTGTTAGCAGGCCCAAATTTCTTAGTTAACTCTTTTGGGCCTAACCTCCTGTTTCAAATTTCAGAAGAATTTGTAACAGAAAGCTAGAACTGGTCTCACTTAGGAAGACTGTGAAATGCCTTCTCAAATGGTTTAGATTTTTTTTCCTTCCTCCTACACTTCAGAGAAAGTCACAGTGAGAAGCTGTGAGCAAACTCTCTCTCTCCCTGGTATGCACAGAGATAACATGTTTGCAGACATGTACAAGGCCTCCTCGGTCCAGAGAGGGTAGAAGAGGAGAGAGAGAAGATACTAAAAGCCTTGGAGAAGGTTGGGCATTCCTTTTTTCCCGCAAAGGCCCGGTGCACAGTGGAGCATCATTAAGAAATGGTCCTTGCCTCTGAAATAAACCTTTTTTTAATCCTTCCACTGCCTTGGCATTCTTGGGAAGAATACCTGCATGTGTTTTACCTTACACAGATATGAGTGGACTCCTTCCCGGAAGAATTGATAAGCCTTGGATAATGCTGTATTTATATGAACAGATCCAGTGGATACTCACTGGTATCTAATATTCTGTGTCAACTTTGTCATAACTATAGACCCACATCCTGGATCTTCAGAGAAGGCTCCATGTATCCCGAGAGGATAGTAAGTAACCCACAGGATTGGTTACTTTTCCACAAGGAAAGTGGGTACTCGTGCTGAAGTCCTATTTCATATGTCAGTCTGACAGTCAGAGGCTGAGCCTCCTGTTAGGTTGGACTTGAGCAGCCGTTGCTCATCTGGACCAGGAGCTCAGCAAGACATGTCCCAGGGAGGCTACCATGTGAAAACATCCTCCTCTGTGACAGGTGTGACCTGAGCAGCAACACAACTGCAGACACAGCACTGGGGCTGTTCCTGGTGTCTTCCCTGCTCATTTGTGCATCTGAGTGGTCAAAAGGGGTGTCTACAATGCATGGGTACCCAGAGGCCCAAGCTCTACTCACCGCTGGGACCTGCCTCACTTCTGGGTAATCATTGGTAGTTCCCTCTGCAGTTCCCAGAGCAATGCCTGATAGACGAGGTCTGATTTTCTGGGGCCTCAGTAAGTCTCTGCAAGAAATCAAAAAGAGTTTCAGCATTATATATACTAAGCTTATGCAACTCCTTCTCCTCCTCCAAGGACCTTAAATCATTCAGGCTAATCTAATTATTTCACCAAGTAGTGGGCTTGTCTCTTTATGCAAAACACTCCAAATATTGTAAAGACTCCAAGTTATCTGGCCACCTTCCAGTTAATTAACTTAACACTGAAGGAAGTACTGAAAAACAAAATTAAAAGCCATCCAATCTCTAGCCAACTCAATTCCTCATGAAAAGTAATGGCATTACATCTGTCTTTACTCAGAATATGTAAGCTGAATATGATCCTAAATCCCCCCTTTTTATTTCACAATTTTAATCACTACTTGATTTAAAAAAAAAAAAAAAAAAAAAAAAGAAAAAAAACTCACAAACTCACACACAACTGATTCCACTTACAGAGAGAAATAATACAGGTATTTAGTGTATCAAAATTCAAAGAAAATCATCTGGCCCAGCAGATTCTATTGAAGCTCTCAGACAATAGAGAGTCTCTGAGTAGCCAAATCAAAGGTATGATCAGAAAAACAAGAGGAATATATTCCCAGGGGGTCCCCCACGTTTGGATCCTTGGGACTAGAGACATAGGGAATTCAGCTAGCCATGCAAGTACATGGCAGCTGGTTTCCCACATGACTGCAAGGTAATTGGGTATAGATCAGGGAATGGCTGTTTGAATGGAATTATGTTTCTGTTGGCACCTTGATCACACTTCTGTTCATGTGTTGTTGGCAGAGGGTGTGGTTGTATGTGAAAAATTAGGAATATATGAAAATCTTGTCACAGTACCCATCTCAGTTGGCTTTGTTCCTGTACACTTGGTAAAACTGCTAAACCTGATTTCTCAGACTGCCCTGCTATTTTCAGTAGGATCATGTTCTTTTTGGTAGCATTTTTTTCCATGATCAGGTTTAATATACATGAGCTTTGTGCAGATACCATAAGAATATAACATCTGAGCTGCCAGCATTATTTCTCCCACCATGTAGGTGTGAGAAATTGACATGTCAAAGAATAAAAAGAATTCTACCTGCTAGATCTGGTGTAAACTAAAACTTGACAAAAAGCCAGGGAGATAAAAACCATACCTAGATCAAGGAGAGTCTGTAACTGGCTGATGAGTCACTGCCCCTCCAGCCACTGGGCTCTGGATCTTGCTCTGTCCAAGGAATGCCATTTGACAAGCTCAGATTTTAAAGACAATCTCTCTCTTGTTTTTCCTGTAATATCTTCTCCTTCCTGTCCTAGTCCACATCCCCAGAGCAAAGCAGGATCTGATGCTCAGTCAGAAAACCCTGTGCTTTTTACCCAGCTCTGCCACTGGGTAATAAACTCTGCAAGTTTATTGCATCTTGATCTTTGTACGTGGGCCCACTCTCCTCATCCTGTGAAGTGTACACAGACCTTCCTTCTCTCCCTGCGGCTTGGAGAGTGAAAATGGAGATATTTGTACAGCCTCAGGAAGATGGGAAATGCTGCATGGGACACAACCACGCTTTTGAGCAAGGCACAGATTTAGTGCTGGCTCCACTTCCATGCAGCTCTGTGTTCTGCACACAGTGGTGTGAGGGAAAGTGAAGTGCTAATGTCAGTCAACAGAAAATCTCCATTTTTCCATCACTCTTGCTCATCTTAGGAGAGCTCACAAATAATGAAACTCATACAGGAAAAATCAATATTACTTTAAATGACATACGCAAAGAGCTTCCAAAGTCAACACCAAGTCAGGCTAATGGGTTGCAGGACAGTCATGTTGCACTGTTTGATGCAATCTGAAGTGTTATTCTGTATGTTCAGGTCTGGAATATGATGTCTTTTCAGTATTTCTTTTACTCTTTTAACTTTAGTCCTCCTCATTTTTTCTCTTTTGCTCCTAAGTATGTCTTTGGCTGTCCTTTCCCATTTTCTCAAGGAGATGGGTGTAAAGGATGTCATCTTGCACCACTGAAATCAGGGGAGTGCTACTGTTGAATGAATGCACAGACACATTAAGCTCATGCTGCAGAAAGATATTCATGCATTTACCTCTCATTGATCTCTGTATTCAGCACCCTGAGGCCTTCAGCATCCTTCACTGTTTGTAAGCACAGCTAGAGCTGAAGAAAAATGGCTTTTCGCAGGTTGTTCCTCAACATGTCACACACACATGCAGTGCAGGACATAACATTTTTCATTTCCATGCAGTGCATGGCAGAAAGAAGCTGGTCCTCAGAAATGTTTCAGGACCTGAATTTCTACCCATTTAAAAAGATTTTGGTTTCTAAAACCGTTTTGAAGTTTGCTGCCCTGGACAGGATTCAGTTCACTGCTCCTTTCTGTACTTAAAATTGTCAGTTCAGCAGCCCTTCCCGTGCCTGCTGCTGAATTCTGAGGGCTTCTGAAGCCCACTAATATAAACATATTAGGGTATGATCATTACCCTAATAGACTCTAAAGATGTGTTTTGAATTTGTTAGGAAATGCCTGTTAAAACATTAAACATACACCTCACATCTAAACCCTTCAGGCTTCCCATTGTGCTCATACACCTCTCCCACCTCTGGGGCTCAGATTGGAAAGTGCCCTCACAGCAAGCTTGTTACGTAGGTCCCATGTGAAAATAGGACTGTTTGTTACTCAGAGACTTCATCAAAACATGAAAGATGCAGATGCAAATCCTTTTCCTTCTCCTTAAACCATGTTCTCACCCTGGGTAAGAGAAAGATGAGCATGGCTGGGAAAGACATGCAAGATAGAGGACAAAGCAGGGATTTATGAAAAAGGAAGATCAGCCTGTGATTTCCTAGAGTTTCCCCTACATTTTCATGTAGGAGTCATATTTAGTGGGCATCTAGTAAAGAGGGTTCTAAGGTGAGGTTCTCATGTATTTCTGGGAATAACAAGGGAAGTCCAAGGAAGTCAGCTCGCACTAGACTGATCTCTGGGCTTCCCCCAGCACACTGGTCATTGTGTCTACTTATCCCTGGTGAAGATGGTCTAGAAAACACAGCTAACCTGAAAGTCGAGGGTCTCTGGGCAGCCTCCCAGAGAAAATGTGTCAAGGATCACAACAAGGTAGAACTGCGCTAACTCATTTGCTCTGTGCTGATTTCTCTTCCATGGCATTTACCCACTGCTGGAATAGGTCCCAGGATTCCGTATATCACTTTTGCCAAAGACAAAGCCTGCCTCCACTTCACTATAGTCAGTGGTACCAAACCTAAAGTGATTGGGGATTGTTTCTCCCAGTAAAAACATTAAAATCAATGTTTAATGACCAGTTCATTGTTCTACCAGAGGAAGGCGGGTTCATATTGTATACAGCAGCTCATACAATGACCCCAGGGTGAAATCACTATCCTGCTTAATCTCTTTATTACACCTCCCTGTGCCAAGCACTTTTCAGCTTAGCTCTCATTTGTCCTTTCTTATAAAATATCTTCATGTTGGAATATAAAGACATGATGACCCCAGAGAACAGTGTGCGGTACACACACATTTCATACGAGAGTTCTGTGGGTCCTAGAGGGAAACATTTCTATTTATTCTTTGCCTATTCATGAGAGGATCTTTCTCTAGCCCCTGCCTGTATTACATTTGCTTTTATTCAGCATCACAGCTCAAAACCATCTAGGGAACAGCAGCATTATTTCTTTATCAGTGCGGCAGAAACATCCTCAGAGACTAGTGGTTTTGTAATGGGATCCACTTCTGCTAAAAGGGCCCACAACCCTTCCCAGGGAGGCACCTCTCATGGCAGATAAAATGAACATTAATATTAAATCCCACTCACACTGTGGCAGACTGCAAGGATTATGCCCTGCTCCTCATGGTATGCTATAACTTCACAGAGCTTTTAAGGGATGATTTGCAGCTCTGACAATAGTGGGAAGAGCATTTTTACGGCACAGCTAGTTGTTTCTCTGCCTGTATAATCATCTTTCAGTTGCAATGTTACCAGATTACATCAATTCCTAGGAAACACCAATTAACACCCATTTGTACAGGAAAAGCTATGAATTGGAAAGTATATTTACAAGTGTCTGCTATAAAACATGAACATGTTTTCATATTCATTTCCAACATGTAAGATAAGATACATGGTCCTTATGGGATGGAATGTCCTTTAGTGCTAACTCATAATCCCTACTGCTTGAAGAGATCAAAATAACTTCATTTTCTAAACAAGCTTCTTTTACTCCTTAGAGTGTCTTCTTTACCTACAAGCAGACAGTGTAAAGTGTTACAACCATAGTAAATTAACAGAGAGTTTGGATCTGATAGTCTTGAACTCAGAGTGTGTAGATGTGAGGTGGTAAAATGTCAGCAGGTGTCATGTCACTTCGTCTGTTTGTCACCGGCATTCAGATTAATCAGCTCTAAAATATGTGATCCATCTACAGAGAAAGGAAATGTTGTGTGAGAAACCCAAAGATGAGGTTCCTTGTTGATGTCAACCCCAGTAAGACATCATAATTTACATCAGCTGAGGATATAACCCCAGATCTCCCATAAATTTCTGAGATGTCAGTTTATTCTCACAATTTTGTGAGCAAAAGGGAGAAATAAAGGAGTGGAGGACGAAGGAGAAAAGCTGGAGAAAAATCAATCTGTAATTTCAAATAAATTGACAGAGGACCTGTGTATTTCAGCTTCTTCACAGATTCAGGTGTCATGTCTTGAACATAAATGTGTCAGAGATACAGAAATTTGAGATCAATTGATCCAGTGAACCATTACAAGCAAATACAAGAGGGAGGGCGTTCATTAACAGAAGATGTCTGATTAGAGGTCAGAAGACTCCACAGACACCCAGGGACTGCAGACAAAGTCCATGTGCTGTATGTAGAAGAGCTGAAATGAAACATAAGCCAATACAAAAAAAGTAATGCAGAATGATTTTATCACTGTGCTGTTCTTTCCGACCTAGATGGTTCTTTGTTCACAACAACTCTCACAAAAGAAAAAGAAAAGAAAACCCAAAACACTTGTTTGGTTCTTCTTCCCAGTTGGGCTCATAAAATGTTTCTGACTTTCCCCAGCATACGTAGAGTTGGTTTTCATGTCTGCAATATGTTGTGTGAAACAAAGGGCCAAGTGGGGGGAAACAATATAGTTTTCAGCAGAGGAAACATCAGAAACATCCGTTTTTCAAAGAAAAATCAACATTTCACAGCAACTGGGAAAAAAAGCACTCTTCTCCCCAGTAAGATCAAAAGGGATAATGCAGAGAGAGGTATTGAGCTGCCACTTTGGCTCTAGGCAGCCATGAGACCTCGGTTATCTTCTGGACAGTGAGTCTGAGATTTCACAGCAGGAACAATGGTGCAGAGAAAGGTCCTTACAAGGTAGCTGTGTAAGAAAGATCTTGAGGAGAAATTATGATCTGTTTATCAGTATGTCTGCTGTCGGAGTAAGATTTCAGTGCAAGACTCAAAATGTGTGACAGCTGCAGTCAGGTGCTTGGTATTGTCTATGATTTTGAGAGTTGTGGGACTTATGGCTAATTTAGTTGCTAATAATATGTATTTATATATTTTATTGAGTTTACTGTGAAACTGTCATTCTTCCTAGTTAAAAACAAACAAACAAACAAAAAACTGTTACAATTTACGTTTCTCCCTAAAACAAAGGTTCTGTTATCTATATAGTCAATTAATTTTAATATAAAATAGAAATATACATCTTCTATTGAAAGATTTCTACATCTGCAGACTTAGGGATGGTAGGGAGAGACAGCACTTTCACCATAATATTTCTTACCTAGAGGATTTTTTCTTTAACATAGCCTCCAAATTAATAATACACAACTATGTATAATCTTCCCTGCTATCAGCCCTACAATACTCATTCTTCTTTCGCAGATTAGTTCACTCAAGAACTCATGGATCACAATAGCCATGGAGAACTGTGGATCTCAAACCTATCATCCCAGGAGACGTGACCATTCTCACTGGCTTTACTGTCACTACCTATTACTTTGAATGCAAAAGACTCCCTGTACTAGAATGCAGCACTTCAGGTAAGGAGCTGTCTCTGCAGAAATATTTTCAGAAAAGGTTTTGGGGGGGTTTATGCTCAAATGTACTTAAAAGTCACAAAATAAAGCTATACATTGACATACTTAATTTAATCATGTTGTATGGGGAAAATAAATTTGGAACTTATAATTTTCCTTACCTTCAGCTCATTGTATGTTTTGCATTTCTAAAAAGGGAAAATTTCCTGGATGAGGTCAGGGATTTTTTTTCTTCCCAAAAACCTATCTTCTGGCACCGTTGTGCTAAAAAAAAAAGGGGATTTCTTTTAACTAAATATTCCATACCCTCATAAAGCAATGCATACCTGAATGGCACTTGGAAATTTCTCTATCCATTCTTTAATCTCTTTAATCTTTAATCTGGATTCCTGTAACACATCTCAGTCCAGTCTCCATATTGATTTCTTGGGTATATCAGGTACCAAAGAAAGCAACATCAAAACAGAACGGTCTGATAAAACTTGTTCATTCTCAGCACTCTTTTAATTAGATGGATGAGATAAAGGAAAAGTAAATAACAGCATGACAGGAGGGAAAGTGAACTCCAAAACACTTGTGAAATTAAATCCAGTGTGGTGGAGTCCTTCAACATCACAGTATCTAACAGGGCATTTATCAGTGATGCACAGGGGTCTAACCACTGTTATTTGGCACAGACACTGCCCTGTAGGAGCTCTCCATGGCTTCTCCTCCAAACCAACAATACAATTCAGTCTCCAGCATGGCAGCTCACATGAATGCTCTTTGCCATGTGGAAGTTCAGGAACACGGGGCTGAAGCTGTGCCTGCTGTGAGCATGTTCTCTCTGTTTGCTCAGAGCCTCCTGTGGAAGGTGTTAAAGCTCCTGGTTACAATGTCCAAGGATCTCACTGTGCATGAAAAGCTGCTGATCCCTTTCATATAGTAGTTATAGTCAGTGCTGAAAAGCTGTTTATGAAACAGAAGGTTGATTAACATACCTCTGTGTACAAACATCAGGTATTATCTTCTCAGTGTTCCTCTTCTCAGCCCCCCATTTCAAATGTTAATAGGAAGAAAAAAGTAACAAATACATGGATAAAATGAAGATTTTGCATCTTCACCTAAAGATATGCAGACGAGGTAGTAAATCATAGAATAATTTCTGTAGCATAAACACAAAAAAGTCAGGTTTTTTTTGCTTTTCTAGGAATCTTCATCAAGAAATAAACTTGATCTAAATATTCAAAGCCATTTTGCTAGTAGAGATCTTTTTACCCGTTTGCTTGCCTTTAGCAAAATCAATTTGTACACTGTACACATTTTAATTTAAAATTGTTATTGTCCTCTGATTGCTTTGAGATTCATTCTGTGTCTCAGCAATAAAAGTTTTTATTATGTCTTGAAACACAATGAAAGCTTTCTGTAATATTTTCCTCCATCTTTAGGATAGTCTTCATGCAGTAGGGGGGGGGGGGAAGAGCAGTGAAAGAAGTGAAAAACCTTAAACTGAAGTTGTGGAATCAAGATGTTGCACTCATTTCTCATTCAGATGCCCCTGTATTAATTCAGCCCTCAAAAGGTGGGGGTTTTGGATAATACTGTGGTCTGTCACTGAGATATAGAGCAATTCCTGGCTGTGCTAGAGACTTCTTGTGAAATCTCAGGGGTTTCTCTTGATATTGATGTGACTGTCTGTGCAATGACAGAAGATACCATTTCCATTTCCTTTTAGCCACTCTCTTTCCTGTATATTGCAAATTCCTCTTGGAATTTGAGCTCGCTGTGCTTAGAGCACGTGGGTAGAGGCTGTGTCGCTCTCACTGGGGGTTCAGTTGCTGCTGAAAATGGGAAGAACAAAAAGTTGTGGGTTTTCATCTGGAACCAGAGATGAACATTTGCTGTGCTCAAGTGGATATCTGAACTATACACGTTGTTTATGTAATTCCATGGGATTTTTATCTTTTTTTAGGGATAATGTTGCAACTGTTGTAGTTCAAATCCACAAGTGAAGAAAGACTTGCAGGGAGATTATATTAGACATCACGATACAGCTGGAAAAAATGCTTGTGTTTCTGAACATTTTAGGATTCCCAGACATGTAATAGAAGTAGTGATCTTTAAAACTAGTCACAGGTTATGAAGAAGTGGTCAGGCTTTGGAACAGGCTGCCCAGGGCACTTGTGGAATCAGTGTCTCTGAAAATGTTGGAAAAAACTTGTAGATGTGGTGTTTAGGGACATGTGTAGTGGTGGGCTTGGCAGTGTTAGATTAATGGTTGGACTCAACGATTTTAGAGTCTCCAACCTTAATGATTCTATGAATATTGTAATATTTTTTGTTGTTCAAGGAGCCATTGAAAAGGAAAGTGTTTTATTTTAACAAAGCAGCTGATCTCAGGTATGTTTGCTGCACTTCCCAGCTTTTTGGAAACAGTCTCCAGATGAAACTCTCCCTTTTTTGGCTACAAATATTGTTTTACTAATAAATACACACTGGTGGTCTGGCCTTCTGGCTCACAGATTTCATCCTTCTCTGTGTAGTTTACCGAGCAATTTGCCCTACTTTAGTATTTCACTTGTCACCGACATTTCAAACTATCAACAATTGCCTAAAAAATGCTAAAAATCTAGGCATCATCAGATTTTGAACTGAAATCTGATGTCCTCTGTACTAAATGCATTTTAGAACCCATGGTCCCCTCACTCCAAAGAGACAACACTTGCCTCATGAAGTGCAGTGACACTGAAACACACCAAGCAAATGTTAAAAGCCGAAAACACAGATCCATGTCATGGCAACTGTGCATCAGCAGGAAACTAGCTCAGGAAAGGACCTCAGAATCTGCTAATTATGTTTATATAAAATTGATGTTATAAATTTTACTTTACTCTGAGGAATTATTGACAAAATATGAAAGCCTTTACCAATTAGGGTATGAGGACATGCTGTTTACAATGACATTTCTGATATCAGGAAGAACAGATCTTAGAGAAGCTTAACTGGGGACTGCTTTCTTTTTCAAAGCTCACTCATAAAGAAAACATCTCCTCAGAATGCTAAACAGTCATTTTCAGTCATCACCCACATCACTTAAGTGGTTCAAGACAACTTTCTTAGCAAAAATTTTCATGACAGAAAAGTGGTGATAATTTCACAGTAAGGTTAAAGTCTGATAGATGATTGACAAATAGATTAAATTTGCAAACATCTACTAAAATAAGTTCTTTCTGTTGTTTGTTTTTAACCTGATGTTTAGTGTTACACAATATTGATACCTGTTGTGGCCTAGAATTTTCTCTTGTTTTGTCACGCTGCTTAGAGCTGAATGACAAATTGTCTTTCAGATTCTGACTAGAGATTTATGTGATGTTTAAATGCAAAATCCAAAACTATGGCCAAAGTCACATGCCCAAACTCGGTGTCAGTTTATAGACACTTAACCATCTGCTAATTGGGTACTATATAGAAGAAATCCTTTCCCTGCATCCTTTGAGCAGGAAATTCTTAATGTAGATCAGTCAGACAAAGTTTTTCACATAATGCTTCAGTATATTTCCACCAGCAAACTGCAAAAAGAGGTTACTTAACATAAAAATCCATGAAGAAGAGATAGAACTTGAGCATCCATGAGGCCAGGTGCTAGGAAAAGTCTTCCTTTATTTTTTTAACACAACTAAAATGCACCAGAAGGTTTTGGTCATCAAAGAGAAGTTTAACTTTGGGCTACACACAGTGATTGAATTATTGAAAATCTCTTAAATTCTTTTATTAGTATTAGTATTTTCTGAGAAGAAAATGAGTCTATCTGAATATTCTTTGAGAAGTGTAATCAAATTATTATCATGACTTATTCTGGGTTCATAAGGCAAAAAACCCCACAAATTCCTACAGGGTGGAGCACATCTTTTCCCAGCAATTTATTTTATATTTATGAGAAAAGGAGTCATTGCTGTAGAAGAGTTGGTATTTGATGACACTATCAGTCAGAAGAAATATCAAGGAAAAGAACTGGTTCGGTTATCTCATGTCTAGGGACATTTGACTAGCAGGAAATTGCTCAGTAAACCAATTAATGCTGAACTTGGTTAGTGATGGGTTCTGAACATTTATTTCTTACATAATGCAGGTTGTGCATCACAGACCAAGCAAAGAATTATATACTAACTGCTTTATAATTGGATTGAAGTAGATATTGCTTTGGTGTATCTGTACACTTTGAACTCTGGGGCTTTTATTTTGCTTTCATTTTTCTATCTCTATAATTTGTTGCTACAGAAAGATTTCTCTGAACAGACCATTCTGCAAAAGGTTCTAAATAGAGTTGACTAGTCTATTCATAGATTAGGTCTCCTCACTTGGGATCCTTCCTCTGAGTCCCACAAACATCCCTCCAGACTGGCAGGTCCGCCTCCAACAAGAGCCTTTGTCTCTCAGTGTCACAGCGATGAGCAGCAACTCCAAGAGATGAGTCAACCCTTGCCCAGTGAACACCTCAAAGATGATTCACTTATTACATCCAGAGAGGAATCACTTGTGTACTGTGTCTTCCTTTCATGGTTCTTCTGGGAAATCAGACTTGAGAACAACTTGCAGGCTTGTTTTTGATATTTTATACACTTTTTTTGGTGGGGGAGTGGGGGGGAGAGTAGATTTCAATCATGGAACTCTGAATGCTATAGTGGTTTTATTTCAAGTTCTCAGAGGTTGTGTTGTATAAAATACCAGGGTGTGAGTTTGTTAAGTAACAGAAAAATTAAACAGAATGTGTTTGCACGAAAAGAAGATGATAAAGAACAGAGAGAAAACACCAGAAAAAAAATTTATTACTTTGAACCTTTTCTATCTGACAAGTTAATCAGATACTTATTGGTCAGAAATGGAAAAATATATCTTTTCAAAGGAGTAAGAAAGGAACATAGTCAAACTGAAGCAAGTCAGTGGAAGGCCACTAGAATGGAGCACTTGCCTACTAAACAGAAGCTGAGGAAACAGGACTTATTCAGCCTGGAGAAGGGGTAGCTTCAGGGAAAACTAATCCTAAAATTTTCAAGACTGGCTAGATAAAGGTCAAAGTAACCTGATCTGAGCCATAACTGACCCACTTTGAGGAGGAGGTTTGACAAGAGACCTCCTGAGGTCCCTCCCAGTCAGGATTACCCTTCAACCCAATGATCCTTTGCGCATTGGTACACAGAGGTACCCAGTCCCCGTGCTGCAGTTGCCATCAAGAACATTTGAGTACTTTTTTTTAATCTCATTGTAAGATGGTCTTACAGTGTTTCCACTGCAAAAGGTCACTGGCCCTGCATCCCCTGGCAGGACGGTATCATACTTGTGTCCTATCACTGCTTTTCTCTGAGCCTCTCTCCTGGCTTAGAGAGGTTCCTAAACTAGTCAGCAGTACCAGGGAACTTGTCATCTCTCCTCACTGTGGGAAAGCTAAAGAGAAACTCTGCTTTATGCTGTTTCCAATCACAAAACAGTAGTTTACTATTGTTTTCCTTCTTCTTTTTGTAGGGTTTTTTAAAGGGATTCATTCACTATGCACAGAATGGGCAATATTTAATATTTATGTCTCTGATAGAAGCAATTCAGCTGAAAAGCAAAAATTTATTGCCTTCTATACAGAGTTTAATTCTCTCCATCTGCCCAGTATAGCTATGTGGTCATTGTCCTGAAGTGTTCTGAGGCAGTTTAACGCTGTCAGGAGGAAAGTAGATGAAAATAGTGTTAATTTTGCTCAATAAAGCAAAAATGAGTTGCCATCCATTCTGAGGCTGAGTGTGGCTAGTGTTTACTGGTCTGAGATAAAGCTAAGATTTCTCTTAGCTCCCTGATCATTGCAGGTTAATTGGAACCTGGAGACTGGTGCTTCATCACACTCAAAGGCACAGACACAGCCAGAGGAGTATGTTTAATAAACTGCACTGGAAGTTTACACACATTTATTTCTATCAGCTTCAGTTTGTAGTAAAGAGTAACACAATTTAGCTCTATCTAACCTAGATGAGGTGAGGATTAATCTGATGCTGATGTCATACACAATTAGCAAGGCTGAAAATTACTACTCCATTGATTACAGATTTGGGATTTTTTTTTCCCTTAGTAGCTCAACCAGGTTTTATGCTGCCCTTGACTGGGCACAACGTAAGTCATATTGTGCATGTAGCAGCTCACTTTGCTGCTGGCCTTTCTGGTTCCCTGGGGAACATTTAATGTGAAGATAAAGGAAGTCTGCTCAGGTGCTGCCTTCCACTATAAGTCTTTTAAATGTAGAAAATCATGTATGCATAAATGGGCAGTTAATAAATCCCAGCCCTTGACATCTATTGACTAAAGCTCCAGAATAGGTAGATCCATTGCTGGTGGCTTATTAAAAAAATAAGCTGAAAGGAAATCCCTGTCTTAGTGCTGAAGATTTGTGATCTGTCAGCTATGAGATTTGGCAAGGAACTAACAACAGGTTAGGCTGTTAGGCTAACACTTCCCATCAGAATACATTTTATTTTAAGAGGAAAATGTATTTTCAGTGACTAAAACCTAATACAATTCTAAAAATTTCCTGTGTACTAGGGAAAATAAACTCAGGTCTTCAAAAAATTCTAACAAAAGACTTTTTAATTTTTTTTATATTTTTTTATTGCTGGTTTTATTGGTGGGAATAAAATTATTTTCCAGGTGCTGTTCAGGACTCAGGAAAACAGCTCACAGTCCTGAACTATGCCTCTTATTCATAGGATGTTGGAAAATTAATTTTTCTTTCAAATTCCCTATCCAAATAAACCCAGGAATGTTGATCTTCACTGCTTATGGGCTGTTGAATGATAGAAAACACTCCAACAGTTGTTGCTGTAAAACTGGGTAATGTAAAACCAGGACAGTTAAAACTCTTACCAGACTTATAGGATGTGAAGGATGGTATTTGGTTTTGTTTGTAGATTTGCTATAAGAAAAAAATTCCCCCCCAAAAAATGTGAACGAGGGTGTCTAGTCCTGCAGTCCTAAGGCTTACTTAGTACTTCTTAGCACTGGCATCTCAGTTTTCAGGTTTACAGATCTAAAAGAGGAGCTAAAGAAAGCTCAGGTTTCATATTCCTGGGACTTTATTGACTCTTTTTCTAAAATGAGAGAGATAAATCCCAGCTGCCCTTTGGAAAGCCCTCTCCCAGAGAAGATGACAGGGATTTGTTTTATAGGTAGAGAAGGAGACAATCATGTCCATGCAGGACATTGATTTATTCTTCTGGAATAGGAGGATATCTTCCTCTGCATTAAAGAACATGAAACTTTTTTGTCTTGAAATTGAAGAAGAGAAAAAACCTGAGTGGGAGCCTTTCCAACTCCAGCATCAGCAGAAAAGTCCATTTGCCTCCGATTTTAGGAATACCATTGGGCTGGCTGGTGCAGCTCACTTGCAGAAAAGAGTATAGAAAGGAGGGACAGAAGTTCTTTTTAATTTCCTACATTTCTAAAGCCACTATTCTGCTGCCACCACCCTTTCTGAGACTTTTTTAGCACCTGATCTCCCTGCCTCTTATGTTGATTTATGTTCTCTGGCCATTTATATATGTACCATGAGAGAGACTCCTGTTCACAGGGCACTTCTTATGCTGATGTAAATTGAAAATAATTTAAAATAGTTTTTATTTCTGACTATCCAAGTGAAACAAACAAATTGTGCTTATGTCATGCTGATACATCTTATTTTTCCTTCTTCCTTAAAAAAAAGTAGAAATAGTTGATTATCTATGAACACAGGAATATATGGTAATGTATCTGATTCCTTTTGGGATAGGATGTCTATGGCACAAATGTTATATGACAAGATCTTGCTGACAAAACTGCTGGTTATCTTGACTTGTAAACTGTTTAGTTACCTTGACTCCACAGAGGGTCCCTAAATTATGATGCTGAACTACTAATCTTGAAAAGGCCATTTCTGCTACTGATTGGTGTATTTGAAGAGCCTGGTCTAATGGAAGATGTCCATGCCATGGCAGGGGGGTTGGTATCAGATGATCTTTAAGGTCCTTTCCAACCTAAACTGTTCTATGATTCTGTGATTCTGTGACTCATGTACTGCCCAGTTTAAGTGTTCCATGAAAAAGAAGCTCTCAAGACCGATGGTGGGAAATCTTGGAGCTGAAACTCTCATCTCATTGTGAAGGCAATTTATTAGGTTGCTTTTTCTTCATTATATTCTTTCTTTAGAATAGCACTGTGTTGTATTATTCACAACTGCACCACACTCTCCTCCTCTCTGCAAATACATTGCTTCATTTAAAAATGTCACTATGGGGGGGTTTTTGACCTTTTGTGGGTTTTTTGAAACAAGATTATTCTTTGCATTTTGCTCAAAGCAACATTTTTTTAAGAATAACTTTCACTAAAAAAAAAGAGATAAAAGAGATAAACAAGTTCTTAAGGTGTTTTCACAACCCCAAATTAAAACAAAAAATTTGATTTAGAGTCAAATAAAATTCCACCAGCCTTGAAATTAATAGAATATTTTAGAAATATATATATGATCTAGTTTTAATTTGACCAGAATTTTTTTTTTCTATGGGATTTTTCTATGTCCCCAGTTGACTGGAGGGTATAGTACTCTTCCTGTGAAGAATTACAGAGCTCGAAAGCAAGGAATCACTTGACATATGTCTCCTTTCCACTCACACAGATGGGACCTGCTCCTTACAAGTCCCTTTTGCCTTACAGTCACGTGCTGCTATGAAAATATGAACTATGTTTAAAACATTAGTGCAGCTGATGGACACTTTATCGAAGCCTTTTTTTAAGCTTTGACAAACTGCCTTTGAAGTAGTTGACTGAAATGTCAGAATTTCCTCTCATTAAAACTCTCACTTCATCTACAACCCTCATGTTTCAGAAAATCTTTTTTCACTGCTTCCACTCAGATACCAAGAATGACTTACTGAGAAAGGTTATTTTACCTCATGAAGATCTAACTAGTCCACTGTGACAGGTAGTATTTCAGATTTATGTTTATTATTTGTTTCTGGGTACTATTATTAAGTTACAAACCATGAGTCACTGTGTGCTTTTTTGTTGTTGTTGTTTTTATTTTATTTTATTTTCACAGCTAAAAATGTGAAACATTTCACTTAGTGAAACATTAATTTTTTTTTCATCTCAAACCGCATTTGCTTCTACTCATGGACTTGAAGGCAGGGGCTGGTTGCATGTTTTCTCAGCTGTATTAGCCCTGATTTTTTCTCCTAGAGATGGCTTCTGGGTGTGGAAGCCCATTGTGCCCATACTAGATCTAATTCTTCTCTTCTAGGGGTTACAGGATGCTGCCAGTAACCTCTGAGAACAGCCTCTATGTTCCTAAAGCCAGGCTGGTTGTCATCAGAAAGTTCCTTCAAAAAGTTCCATTGACACTGAGATTTAGGCATAATGCCTCCTAAATTTATGCCCCTCTGTTTCTCAGAGATCAGCAATTCCAGCAAAGCTTTGCTAATATGGACTTGACAGGGAAAGTATGTTTATAAACTGGGTGTGCATGGACTGCATCTGAGACAGCTGTGGTGCTGTGACGTTGCAGTTGCTCTTTCCTTTGAATCTTCATGACATTTGGGATAAAAATGTTCCATCACTGTTTTTTTGACCTATAATTTCATTTTGAAACATAAAATGATCAGTGATGACTCATATCCCAAACTTATCAGGTCTAGTATTTTAATTAAGATTTCCATCCATACCATGTAAGCCAAAATGGAACCATTTCCAACTCCCATGGTTGCACACTACAGGACTAACACATTGGTTTTTTTTGACATTGGGCAAATGGGACTTTGCATACACACAAGGGGAAAACATGCTGAGTAAGAAAGTCTTGTTGCTGCCTACTCACTTTCTCAAGTAGAATTGCACTCCTAAGTCAGAACCAAAAAATATTGAAAAGACTTCAGAAATAAAAATTACTGCAGCATATTTCTTCAGTTGAGTGTTTTAAAAGAAATATATTCTTTCCGTCTTTGAAGACAGTGTTTGTTAACCCTTTCTCAATATACAGCTCCTTTTTTTTTAATGCTGTGGAGAATAAAAATATTTATGAGGAGGTAAAGAGAAACGAAAAATCTCATGTTTCTTTAAGAGATGCTTTCCCAAAACTTTCTGAGCAAATTTGCTTAGTTTGTCCATTTATAAGCCTGTCAACATGTCTTTTGTGTTCTAATTGTGCCATCTGTAGTTTTTAGTTTTTACAGTTGTCAGTATTCCAAAGACTGTGCTTTTCAATTAATTTGGAGAAAGCAAGTACTCTGTAATAGGCAAACTTTGAAGCACAGCTGAAGAGGGAATAAGTGAGATTCAGGAATTTATTTCAAAAGAAAAACATCTCACAGGTTCTCTTGTTTTTCTAAACATCATGTTAATGTTTAGCTTTAACTATGTCAAGACAAAGTCAGCATAGTGATTGAAGCTGTAAACCAGCTGTAAAAAAATCTGAAAGATTCTTTCCATTGTACATTTAAATTTTAGTGCTGCTGTAGATTTTGACCTGTATGCAAACAGTGAATCTACTGCTGTATAAAAATGAGCCCCAGTGTCCTTCTCGCAGAGGAGTGTCCATTTCATTACTTTCTGGTTTAGGTCAACTTTGGAAAATATTAGTGGATCTCCTTGGGGAGCATGAAGACACTTTGGCTTTTCAAAGCTTACAATACCTGTATGAGCTGACAAGACGACAAGGTACAGCCTGTGATGCTGAGGATCACTGCACCATCGTGTCAAAGCTCAGTGCACCTGATTATTTGCTTTTGCTTCTGGTTCCTGGGATTAACTATCCAAGGTAGATGGTTTCTACCATCTACCTTGGGGTCTCTTCCTGCCACCAAAACCAGTAACAGAATTAGGGAGGTTTGCTAAACCTGTTCTGAGATCAGAGGAGGGACTCCTGCGGTGGCAGAGTCCATTTAGACACATCCCAGATGTGGACCACGGACCTCACCATGATGGCAACTGGTCATCTGTTCTCACTTTCTGAATCTCTTGTTTTTCAAATACTGCACCCATTTTTGCACAACGAGGGACACTGTTCAATGTGAGTTTGCCATGTACCCCTCTGTACATGGACAGTTGGAAGTTATTTTTTCATTTTTCTAGCATCTAGGGTTTTTAACTCCAATTTCTGGCGAAAAATTAAAGATTGTTTGTATGTGGAATACTTTATTCCCCCTTTTCGGTCCCAAATCTATACACCGAAAAAGATCCAGGAAGGAGACATAAGTGACACCCATCCTGCAGCCATTTCACCTCATACCTTCTTTATCTACTTCAAGGAAGAAATTAGAAGAAACTTTATTCCTGTTATTTGTGTGTGCACAAACACAACATGTTACTAATGATTGTCCCGCCTAGAACACAGGGGCCTTCTCTTGCATCAGGAATTCCATTCACTTGAGTTGTAGTAGCTAGAGCTGTGGATTTAAAAGCTTCAACTCTCCTGATGATCTAGCTAGGGCACACTGATATTGAAATGTTGGGTTTTCCATATATGAAATTATTTTTGTAAGCTACTCTGGGACTAAGAAGTGAAGATCTCAAAGTATAAGACATGTTGGAATTGGCTTTTCATCTTTAGCATGAAGCAGGAAGATCATGTAATCAGGTATTTTGCCTGTAACTCAGTTCTTTCCTAATGTTTTGATGTGCTTAGAAATTTGGGTCTGGTGTTTGGATGAAGGCAACTATTGGCAGGGTCTTGTTATTGAACCACTATGGCCTGAGATGGAAAAAACTGCTCTGGTCATCTATTCTTTCTCATTGCCAGGCTGGGATTAGTCTTCATTATTGCACATTTGGCTAATGTTTTGTTCTGTTTTTCTTCCTGCCAGACCATGAGTTTTGAGAATTTTTCCTGGGAGATGATTATTCAGGCTAATAAAGATGCAAAATTAAATTAAAATTGAAGTTGTTCAACTGTGAAACACTATGTTTCCCATGGATGTTTATGTGCCTACTGGCTTAAGCTGGGAATGCTTAGGTTTGCCTTTTTTTGTTTTTGAAATGCACTTAAGTTTTAGAGATAGCAAATAACCAGATGTCCCTCAGTGTGGGTGCTGCAGATTCTACCTCGTCAATCTGGGCATCGCTTTGTGAGTTGTACTGAGAGCAGCACCAGGATCCCACAGGCTGGTGCTGATCTCACAGAATTATCTCTGCCTGGAAGAACAAACCAATAGTTTGGAGCCAGCTCACCAGGTCACCATTTCAAGCTCAGCCAGGAATTATCACCTGACAGCTTTTTGGCAAGCAGGCCCTCTACAAAATGAACTGATGGGCTCAGGCCACTCCTAAGTGGTGCTCATATTTTAGACAAATGTCCTCAGATAGCCTTAACCAGTGCAAAAAACATACTCAAACCTAACTCAGTATCGAGTGCATCTGGCCAGCTATACATTCCTAGAAAATGTTGTTCCTTTACCCAAAAACTAAAACCTAAAACATACTGATATCCCCTTTCTTATT
Source organism: Chiroxiphia lanceolata (assembly GCF_009829145.1). Classification (NCBI taxonomy): domain Eukaryota; kingdom Metazoa; phylum Chordata; class Aves; order Passeriformes; family Pipridae; genus Chiroxiphia; species Chiroxiphia lanceolata. The sequence goes on along the minus strand of NC_045637.1, from coordinate 8,066,918 downwards.
AAACAGCAGCCAAGTTCAGGGCAATATGATAACATATGTGAAGACAGGACATCATTCAAGGTTAAGAGGATGAGCTTGGGAGCTCTGACTCAGTGCTGGAGAAGTCAGAAAGAACTGATATCACTGTCCAGACCAGTTGCTTCAGAATTTCACTTCCTTTTAGAAACTGGAATATAGCAGCCAAGGATAAATCCTGCAGATGGAAAGAAACTAAGCAAAAATGGTTTTACTGGAATTTTTCTACAGTCTGTATTCATACTGTCAGAGACTCAGGGACAGGTTATGCTGAGGTAAGAGGCTTCAGTTATCCTCTTTCATTTTTTTCTCTGTTCCAGCCTTGGGAAAAACATTGCAACTTCCCCTCAATCCCCTAGTGGATGCAGAGAACTGAGAAAAGCTGTGTTATGGTAGGAAGGGACAACTCACGGTTGTCCCATTGAAGTCCTGTACCTCTGACCCAAGGGACCCTTGTGTGGACAAACCAGCACTGCTTCAGCTCCACACCTGTATTATTCTAATGCTGGTATTAGACACATAAATCCATAACAGCAACTTTGTAACACCATCCACTGCATCCTCTCAGGACAGAGATTAATCTGTTGGGCGTGTTTTGTGTTTCCAAAACTTTTAAGGACAAGATTCTCCTTCAGTTCTTTACTTTTGGGCATCCCACATGCAGCTTTGAGACAAGATCCCAAGAGAAAGCAGTGGCTGCGTCCCTCGAGTCTGCAGTCTTCTGGAGAAATCAAGCAGGAGATACAGTTCAGTCACAGTTCCTAATAAAGCAGCCTCTTTTGTCCTTTGATTAAAATGTAAAAGCATCTTCCAGGAAGGGTCTTGTCATGCTCTTGTATTTACAGACCCTGGCAGAAGGGAGTTGGACCACCCATGTTAAGGTGAGGATGAACTTTCTAGCTCCTACCTGGACAACAACTAGCATCAGATACCATTTCTCTACAGCCTTGACAGGGAAAATAAAATTCAAAAAAGGTGAGTTATTTGAAGCAGTGCTGTCTAAGATAAAATAATCCAACTATTTAACGGAAGGACCAAAGAATTAGAGCAAAGAAATTGGATGTTCTGTTACTGTGCCAAGCACAATCAGTGCTTCACAAAATGTCCCTGAGCTCACCAAGCCAAGGGCACTCAGGACTGAAGTAGAGCACTCAGCACAGTGCAGGAGAAGGCTCTAAATGTGCTCTTTATTAAGATGATAAACTCCAAAGAAGGTACAAAAGGGAGTATATTTTTTAAAATGCAGAATTCTGAAAAGGTGTGAATAGCTTCATCAAGCAAACACATGAATATTAATATTCATATACTCATTTATAAAGCAATTGCAGATGAATCAAGTTGGTATCTCCAGAGCAGAACTCAAGGATGTTTTGTTTAATTGAGTTTTTTAACTAGTTTACTAAGTAGGTTCCACCAAAGCAAAGAAACTCAAATAGTGGTATTGAGACCTGAATGAGTAAGTTCTGAAAACATCAAGTATTGTGCTTTTTTTTTTACCTGATGATGGTGCTATACACAGTTGGCTCCCTAACACTGTGGAAAAGGGTATAGGGAATAGATTGAAGATCCTCATGTGAAACTTTTGAGGTTTACTCATGACTACCTGATATGCCAAATTATGTCAAAATTAGTATCAGTGCACTAGCTGCATATTCCATGCAAAAAGATCAAATGAATATTGAATCAAATAGACCAAGTGCAAAGGCGAATAGTACATGAAGGTGCTGCTTTTGGTACAAGTGTCATAGACTCATGCAAGAATGTATCTCCATGCCTGTTTCAAATAAATATATAAATAAAGCAAATTCTTGTCCTGATATTTATGCTTCACGGTATCTTGACACCCGGAACAAATCTGCTTTAAGCAATTTTCTGGGCCTTTTGCTGTCTTTTCTAAATCACTGAAGTGGAAGCTTTTGCTCCATGTAAGCCTTACAACAAAGTTTTCAAAACTAGAGAATTAAAGAAAGATTCATGAATTTTTGCACAGGTATATAAACAAATTTGCAATTGTAAAAGTGCATGTTGAGTACATCTGGGAGCAGTTTGCCCAAAGAAAGATTTTGGAACCTCATATTTGACTATTTACAGGAGGGATTTAAATGTCCAGAGCCATGTTCTGAACATGAACATTACATATGCCTGAAACCAATTGGAATTCGGGTCTGTTCAAAACTGAGAGGAGACTTTATTAATGTCTGAAAGTATCTGAAGGGAGGGTTTCAAGAGGATGGAGCCAAGCTCTGCTTGGTGGTGCTGACCAGTAGTATGAGAAGCAATGGGCACATGACCCACTGTGGTCCCTCCCAACCTCACCCATTCCGTGATTCTGTGAATTCGGGTGTCTGAACTAGGAAAAGCTGCTTAGAGTTGCTGTTCTCAACTATCTCTAAGATAAAATTCCAGCTCTCTCAGTTTGAACCTCTACCTGAAATGTCATCAAGCTGACAGATGTCCTAGAGACATGGCTTTGCCCTCCAGTGCAGTCCTGGCATATACAGGGTTGCCTCCATAGCCAGTCTTATATAGTCCCATAAGTATGTTTGGACTGTGTCTACCAAACACTGGAAGTAGGTGCTCACAGAAGGTGACTAGAAGAGGTAGTGTTATAACTCCTGTCTAAGTGTCATATGACAGCTCACCAGGGATCAAGAAGACCATGGTCTGGAGGAATTTTCTTTCTTAACTTCATCTTCCAAGAAAGGCACTTTCACTCAATGGCCCTGGCTCCTGCTCCAAGGACTTCTTGATTTTGGATATGGCATAAGGAGCTGAAACTGGAGCCAAAAGCTCTCTATTCCCACCAGAGTAGAAGAGGAATTTAACTTAATTAACTAAGGAGAGGGGCTAGGACACATAAAATGTGCAAGAGGCCTGGTCACACTTGCAATCTGGAGCAGGGTCCCCAGAGAAGTGGTCACAGCAATAAGTCTGACAGAGTTCAAGAAATGTTAGGACAATGCTCTCAGACACGTGGTTACTGGGGCTGCCCTGTGCTGGGCCAGGAGTTGGACTCAATGATCCTTGTAGGTCCCTTCCAACTCAGGCTATTCTGTAATTCTATGACTCTGCATGATCTGAACCCTTATGTCACATAAATGCTTAACCCATGTAGTCCTTAGAGGTCTTGATGTTAGCCCAGGAAAAATGGTAGTATTTTATGACCAAGTACAACATAAGGCTCAGGTTTTTTCTTTTTTTTATATCTAGGTTGTTTTGCTTTGCTTTCTGTCCTATAGCAGATTCGTCTCTGAATCCTGACAGGGGAATGAGGGAGCGTTACAAGGTGTAAATCACAGAAGAATCTCCATTGAGGATTGCTAAAAGGTCAAAGACTTAAAGCCTTACCTCAATGCATCATACTGGCTAAGTTTAAGAGACCTCTGCACAGCTCATGGACCCCTATGACTTCTGTTCTTGGACATCTAACAATACCCAAGCATTCTATGAATTCCAAATGCCAAGAAATGCAGTAAGGAGGAAAGTGTCTTATACATAGATACCTAAAAATTCAGCAATGTAATAATAAATTTCCCCTTTCCCAGCCACCTTTTCCATAATATTAACCAGAGCCAAGAACTAGCAGTGCTTCCTTCAGTAAAATAAAATAACAATTGCAACTGGAATAGGTCCCTAAGAAATGATTCTGTTCTCTTTCCAGACAGCAATTTGCAATTAAATTCAGGCTGTGATGATGGGTAGAAAGCTGTATGCATTTAACCACTTTCATTTATAATAGTTAGAAAGAGGTAGAATAATTGCTCTTGATAACAGACTGTGTCTAGAGAGGTGGGATGTGTGTGCATTTGCCTCTCAAGAGGGTGGGAAGATCTTTGTTTCACCTGAATAATTCAGTGATATCCAGGAAGAAGATATGAGCAAAACCAGCTCTTGTTTCTCAAATCATGAGAGATTTGAGAGTGCAGGCTCTATGGCAAGGGGGAGGTTGTATTTTCAGTAGGACAGAAGCAGAGTCTCCTGATCTTTATATCTGACCTGTACAGTTTTGAATTTCTCTTCCTCTCTTTTGCCTCATTGAAAGATCCGTATTCTGTAGCAGTCATATAAAGAACTTAACATTCTTTTGGCCCTTGCCCATGCTTCAGCTATTGAAGAGAAGAAAGAGGACGTCTGGATCTAAAAGGTTTGAGAACAACCACATTGAATACATCAAGTTTAACCAAAAGGTTTAATCAAAAATCACGAGGTTTCTTTTGTGGACTTCACTGGGCATGGGATCAGACCTCACCTGAAATAGTGAACTAGGAGTCCCAGAATAAATTGTCCTACTATTCTTTCCAGAATTTATACAGTGTTTTAAGAGCACTAAGGAAAGGTGACCCAGAAAGCCCAGTAAAGAAAAGAATAACACTGCACAAGGAAAGATAAAACAGAAGCACATCCTCAGCTGAGTATGGTTTAATTAGATGAAACCCAAGATGTGTTGGTTGTAATTTAAAAGATACTCTGCACACTGAGGGATGAGGAGGTAATTTACAAAACCATCGTTTGCAAATGCAAATGTAAGAAAAAGAAAAGCATGTAAGATAAGCTTTGTGCAGCATTAAGAAGTTTAAACAAGGCAAACAATCTAAATTTGGATTAAAAATCATGATACTGAGATAATTCTTATATTTGAAAAATGCAATACACTTGGAAGAGACTGGAATTTAAAGATCTATTATTTACTAATAAGAATGTAAAATCTCTTGAATATTAAAGAGTTGAGGGAAGTTTGGGAATGAAACAGATCTTAGTTGTAGAAAAGGGGAAATATCTGTGAAAATAAATTATTATACTTTATATTTCTTGTGATATGATTCAGGAATTGGCAAAATAATTTCCCTAAAATAAGTGGCATCATTAGTAGGATATAGTAGGCAGTTTAATTACATAGGGTTACAGTGACTTTCTTCCATGGTAGGTGAAATTACTGACGTGTTTTGTGAAAGGAGTATAGGAACTTTTCTTAATTTCCTGAACTTATTAACGAAAAGGTTGAGGAATGATTAAAAAAGAAAAAAGAGTCTTCTCAGGAATTCACATTGAAGTTTTCAGATCCATGTGTTCCTAAAATAGAAGAGAAAGATTTTCAGAAAAAGCAAGAGAGACATTAAATAGGATTAAAGTTTATTTTTGAAACTGACTTTATTAATGAAAGGTCACAGCATCAGTATGAATAATTCACTCCTCAGAAATCTGCCATTTCATCTGGCATGAAAAACCCCTTGCACAGCCAACCCTCTCCCAAGTGTGTTCAATATATGGGACAGCAGTTAAAAGTGTTCTTAAAAATAATTCTACTGAAGATATGCCCTTTGGTAGAGTGATCTACCATCACAGCTATGATAGTGTGATTTCATCACTTGTCTTGCAGAGATCAAATACCCAGAACTTCTTAAGAAGAAGAATGTTCTTCCAGACTCGTGCATCTCAGTGCAATTAACATCTGAGTTTCTATTTCAATTACAGAAATTTTATGGAGTGTGATATGAAGAGTTTCTACCCACATCCTGGAGGGTTAGAAGGTCAGGGCTGTATGACTATAACAAAAATATGACAAAAACTGATGTGAAGATTGCAGCCAAAGGTAGCTAAAGTGTAGGTGTGAGGCCACCCTTGGGCCATCTCCCTTAGCTTTCTGGTTACAATGGAGAGTGATTTTTCGTGCTTGTGTTTTCAGAGAGGAAATGTCTCTGACAGAGGCAGAAAAGGACTGAATGAAAATGATTAAAACAGAGTGGACTGGAGCTCTGCAGGAGGACAGTTCAGCTCAAGGAATTGTCTACAGACAATTAGTCTCCCTTAGGCTCCCTGCCTCCGTCACAAAGCGAGGGCACAGTGCAGTGCCTTCCTTCTTCCCGCTGCGATACAACAGCCGACTGTCAGCAAATAACTTCCCTTTTGGTAGTACATGTTTTGCTTCAGCTGATTTTTGTGACTGGTAGCCTGCAAACACAGCAGATGCTTATGTTCACAGTAGCATTATTATCTTCCTACTTCCAATCCATTAAGCATGGTCTGTGGAAACGTGCACACCACAGCTTCTTATACAAATACGTGTAATCCATCAAACAATTCAAAAAACTAGAAGACTTTTCAAAGTTTGTAGAACTGACTTGTAAACCCTGTTTGCTTTGTGGAATATGCACAGAAGGCAAATCAACTCAACAGTTGAAAGCACACTATAAATTACGTATGGATCAAAGCAGACGTGGATGTACAAAAGCAAACAAGCCCTCCCTTCCACCAAAACGGAGATGAGGTTTATACTTGAAAGCAAAAGAGCATCCAACAGTGTGTCATGGGTTATGGAGTTTGATCTAAAATATTGGAATGTATGTTCTTTGGGATAAAGGGAATTCAGCAATTTTTCATTATCATTAATCTCCCAAAAGCATGTCTAAGAGAAAAATAGCAGCCAGTAGCTAATTGGACAGCTGCTTTAAAAAACCAAAATTCATGTTGTTTTTTTTTCTTGTAGTTTTCATAAATATGAAATGTGCCAGACAGTAGGGGTTGGTGAGGGAAGCTTTCTATTTGCTGAGCAAATGCACCCCCATATGTGCCTGTGCCAGGCTAGACAGTTGTTTAGCCTTCCTCCAATATGGCCCTTGCCAAAGAAAAAAAATTTAATTTTAGGAACATCTCCCAAAGATAAAGTGTGGTCTTAAAACCCTTTCCAGAAAAACAGCCACAACTTAAGGTAGCACATATATGTCGTACTGCATTTACCTGCAGATGTAGAAGTAAACTGGCAGTGACACACTCTAGAGTCTGCTATTTCCCAAGTCTGCTAATTCCTATCCCCATAATTTTCTAAAACACTGTTCCTTTTAAAGAAACTAGCTCTCCTCCATCCCAGATGAATGACATAATTCATAAGTTTGTGGTCCCAAAGGTTTCAGACCATAACATCTGAAATCTCAAAATGTCTGGCAGATCTATGGGCAAGTCTTTGCCTGTAGGTGCTGTGAAGTCAATATTGTTTCAAGGAGTAGGTTGTGGAGGTCACAGCTACCACTGCTGGGAACCACCAGAACCACTAATCCTTGATGGATCCTTGATGGATCCAGGACTCTGCATTCACAGGCAACCACTATAAACGCACCACATCATTTGATGGACAATATTGGACATCCCACCTTATCTCTGCCTCCATCCTACAAAACAAAAGCCTTAATCTCTCCATCCAACCCATCATATGTGTGAGTGCTGCTATGAAAGAAAAAAAGCCTTACTTCTAATCTTCTTTCATACAAACATAAGCACAAAAGTGCAAAAAAACAAACCATAAAGTCATCTTTTTTCTAATATATAGCAAGTCTGACTGTTGCTTGCCCCTCGGAGTTCACTGTTTAAGAGTCATAGTTGGTATCTGAAGGTGATATCTCTGATGTAGGGGTGAGAGATACACATCTAAGTAATGTCTTTTGCTTAGACTGTACTACAGAAACATAAGAATTATCATCTCATTATTTAAAAATATCTGTGTACATAATATATGTATATATGTATTTAAACCAATTAAGAAATTACAATTGAAAATCAGGTTTCTTTTATTTGCTCAAGCCTGGACAATGCAAAAGAATCATTGGGTTAATTAATATGTTCCAAAATTCGTTAGTGTCTCCTCCAATAAACCATGAGGCATTCTTAGATCTGCATGCCAAAGCTATTTGATTACTTCATTGCAAGAAATTGCAATGATAAAAATTTAGAGAAATTAGTGAGATCAAAACTTTAAATATAAGCTTCATAACGAAGAGATAACACTAATCAAAACCTGATAATTATCAGTTTGATACTGCAAAGTCTTAATTGCATCCAAACCCTTGTCAGCTCTGCAGGATTTGCTGAGTATCTTGCAGAACTGAAATCCTCTTGAAAAGCTTTAGAGACTGAATTTGACATCCTTGTTGCTGATTTCAGTGGCTCTGGTTGTGAAGCAAGGTGGTGGTGTGAATGAGCTATTTATGCTGCTTGTTTTAGATAAAGGAACATCTGAAAGAGATTTGGGCATAATTTTGCACTAAGGTTGTTTGCACATTCCATGGAAACTGCTCTAAAGATCATCTCTAGTAGGCAATCTCATCTTTGCAGAAACTGCTCAAAGGTATCTTTCTGTAATTCACATTGTAATTTTCTTTTTCCCTAGAGTGGTTTACCTAAGACAGATATACCTGTTAAAAAAATGTGCTAAGAAAAGTGCAGCTCCGAAGAGGATACTTACATCTCTGAATGAAATGCTGGTAGGACAACACATTGTAAACCACTAACCCTCTTATTTTTCCAGATCTTCAAAATGGCTAAAAACATTGTCAGTGACAAATTGAGCCTAAAATTTATTAGATGAAAATAAGAAACCCTCTTACAAACCTTGTTCCACAATTTTTCAAGCAATAAGAGGCACAGATTTGCCGGAAGTAGAATAAATATGATCGGAAAATTTGCTGTCCCCGAGTTATACATAATATTAAGTTTGCTTTTAAAACCTTGGCATGAATTACCTTTAGCTATTACCCTGAAATAAAAATAGATTAAAGGAGAAAAAAGGAAATCTAACATTGAATCACAGATTCAGTGGCTGCAAAGACTTTTTGCATCCATGGCTCAGATTCTTACAAATGAGGGACTGGACAGGACTATTTGATCAGTTAATTTGACCTTATCCCACTATCAGGCTCCTTTCACTCTTTCACTTCTACGCTGAGCTCACCTAAACAGTAACTTCCAGGAAATTTCCTTTTCTTGATTTGAAGACATCACAACCAGAACATCCAGCTGGCCTTGATGGTCAAAGTTTGTTTTCACTACAGATTTCCTTTACATCAGTTCCCAGCTATTAGACTACCAGTGGGGAACCCACCTAATTATCCCATGTAGACGACAGAGGCAAAAATATTACCATCACGCCTCTACTCTGTCTTATTAAAAATTGGGACATGAACCCAATATTACTATCACGTAGGAAAATGTATTACCCAGAAGGCAATATCTGGGGAAGGTGATGTAATGATCCCAATTCAGCCTGTTGTTACAGGTACACCCACCGAAAGAGGGCCTAAAAGTTGCTTCAATTAGTATGGAATAATTTAGACCAAGCCTCCTAGTCTCTCAGCTTAAGTACTGAGCTAAGACCATGTCAGGCATCCTCTGTGGCCCTTATCTACATAATCAGCTCAGAGCCACTGAGCACTGAAGTGCAGAGGTGCCAGAGACAGCATCTTGCTGTCCCTGGTTGAGGAGCATGTAGGAAGGTGCTCAAGGGGCACCTGAGAGCTGTGACCATCTGCTCAAGGGTAGGAGTAGGTCCTTCTTCTGGGAGCTGGGGTTCATCCCTAGAAACAGTGGTGTCGCTCTCTTCTGCTTCTGGAAGTTTAAAGATGTTTTTAGAGTAGCTGTGCTTTGGTTGATGCTATGGAGAACAAGAAACTTTCCTGGTAAATGTCACTGCAAAATCCTTCACAAAATAGCACAGTTGTCACTTCAGCAAAGGTGATGGAGAAGCAACCCAAGACGGAAGTACAGAGTGCTAGAAAACATCTCTCCAAACCAACAAAAAATGAAAGCAAAACTCTCTTAGCTCCCTGAGATGGATTGGGCATCACTTTAAGTCCACTGATTTCAATTAGTACCCTGGAACTAATTTCTCCTCTGATCTCCAGAATACCTCAGCTCCCTTCCTGGTTTATTGGGCCCCTCTCCTTTGACCGTAGTTTTATCCTGGCTGTGGGCCAGAGGGAACATTAAGCACCTGAATTTCCAAATTTAATTACAGTGTTTAAATAATGATACAGAGCATTGATTCCATTTACTCACAATGGCACAAACCAGTTTTAAGTATTTAACACCTGGGGCACTTCCTGTCTCACTGCTCTCTGTTTAATCACCTTCTGCCAATTAGAAAAATCCCTGAGAGGCTGCTCTGCTTTCTACCATTACAGAAACTGAATACCTCAGGTGCTACCGCAGCTTTTGTTTAGTGGTTTTGTCCTGGAGAGAAAGATTTGCTCAAAATGAAGTAGATGGCGTATTTGAATCTTCATATTGCACGCCTACAACTCACTTTGAACTGCTTGGGCACTGTCACAGTCTGACCTGAGTTTATAACTGGTGCATTTATAAACTCTTTTTGTTGGCCTGGCTGCACAAAAGGACTCTGAGGTGGGGATAAGTGGGTCTTTGAGGCAAAAATAATGTCCAGAGGGCTCAGAGCATGTCTGATGCAGAATGGTCACATGTTTCATTGTTTACAAGTCCCAGTTCCCAAGCACATTGCACCCTCACAGCCCCAGGATGCTGCCCGCAGGTGTCTGTTGTGGGCAACAGGTGAGGTGCTCTCAGCCCCCATGTCCTGTGATGTCACACATGTCCTGCATCCTGGGCGGCTGCTCAGGGAGCTGGCCTGTCTTGGGATGAGCTGAAAGCTGTCCACTTTCTGCTTTCTGAGCATTTCCACCTATCCCCAGCAAAAAGCCATCCCAGAGCTATAGCCAACAGCGATGCCTCAGCTCACCTACGCCACAGAGCCTGGAGCTTTTTGGTTTAATGAGATCAAGCAGGATGCTTGTTACTGTGCTCATGCTTTCCCCAAGGCTCAGGCCAGCTGAATTCCTTGTCATGTTTCTTTACAACATCAACAAGTCCTTCCCTCGCTCTCTACCCTGGAACCAAATCACCCTGCATGCAGTGACAGGTCCTCTACTCATTCTTCCTCTTCATCTCTTCCTGATGTTTGTATATAGTCACTCCCAAAGATCATCCATGTAGTGGATCTTTCTGCACTGTACTTTTCCCCCTACTGCTGTTGGCATCTTTCTTTCTGTGCCTTGCCAGTGCTCACACACCAGGGAGGCAGAGGGACCCTGCCTTGGGTCCAGCCATGTGGGTAGCACATGGGAAAGTTTAGCTCTGTCCTTGAAGTCCATGGCAAAGGTCTCTTTGACACAGACATAGCAGGGTTGTACTTGTACTTTATCCATGTGCCAGTGCTGCCAGTGAGAGGTTGGGACCGAAAGAAAGCACTGGATCTAGGAGGGGAAGGTAGATACAAATATATTTAAATTTATGCCTTTCCCTTCTTGGGACTGAAATCACAGGGTTTCTTGCTCAGGTTTCCTGTACTGACTTGACCAAAAAATCCTCTTTATGTTCTTTGTGTCATGTTTGTTCAGCCACTCTCCTAGGAGAGGATAATTTTGCAGCTTCCTTGAATTGATTAAGAGCAGCTTTACATTGATAAGTGTCCTCAGCTCTTAATGTTGATTTGTTATGCTGCTGTAGCAGTGTTCCCAACACTATCCAGTTGAGAAACATCCAACCCCTGGTGCCCTGGCTGATCCCAAAGCCCAGCAGAAGACAAATTTCTTCCCTCACCCTTTGCAGTTGCTAATAATGTCACAGCCTGGCTGGCACTGCCCTGACAGTCCAGTGCAGGGCTCGTTGCACCCACCTGGCAGATGGTTTTCTTCCTGCTCACTATTCCATCCACCATCCATGAGTTCTTGCTGCCACAGAGCTTCATAACCAGTCTGATTTACTCATCTGCACCCCAAGGACAGATTTATTCACTACAGACATCTCTTCTTTCTGTCCTTGCCTCCTCCAAGATCCATTAGAGCATCCCATCACCCAGGGAATGTACCATAAAGTTCATTTGGCTTTCCTTGCAATCATTTTCATGCCTCTATTTAATCCTTTTGAATATCTGAAAGTTTGCTCTTGGCCTTAATAGTTCCTAGTGATTTCTTCTACTGAGTGCCCTGTGCACCCTTTGACTCAGCACAGGAGCAGAGGGGGCTGCAGAGCTTCTTGGATGTGGTCATGTCCCCTTGATCAGAAGTTTTGTTCCCCACATGAGGGCAAGGAAATTCTTATGAGATCCAACTCCTCATTTTTCTGTTGAAAACACCTAGCAGATCCTCTCTGAAATAGGTTTAGTTATATTAGTCTGGTGTAGATTATTCAACTGCCCCTATCCTTTTTTTTTTCTGAATTTCTCTGTTGTTTAAGACAGTGGAATTACACTGTTATCTCTAAGATGAGACAGATCTTCTCAGGTCTGCTTTTTGTGGGCCATTCCATCTCCAACACAGATCTGCAATAAGCCATTGACCGTACATGGCTGAAATCCTGTCTAAATTATATCATGTTATATCTTAGTCACTAAAAACATCTTCTTGATGATGTGGCATTTCCCTCCTCTGAAGCTGAATTCCCATATTCCCTTTTACTAGCTGTTCTCTGGTTTTCACAACAGAAAGATCTGGAAGCAGTAGAGTGTTTTATGAGGTGATTTTTTTCTAGGTAACTTCTTACATTTGCAATAAGGTTTTTAGTTCTCAAATATAAATATTAGCAGAAGGGTAGTGGAGAAAGTCATAATCTCAGTTTGCTTTGTAGCCTTAATCACCTCCTTAGGCACTGACTTCCTAAGAATAACATTTATATATTTGTTTGTTTGTTTTTCATTTGTTTAACTTTTCTAAATTATAGTTTTATATTGATGCTGTCATTCTTCTCATGCAAATATTATCAGAACAAAGGAAGTGTAAAATGTTCCCATTTCACTTGAGGGCCTTTTATATTCACTTGACACTCAGATGTGAATGGCCATTCCAGGAGCATCATCTGGGGAATAGTGGGCAAATATCCACTCCTCCTCCTCCTCCTCCTCCTGCTTCCCAGGGCAGCTCTCCAGCCTGAATTGATGGAGGGCTGTCACAAGCATCCTGAGGTGTGAACAAGCCCTTCATCTCCATGGAGTCTTGAATCTTAAGATTAATGTAGGTGGAGGAAAAAAACTTTTCCCAAAAGGCTTTGGCATGCTCACATAATTTGTAAATGCAATTACTGTAACACTCCGCTCCACTCGCTATATTTGCATGAGCAAGTGGTCTGTCTTAAGTTTAAAGAGAGGCTGTTTATTGAGTGTAATATGAGGCTCAAACTTTACAGATGAAGACTACAGACCATGGCTAAAAGTTATAATTGTCTTTCACCTCTAAGCACATTCGCCATCTCTGCTGTACATGGAGCACGTGAAGAAAATCCCAGAGCTCCAATTCCAAGGGGCAACCTGCAGTGAGTGAGTTACAGCTCCATACTGCAATTTTTCACAAGGTTTTTGCTGAAAAATTTCTCCAGAATATAAAATAGCATAAAACATCAGACTCATCTATTAGCTTTGAAAAATAGAAGGCACGCACACAGCAAACAAAATCTGGAATATGTGCATACATTCAAGGCCTCCAGAGGAACAGGCATGGAAGACTGCTGGGAATCAAATTAGGTTCAGGAGAGATCTGATAGAAATTTGTGCTCTTGGGAAGGAGGGAAGGGACACATATATTGAGGAAACTTGCATTTTATTCAGTGAAAATTATATTTTTCTCCTTCATCTCTCTTCTTTTCTCCCAGTGCCATGTGCATGCATTCCCGCTGGTCTGTGAGATTATGTGTTGAACAGGAATCAGCCCAAAGGGTCAGATCCTCTAGCACTTTGCTCTTGCACTATCCCCTTACATTGAAGGGTTATTTTTGGTTGGAGCAGAAGCTTGTACATTTGGTCTCTGAATGGCTTTATCTGCTGGAGAAATTTGCTCCTTTGTGCTGGTTGCAGAAAGGGTTTTCAATTGAGACAAAGGTGGGATTTTATCCTCTCCTTTTTAAGATTTCCTTTTTTTACACTACAAAAAGGGCAAACTGATTCGTTTTCAAATGCGTGAAGCTTTTTATTATTGTTCATATTTCAAATTAATTTTGTGGGGGTTCACAAATTTCATATGAGGATAGGTCCCCTGGGTTTTACAGTGTAAGTGATGACACAAATAGCCAAAGTAGCAGGTACAGCAACATGGAAAGCCAGAATACAAACAACAGGCTATGGAGGCATTCATAAAACAAAATGAGGCAATAAACCAAAAAGAAACATTCTCTGGAGTTAGTTATTTCATTTCTAGTGGTTTCAGCTCCCACACAGCCAAAATATATAGATAGATGTAATCTTTTGCTAGGTAAGGTTTTTTCAGATCATAAATATAAGCACTGCCACCCTCTCTGGAATTGTTTGTTTTATTTGAGGGACCTAGGAAAAAATTTCCTTCCTGGGAAATACTTAAACCAGAAGCAATTTGCTATTGTAGAGAAACTAGTAATAATCACTTTATTTCTCAGTTTTTCAGAGCACTCTAGTGACTAGTGAATTTTGCTTTAATTCAGCAACAAAAGAATCCCTCGTGGAAGGATAAGAGACCTGAGGCCAGAGATGAAAGGTGTTCTACTGCATGGGCTTGACATGGACCACTACAGTTTGTCCAAACACAAAATTTAAAACTCGATGGCTAATTTGAACTGTTCATTGACTTAGATCACAATCTTTGGCTATAGGTGCAATGCTTCTGAAATCCTAAATTACTCAGATTGGTAGTTAAACAATATCCCATTTTTTGGTGGGTCTGTCAGACTGCCAAGATTGGAGGAAAACATTTGCAATGATCTTACAGTATTTTGCTGTGGTTTGGGTTTTTTTCATTATAATGCTTAGGTCACAGAAAAATAAACTCCTTAGAGATATTGCTGCACATATACTGAAAAAAGGTATCTTAGATGTGAATTTATATGTTATGTTGTACCCCACCTGGAGTACTACATCCATCTCTGGGGCCTCCAGTGTTATGCCTGAGAGGCAGAACTGTTGATGACATTTCTAGAATGGGAATGATTTAGAACTGTAAGGGCACCACTCAGAAGCACCAGTGCCAGGGTGCTGTGTCCCTTGATGATGAGGTCCAACACTCAGGAGTCAGAGAGGCTAGAACAGGTCTGAGCATGCCAAGGTAGCCCACCTCACCACATGGGCCATTCTGATGTCCTGCACTATTGGGAATTTTGTCAGATTGGCAAGGAGACAGTGGTCATCTAAGTGTGATAAACCTGTTTCAGATCATCGTAGTGGAAGAAGAGATGGGACCTTTTAGCCAGCCAGGACACTATGGAAACTAAGATCAATGATGATCCTGGATGTCCACCTGGGTATTACACCTCTGGAAGGTGTGGTGTGCTCCTCCAGACAGGGCTAGCTGCGTTCTGCTGTTGATTTATATTGTCATATAGGGATTCCCCACATAAAGTACAGATTGTCACACTCTGTAAGGTTGAATATTTCTACCTATATCTGAAAAGAGCACCCAAGGCATGAATTCTCTGACTAGATGGAGAGAGAGGATTTAACTGCAAAAGGTTTGGAAAGGACAACCTGCCAAATATTAGCTTAATCTGCAGAAGTCCTCAGTTTAGACCGGCAAGCCATCATTTCTTGCAGGGGAAAACTTGTTTTGCTTGTCATTAAAAAGAAAAAAATAAAAATAAAAATGCCTTATAGGTCACTGTTGTTCATAATTGCTGAGCTGAGAGTTCAGATGTCATCTATGATTGAAACACCTTCTCTCTTTGTTCTGATTAGGGGAAATATCTTCTCATTATCACATGGTGCCAGGAAAAGTTATTACGTAAAAAGTGCACTTCTATCTAGGATGTCTTCATGCACCTATTCTACAACCACAAGCCATCCAGACCAGCATTTCAGCAGATCAGTCCCTAGAAGACAGTATGGCTATCTTTTTCTATGGATAACACTAAATGGTTAATTAGCTGAGTAAAATTTATGTATTTCATATTTACTCCAGTAAGCAGATATGGTATACAGGTGAGTTAGCACAGCATTTTAATGGGAGAAAGAGTGCAATGGAAGGTGTCTACACTATTCTGATCATGTGTTTATCTTGTAGCCTCTCTGACATAATTAAAATCTCTTGGACTACTTATAGGTAATACTAGGTCTGGATGAACACAAGTCTATTAATTAGGTTTTCCCATCAGATAAGCTGTCCTCTGTGGTTTGTGCTATGTTAACATCACAATGTTGTTGCTCAGTGTAGGCTGCAGGATGCAGACATTCAACTACTACCCTTATCTGAAACAATTACTTCACATACCAAAGAGTAATGAAGGAATTGTGTTTTCCCCCTTAGCTGTAACCAACAATATCAAGAAAGATCAAAAGAAGGCTTTTCCCCAGATGTCACACTCCATTTCCACTTCATTTCCCCTTGCTTGGTTTGATTGATGCTCCTAGCTAAGGAAAAGAGCCTTGTTTTTTTCTGAGCTGATTTTCTTTCTCAAGTGTAAACAAGCAGAGAGATGTGTAGGCTGGATAGCACAGGAAGCCAATGACTTAAAATCAAATTACGATATCAGAATTGAGTCCTGTGGGAATGAGAAAAGCATCAACATCTCTGGGGATGGCCACCCACGCTGGTGACCTTATAAAAGTTCCAAAAAGATGGGTTATGTGTGGCAACTCTATATATAATATGTTGCGAATATAAACAGCATATTTTGTGCTCCCTCCTGGTCAGGATTTGGAGCACAGCAGTGCTCAAATCCAGCCCTAATCCTGATGCTGCTCTACAGGTAGAGTGAGAGGGGGGTGCCTTTGAGCAGAGAACAAAAGAGGAGGACATTAAAGAGTCACCAAGTACTGACATTTCTCCTTGGCCTGGGAATTTGAGATGTCCAAGTCCAAGTATCCCATCCATTTGCACAGGACATCACATGAAAATACAATGACATTTGAGTTTTTGAGGAGACACATCCCTTCTTCCTTGATGCTCAGCTGCAGCTCCACATCTTTTACCCTTCCAATTCTCTCACCCATCACACTGGGAGGAAGTAAGCGAATGTCTGTGTAGTGCTTAATTTTCAACTGGGGTTAAACCACAATAGCCCTTCTTGGGACATGATGTTGTGCTCTAAGGGTTTGAGATAACAACAGATTTGATTGGAATGTGTTAGATCAAATTTATAGCTGTTATTATTGTTTAGCTATTAATTAGCAGGCCCCTCTGCTCACCATAGGGCTTGATTGCCTGACTGCAAATTAGAGTCTTGTGCTCATTAGTGGCTGGTTTTTGATTTTGCTGTTTTTTCAGGTCTTTTCTGCTCCTTAGTCCACCACAACAGCGAGGAGGCTGAGGTGCACAAGGAGTTGGGAAGGGATGGAACTAGGACAGCTGAACCCAACTGATCCAAGGGATATCCCAGACCATAAAATGTCATGCTCAGCACGTAAAATTGAGGAAGAAAGAAGGGGGGGATGTTCAGAGTAATGGTGTTTGTTTTGCCAAGTTACCATTACTCATGATGGACCCCAGCTTTCCTGGAGATGGCTGAGCATCTGCCTGTCCATGGGAAGTAGTGAATGAGTTCCTTGTTTTGATTTCCTTGAATGTGTGGCTTTTGATCTACCTATTAAACTGTTTTTATCTCAAACCATGACTTTTCTCACTTCTACCCTTCTCATTCTCTCTTCCATCCTACCAGGAGGGAAGCAAATGACCAGCTGTGTGTTGCTTGGTTGTCAGCTGGGGTTAAACCACACAGCACTATTTTTGTCAAATGTCCTATTGCATGCTTTAAAATTATGGCTGGAGGAAGCAGCGGGCCTGCTGTTAGCCAAGTGATTAGCACACCCCTCCAGGGACTGCAAATTCAGGTTCACAGTTCCCTCCAGCTGAGATGATTCTGCCCTCTGCTCCTCACAGCCCTGTCATTATTCCACCACAGCCCTCCTGCTGCTCCTGCTTGGGTGCAGCTCAGGACACCAAGGCTGGTGGCTGCTCAGAGGAAGAACAGGCAAAGCTGAGTCTGTGTCTCCCGTGAAGCCCCTTGCATGAGACTCTTGTTGAGACAACAGTGCAGGACACTAACACATCTCAAAAAAATTATTTCTACCTTATTGACAGTACCTGACACAGCTGCAAGAATAACCACTAAATAATGTAGAATGTAATATTAATATCAGTTAACTAGGAAAGCAGCATTAACATACAGGAATTCAATTTGGCTTATGTGCTGCCCACTGACTGAAGGGCAAGAAAAGGGTAAATGCGCATTAGATCATAACAATGATGATAGTTTCCCCTAATAAAATGCATTACTGTCATCAGAACCACTTGATATATTTACCACCAAGTCTCTATCGTCCCTTTGCATCTGCTGTGACTTAATTATGATGGTAGCACCAGCCTGCTAATATTGTTTTGAGCTGGCTTAATTTGCCTTCTATAATTTAGGCAAATTACAGAGGTGAGAATGGCTGAATCAGTAACCTTATTAGCAGAGAGACCTTCTTCAGGATGCAGGTGAGATGAAGGTTAAAGGAAAAAAACTACAATGAAAGAAAGCTAAATAGTTCAGGATGAAACTTTCCCTTTTATATGGCCGCTCTCATAACAAAAAGTTAATTTACTTGTCTCCATGTTATAATCAATATTTTTATTACTTTTTTTTTCTTTTGCCTTTTTTTGGTCTTCAGGTCAGTACTTTGTTGACAGCATAATATATGAACCTTGCTCAATGGCCATTATTTGTATTTATGGTACTGTAGATCATCCTTCCACAAAGGGAAAGAATAAAAGAATCATGTTGCTGAAAATTACGATGTCCATAGCTCTTCCCCCCATTAAAAAAAATAATTTAAAAAAATTGTATTTGTGGAAGCTTTTAAGTTTTTTCTTGTGTCTCTCTCAGTTGTCCAAATGCAAAGTCATCTCATTAAAATGTATTAAACTACCCTGGCATAAAATTATTAAGGGAGGAGATTTGGGCCCATGCTTCTTTGTATGCATTTTAAAGTATCAAAACTGCCTCTGCTACATCAGGAGCTGCATTCATGTAATTCGGGAAAGGATAGGGTCTAACGCACTCTGATTACCCCTGTATCAATTTTCACTGTAGCACTAGTCTATACTATTGAATAAGTTATTAGGCTTTGATTGATTTTTCTTTCTTCAGGCATGAATTTTATATTTGAGGCAATTCCTGTAAAAGAAAGGTGATGCTACAAAACAGGAGCCCCAGCTTGTCATGAGAATAAATGATTCAAAGGAGAATAAAAGATGGTCAGGCCTGCCCTTAACTTAGCAGTGATGTCAGCTGCTATCTTTGTTGCTATGACTAGGAGGAATTCAAAGTACAGAGGCTGTTATACTTTGGGCAACCTTGTTGAAAGCACACGGTAGTAGGAAGAAAAACGCCATAAAAAAGTATTCAAACTATCTGTGAACATCTATCTAGAAAAGAATGAAGCAGCAGGTAACTATTGTCTCACAGGGACAACCTCATTCATTCCTAGACATAAGCAAGAAGAAACTTACAGCAATTGCAGTTGGCAGCTTTTGTATCAATCTGGGGAGAAATAATGAAGAAAGTTTCAAGTCTATCAAAAACAGCATTAGGAGGTAGTTAATTATTACACATAAAGATGTTAATACACAGATAAGGATAAATCATAATGGTGTCTTTCATGTAATCCACATAAAAATCCTTGACACCATCAGACCAGAGTAGACTACATATGATTGTTTTGTTGGTTCTGCTTTTCTGAACTCATGTCATGGTACTTACATCAACTTTTATATTGTAGAAATAAGAGAACAAGTTCCCTTTAGTTTCATTTTTCAAATCCTCATTCTATTTCAGAGAGGTATTTCACCATAAGACTTTAGAGTCACTCTATTTGGGACAGGCTGCATATACTCCTAATGGACACATGTGATTTACTTGATACCAGAGAGACAAAGACAGATATGCTGTATTTATCCAGAAATAAGACCTTTTTTAATTATTCACTACCTGTCCTGAATAAATAATCTTGCATATATAATTTGTTTCAAGATGGATGAGCTATTGCACCAATATTAAAGACAGTTAAGAATACCCTCCACAACATAAATCACCCAGTTGCTGTGAGGGATGTCACCTTGTACGACAAAAATGGGAGCTTAGGAAATTAGAAAGGAGATGAATGTCATGTTCTGATGTTCTTGCATAGAAGTTATATACAGTTTGAATCTCTACTGCTTGATCTTTCCATACCTGAGGTAAATTGGTTTATGGAACATTCAGATGCACATAATGAAAAATTAGATACAGTAAACATTTAAATTAATATATCTACTGTGTCCAGAATCAATACCAGGATGTAGATTTTTAGTGTTTTGAGCCAAATTCTTCACTAATGAGAGGCTTATTTTTCACTTAATGGAGTTCTTCTGAAGGGTGTGTGCCATCCTATCTGATCAAAGCAAATAACCTTCCTCTTGGAAGATAACTTGAGCTTATTGGATTTAAATTCAAAATTATCTCCTAACAAGGATCACTAATAAGCACTGAAGTTCTCTGCAGAGGGAGAGCCCAGTGTGGCAGCCACTGACTCCACTCAATGTATGGTTGCACTGGATGCTGTGTGAAGGTGTGAACATACCCTGTTTTGAATTGGCCAGAACCCTTTGACCATCTTAGGGTGGCACAAAGCAGAAGATCAGGCCAGCATTGTGCTGACGGAGTGACACAGCTTTGCATGTCACCTGGGCCGGATCTGGAGGCTCAGAGCATGAGTTCATTGCTCAGTCACATAATGTAAACACAGTCACTCTCTGGGTGCACTATCAAACCACTGGGCTGCATCTCTGATTCCATCTCTGAAGTGCCAAAGCCAAGGAGGGTCAAGAAACCTGACTGGTGTTAAATGCTAAAAAGCTAAATTGCTGTGTCAGAAGATATTATCCTCTAAGCCTTGCCTTTGTAATTACAGTTAGCTTCTTAAATACGTATGAGCTGGGTTCCAGCACAACATATTGTATTATCTGCCAAATACTGCCCTGGGGACATAGAATAATCTCTAACATAAAGGAAAGAGTTCATTTTCCATAACAGTTTTGAATTTCAGTCCTCAGATAGATTTAAATTAAAATGAATTCATCAAATTCACATAAAGAGAATATTGAGTCAAAAGCTTGCAAGTTCTCTCTCTTAGTTTCTTCATGATGAACTGGATGGGTCTGCTGAGTAAGTACAATTGTAATGGGACATGGGTCGATTTGGCAGCCAAAGCCTAGAAAGCTGTTTTAAATTAGGAATTATTTTAGAATTAGGATACTGCAGCCTTATCAGATCTGCTCGGATCTGTAGTTTAAAATAAATTGGGTCATTAGAATGTGTAGTGTGGTTAATGCTAATGAGCTGGTTGGTTTAATTACATAAGAAAAACATCTCTAATCATTGGAGGATAGTGTTTTCCTTTTTTGTTTTTTTGCTTTTTACCTAGTATCAGTGGTGATACTAATGTTGCTTGTGCTAAATTTCTTCTCATGGTACACTTACAAGTTATCATATATGGTGATACAACCTTGAAAGTGTTAAGGAGAAAAAAATTAAAACCACACTGAAAAGCTGTGCATGATGCTGATTTTCAGATACATATTCTCTCACCTCTCTTCCTTGCCAAATGGAAAGCAACACCCAAAGACTTTCCAAGCTTGGAAAAGCCATAGAGATATGAATTAACACCCTGATTTATTTTCAAATGGAGAGAGTGTTAAATGTCATCTGGGAGGGTCAAGTCTATTTACAACAGCAAGCCTGTTGTAAATAGACTTCAATAGCCAACTATTCACCCTTTTTACTGTATACCTTGTGAAGTGAATGTCCTTCAAATTGTAACTTACTGTCATGTGATTATTAGAAAAATAAATAAGTAGAAATGATGAACATATTTAAAAACTTTAATCATGGGGTGATGCCCAGAAGAGACCTTTGTCAGCCACCTGGTATTTTTCTGATGAGGTTCATCAAAAAGTACATCTTCACTAGACCTTGATAAAGTTTGTAAACCAAACCCAGGCCAATGAAATACCAGACATAAGCCAGATCAGTCACACAGGGTCACCTGCTTCACTTAATAAATCAGGCCCATGTGAGAAAACACATGGAAACACCTAGGACAAACCATACTCTGGGAATGGGTTGTGAAAGGGCAACTCACCATGAGCTCTACTGGGTCAAAATCAATCTGTGGGCAGATGAAAATGACTAGTGAATGTTAGCAGAGATGTGACCTCACCTGCAAACAGGTTACCAGCACCTGAGAGATTCATCTAGCACTGGGGTTTACTGCAAAAGTCGAACTATTTCCTTTGAAAAGTGTATGAATCTATTAAAATATCTTCACAAAAGTAATCACCTAAAATATCTCAGCAAAACCTTCTCTAGTTTGCACCACCTGGTTCTCCTCCCATGAGGGGTCTGGCTTGCAGTGCCTGCCTCAAGAGATGGTGGCCGGTGCATGGAACTGAACCCACAGAGCTCTGACTACCCCGACTATGGTCACAGTCAGTCCTGATACAGACAGCAGTACCTGGCATTCCCCAAACACAACAAAATTTGCAAAGCTTGTGACAAACTCAGCCTCATCCCCCTCTGTATTCATAGAATCATAGAATGGTTTGGTCAGGAAAGGATTTTAAAGATCATCTAGTCCCAACCCTGCTGCTGTGGGCAGGGACATGTTTCACTAGAACAGGTTTCTCCAAGCATCATCCAGCCTGACCTTGCACGCTTCCAGAGATGGGGCATCCACAACTTCTATGGGCAACCTGTTCCAGTGCCTCACCACCCTCACAGTGAGGAATTTCTTCCAAATATCTCATCTAAACCTACTCTCAGTTTGAAGCCATTCCCCCTCGTCCTGTCACTCCATGCTCTTGTAAAAAGCCCCCCTCCATTTTTCATGTAGGTTCCCTTCAGGTACTGGAAGGTCACAATTAGGTCAAAGCCTTCTCTTTTCCAGGCTAAACAAACCCAATTCTCCCAGTCTTTCCTCATAGGTAGGGTGCTCCATTCTTCTAATGAACTTTACGGCCTCCTCTGGACTTGCTCCAACAAGTCAATATTCTTTCTGTGCTGGGAAACCCAAAGCTGGATGCAGCTCTCCAGGTGGAGCAGAGTAGAGGGGGAGAATCACCTTCCTTGACCTGCTGCCAGCACTGCTTTGGATGCAGCCCAGGAACCAGTTTGCTTTTGGGGCTGTGAGCACACATTGTTGGCACATGTCCAGCCTCTCATCCACTATTGTTGGTCTCATCTCTAAATGTAGCATCATAAATCTGTTAAATGCTGCAGACTTCACAAACTAAAAATATGAAGTATAAACAGTATGTGCAAACAGAGTATGAATAGTTATATATTAAATATATTTATGTATATAAATTATACATATGTATGGAAGTGTTGGGCATATATGTCCCATAAGGCTCTCTGTGGAAAGGGCATTAGGTGAATACTAAACACTCCAAGAGCAGAGAGTTAAGTCACATTTATTAGACCATATGCTTTGCTGCCAGAGGTATGAATGTTTCACAGTCCAGAGCTGAGAGCAACAATCCCATCTGTTAATGCAGCTCCACAACTACTGACTTCTATTTCTGATGTGGACCCACCACTGAATATGCCAACAAAATCTCCAGGACCTTGTCAATTTAACAACGGAACCATCAGTGGGAGTCTCATTGTATTCCAGATTACTGGCTTTGATCCAGAGTGGCTTTTATATCTATATAAAATGTATTAAAAGCATTCCAACTTTTTAGTAGATGAAGGTACATAAGAAAATAGATACAATATTTTATGTAGTGTTTTGATTTTAATACTTTGGAGTAAAGAGTGAGGGTTAGGAACTGATCACCAAAGGAACTATATGTTTTGAAGAATGTTTTCTATACATCACATTTGCTGCATGCAGGATAGATGTATGTATATTTTCACTAAAACAGAATGCATAGGGATATATTTCTTCATTTCAGTCAAATGTAGATGTCTAGCCTGCCATTATAGATGATGAGATAGTTATATTTACTGCTCTGAAATTATTCTTAATAACACCATTGCTCTCAACCTGCTTCTTAAGCTCCAGAAGGGAAATTGATATTGTGAGTAATTATTTTCAGTGGTTCTGAATATAATAAAACTGCACACACTGGAATCACACGTATAACTGTTCATAAACACACACATCTGACTGCTACACAACAATAGGCACTTTTAGA
This sequence comes from Chiroxiphia lanceolata, assembly GCF_009829145.1. Classification (NCBI taxonomy): domain Eukaryota; kingdom Metazoa; phylum Chordata; class Aves; order Passeriformes; family Pipridae; genus Chiroxiphia; species Chiroxiphia lanceolata. The sequence continues at coordinate 8,042,955 of NC_045637.1, read as the reverse complement.
AAATGCAAATCCCTCCTGTTTTATCCTTATATCATAGATAATATATATATCTGTGATGGATGATACATGGAATAACGTCTTACTTTTCTCAGCAATTGCTTCACTCACTTATCTTTAGAACATAGTTCTTGCTAACACCAAAGGAAGGGACACCTACTTCACCCCACGGCCATTTAAAAGTAATAGCCTCGCACTATCTGTCATTTTCATTGCAGTGTGGCTAGTAAAGGAACAGACACTGAAGGTTTATTTCTGACTTGGCATTTGACCATGAAACTCTGAAATTACAGGTGTAATGTTTGAAGTTTAGAGCAGAGTATGCCTCACATGCCCCTCTGCAAGGGGACGTGTTCTGCACGTGTTCAGTGGGTTCCTCCAAAGCATGGATGAGTCACCCAAACTCAGACTTAATAGCTTTGTTTATTGTTTGAGTCTTGGAAGTCTCCTAAATTAACTATAGCATGTTGGAACATCAGAACCATGCTTGATTCTGCGGATAGTGGACGTCCTGAGCGGCGTTCTGCCCTAATTGCCCATGAGCTGGCTCATCTCAACATCGACATAGCTGCCCTCAGTGAAGTTCGCCTTCACGAGGAAGGAAGCCTCAGAGAACATGGTGCTGGTTACACTCTTTTCTGGTCAGGTAAGCCCAGAACCGAAAAACATCTCTCAGGTGTCGGCTTCATGATCAAAAACTCTATTCTTCCCAAACTCGAAAATCTGCCAACAGGTCACTCTGACCGCATTATCTCCCTACGCCTTCCACTCCACAACAACCAACACGTCGTCCTCTTTAGTATATATGCCCCAACTCTCCAAGCTGACCCTGCCGAAAAGGACAAATTTTATGCTGACCTGCGCCACCTTACCCAAAAAGTACCCGCAGATGATAAGATCATTATCCTTGGTGATTTCAACGCCAGAGTAGGTAAGAATTTTGATGCCTGGAAAGGAATATTAGGCAAACATGGTGTTGGTAACTGCAACGATAATGGTCGACTCCTGCTAGAATTCTGTGCAGAGCAACAGCTCACCATCACTAATACTATCTTTCAGCAGAAAGATAGTCTGAAGACAACCTGGATGCACCCCAGATCTAAGCATTGGCATCTCATCGATTATGTCCTGGTGCGACGGAGAGATGTTCGCGATGTCCTCCATACCCGCGTGATGCCCAGTGCAGAATGCCAGACAGACCATCGGCTTGTGCGCTGCAAACTCAGCTTCAATCTTAAATTCAAACCCAAAATGGGCAACATCACAAGGAGAAAACTCCAAGTTAACAATCTCCAATCAGCCACAGTAAGAGAGAGATTCCAGGCAAACCTTCAAACTAGGCTCGAAAACCGTTCCACAGTTTCTGCAGATTCCTCTCCTGAAACTACCTGGCAGCATATTAAAAACAGCATTCTGCAATCCTCCGAAGAATCCTTAGGGTTCTCCCTCAAGAAGAACAAGGACTGGTTTGACGAAAACAACCAAGAAATCCAGGACTTGTTGAGGAAGAAGAGAACCGCCCACCAAGCACACCTTGCACTGCCATCCTGTCACGCAAGAAAAACAGCCTTTCGTCTCGCATGCAGCAGGCTCCAACAGAAACTCCGTGACATCCAGAACAAGTGGTGGATCGATCTAGCTGTAAAAACTCAATTATGCGCAGATATGGGTGATCACAAAGGTTTCTATGAAGCCTTGAAGACAGCATATGGGCCCACATACCAGGTGCAAAGCCCTCTACTCAGTGCTGATGGCCAAACGCTTCTAACAGATAAAACCTCCATTCTGAATCGATGGTCTGAACACTTTCAAACTCTTTTCAGTACCAACCGTGTGGTCCAAGACTCAGCAATTCAGTCCATCACACAACAACCAGTAAAGTATGAATTGGATACAGCCCCCACTTTAGGAGAAACCCTCAAGGCCATACAGCAGGTAAAAATCGGCAAGGCAGCCGGGGTTGATGGAATTCCACCTGAAGTCTGGAAACATGGGGGCCTTGCCCTCCACACCAAATTTCACGAGTTTGTGGTGCGCTGCTGGGAGCTCGGTGAACTACCATCAGACCTTCGTGATGCTGTCATCATCACTTTGTATAAGAAGAAAGGTATTAAATCTGACTGCTCAAACTACCGTGGTATTACTCTGCTCTCCATTGCTGGCAAAATCCTGGCAAGAATACTCTTGAACAGACTAATACCCACTATAGCAGAAGGGATCCTACCTGAAAGTCAGTGTGGTTTCAGAGCCAACAGAAGCACCACAGACATAATATTTGTTCTCAGACAACTGCAAGAGAAATGTAGGGAACAGAACAAAGGTCTTTATGTAACCTTTGTTGACCTCACCAAGGCTTTTGATACTGTGAGCAGAAAAGGTCTGTGGCAGATTTTGGAACGTTTAGGTTGTCCCCCCAAGTTCCTTAAAATGATCATCTCACTTCATGAGGATCAGCACGGCCAAGTCAGGTATGGCAACACACTTTCTGAGCCCTTTTTAATTAAGAATGGTGTGAAACAAGGCTGCGTTCTCGCTCCTACCCTATTCACCATCTTCTTTAGCATGATGCTCCAAAGGGCCACAGCAGACCTCGATGATCAGGACGGTATCTACATTCGATATCGTACTGATGGAAGCCTGTTCAATCTAAGGCGTCTGAAGGCCCACACCAAGACCCTAAACCATCTTGTCCGGGAGCTACTATATGCTGATGACGCCGCCCTTGTTGCCCACACAGAAGCAGCTCTGCAGCGTTTAACATCCTGCTTTGCAGATGCTGCTGAGCTCTTTGGGCTGGAAGTCAGCCTAAAGAAGACAGAAGTTCTCCATCAACCTGCACCTCAGGAAGTCTTCCATCATCCCCATATCACCATTGGCGAATCAGAGCTCAAATCAGTCCAGCAGTTTAATTACCTAGGTAGCCTCATCTCCTCGGATGGTAAGATTGACGGGGAGATAGACAACAGGTTGGCAAAGGCATACAGTGCTTTCGGAAAACTCCACAAAAGAGTATGGCGTAATAAACACTTGAAGAAAAGCACAAAGATCAGTGTTTACAAAGCCATAGTGTTGTCTACTCTCTTGTATGGTTCCGAATCATGGGTCATCTACCGCCACCACCTGCGTCTCCTAGAACGCTTCCATCAGCGCTGCCTCCGTACAATCTTAAACATCCACTGGTCAGATTATGCGACCAATACATCTGTTCTTGAGCAAGCAGCAGTCACAAGTGTAGAGGCCATGCTGATGAGAACACAGCTGCGATGGGCAGGGCACGTCTCAAGGATGAAGGACCACCGCCTCCCTAAGATCTTGCTCTATGGTGAACTTGCCACTGGCTGCCGCAAGAGAGGAGCCCCGAAGAAAAGATTCAAGGACTCCCTGAAACAACATCTCAGCCTTGGCCATATTGATCACCATAATTGGTCCACTCTGGCCTCAAATCGGGAGGCCTGGAGACACAGCATCTATAACGCTGCGGAAGCCTTTGAGAACACACGCAGGATCACTCTCGAGGAGAAAAGGCAACGCAGGAAGAACCGTGTCTTGCGGAATGCACCATCTAAGGAGTCTTTCTGTTGTGCCTTTTGCAACCGGATATGTCTGTCACGTATTGGCCTCATAAGTCACCAACGTGCCTGTAACAAGTGTGGATAGAGCCTTCCCAAATCTTCGTTCGCGAAGCCCAGCCATGATGATGGAAGTCTCCAGTTTAAATTTTACTAAGCTTGTTGCAGACCTCCCAGAGATGAGGCCCAGCTTAACCCAAACTCCTATATTCACTCTGCTCTGTGGTCAGCCAAGAGGATGATGCCACAGAGTGCCAACGTCTACATCTGTTACTATGAAAAGGAAAAACAGAAACTAAGAAGTATAGCCTGAAAAACAAAAACGAAGTAAAACCACCTAAAAAACCCCAACAAACTACAATAAATAACATTATTTTATCTGAATCTCACATCCTTCTGTTAATCAAGTAAAACTCATTAATGGATGGGTTCAAAAAAGGTCTATTTGGCCTGAATTCACTGTTTTTGACATTAGGTGCCTCACATTTAGCTGATCTGTCTCAAGGTGGTTTAGGAGCTCTTTCAGTAATCAAAGGTACTTCCTTTCTTAAGTCAAACTTCCTTGAAGGGCATTTCCCGAATGTAGATGACAGTTTTTCAGAGAGAAAGACAGATGAGATGAATCCCATCTTGGGGGCCCTGACCTACTGCAAATGAATCAACAATCAATGTTATTAAAATAATTTCAATTTCAAGTCTTACCAACTCTTGAAGGTGAGAGAGAGCAGCTACACAAACCTAGAAAGAAGATTTCTACTTTAAATTATGAAGGTGAATAAATGACATATATCATGTAAGGCACATGTTCTCATGGAGTGGTTTGTTTCCTGTACTTTCCTAACAAAAGTATTTCAAGTTCCTATCTCTCCTCAGCACTAAATCAATTTTGACAGTAAATATACTGTTATTTTGCATGAATAGATGCTGCATTCATTCATAAGTCTTTATAATAATGCTGTTTAGCTGCTTGCTTTAAGATTATTCCCAGTAAACAAACATAAGGTATATAATTTACACAAAGATAACAACGCCTGGCACAATCCTTTTTGCTGGGAATTGTGGGAATTGCACAAGGTATCCCCATTATCCTATCAGTCTAATTTTGCTAAGCTCATTTTAATGAAGCACAGAAATGCGACTGCCTGTTCAGCCTCTCATCCTGGGAACATATTGTAATTAACTGCCTGAGCAGCTGCACAGCGGCAGGAGAAGGCTTTAAATGACGTGACTCTGTTGATATTACTTGTGTTAAAATGATTTTGGAGATTGGAAGGGAAGAGCTGATTGCCTTTTACAGTAGTGTCTAAAGCCTAAATGAGTTCTGACACCTGAAGGAAGAAGAAATAACCTGCAGACTGCACATCAGCACTCCGTAAAATGCATTTGGAAGCTTGATCACCGTGACCTAACCTTTGCAATTATTTCAGACCCTCTAGTTATTGTCACAGATTTGATCCTCAAATTTTGTTTAATTGATACTGTGAATGGTAACATAAACTTGATGGCAAAGGAACACCTATTCAATGTGTGAGCCAATTTCTTCATTATCGCAGGGAACCAAGGTATCACCAATGACTTTTCTCATGAGTAAACAGTAATAGTACATTGAAATTCTGCCAGAAAAAAAAAGGTAATCGGGGAAATTATTACAACACTTTATTAAATGGGAGAAAATGGAGCTAGTCTGGCAGACAGTTGTAGTTTGTAAGGCAAGGATGGGGCAAGCCCTGAATAATACATTTAAGGTATTAATAGCAATGGTTAAAATACCATCTTCTGTAGGATGACATAATAGTTCCACAAAGCTGAGTGCTATTTTTATTTCTAAAGAAACTGTGAGATTAAGACAAATGATGGTCATCATGGTGATATATCATTAAATGCAGGTGTGAACCAAAAGACTACTTAAAGACTTCTGCACCTTCTCTTCTCCAAGCTGAACGACCCCAACTCTTTCAGCCTGTTTCTGTAACTCTGTGTCCTGCTCAAGTCACTTATGTCAACAAAACAACCAGCAACCTGGTCTAGTGGAAGGTGTCCCTGTCTGTAGAAAGGGGGTTGAAGCTAGATGATCTTCAGGGTCCCTTCCAACCCAGCCCACTGTATAATTCTGTGTTACCAGAGGCGTGTGCTTCACTTGCCCTTTTGATCTGCTAGAAGCAGGGAGAGTCAGCTGAGGACTGTGCTTCCAAGTGCATAATCAAGAGAAGGCTGTGGAATCTCCAAGAAAGAGTATGGTTAAACATCTAATACATCTTTAGGAAGCTCTACAGATGTAACCCTGCAGCTCTTTGTGGGGCTAATCCAGTGCAGAGGCTGTCAACAGGGCATGAGGCTCTGAGCGATCCTGGAGCAGGAGCAAGCAAAGCTGCTGCTTAGAAAGGCTTGTGATCTCATGAATTTGCTTCTGCCTGTAAAAATGTGACATTCTTGCAACTCACATTTACAGACAGACTTCATAACCACATCTTGGTTAACTACGGTTTCCCTCTGTAGCTGCTTGTTTGCAAAAATCACTTGATGTGTCTTGTTTAAGAACACAAGGTCCCCTGTGAAGAAAACATACACAAGCTATTTGTGTATTGTTTAATACAAAAGCTTCTGGGCCTTATTAGTGTTGTTATTTGTATTTCAGAGAGCACCACAGAGATTTGAGAAAAGTTGGTTTTTTGACTGGAAGAATGGATTTCCCCATGAAGAGTTGCTTCAGGGACACTAAAATCACAAATGAAAATGGCACAGCACAAAGCACAGAGTGGCATTCTCACATGATTATGGGGGAATATAAATTACAGCAGTACTAGGTACTAAATATCAGCATAAATATTTGTCCATGCCAGCTGTAGATTCTAACAGGGATATAGACACATGAATGCCTAATAGTACCAAAGCATTTGTTCTAATAATATGGATTTTTATATTTTTGCCATTATGAGCAGTATTAATTCTTCATTTGAAGTACATTTGTCTTCATCATTCACAGTATCCCTTTTCATTAGGACTCGAAACTCAGTCAGAAACATGCTGTATTCATTCCGCTGATTCTGATCTAAACTACCCTCTCGGGTGAGAAATGCAAAATACATTTATTCTGCTTTAATTAGATCTCTAGCAAATCCTTGGCAAATGGCAATTTTGAGCAGAAGATGAGAGAGCTATTTCCTTCAGACTCTCCCTACCACGATAGCAGGTTGACAGAAGGAGCTGAGAGTTAATAGAAAACATTAACCAAAATTTGCCCTTGTAGCAGCCAGCAGTTCAGCTGCCATTTCATATTTCTTCTGTGACATCACACGCACATCCAGACTGTAACATTTGTCCATGGCCTTCAGGGAGTGCACAGCACGGTAATAAGATGAACTGCTTTTAAAAGATTGTTCTAATACCATCAGGGCTGACACAGCACTGATGTCAGTGGAGGTAAGGGAGAGTGCTGAACTCCTCACCTCTGTTCCTATCACAGGAAGGATGAAAAATGAATGCCCTGGCACCTTCAGCATTGCAAGCTGTTTGCAGCTGCCCATAGCCAGCAGTCAGGATCAGGGGATGGGGGTGCCAGGCCCCCAACACCCACAGTGCTCAGGTTTATGTGCTGTGATGGAAGAATAGCAGTGGGTTCTGTTGGGGTGCAGGGAAGAAGGGACACGAAAATCTCAGCCTTACTTTTTCCCAGGAAACCTAGGTCTGACCATCAGCTTAAAAATGTGGTTGTGCTCTCCAGGGACATAGGCACACTGAAAGGTTATTAAGGTTATTAAGCTGCACTGGACCACCTCAGTGGTCTTTTATGTACTGGCTGGCCACTGACAGGTTAGAGGAACACCCAATTTCTCAGTTACAACATTCTTTGTCCTAAAAAAAGGACACTAGCTCATGGGAAAAACAGTGACTAAGGCATTGCTGAGATAAAATTCCTTCCCAGGCCTGCCCTTTGCCTGCCCGCTGGCTTGGAATTAATCACTGTGGTTTATCCTCTCTTAGAAGCTTCATATATTCAGCACAAACCTTTTAGGGCAGGAGCATCTCCTGCAATGGGTTTGTCTAACACCAAAGACGACCAAGTTCCCCAAGTTCAACTGCAATGTATAAATAGTAAGAAAGAGGCCAGGGGGCTGCACAGAGCAAAAGCCTCGTGCTTTGCCTTTTTTGACCTCTCCAAACTGTAAACTTACAAATATCAAAAGAAAAGAATCCAAATGCAAAGGAAGAGCATACGAAGAGGAGGAGGAAGGGAGGGAAACCAGGTACTAATGGCTTATGAATAATCACTTGGCAATTTGTCATCTGGCTTCTTTGAGATAAAAAACCAATATAAAGAAATCAAGAGCAATTATGTCCCTGCCTATGAAATGTCTTAGGCTATGCTCAAGCCTTCATTTTTCAGCTTGTGAAATGTCTTGGGCTCTGCTCAAAGCCTTCACTTTTGATTCTATATATTTTGCACTTTGTGTGTTTCGTCTCTTCAGCGAATAATGAATTCTATCATCATCACTAGGTATTATTTTCACTGTGGTACTTATTATATTCTTCAAGGTACAGGATATGGTTGAAAAGTGACCTGACTGCAGTTGTAGAGTGTACTGGGATTTAAGGAGTTCTTTCATGTGCCTAATGAAGACGTAATTGGGATAAGAGGGATGAAAGCTGAAACTCGAAAATACAACCTGGAAGTTTTGGGTTTTTTTAAAAGAACAGCTGCAGAAATTTCTTCTGGAGCCAAGAGAAATAGTTGATAACTCTCTCTGTCTCTCTGGGCTTTTCAGACCAGATTGAGGGTGTTTCCATACAGCCCAATGGCCTTGATGGCACTCAGCTTAGCAGGATGGAATATTGCAATCTTGGCAAATATCATGGAGAAACCATGGAAGAAAATGGGTCCTGACTTGAAAAAGACCAAACAGCTGCCTGCAGGGTATTAATTTAGTTGGACAGTACCTCTGTCCCATCTTCCTCATGGAGTTAAACACCCTGCAAACAGGGCAAAGGGGAGCTCTCTGCTTTGCAGAGCTCACAGGTTAAACGTAAGATGAGGGGCAACAGGAAAGCACAAAGAAACTAGCACACACTGTTGGTCAAATTGATAAATACAGTTTCAGGAGAGAAAGGGCATGAGCCCTGATCACAGAGCAAACGGGTGTTGAGGGAGGGATTTCAGAGGAGAATCATAACAGAGTGGGAGTTTTCCTACCTAATGCCAGGGAAAAACAGAGAAGGTACAAAACAAGAAGCCGAGCTGATGCCAAGGCTCAACTGAGGATAAGGAAGATGAGAAAGGAAAGCGGAAAAAAAGGTAGGTTGTGAAATATTTTTGACTGGTTTCTCCTGGCTGTACTCTAGGTCAGTGAACAGCAAGATCAGTTGGAAGAGTTGGTGGATGACATGAGCTGCAGTGTTTAGAAAGGGCAGTACAGGGGAAAGGGAAAATGCCTGCATCATCACAGAGAGGCAGGGTGGTGGTGTCACCTGATATGGTTTGAAGCTGGCTCCCTGCGAAGTCTCCAAACCTTACCACAAGAAGTCCCCCCCCAAATCTCAGGGAGAAGAGGGAAAAAAAACAACCAAGAAAACCGAAAAGAGAGAGAGACAGCTAAAGCAATATATATAAATATATTTACAGTTATATTACAGTTATATACAATTGAAATATATATACAATTTCATAAGGGAAAGGGAAGGGGGAAGGGAAAAAAGGAACAAAACCAAAATAAAATATATATATCCCGATCAATAGCCCAAGATCTAGCAACTAAAAGAATTAGCAAAGAATATCTTCCTACTCTCCTTGGGACAACGGAGAGTCATGCTGGAGCAACTGCTGGCAACCTCTGCCTCCCAAGGTTGGCAAGGCCTTACCATGCCTCACTCTCCAACCCAACAGACTCAACAGCAGGGAAACCTGCACCTCCAAAGCCACTGGAAGGAAAGAGAGGGCAAAGGCCTCTCCTCCTTTCTTCTTATACCTCGGCTTATGTAAAAATCGTAGGGAATACCAGGTAAATCTGGGCACTCCCTTGGTTACAGACTGGTCACCAAGGAAGGCCTAGACCAAACTACCACACACCACAGTGACAAAGCCAAGAGATGTGGCAGGAAAGACGGCAGAATCAGGGCCAGATTCAGGGTCATAGTGAGACTGCACATGCCCAGAAGAGATACAGGAGACAGGCTGAAATGTTGGGTAGGAGATGATTGTGGTATAGTCTTGGTGCATTGCCTGGCATAGGATTTATTCTCAAAAGAACTGACAGAACAGATCTGCTTTTTTTGATGTTTTTATAATATATTCTTCATAAGTCTTGCAGCCAGCCAGCTGATCCAGCTCCTGCCAGCCATAGGTGGGCTGTTGGCTCTTCACAGCAAGCAAATACAACTCTATTGATTTAAAGATGTATGAGTCTCCTGCTAGAAAATCATTGTATTCAAAGGTTTCTTCATTGCATTTAATCATGGGAGTAGGTTTTCCATTATATTCAAATGACATTTTTTCCTTTTGTAGGAGACATATGGAGTAGCACATAACAAATGCATGTAGAGAGGCATCTTTACACAGGTCTGCACAGTGGAAGCAGACTTGAATGATAAGAAAGGTCAGCCTAGACCTGTCCTTTTCATGCACAGGGACACAGTGCAGGACTTTCCAAATATTAAACTGTTACTACATTAGTTCTCAGGACCAAACAAACCCCGCTTTTTCTCTCTCTATTGGCCCATTCAGAATCCTCACCCACTTTTTTCAGAGTAGAGTCAGGTTGTTGTTTTTCTATTCTTCTCCTGGTCTCACAAATCTTGAACTCTGAGTTGTGCATTGTTAGGGATGGAGTGCATGTTCTTGGAGCACGATGGCTGGGGACATGAATGACAGAGACTCAACACCCTCCACATCAGGGAAGGTTAAATTCCTGTTTTTTTCAGGAACTGACTCCTTCATTGTCATGGATTTGAACATCTGTGGTATGCCAACCACATGAATCTATGCATAGCAGAGAGCTCCTGCAAGTGTAGCACCATGGGCCTGAAGTTCTCCAGGCTCTTGGATGGAATTAGGCAGTGGTGCCCAAATCTGAACGTCAAGGGATCTTGAAGGTGAGATGGGCACCAACCTGACTGGAATGGGTGACAGCAGAGATTTGCAATGTTTGTCTTTATATGGATAGGAAACTTTGGGTCTGTCTAAAGACACACTAAGACAATGGACAACAAGGAGAGTATCAAGCAAATTGCTGTTTTGAATCAGTGATCTGAGCTGTTGGCATCCAAATTCTGCAGAACTTTAGTCTAAATCCAGTCTTAATTTAAGTGCCTTCAATCTTACCTTCACTGCAATTAAATGGAATTGAATTGTGTCCTGCATTTATTTCTGCAGTAAGCTCTTCAGGGACACCTCAGTCTTAGGATGTTATCAAAGCACATTCATCATCCCTCTGTATTTTCATTAGTTTCATGACTGTGCCTTCCTAATCTGATACACTGCTTCCATTAGTCCTGACATGGAAACAGCTGACCTGACAGAAGAGCCTTTGCCTATCTTATTCAATACCTTTTCTATAATTTCTAGATCATGTACTTAGAATAAGTTTGAAAGATAACAATTTCAATCAGTTCTTTCTTAGTCTATTATTATTTTTATTTAGGTCTCTGTGTAATCGTGGCAAAGAACCTCAATCTTGATCAAATCTGTTTGCTCTTCTCCCTCTGTTTCTCCAAAACAGTAATTGGTTTTTTGTATAAGTCTAGTGAAAATAGCATTTTCCATTTTCAAGCATCAAAAGTCTCCACAAGTATTTATGGATTGCTATCCCTTATGAATTTGCTTTGAAAAAGGTACGGTCTGTTACATCTGTTTAACCAATGGATAAACAAGCCACAAGGTTCTTCATAGAGCTTGAATGACATACTAGCACAGATATTTTTATTAAATCATTTCTTTCATGCCAAACCCTGATAGGAAACTTTATCCTTCCCTCACAAGCCTGGGTCTGGACTCCACAGCCCATGAGTTTTACTACCACTCAGTGTCAGTTCAGCACATTGCAGTGAGTGCAGATGCCGCACAGGCTGGGGCAGAGTACCTGGGTCTTCCTCTGACCTTCCTGTGCTGTCACAGAGGTGTTGGCAAAAACTACTACTGGGAAGGTTTCCTGGACCCTGCTGGCTATCAAGCTGTGCCTGGGATAATCTGCAGAAAGTGGCACAGCCCAGAAAATGTACAAGAAAGCTTTCAAAGAAAACATACAAGAAAGCCAAAGTAAGTGAAGGCAGACATCCCTCTGCACTCCCACGCGGTGAGAGATCGAAGAGCTGAGGTCCCACCTCTCCATTTGATCTCCCCCACCTCCTTCGAGATAGTAATTTTCACACACCATGTACTTGTTCAGGAGCTTTCAAAGGGCAATGAAACAGTTTGGCCTTAACAACAGTGAATTATTTTTTTCAGAGTGGTTTGCAATGCTTTCTTTCCAACCTTTTTTGGCATCAAACTGTGTTTCCCTACCAGACATACACCACTGCAGGGGACCTGCCAGTCTTCTTCAGCAGGAACCACATTCCCTGGATGGAGGCACACACCTATCATAAATACCTTCTGGTATCATTTTTTCATGTGAAATAAATTAGGTTCTTTTGATTTCCTCCAGTAAAATAAACTTTTGGCTTATCCTTTCCTCTGCTTTCTTCATTTCTTGTTTCTTTTTCTCAGTCATGGAAAACCAAAATTCCCATGCTATTCCAGATAGTCTCATGACAGTCTTGTATTTCTTTATCTCCAGTTATCTCACAGTTCTTTACTGATATCTAGTTTAGTTATCTTAATTCATAATTTCTTATATATCAAGAGAAAAATGCACTGTTGACTAACTTAGAAAATCTCATATCTTATCAAAGAAGACTTAAGATTATTTTGGGGATTCTGTTTTTGACAAAGACTTGTAACATATTAATTGATTTCTTTGTATGTCTATATTTTCCTTAATAATTCCATCTAAAGTCTTAGATGTAACTGGCATCAAACTAATTGAGTTTTAATTATCCAACAGTTTATTTACCCATTTTGATAAGTCTGCTCCAGTGAATTCATTTGACAAGATCTTTGATGATATTAAGAGATATATACAGAGAAACTGTGCCAAGGAAAAATACTTTTCACAATACCACAGGTCAGCTATTTTTCTTTAGTCCACTGAAATCCACAGGGCTGACGAACGTGGGATTTGTGAAATCGCAGTCAGATGTAAGAGTCCTGTCCTTAAAGTCACTCTTTTCACAAGATTTGGCCCTTCAAGCCAGGGTGATTTAAAAGCCTGCCATCCCAAAATGCCCCTGCCAGACTACTGATTAGGCGAGGTGCTGATTTTGCTATTGCCAGTAAATATAAACCACTATCAAACTCAGTTTACATCAAAACATCAAGCTGTAAACTATGCGGGCTGACAACTCAGATTCACAATCATCTCTGATTTAGCTGCAACAGCTGAAGAGTTTATTGTCCAGGTGGGTAACATCTTCAGCCAGCACAGGTAAATCCAATATGAATCAGAGTCTGAATTGCCCTTGTTTTCCCAATTATCCAGCTATCAATGCACAAAGAGTCATGAGAGTCATGCTGCAGAGCTCTGTCTTCTGCTCCGGAGGTCTAAGTCTTATTAGAAAAGACATGATTCAAAATACTGTGGGTAGATTTCAGCTATTTGTCTCATCAAGCAGTGACCATACATTATTATTAATATTAATAAGAATTTTTGATAAAATGTTGTATTCCAAAGCCTAGGAAATAAATACACCAGGAAAAATATCCCTGCTTTTTATGTTGCAGGGAAAATGCTGGCTATTCCTTGCTGCAGTTCATGTTTTGGTTGGCAGATACATCAGTGACAGGCAAAGAGATGGGAGAGCTGTTGCTCCACAATTAGACGGTGCCTTGTGGCATGAGGATCAGTCGGAGCAGAGAGCTCTGTGCCTGCTGCTGAGCGATGGGATTAGCAAACATCTGAGCACAGACATGATCTTGTCGTGCAGGAGGCTTTTGAAAACGGCTTGGGCTGCGAGTGAATAAGGTCCTACAGCAGTAGCCAAGATTTGAAACAGCAGGTGCCACAGGGCAGGCGACAGGCACAGTGAAAAGGATGTAGTGGGACATGCTGGCTGCCCACAATGAGAAATAAATATTCCTGGACCTTGAAGTCAAGTGGCATACATCAGCCTGCATCTGTGCTTGTAAATTGTGTCAGTCCCCAGAACCAGGTGGACATGGGGAGATATCCACAGCATTTTGACTGAATTTCTCTCAAAATGTGCTGTTTATCCACTGAGCTCCCTCACTTTTATATTACTCTGGTCAGTTTAACAAAATACTGAGAAAAACAAAAGATGATCTTTCATTGTTCACACGTCATATGTGACTTTCAAAAACAATCTTGTGGGCAGAGCTTTTTAATTTCACCTTGCTAAAGAAGCCTTTAAATAGGAGTTAGCAGGACCTCTGCCAGGCACATTCCTTGTGTATGCAAGACAAACATCTATGAAAGGTAATGAAAAAAAAGGAGAATCACTGACATGATTCTTCAGTGCAAGAGAATTTTTACAAAAGACCAAAATAGGTGCATTTACAAATACAAGGAACATATGCATGCAGATATATGGCAATTATTTCTGGCTGACAATAAAAATAAACTATTTCATCTTTCAAGTGATAAATGACTTCTTATTTGGCAGAGCTGATTAAATTTGTTTTGTGGATAGAAAAAAATTGTGCTGCAGTTCACTGATACAGAAACAATTAAAATAGATTGGTTTACCTGATGCAATTTCAGAAATGAACTAATTATCCTTTTATGAAAACACATCTGTAAAGGGATAATTGATTTGAATGAGTACAATATTTCACAGAGACAGGAGTGAGTACAACATCTATTTTACCTACACAATAAATTCCTATAGTCTTTAAAAATTTAATTCTTAATTGTGGCTGGTTTAATATGTGCTTGTTTTTGTTTTATTCGAGGAGAAAAGGCAACGCAGGAAGAACCGTGTCTTGCGGAATACACCATCTAAGGAGTCTTTCTGTTGTGCCTTTTGCAACCGGATATGTCTGTCACGTATTGGCCTCATAAGTCACCAACGTGCCTGTAACAAATGTGGATAAAGCCTTCCCAAATCTTCATTCGCGAAGCCCAGCCATGATGATTTTGTTTTATACATATGCATGCATTAATGTATAGGTTTCCTTTTTGGATATATATATACATAAATATCAAAATATTTTGGTTTCAGAAAAACAACAAATTAGCTTGGAGCACTGCAGATGAGCCAGTTTACTTAAGTGACACAATGGTTTCTAAACCTTCTGTTAAATCTTGTTGCTTCAACAGGCTGTCACAATGAGTTTGTATAACATGATGCAGCTCTTTTTTTGTTTTGTTTTGTTTGGATATTAAGTAAAACAGCAGAAGTTTCTCCTGTTTCTTTTGCCAAATGGATGCTCTGCCTAGAGAATAGGATTCTGTACAGTGGTACAGTTCCTGTTGGCCCTTGCAAATGCTTTGACACGCAGAAATAGGATCCACATTGCCATCCAAAAGTCTGAGATATGTTGGAATAATGCCAGAAAAGGGCTGAAAGTCAAATAGAATAATTTAAAGGTGTGACACGGGAAGAACAGCTAAAGGGATTTATGGCACAGGGTGTAAAGGACAACTACCTGAGAGATACAGCGATAAACAATATTTAGAGAACATGTAAAAATAATGTCAGCAGGAGTGGAAATTTAAGTGTGCTATTTGGAAATGATCAGTGACATTTAGTTTTCAGGTCAATTAGCTGGTGGAATAATTTATACAGGGCAGTAACAACTTGGAACAACTGAGAAGGAAGGCTGGTTTGTACCTGCCCATCACGACTGACTGAAAGTAACCACTGCTGCATCTGTGAGAAAGACAAAGGTGTTTCTAGGACAGATGAGAGCTTTTCGGTATATACAACAAAATACAAATGTCACTGAATCTTGTTCCTGAAGAAACCTCACCTGCAGTACTTTGAGCCAGTGAGATCCCACAGTCAGGAACCCAAACTGAGCATGGTGACGAAAAGGCCAGTAAAGTGACTGGGCTTCAGTGCAAAAAGAAGCTGGGCACAGTGACCTTGCTCAAGTCATAATGACAAAAAGAGAAAAAAATTATTAAAAAGTCCTTCTTTCTCTCCATTTTTAAAATTCAAGAGGTAGTGAACCAGTTTAATGCAGCACAGATAAACTGGACATAAATACATTTATATAGAAACCAGAGGAAAGTTTTCAACTCTCTAGATCACAACAAGCAAACATCAATAACAAGAAGCATGTTTTGAGACAGATCCTGATCAGCAGTTCACATGGACAAGAAACTGTGTATACCTGTGATAAGAGGAGGCAGAGTCTGATGATCCTTCTAGTCTAATATTCCAGGTCAAGTAAAATAGCACAGCCTGATCTTCCAAGGCTCCAAAAACATTGACTCTGGAAATTGTCCTTATTTGTGACTGACTTGAAAAATACATGGGAAGTAAGCATCTGTTTAATTATTGGCTGTGCTTACCAAGCACTGTAAGCTAATGTATTTCAATAACAAGAACTAATTTTCATGATGCAACTTCATGTTGTTAATAGAAAAGAAATTCATCATAAAGCAAACTGAAAATACAGCATAAAACAAACTGAATTGAAGACTAAAATAATAGCAGTACTGCACTGCAGTACTGATTTTATTGTTCATAGAGAAAGTGGGTATATTTTGCTCTGTGTGTTTATTTTGGTTGAAAGTTGCATTGATTTTGTGTTATCCTCTGCTTTTAAGTGCATACTATTAAAGTTGTGTGCCATTTCCATGCTGTCAAGGTGCTGTTTTATTAACATAGAGAAAGGAGCCTTTATAACGGTCCATGAATATCTGCTTGCCAAGGATTTTGGTGGAACTAGAATCATCAGCACCTTCTATCAGAAACAGCCTACCAAAACACCACCAAAAAGAAGTAGGAAAAGTTCAGATGTAATTAAAGAGAAGGTCATTGATCCCATTCTCAAAGCACAGATTCCAGTAACCTAAAGAGTTACTAATGGAGACAGCAAGATGACGATCAAAAGAGAAGCTCGAAAGAACTAAAGATTTTCAATACCATGCTGTTTTCACAGCCTCAGGCCTAGAGCCAACATACTAATTTTGTATGAGTAACTGCAAAGCCAGGTTAAAGTAATACATTTTTTTTATGGAGAAAGTACTTTCAATTTTGGAGATATAACAAAAAACAGTTTGTATTTGGCATTACTTAACAGGTGGGAGCAGAGAACTTGGTTCAGTTTGATTGTTGGAACTATTTAGGTATTCTTTTATGATGAAGTAATTTAAGTCGATTCTAAGGAGCTGCATGCCAATAATCTTCAACACTTCATTTCCATGATTTACTTGAAAAATTTGATTTATAAGTGCCCCACAGCATTGTGTTGTCTATTGGGTGTACTGGACTGAAAACGTAAATTCTCCTAATGCTGTCATTTTTCATCAGAGAAGCCCTAGAATGGTTTAGTTAGAGACGGAAAGAACCGGTAGAAACTTTGTATTTGGACAGCAAACAAAGCAAATGAAAGGAAAAAAATTAAAGAGGTAAATGAAAACTCAGTCGCCAAGGCAAGCAGCTCCAGTACCAGCATGACTGTCAACAGAGCACCTCCAGAGGGGTTCAGGAACCACGCAGAGTGCTTTCCTAAACTAAGGGAATCTCAGGGAAGCAGAGAGACCTGGCAGGAGCCAACAGCTCATGTCTCAGCAGCTGAGGGGGCCTGGGCAATGTCAGGGGCAATGGTGGCCAAGCCCTGCCATGGATAAAAGAAACTCTTGGGGAATACAGCAAATAGTGTGAGTGAACAGGGCATGGTGTGGCAGTTTGAGTTTGCATGGAATGCCATGCAGGAAGGGACTTAACTCTGGCAGCTTGACCTGGAAGCGATGGTACCGACTGTTGAGTTACCAGGGATCACTGAAAGAGCTTTAAACTAGATTTGAAAGGGGAAATGGATAAAACCAGACTTGCTAGAGATAAGCCTGGGGGCAGCACAACAGTGCTTGAAGGGAGTGTGCTACAGAAGTCCTTCGGGATGCTCCAAGCTGTACTGAGTGTGCTGGGGGTACACCTGAAATGGCCCTGGACTAATGCACTCAGCCCCTCAGCCTTCTCTCTGGGGGCAGGAGATGGAGACCCATGCCGCAGCAAACACATAAATGCTGTTGATACAATAGAAACCACGGAAGCACCTGAGACAGTCCCATTGAAATCACAGCTTCTCCCCAGTAAAGGTGGCAGGATCAACAGTCCGACTGAAGTGCACCTGCAGCAATGCACACAGCATGGGCAGCGAACAGGAGGAGCTGGAAGCCATTGTGCAGCTGGAAAACTACTATATAGTTGCAATCACAGAAATATGATTGGATGACTGACAGAACTGGAGTGCTGCTGTGGATGGCTATAAGGTCTTCAGAAGGGACAGGCAAGCAAGGTGAGCCAGTGGAGTAGCCCTGTATGTTTGGGAGTGTGTTGACTGCCTAGAGCTTGATGATGGTGATGAAAGGGTCGAGTGCTTATGGGTAAGAATCAGTGGCAAAGAGCAGCTCCTGATAAAATTCACTCCAATTTCAGATGTAGAATTTTCACTCACTCCCTAGACATCTTTAGCATTTGGTCTTGAACAAAATCTCAGGGATGCAGCCAGTAGTATGTCACAGGAGGTGAGTCTGAAGGATAGAACAACAAAGTTCCTCAGAGAAAATACACTTAAAGCAAAATATAAACTATGCTAATGGAAAAGGAAAGTAGAAAGAAGTCTCCACATAGAAGAACAGGAAGAGGAAGTCACATCTACATTATCAGCACAAGGAAGTCTATGGAAACTGTCAATCAGCTTCTTAGTGGAGAGGGGGACACTGATGAAAAATGATGATGAGAAACTCAGAAGAGGACTTTCCTTTTTTCCTGAAGAGAGGGAGCATTTTATGACAATGACAAAAAGTAGAAGGCAGGTACATACAGCTGGCCTTTGACTGCTTAGTCATAGGTAGTGTTGGACTTGATGATCCTAGTGGGTTGCTTCCTACTCGGGATATTCTATGGTTCTTTTGTTACTTGAGATGTTCACCCCATGTCCAGCTGCTGGTACAGAAAGGTGCAGTACACTCTACACACTATGGAGATGCTCAGACATGCTCAGGCATTCCAAATGCCATTCTATCCTTAAAAAATGCATTTGAGCCTTTAATAGTCTCAAGAAAGTTTGGCCGTACGAGGTTCACATTGGGGTCTGTTGGTGGTCAGCTGAGAAAACTTGTAAAGAGTGGATGGACTACCAACAGACTGTGAGGGTCAAAAGCATTCCCAGTCCTGAAAAAGGTAAACAGAGAGGACCTGGGGAAAATACAGACCTTTCAGCTTGGCTTAAATGCATGATGGAGTTCTGGATCAAATCATCAGATCAGCCATGTGTCAGAAACTGAAAAATAAGGACTAAGATAAGAATTAAATCATGTTCCAAGAATTAAATCATGACCAAACCTACCTAATTTCTTTCCAAAACTACACAGAAGTTTTGGATTTCATACAGTTTAATTGGCACAACTACATTATGAATAATAATGAGCATAGCCTAAACAAAGTCATATGTAGCAGGTGTAGAAATAGTGGGACTCCTGTACTTCACCCCGTTATTGTTCATAGATCAGGACTTCTGTCAGTAGTTCTTTGCCAATTTGAGAAAAATGCATTGGGTGTGGTGCCATCCTTCTGCTCAGTGTTTAACAGTGAGCTTTAATGAATTTTCAAATGGTGTGAAAGCACTTCTGATCCTCTTGGAGAACAAGGTCAGATCTGCAGATGATCTTGACATCTGAAATATGCCAGGTGTAATTCAATATGAACACACGCAAGGCAGGAAGAATCCACTGTACAAACACACCATATGGACTAAGGCCTCAAGCAGTGGCTACTCAGAAAAGGGAATCAGGGACAGAGTGAGTCATAAGTTGTAGATGAGTTTACACTGTCCTGTTGTGTGAAAAATCAAAAATGATTAAGGGATTTGTGAAAAGCAGCATGTAGCCTACAGAGGACGTGGGGCTGCAGACTATGGTGAAGATATTGATTAGTATTTGTAATCGTATAAGGATTTGCTGACACAGCAGTGAGAGTAGGTCTCACAGAAGATGAACTATTTGCCTAAGATAATGCTAAGGAGGTCAGGAGGATGTTACAGAGTGAACAGTCCTGTAGAACTGGGGTAAGAGAGACAAATTTGTTAAACATGGGGTGTGTAGCATCCTTTGCCAGGAATGGAATGTGCACTTTTCTAGATTATACAAAATAGCACAAGACTGTTTTGAAACATGCATAATATTAGGTTATATGATAAAAAGCTTATCTGCACATGCAGAGAGGAGCCTAGGGGTATAAGGGCACCAAGAGAGCACCAATACCCCAGTTAGAGAAATGAGCTGCTGCCCCAGCCCCTGTCCTGGAAGTGAGAGACTGGCTGAGTGGGAGTTTGGTGTCTGCCTGAGATTAACTAACTCACCTCTGCTGCATTTGCATAGCCAGGTTTTGGTAACAGGGGAAATACAAGGGTACTAATGATGGTAGCATCTCTGGGTCAACATATTTATGAAGCAGAAAAGGAGCAATTGCAGCTGGAGAGAGGAATGAGAATAAGTGTGAGCAACAACTCTGCAGACCCCAAGTTCAGTGAGGAAAGAGGAGGAGGAGGGGGAGCTGCTCCAGGTACAGGAGCAGAAATTCCCCTGCAGACTGTGGTGCAGACCATTCTGAGGCAGCTGTGCCCCTGCAGCTCTTGGAGGTCCACAGGGGAGCAGAGATCCACCTGCAGCCCATGGAGGACCCAATGTGAGAGCAGGTGGATGTACCACAAAGGAGGCTGTGACTCCATGGGAAGTCCATGATGGAGCAAGCTCCTGCCAGGATCTGTGGCCTCATGGAGAGAGGACTCCACACTGGAGCAGTGGAAGAGTGTGAGGAGTCCTCCTCCTGAGGAGGAAGCAGCGTCAGAGACAACATGTGATGGACTGACTGCAGCCCGCATTTCCTGTCCCCCTGCACCGCTGTGGGGGAGAAGGCAGAGAATTTGCCAGTGAAGTTGAACCTGGGAAGAAGGGAGGGATGGGGGAAGGTGTTTTATGATTTAGTTTTTATTTCTCAATTGTCCTACCTTTGATATGATTGATAATTAATTAATGTCTCAAGTCAAATCCGATTTGCCAGTGATGGTATTTGTTGACTGCCCCTCACCCTCTGCCCTTATCTCAATCCATGAGCCTTCTGCTACATTTTCTCTGCCTGTCCAGTTGAGAAGGGCAGTGAAAGAGAGGCTTTGGTGAGCAGCTGGCATCCTGCCAGGGTCAACCGACCATGGGTGAAATTTTTAACACCAAACCAAGCCTGTGGCCATGCTGTGAAAAGTGAGACCATGTATCGATGGACAGAGCGCACTGACAGTAAAAGACAAGAGTACGTTTCCTCATGCAGCCCTTGTAAGACCTTATCTGGTGACTGGTTTGGGTAATTTAGGAAAGAAATAAGTCTAATTGGGGAAGGAAAAAGAATGCTGGACTTAATTTCAGTATGAGCAGTTCAGGCAAGAACACTGCCTGTGAGAATTGTGGAGTCCATATTGCTCAGAGATGTCTACAGGCAGGTTTAGATCATCATCTGCCAGGATGACTTGGCTAAAACTGATCTTGTCTTTGGTGAGACAAAATTCACTAAAAAGCTGATAAGATTCCCAGTCACTGACAGACTGCACTGAAGACAGACACCAATTCCCTGCAACAGCTTTCACAGAGAACGATGATACAAAACCAATCATGTAAAGAGCCAGGACAGACTCCTCGTGATGGGAAACATTCCTAATTACATCTGGTTTCAGACCTACACGAGGCAGGCTGCTTTCTTTGCCAAAAGCATTTGAGAACTGTAGTAAATTAAAGCAGAAGTCTCCAAAGTTTAAACCACACAATCTACAAAATCATATTTCATGTACATCAAGCCCTTTTCAAAATCAATGACAGCCATCTAAGGCAGACGAGATCATTCTAAAACTCACTAACAGCTGCAATGGATTTATTGGCTCAAAAGCACACTGATATGGAAATGTTTCATGTGGCATAAAATATTCCATCAATTTCATTTCTGAAGAAATATATTATTTATCTCCAGTTTCTAAACACAAAAGAAAATATGTGATAATAGATGAGAGCCAGCAAAAAACATATATAAGTAAACTTGGCTTTTTGCCTAGGACTGGAGAGGCCTGTCAGAAGATGCAGTAAATGCTACAGCAGCAGATATTAAACCCAACATTGGTCCTTTCTTTACAGAGTATTTTACACATTTAAAAAATAAAGACCTTCTTCTGGGTTTTTTTTGTTCAGTACCAGCCTCTAGTGAAGATACAGATGCAGCTTGAGAAACAGAAGTAGTAAAATAGCATTACTGGTGTAGGCAACACATTAGACTGCTTTATACATCCTGAGTTCCTGATTTCCTTATAAGCTGTTCAGGCCCGGAGTTGGGGGAAGGACTCTCTACCCTATATAAAACCCAAAAGGTTGTAAAAGGTCAGCTAGACCATTACATGTTGTCAAGGGGTGCCTGTGAAATTGTCTGAAGTATCCTGTCTGATCTCAGACACTGAAAAGGAACAGGACACAATAATCTGCCCACTGCACACAGCCCAGCCTTCCACTGTTTGCTCTCAGTGGCTTTAGCTGTGAACCAAGTGACTTTTACAGAAAATGCCACACCCAGGTGATGGGGATGCAAGTTTGAGTCCTCTCATTCTGGGAAGGAATGGAATGGAGGTGTCCAAGACTTTGAACAAGCCATGGGAGAGGTAGTCAGCATCCAGCATTGACTCATCTCAACAGAGGTGATACAACGTAGGTATTATCTCTACAAGAAGACCAAGTGTTCTGACCACACAGCAGACCAACAAGCATAACATGCAACACTGCACCAGAACTTCCATTATCTTTATTTGCATCCAGGCTGCTCCCAGTCAGTGTGAGGAACATCCCTCATTTCCTACCAGAACAATGTTTCAGCCCCCAGAGAGAGGCCTGATCCCAGAGACAGTATTTTGTGGAGGCACCAGAGCTACCCCTGTCTCCTGGCTGTGTAGATCTTAACGGATTTAACACAAACTATTCTAAAAGAAGTTAATCACTGCAGATGGGGAAAAAAACTAGTAGGAAATAAACCTTTTTAGTAATGCCTGGCAGCAAGTTAGCATAAATCAAAGTTCCTCCTCTCTTTTCACCCTCGCAGTAGAGAGAAACAGTGGAAATACTAAACAAGACAAATAAACGCTAAAAAGTGAGATTTTTAAAGCATCAGTACACTTCCAGTAATTCCAGGTGTTATTAATAGCATTACTATGGGCATTTATTTTCCCCACACTGAAAGTAGAGGTTTAATCCCCTATTGATTGAAGTCGAAGTGCAGAACATGCTGCCATTTACATGATTGATTCACATACCTTGAGGGAATCAAGTCATCTGTAAGCCAAATTTTTTCTTCCTTTACAGGTCTCTGTTAGATAAATGTCTCTGTAAGCAAAATATCTTTAAATTAAGGGCAAGAGGTGAAATGCACTGCTAGCAAAAGCAGGTAGAGCTTCAGTGAAGTCCAAGTGGAAAATCTGACCCGATAAACACATTTCCTTAGGTTACGAGAAGGTAACTCAGACTCAAAAAAGAATCTTAAGACTGAGAAATCACATTACTCAAGAAAAGGAATCTTAGAGAAATTACATTACTCCATACAGTATCCATGAATTCCATATAGAAGATGCACTTGGCAGAAAGTGATGTTCACCCAGCTATATATATAAAGAATGTTTTTTGTTTGTTTGTTTTTTTCCCAAAACAACAGATTATTGCAAGAGCCCAGTCTAGAGTCTAATTCAAACAGTAGAGATGTGCTTTACAGGTGCCAAGCATTCCCTCTGCTAAAAGTACTGTCTTCATCTGGGCATAAAATGAGAAGCTTGAATATCCCGGTCACTTTATGAAAGGAAGACTGGAAACCTGTTCAGAGACCACAGATAAATCACCTCAGGAATAAAGCCAGGAGGAGGAGAAAGCCCCAGGGGCCCCTGGTGAGTGCGCTTGTGATCGACGTCTCCTTAAGCGTTCTCTTTGAAATCTGCATGTCAAAGTTTCTCCAGTCTCTTGACAAATGGAGTTTTTACTACATTCAGCTCAGCAGGGAAAGTGTGATAACTCAGAAGGATGAAATTCAAAAGTGTTTCTGGTTCATTTGAAATGGCAGCAGCCATGACTAGGTAATAGAAAACAAAGTTCTTTTCATCGCTGTGAATCTCAATGATGCCATCTCGGGCAGGAACGATAATGTTTGATTTTTCTTCTACGTTTGTCATGCAGGGACTAAGTGCCCTGGGTGAGGAAATGAAACAACAACTCCCAACATTCACACAAGTATATATCTATTTATATGTTGAACAACAAGGCTAAGGAGTGGGGGATATAATAAAGGTGAGCTTTCGATCTACAGCACTTCAAGACGAGTAAAGTAATTCAGTAATGTAAAGTTTGTACTGGTTTGTATAAAATTTTAATTTATATTATCTGATTAAAGTGCAAGTGGGTGACCACTGCCTACCCCAAGAGAGGATGGTAGCCTGTCCAGTCACAAGGCTGACCTGTGTCTGTCCTATAACCAGTGTACCCCCTCTAAATGCTGAAGCATGCTGTCACATTATAGAGACAGTTCTTTGTAAGATGCACATGAAAGTTGCTGTAAAAGATTTGTTATTACAGACTTCCACCCCTCCCCCTTTCCATTTTTTGTGTATTGTTGATGGCAGAAATAAAGAGATTCAAGACTCCCCTGTACCCCTTATCTACCCAACAGGATAAGTTGTAAGGAAATTATTACTGGAAGATACTTCTATAAAACAAAGTAAATTAATCACTTCTTCATCTTCCCACAGAGAAAGACTTTCAGTTATTACACAGCTACAAAGCACTCTCGCTAAATTTAGCTGCAGAGGTGATGATCTCTCTTCCTAGTCACACCAATGTCCCAGCCACTGGGTCAGGGAATGAAGGTGGCTGAGGTAGCATTTGGAAAACCATCCGTGTCTCCAAAGCCATGCTGTGTCACTGGAATGAGCCTGGATATCTAGTTCACTTCCCTTCTTCCTAAGTAAGTTTTCATTTTCATGCATTCCTGTGCAGCTGTGTCTCAGCTGGGTGTAACAGTGCCAACATTTCAAAAGGAAAATTGCTTTCTGTTTCTCGCAGTATTTCATGCATAAAGCATTCCTTATGATCTAAAAATGCAACTCAGGACTTCTCTGCTTTTCAGGTCTTAAGCAGGAGAGATTCATGATCCTTACTGTCACGACTAACTACACTGGCACAGGGCAGGACTGAAGAAAAAGTATGGTATTTCTGTCCACCTTCTCCAGGCTGAGGACTCATTTAATTTCAAAACTGTTTCAAAAAAACCCAAATGGTATCTAAAAATTTACTACAATGAAACTAAACTGAACAAATGAAAAGATTGTCAGGTTTTTCCCATAGCTGGCTGCAGTGTACGTTCATTTCTGCTTGTTTGTCACTCAGAATAATGCAAAGGTTTATTATCTACTACAAGGAATAGTTTATTGTGGCTGTTTAAATGGCTATAAAAGAGCTTTTGGAGAAGTGTGAAGCTCTATTAATGTTATAGGCAGCACTGCAGCAGCAAAAGGCATATTTCTATTCACTTCTTGTAGGAGGTAAGGATTTAATTTTTCGTTTTAAAACATGATGGTACTCAACATTGTCAGAAGGTACCAGACAATGTCATAACATAAATCCTATGTTCATCTATCCATAAAAGAGCCCCCACGCCTGGGGACCACTCCTCCTTGTCTTCTGGTGGCAGGGCTATAGGGCACCATCTCCTCTTCACGAAGAGCCTGTGAGGCTGCTACGCTGCCTGTATCTCACTGCGTACCTCACCCTGTGAGATGCAGCCACTGCCAGCTGCTCTTTTGTTAACACAGATATTTATATCACATTTAACCTCACTTGGATTTATCATAGCCTTTCCTTAAACCCATGTGAAGTTTATCCTTGCTGGTCCTGAGGGAGAGTTATCCAGAGCCCAGTAAAACAACTCCTCAGAATGACAGTCGAGTATGAACTTAATAACAAAACCTCACATCCAGTGATCCTGTGATCCTCTGAGATCTCTGATTGTGCTGCCGATGCCCTTTTCTGCTTTCTCCCACTTGGTTACACCACAGATGGGCTCAGCTGCCTGTCTGCAGCTGTGCAGCGCAGTAGTGAGGAGGAGATGGAACATGTGAGTTATTTTCTAAACTGAGGATTAGAGAGGGCCAGGAACAAATGCTTGACAGAAAACCATCATGAACTAGAAGACACACACACAGAGCAACTCCCTCAACCCCATGGAGCACAAAGCCATTCACACCCCAGAAGGGTCCCCACAGTGACCTATAAACTGCACTTATGGAAATGATGACTCAGAACTTCCATTTCCCAGTTCCTTGTTGGCAGTGTGGTTATGAACGCTCTCCAGCATTGTAAGTGCACCTCAGACACAGAGGAGGTGAAAAAAGGGGCTAATTTTAACCCATTAGGAATGTTTTCAGGCTGTCAGACCCAAGTGGTGTGTCTCTGTGAGGGCAAAACAGAAGGAAGGGACCTAAGAGTACTTGAGAAAAAATTAAAGGCCAGCACAAGCACATCACTAATTCAAAGAAATCCTGCAGCTGGGATTTAGAAGAGCACCAGTACAAAGTAATAGCTCATAAATCCTTGATTCCCTTAAAAATACTAATGTCAATCATCTCAAGCTTGTTATTTACTGCCTGCCTACACAGCTGACTTTTGGTTTGAGCACTTGAGGAGAAACTTCTCTGGACAACAGACCTTCAGTGATTAAACTTTAAAATACAATTCATGACACAATCTCCTATACTTTTTGAAGAGAAAAATTGGTATTCCACATAAAATTTAACAACAGAGCAGACTCTATCTTGCTAGGTTGCACAACATGACAAACGTTTTAGGGAAAAAAAAGAGAATTTTCATTATTGTAAAGGGCTGGAGGGGGTAGAGTTACTGGTTGTGCTCAGGGTTTTATATAAAGAGTTTTATAGAGAAAGATACAAAACATTTACTGGGGAAAAACTGTGCAGAATCTGTTGAGAACGCAGGATGAGCCACTCCAACCTCACTTGCTTATTAAAAGGAAATAGAAGCAACCAAGCCAGAATGCTCCATCTTCTGATTTAAAAAAGAAAAGCAGAGGGGAAGGAATTGTTATCACTGTATTTGCAGCACTGCATGCTTTTTCCTTTTTTTTTTTTTTTTTTTTGTAACTTACTTGTACAAGTGCACCATTAATAATTCATGCCGCTTCTAAATGGCAGGGCAGCCGCTGCTGCTTTGTCACATCTCACAATGGCTGAGTGACAACGGTGGCTCTGACTCCAGGCCACTATCTTTGACTATCTGCCTGGAGAGACACATCGCTGTCCTTCGTCATTCAATCCCTGACACGGCTGTGACAAATGCTGGCCTGGCCTGTCATTCCCTTCACCGTCCGATAACACAAATCTGCCACTTTTCAATACATGGTCTGCACTCCTGTGCCCCAAAGAAGGAGCTGTATTTTAATGCTGCTGGTGATGTGCAGGTTTGCTTCTGCTCGTTGCTTCTCCTCCAGATACATATCTGGATTGACCACACTCCAAAAAGCATAGACTTCAAGTGCTGCTCTGGGACCAGCACCCAGCTGCAGGATAACGGTGTCCCCGGGGTGGTGAGGGGGGAAAAAAGGGCTCTTTTTTAGCAAAAGTCATAGGTGACAATGCCAGATTTTAAGACAGTCAATAGGAGACCATAGATGGAAAGAAATATGTTTCCCATCTGTGCTAAGGGGCTTTGGGCCTGAGCTGGCAGGGCACAGCATAACCCTGACAGAGGCTTCCCAAAATGTGGGCAGGGTAGTGCAGACAGGACACATCTAGTCCCTTCCTCACATGCTAGAGCAACACAAGCTGTTTAACTGTTTTGAACAGGTCTGTAAAGAAAACAACCCTGCTTCCTTTGTCAGATGCTTGGAAGTGGTGGGTATGGTTATTACGGGCAGCAGAAAGCGTCTTGTGTCTCCCTCTGACTCTTGACAGCAACTTGCAGCCCCCTCCCTCCTCCCCTTCCTCCCTGCCTGCAACAGGGTAGCACATGTTTGATGTGTGCAGCCAAAATCACTCTGTTCACTTAATGTGCAATATCCATTACAGAGCAGCCAAGCACCTGTTCTGGGTGGTTGATTCCAGGACAGGGCTGGGAGCCTTAAAGAGTTTCCTAATTTCCAGCACTTTGATCTTCCCAGATAAATGGACGCAGGCAAGTGCAAAACAAGGATTAAGTCATAACAGCCAGAGATGCCAATGCCAGCCTTTTGTCTCCACCATGCCCTCGGAGCAGGCTGCAGTGCCTCCGTGGGGTAAACGTTCACTACATGCTGCTGTTATAAACACAGGGGACAAGATGTTACCCGGGCATCCTTTTTCCCATGGAGACGCTGAATGCTGCCTCCTTTATCCTTGGCTACTGCAGCGCTGTTACCAATTACAGTCACCAAAGGAGAACAGCTGGCACTTGTTCGAGCAGAACACTCTCTCCAAAGCCCACTGAAGCTGATGAAAAAAAGGATCTCCTTTCTTTCATTGGATTTTGGATCAGACTCAAAGAGACCTAATGGTTTAGAAAGCGGGGGTTTGCTATTTTTTTTTCCCATTCCTTTGTTACTTCTCCATCTCATGTTTGTGACTAGAGAACATTTTTTTTTCCCAATCTATACAGCCAGTGACAGGAGGTTGGGGCAGCATTATCCTCCCCATTTTTAGAAGAGATGTTAATTAAAACACTGCACAGCAGGGCTGAAACTATTAGAAACTAGAAAGGGAGAAAGAATGAGGCAGAACAGAAAATAGGGACAGACTTTTGATGTCCTTTGCTCATGATGTTTTTTTCCATTTAAGTACTTTCACCGTTGTTCCATGTGCTGCTCAAAGCTCAATTTGTCTTGCACACAGATCTTCCTGAAAGGTAATAAGCAAGTCCTAGCTAGAGAGTCAATTAACATGTAATCTTTGACATTTTATATCATCAGCAGCTGCCAAATGAGTTTCTTCTTTATACAGAATGAAATCTATTGCTTGAGTGTTTGAAAATTTGATTTTATGTTACATTTTCCCATATTCATCTAGGATGCTCTGTCTTCCAGTCCCATGGTGGGAAAGTGCTCTGAGTTTTACCTCTGAAATTATCAACAAAACTCTTCTTGAGCTCAGGGAGTAACAAACTAATCCAACAGTGACTGTGTTGGGAGATCAAAATTTCCTTTCCTTTCACCTTGTCCATTTGGGGTCAAGTTGCAATTATTAGGTCCTTCGCAGGCCAATAACTGTTTGAACAGTTTTGGCAGAATACATGACACATTAAGGTACTTTACTGGACAATGCAGGTACCTCAGAATTCAACCTGCAGACTGGTTGGACAGGAACTGTAATTTCTCAGATAACTGTGAAGGACCCCAACTGATGTTTCAATTGTTACAGCTACAGAAATATGTAATAATGGTAATTAAGTAATTATCACTGCTCTGTAATTTCATAATGTGTAATAAAATGGTGTCTGTTAGTTTAAAATATGCACATAAATAAATATAGCAGTTGCAATAAGCTCCATCTTGCTCACCTTTCTACATGGATCTCCATGGACTGGTGGATCTCCACCAGTCACAACATGGCTGAGATTCCACATCAGTTCAAAAAGCTGTAATCATCTTTCCTTGGAAGACTAACAAGTAAGCAGGATTATATAAAGGGATTAAACACACACATAAAAATAACTTACTAAAAACTGTAGCTGGACTAATGTCTGAATCTTCTGTGAATGCTGAAATTTCCCTGTTTTATAGAGCTGCATATTTTCTACATCTTGTTTAGCTCTGTAGAATGAGTGCAATAAAATGTCACCTGTGCCCAGAAGAAAGGCTCCAAGGAAATTGTCATGAGAACTCCAGTTCTGGGCCACTTGCTGGAAACAGTCACAGCTCTGCAAGTCATCCAGTTCATCTGAATGTCATACAAATATATATATGTATTTGACACCAAGTAATGCCTTTGCTGTATTTCCTTAACACTTCTGAAAACCAGTCAAAATAGCAGCAATACACATGAAAGAGTGATCACCATCCTTGTGTTAATGACAGTCCACAAGAGAAAGGCTCTGGCTGCACCAGCTCTGACTTGGAAAACAATTTTGCAAAAGACATAAGGAATAAACGGGAGAGTCTGAAACCCAAATCCACTGCTTTACTGCAGTGTTCTGTGGATTATGTAATCCTAAAGTACAGCAAAATCCAAGCCTGTTAGGAGAGATCTCTGCCACATTAATATGTTTGGTGCATCACCACCAAAAAGTGGCTGTAACCACCGTGCCTCCAGTCAGATGGAACGGCTCACACCTCAGGTTCAGTAGACGGTCAATTAAATCAAGCTGATAAAGCAGACAAATCCAGCCAAAGGACAAATTAAGTGGCACAGAATGTCTCGTTGCCAAGGCAGAAATGTAACACACAGAGCAGATGCTGAGGAGCTGCTGGACTCCCAGAGTGCAGCACTGGCCAACACGGGGAAATGTTACCAGGAATTAATGGCAATATGGTCAGTGTGCTGAACAGGAAGGCCATGCCATGAAATGTATGACCCAAACATCGTGGCTGATAAAAGCAAAAATGAGAGAAAGAGATATTATTCAAAGGGTGATTCAGCAGGTAAGAATTTACCATTTTTAATGAAGAGTAGATCAATATAAGAAAGTTCTCAATGAGAGAAGAA
Organism: Chiroxiphia lanceolata; assembly: GCF_009829145.1. NCBI lineage: Eukaryota > Metazoa > Chordata > Aves > Passeriformes > Pipridae > Chiroxiphia > Chiroxiphia lanceolata. The sequence goes on along the minus strand of NC_045637.1, from coordinate 8,012,421 downwards.
ATTAATTGCAGTCAGTGTTGCTGGTGTTTGAGTAGAAAGGTCACCAAGGGTCTGGAGCAGGAGCTGAACAGATTGAAGTTTGTATTACACAGTGTTAGATGGAAATGCAGAGTAATTGCTTTTGCAAGCTTGCAAGGGATTAAACTGATTTAAATGGCATGAATCTAGCTGCAGCCCACTGCATCAGCTGTGTGACAGTAATTAATATGTAGATTAGAAAAAAACTTTGCACTAAGGCAACATTCTTCTTTCAAAACTTCAGTGACATCTCAGGCTTTATCACAGCAATAAGAAGATGTCTTCCAGTGTACAAAGTTCTTAATGTAAAGATGAATTAGTTTTTAATGCCAAACAACTTAATTTGGGATTATAAACTGAAGTTCTAGTTTCACACTACAAATTTAGAAAGCATTTAGGAAAACAATATTAATTTACTTACAAATGTATATAACGAAGTTCATGGAATCATAGGTTGGGCTGGGTTGGAAGGGTCCTTTAAAGATCACCTAGTACCAACCCCTTTGCCACAGATGTTGGGATAGATGTACTTGCTTTGGCTTGTTTTTGTGCTTTGCAGCTACACAATGCCACAGAGAGAATCACACATAATTAAATGGTCAAGCTAATTATTACCAAATACTCACAGCGCAGTAGCACTCACAAGCCTTTTGTGCATTAGGGTCCAACTGCTTTATTCAGTTTGTCAGTCGGACCTAAGTCCAGAAGACAGGAGGAGAGGCAGGACTGGAGACAAGGTGCTTACAACAAATGTCCAAGGTTCTTGCAGGAAACAAGGCCAGACACATCTCCAAAATATCCATGACATTTGCAGTGTTGATCCCAGCTTCCAAAATACTTTTATTGACTGGTGGTTTTCAATTATGCAGACTTAATAAGCCCACTGTTATATCAGTCATGGTGTAGGCAAGCACTCCTGACACCTGTATTAAGAAAGGAGAAATTAAGACTGGAAGCCCAGCTTGTATTACATACTGCTTGATTTTCAAAAACTCAGTGACATTCAAACATTTCAGAGGGACCTGAGCATCTATCTCTGTGCAATCTTCCATATCATCATCCTCCAAATTTCCTTTATAAGATTACTTAAAATTCATTTTCAATCAAAAAAGGAATTGCATCCTTATTTAAAGTGTAGTTGCCTGACACTAGCTAAAAAACTTTACTGCTTTAGCCTCTACTTTGTTATATCTTACAAATCATAGAACGGTTTGGATTGGAAGGGACATTAAAGATCATGTAGTTCCAACCTTTCCACTAAACCAGGTTGCTCAAAGCCCCATCCAACCTGGCCTTGAACACTTCCAGGGATGGGGCATCCACAGCTTCTCTGGGTAACCTATTCCAGTGCCTCATCACTCTCAACAGTGAAGAATTTCTTCCTAATATCTAATCTAAACCTACCCTCTTTCAGCTCAAGGTCATTCTCCCTTGTCCTATCACCCCGTGCTCTTGTAAAAAGTCCCTCTCCAGCTTTCTGGTAGATCCTTTAGGCAATCCACAGAGCCTTCTCTTTTCCAGGCCAAACAATCCCACTTCTCTCCGCCCATCGTCATTGGAGAGGTGCTCCAGCCCTCTGATCATCTTTGTGGACTTGCTCCAACAGGTGCAATGACAAAGGATGGCAAGAATAACTCAGAAGGATCGTGAGACTGTTTGCAGTCAGCAGATGACCTTATTACAGACAGCTTTACGAGTTTTGTGTAACCAAATGTAAGAGAGAGTTACATCGAGGGAGAAATGCTTCATTGGTAGTTATGTATTTCTGTTAGGATGAGCTACATGTTACTGGTGAAAGTTTCAAACCACTTCTTTCTGGGGACTGAACTTCTTAGAAGCTCATCTCCTGCCTACAGCACTACAAATGCAAAAATCCTCACAAGGGCACTAGATTCAAAGACACCACAGAACACTGGGGTCTCCATGGGCTGTTACCTGTCTGGAGAGCTGCTCCAAAACTCTGGTTTATGCAAATAAAACTTGACTTTTGGATGCTGAGAAACAGTGGTGCAACTCTTCAGCAAGCCCTGCATCTTTTTACAGCAGCTTCTTCTCATATTTCAGATATTGCAAGAGCCCCCCAGCCACCTGCATGTCAGGAGCAGAGTGACACAGCTCCCATCTCCATCCACGTGCAGTTGGATGCTTATTTAGTGGCAATAAGCTCCCAACCATTAGCACTGGAGAACTAGTTCTAATGTTTGTCTGCTGATGCTTTATAATCTCTACATATGCACAGCTAATTTTGTTTTTAGCCATACTTGCTGTTCCACTCAGTCTCTAAAACCTCCTGAGAAGTGGTATAATCCCATTGGTTCCCATTTTCATGATACATGCTCCTAGCACATTCAATTACTGCGTGCATAATTGCCAGCTCACATAGGCTCAATTATTAGTTTCTAAATCAGGTACTTAACTAGTCCTTCTAAATCACTGGGAGGGTGATTTAAACACAAATTCATATACCCTTGTGGTGTCAGACTCAGTGAAATGATTTGGGTTTGCAGTAAATCACACAGTATCCGTGTCTTGGTGCCTCCTGTTTTAGAAGCAGGATCTATTGTCTCAAAACAAGCAAAATCCCTTAATACACAGAACCCTGTCACATTTCTGAGTATGTGGATGAGGCAAACTGCCTTGAACAGCGGTTGAAAAATAGACCAACCTAAGCATTCAGCATAAGAAAGGAGCATCAAGGGACCTGAGGGCAGAGTGAGAGTGTCAAGGTATTCTTCTGAATATACAGAACAAGGGAATAACCATGAATGCCCAATTCAGATGGATCTTGGCTCAACCGGGAAATATGAAATTAAAGGACAATCTGGCTTTATGTTGAGCTGTGATGTGGGACATCCTGACATCTAGCCTAGAAACCTTACTGATGCCTTGCAGCATTCCGTGCCCTCAAGATTGTGAATCAACTTAAGCATAAACTACAGAGGATAATGGCTGGTGAATGAGGTTGTGAAAAGAGAGATGAAAGTCAAACCTGTAGTTTGTAGCCTAAGATAAAACACTTGTTGCTCTGAGCTGTGGGCAGGAGGAAAGAAGACCCAGTGGCTTCCCTATATAAAATTATAAATACAGAATTTTGCTGTTAAACATATTGTTAATTCAAGACAGACATACTTCTCTCTTGCAATACTACCAAATCAGACTTTTCAAGAATATCCCTCATACACGGTTTTGAAAGATGTGTTTTCACCTGCCTTGGTGTCACACTGCTGCCTTGGTAGGGTAGACTCCTTGAAGTCTACCATTAGAGGCGAGACAGCAGCTATATGACAAAATACACTGATTTTATGTATCTACAGATAGTCAAAGTTGGTCCCATGTAGATTCCCATGATGAGAATACCAACCAAAACTGTAATTGTTTGAAAAACAGCATAACTGAAATCATGTTACGATCACTCAGCCAGTGTCTGTCCTTTTGTGCTTCCACTCACCTGCCAAGGAAACATCACTCAAGAAGCTCCAGGTCCTCCCTTGTTCACAGAGCTACAGATCCACACAATTAGGTATGGCTACATCTCTGGGCTGCATTGCATGAAGACACAAAGGCACAACAGAGAGGGATGTCAGTTAAGACCCCTTTGGGCTTTCTTCCAGGATTCCCCATAGAATCATAAGGTGGGAAAAGACCTTTAAGACCATTAATCCACCACTGCCAGGTCATCACTGAAACATGTCCTTAAGTGCCACATTTACATGTTTTTTGAACACTTCCAGGGATGGTGATTCCACTACTTCCCTGGGCAGTCTGTTCTGAGGCTTGGTTACCCTTTCATTGAAGAAATTTTTCCTAATTAATATCCAATCTAAACATGTTTCCCTCCACTTGCCTGTAGGCTTTTCTGAAACTTTCTTACATTTTTCTAGAGGAAAGACAACAGAAGGTCACCCGGCTTCTCTTGGCTTTCTCAGATTTACAGCTCCCCTACTCTCCATTACACACATGTAAACTCTGTATTTTAAGAACTCATGTCAATCCCACCTACTGAGAGAGCAAGATCTTTGGGGCAAGGATTTTTGTTCTGATTTTATGCTACCTACTACAACCAGTGAACTTAATTCTGATCTATTACAAACTAAAAGTAAAATAAAAAGGTCTTTATTAACTCCAGAATATGACATGGTAGAATATTTCCTTTTTATTCCTTCTTGTCATACCTTGTGTTAACGCTTGGCCTTCTGGAGTAATAGTTTTTAAGGTGATGGTTAAAAAAGCAAAACGAACAAACAAACAAACCTCAAAAACCTAACAAACTTTGCACATAGTGCATCCTCCTTAGTACAGAATACCAGGAATGGACTCCATGTTGACTCCCTATAAGACTAAATAAATATTAAGTTCACTAAAAAGCAACAGCGACCTGACACAAAACTTTCAGTTCTACCTGCTTCCCTTGTTTTCCTCACTTCAGACAAGGCTCTGGAGAGGCTCTGTATTAGGAGCACCAATGGAAAGCTGGAAGTTGTGGTACAGCTTCAGGAAAAGTAAAATTGAAATAGTATTAGACTAATCTTTAAAAAGCATAAAACAATCACTGTGGCAGTGTCTTTATTTTCTGCTAAATTACACACAAATCTAAATTTTCCGTAAGCTCGTTGGTTTGGTTTGTTGGTTTGGGTTTTTTTTCCATTCTGGCCCAGAAAAATTAAAGCATGAGAGTGGCTAAAGTACACCATCTACAGCTTTGTTCATGTTTTTGGTTTAAACACACCTTAGGAGGCAGAGAGACAGGGAACTACAGTGTGCCATATTTCTACTGCAGATGCTGTTATGTGAACAAAGAACTTTTGCCAGAAAAAAAAAAATCTATTCAGGCAAATGAGAAAGGAATTTATTCTAAATAAACATATTAAAGTAATACAAAACTAAAATATAGAATCACGATAGTTCCAGCATTAGCCATACCAGTGTAAGGAGTTTTATCCTGTCACCCCTGTGCCCTCTTCCAAAGCCATATTCCATATTGTTTGGTATCAGTGAAGTGCCCAAAATGCTCATGATCAGCTGCCTCCTTGAGTTTGCCCAAGAGCTCTGTGAGCAGAGGGCTTGGGTGGACCTCTCCAACATACTTCAAGGGAAATGTAAGGGATTAAGTTCATGTTCCAGTTTCCTTGGAGTATATTACAAAGGTCCTACATGAGCTGTTGTGCTGGTTTGACACTGGCTGGACACCAGCTGCCCCCCAAAGCTGCTCTGTCACTCCCCTCCTCAGCTGGACAGGGGAGAGAAAATACTACGAAAGGCTCATGAGTTAAGGACATGGAGAGATCACTCACCAGTTATTGGCATGGGCAAAACAGACCCAACTTGGGGAAATTAACTGAATTTATTACCAATCGAATCAGAGAACCGTAATGAGAAGAAAACCAAATCTTAAGAACTCCTTTCCCCCCCACCGCTCTCTCCTTCCTGGGCTCTGTCTCCTTCCCAATCACATGCTGTCCCTGCTGCTGCTTCCTCCTCCACCCCTGCTCCAGCATGGGGTCCCTTCTACAGGACACAGCCCTCCACACACTTCTCTGTGAGTCCTACCAAGGGATGCAGTTCTTCCCAAACTGCTCCTATAAGGGTCCCCCACAGGATCACAAGTCTGACATCAAACCTGCTCCAGCCTGGGCTCCTCTATCCACAGGGCCACAGTTCCAGGAACCTGTTCCAGCACAGGCTTCCCGTGGGGTTACAGCCTCCTTCAGGCATTCATCTGCTCCCATGTGGAGTCTTCAATGGTTTGCAGGTGGATCTCTGCTCCCCCATGGACCTCCATGGGCTGCAGGGGCAGCTGCCCCACCATGATCTGCACCACGGGCTGCAGGGGAGTCTCTGCTCTGGCATCTCCTGCCCCTCCTTCTGCACTTACCTTGGTGCTTGTAGAGAGGTTTCTCTTACATATTCTCACTCTGCTCTTCTCTGGCTGCAATAACTTCTGCACAAAAACTTTTTTTCCCCCTTCTTACATACATTATCACAGAGGAGTCACCATCATTTCTGATGGGCACAGACCGGGCCACCAGCATGTCTGTACTGGAGCTGGCTGGCACTGGCTCTGTTGGATATGGAGAAGCTTCTGGTAGGTTCTCACAGAAGCCACACCTTTACCACCACTCCCCTCCCCCACCAAAATTTGGCCATGCAGACCCCAATATACCTGTTCTGCTGGCAAAGCTATTGAGTCAACACTAGCAAACGGATACAGCAGCACGTGAGGACCATGCAATCTTGGTGAACACTTCTAGGTTCAAAAGTGGACATCTCTCCAGCACTTCAGCGAATAATTTTTGTCGTTTCAAGTGTTCTGATCCCACAAAACAGCGCAATTACGCCATAAGAACTTGCAAGTACTAAGGCAGTAAAAAGCTCTTGTGCTGTGGCAGCATCCAGGAGTTTTAAGTCAACACCCAAGGCATGGGAATGACCTGAACAGAAATGGAAAGAATCTCCACACTAGTGGGACTGCACTCTAAATAGACAAGGCTTCACATGCAATTATTTAAAATTTGAAATGCAACCCAAATAGCTAAACCCAAACTCTAAGCAGAATGTCACTGCTTGGGCAAACTCTGGCAAGTGAAGGATGGTTGTTCCTGCTGGATAAACTGACTGGTCTTTGACCAAGGGGGAAGAGGTATCACAAAACAACTCCACAGAGAATTTTTGGTTTGGACCCTCTCTGTCCTATATTGGATATGAACTCTTTAACTCATTCATTTACCATTAAACGAAAGGAATACTTGATTACTACTATTTTAATATGGATTTGAACAAGCTACCTAGCACTAAAAAATCCGTACTCTGCTTTTAATACCCGAGGCCCATCTAGCTTTCAGCTCCCAGCAATTATTTTCACTCCTAATGGTAGTAGCAAAATAAATGCTATCAAGGTTAATCCAAAAGGGGAACCATTTCCAAACAAAGTGTAAAAACACTGACTGGTTCTGTAATCCACTGTGATATTTTGTCCTTTATTTAACTGCTAGCCCATAAACAATATTGCCCATGAGGTAGCTCCTATGGTCTCATTCTCATTTATCTTTGTGTTCCTGTAAAATACATTTACAGTGTATTTTATTTGGGTGCCCAACACAAAATGATCTCTTATTTCCAGAAGATAACATTCCTTGAACTGAAGAAAAACCTATAACAAGGCTTGCTGTATAAATTCCCATTGTTTGCTTACATTTCAAAACAGCAAAGATCTTTGGATACCTTTTAATTTACCTAGACTGATAGTTATTTCTGCTTTCCAGAAACATTTGCAACATTTCAGAAATCAGGAAGAGCATTGTGTAACATATTGACTTTAATTCCTCTCTTCTTCCACTTTTAGCAAACAAGACTGTAAAAAAATATTTTAATAACGAATAAAAAGGTCATTTATAGCACTGTCAGAGATGTTTGTTTTTCTATTTTACTGGCAGCCACTACTCACTTCAAGCCTTGCACTGAACTTTTCATGAAGAATAAGTGATACAAGAATAAGAAAATGTAAGTGACAATTTTGCTCTTACTTAACATCCCACAAATGCCTATCCCATCAATTCCTTCAGAGTGAGCTCTGACAAGCATCCTTGTCAGGTGTGGCTCTGAATATAATAAAGGTCTTTTGTCATTTTGTTCTCCTTTGTTGTCATTAAATGCCCAGAAATCTGAGGTGTAAGAGAAACGTTGGAGGTCAGCTGCCCTGTTTTTCCCACCATGCTCATTCTAAATGTCTGGCTATGTTTAACTCAGTGTAATTATTAATAGAGTCATTCAAGAAGAGGAGCTCCTGCCACTTTAGGCACCACCTTCCAAGCTAGCAGTTCTCCCTAGCAGGATGTTAATCATGTTATTTGGCCTAATAGTTCTACCTAACAGGATATTAATCCTGTTTTTTGGCCTAATATTTTTTTTCCTTGATGACAATCTCATCGTTCCATGGTTTTATATCACACTAAGCTCTGCTCATTCTCCTCTGGTGACATCCTTAAATAAAGGGTACACAAGAGCACTTTCACAGAATCCCAGAATGGGCAAGGTTGGAAAGGACCACAGTGGGTCACCTGGTCCAACCTCCCTGCTCCAGCAGGGTCACCTAGAGCACACTGCACTGGGTTGTGCCCAGACAGTATCCAGATTTGGTATGCACATAGGAGAATGTTGTTTTTTTAAACTAGGACAACTATTGCCATCTCTTTCTTTCATAAAAAGGGCTTCAAAATTAATTTAATGTTTATATAATCACCTTAAACTTCACTGAGAGAGAGAGGAAAATAGGTAGCTGCACTGAAAAAAGCAAGTAACTCTTGAACTCTTCATCTGCAGTACCCTCCTGCCCACAGCACTATCACAGCAAGAATATCCTCACTAGCTGGAGTCACTTGCTGGCCAGGTGCTGTTACAGCTGCAGTAATCTCTTTCTTATGTTGAACTTCAGCTCCACTGTAACTGAGGGCTGAGTCTGTGACCACAGCTAATACCTTTTTTATCAATGTGGCAAGTCATTCACATCAATGTTTTCTGTACTCTGAAAGATTTTGCTGGTTAATCTGTAGAAAGGTGATCAGACTGGGCTCCAGTAGTCTTTCCTGAGAAAGAAAAAGTCATTCTGGGACAGTGAGTTTGCACTGGGATGTGCTTTGTACAGGAATTTTCAGTCCTGGACAAAGCAGAACTCAATTCCGATGGTTCAAATCCAAGGAATTAGTTCACAAACAGAGCATTTTTGTCCATTAGAATTTATCAAGACAGAAACACATGATGGTTTCCTTTTTCTCCTTCAACCTTCTTGAAGGTTGACAGAGAGAACATAATGGACTTGCACAGATTATTTTGTTAGGAACACACAATGAGGGCTCTGTAATTTGCACTGTCCTTTGAAATGTGTGGCATTGCTTTTGATCACTTAAAACCCAAAACGGGCAAGTTGAGAACAGGAACACATGAGTGATCACCTTAATCAATTACCTGTACCTTGTGGAATTACAGCAGAGATGAATATGATACTGCATATTTATGTCATAATAGCAAGTTTGATACTCTCAGGATGTGCCAAAATAATTCTCTGTGACTGACTCAACATGAAAGTCCTCCCAGATTAAAAGCTGCCGTCATTTCAAGGAAGAAAAAAAGACAAATGGACTAGTGCTGCTATTGATGGAAATTATGTCTGATAATGATGGGAAACTGGAATGCAAATTGAGAAGCTGTCAAGTCACGTGCGGTACCACTCAGTAACCTCACTGTCATTGCACTACAAAAGGGAAAAGAACATCTGCAGTTTAGTGCCTTATGAGTAAAGACTGCAGTACCAACATTACCGAAACAAATGAAATTTTTGCTAATGATGCTATCTGGAAATGAGCTCGTGTCATTCCCTGTTCAAACTTTCAGATGCAGCTCAAACATACCTACAAAAAGCAAAAATTGTAATCTGGTGTAAAAAAAACCCCTACCAAAAAACTATAATAATCCATAAACTATGTATTTGTGTACACCATCTGTTTCATTCAGCTCTACTACGTGAGCTCTGATAACTGTCAATATTATTTTCAAGTCAAAAGAATGGAAAAATAAAAAAACACAGTATTTTCAATTCAGTACTAGTAGCAGAGTCCTCAGTTGAACCTTACTGCTCTTACAGAAATCCAACTCTACACGTAAGCAAGACAAGAAAATACAGTCCTGCAGTCTCTTAAGACTGGTTGGTAATTCTCCTACCTCTGTAAAAGATTAGGTGTGATTTTGGAAAAAAGTTCTCCCTAAGTGGTCAGTCTCAAATAGTCAGTATACTTTTATCCCAAGAGTTTGATTTTCAGGAAGTTAATACTTCCTCACTGGGTCAATTTTCACACCTTCATTGACTTCACTGAAGCTTCTGCAATCTGAAGCAGCTCATGATCAGCCTCCTCCACAGGCAGGCATGAAGAGTTCAAGCCAAAAATCAAGTTCTGATCATGCAAGCTGAACACAGCTCCAAAAGGTTCCTTCACGTGCCAAATCTTCTGCCCACTTGGATCCTAAAACATTTACTTGAACATCTCAATATTTCACAACATGATTTCTGCTACTTGCTTCCCTTCTCTACTGTGCTAACTGTGCTGCTCATTCTTGAGATGCAGGAGGGTTTTTTTTGTGTTTTGAGTTTGGTTTGATCTTTTTAAATTTGTAAAACACATGTCCACATTGTTAGAAAATTTACTGGAACGTGAAACCATTTTTCTTTTCCTTTATTAAGATGAAATGGATGAAGTGCCATATTCCATATGGCAGTGTGGACTAAGAACTGTATAACTTCAGAAGAATTAAAATATTAAAATGTTTTGAAAATCTCAGACTTGCAGCAGTGTCACTTCTGTAATCTTGTTGGAAAACATGCCATTAAAAGCATTAATTTCAAGCATATACATTCCAGTATAATTCCTTAGTATAGTAGGAATAATTAGTCTAACATTATCATCTCTGTAGTACTCTTGTCTCTAGCTGCAATTCCATGCAACCTAAAATTTGAGGTAAAACAGCAAAGCATGCAGTTCCTTTCTATTCTTCATCCCATGGATTTTGCAGATAAATACAGATCCAGTACAAAAGCTGTTAGTGCTGCCTCACATAAGTTAAGATGATACAACGGCTGGTTAAAATCACTACTATTGAGAAATGGTGTTGGGATCAAGAGGAACCACAATCAGCCCAGAAACCAAACTACATCAGAAAGAAAGGCAGGTCCCCTTTTCTTCTCTACTCAGGAAACAGAAATTATGCTCTGTGGATATAAAAAATCAGGGACGCAAAAAATTCTGAAATCTCCATTTCCCTCTCCTGTGCCTTGTGCCCCATGAGGTCCGAATTCTCCCCTTTGTGTACAGATGCCTCCACCATTCTGCAACATGAGGTCCTTCCATAACTAGTATCCCTAATTTCTGTGAGACCTTTTGAAAGAGTCAGCTTCAAGCAACACAACCTTAGCTTCCATTACCTAGGAATCTGCTGCCACTAAAATTATTTGCAGCTTCCTTTTCCCGTTTTTCTAAGTCTTTGCACGATTCCAAAAGCCCTTCTGTGCTCCACACACTCCCCAGAACATTTGATGTGTTCTTAGCTGTGCAGACCATCAGTTACTTAGTTTATGCATGCACAAGCTTTTAAAGAGTAATATTTGCCAAGCGTTAGCCTAAAGGCAGGATACTCCTCAGGTGTCACAGAACGGAAAAAACAGAAGATCATAGTGCAGTAAATGCTACTGAATATTCCTAGTGTGTGGGAAGAATGTATAATCTTCAAAAAAAGGAGCTACTTGACTAACCTAAAACTGTTACTGCTTGTCTGTCCTGATCTGAAAAGGTCACTTAACCCTCAGAAGATATTAAATGGATAAAAGGAGTTGAATCTACAGTGAAAACAATTTGTGCTGTTAGATCATAACAGAAGCAGAGCCTGCCAAGGAAAACATTTAATTCTTACCTTTATGGTGATTCCAAATCCAGACAAAAGACAACTTGAACAGTCAAGGCCTCTCAAAACAAATGCCTACTATAAACAAAGCTCTCTGTTTTCTTTACGCTTCTGAAAAAAACACCAATCTTTGGACATTCATTTTCTAAAGTACAATGGTTTATATTACAGAGGAAGCTCTTATCTCCTCAACAGCACTACAGATGTAATATTCTTGAAGGAAGAAAATGTATTAATTAAGTAGGTAAGAAATCAATGTGCATTATTTAACACAGCTTCCTGACTTACACCTCATCCGTTTCCAACCACTGCATTTCCAAGCAGAGCTGGGTAAAAAAAAAGGAACTTCAGAAAAGATCTCAGTTGAAAACTACTTTTAAAATAATAAAATTAAAAGGATGTAGAAAATTCGCATAAGTGTTCATACTTTAGCACAGGAAAATGTGATATAACTCATCAACCATAAATAAAGCCTTAAATTACATAGGTATGTATGGCCATGAAACATTGGAATTAAAACAAACCCCTTCCTCAAAATAGACACACCTCTCATAGACAGAATTGCTCAGTCTATTTGAAATAATCTACTTAAGAATTCCGGAGTGATGCACAGTAAAATACTTTTCTGTCCCTCCCCCCAGTCAGGCAATAACACAATATATTGCTGAACTGATTCAGAGAGGTTTTACGTTAAGATCATTGCTGTTACCACATATGATCAGGATGCTCTTCCGAATGTGGTTAATGTGAATAATTCAATAAATTCTAAGTTTTTGATATGTCTTTCTTCTCTTCTAGATAACAGAAAGCATTATTCTTGCAAATCAACAGTGAATTTCAACCACTAATAACAAAACCAAGGTTTTTTATGCAGATTAATCAAGTTGATGCATTTTGTGCATCAGTTTCTATGATGTTACAAATGTCAAGTTTACTGAACATACAATTAATCTTGATACTTTTACCAGCTCCAGTCAGCGACACAAAATGGCAGCGAGGTCTCCATCCTACAGTCTTAACATCCCTGGGGCTTCTGGTGCACTTTCAAGACTAAACCTGAGGACACACAGTTGCCATCAAAGCAAACAACTCTCAGTTCTTTTCCATGAACAAATTTAAATTCCCTATCACCACGGTTAAGGGAGAAGTAACCACTGAATTTGTTCAGCATTGAGAGAACCCAGCAGAGCCAGAAGAGGCAGACAACCAACTCACTGCATTATATCCACTTAGTAAAAAGCTTTTCTCCACTTTTCTACCCAGAACACCCAGAAATAAGTTCAATCACATAGAAAAGTCTGCCTGGACTTCGTGGTGCCACTTTCTTGATTAAACACTACTAACTACAGGAATAATTTGTCACAGTCAGTGTAAACCAGCATGTTTTTACTCAGCTGTGAAAAGGAAACCAGCACTTAATAAATTAGAGTACTAGAAGAAAACATGACAATTTTGTTATTAATAACTTTTATAGCTAAAATTTAAAAATATTAAGCCAGAAACAATTCAAGATTCATGAAGAAAAATCTGGAACTATATACATGCATAATTAAGAATATCTAGATTCTTGTCAATATTTACTTAAGTTTTTTGTACAAGTTTTTTTCACACAATCATATTTACAAGCACGTCTGTTTAAAACATATGAACATACATCTCTTATAGCATTTACAAATCTTTTGAATATATTGTTTTTCTTAAAAACAAAAGAATATTTCCTTAATTTGACAGATTTGGTTTCAATTTATGCTACAGGACAGGTACTTACTCAGTGGGATGGAAAGAGTTACCATCATTCAAATATCTAAATAACAGTCATCCTACTGGTACCCAGAATTTTCACATATGGCTTTAAATACCTCTCAAACTCAAAGGATCACCTCACAAGCACCAACGACAGTCCATCTGTGGTACGTTTCTAATTAAAGTCTTGAACCTTTGTTTGGGTTAGAACTACAACTTCGCAGACACTTCCTAAGCATGTACTCAGAAATAAGAGGCCCTTTTAATTTAAAGAAAAAACAATTTTGCTTCCAGTCAAGTCAAGCACATATTAAGTGTGTACAAAATGGGATGTATGGGCTTTTCTATACATTCTAGCTACCTTTATGGATTTTTATTATCATGGGATACCACAGTTTTGAACAGACGATATTTGTGAGGATTTACAAAAATCAAGTGAAAGATCTGAGAAAGGGAAGAATATTTTTTCCTCAAAATATGACTATTTTTTAGAAAAGAAAAAAGTCTGAGGAGGTTTTTTGCACATGATGTCTAAGTTACTCATACAATCCAACTAGTTAGATCACTTCACAGATTAAAATCCATCAGCTTGATTGCTTTTGTTTGGGAAAAAAAACCCCAAATCAAGTAGCCATCTCCTTTGAATGCTATTCTCTAGAGCTCCTGCACTGATTGTTCCACAGTTTGTTCCTCCACAGGCTGCACAGCCTCCTGAACATAAACAATGAATTCAGAAGCCTCTCCACCCTGTGTATAGACAGTCACTGTCTCAATCCCCTCCACTTCATCTGATGAGACCACCAGGTGATGCTGCTCAGACAGCTCCACTGACGCCTGCTGCAGTGTCTCTTGAATCATCAAGGTGTGATTGGCTGATTGCTCCTCTTCTTTTACCTAAGGAGAAGTTTGAGAGGTTACAGAAATTTCACCTTTCCAGTAAGTACCAGGTATTGTGATGATTAATGGAAATACAGCACACGAATTAGCGATCACCTAGTTTTGAAAGAAAATGTCTATTTTATAGAAAATGTGATCATTTTTGATTAATGAGTGTATAGCAAGGCAGAATAATGAAAGTAGTAACACAGCATCTAAGTTAAATGCACAGAGAGATGTGAAGTTCCAGGACTGTGAGTCTTTGCAGAGAGCTTTAATCTCTCAGCAGTCGTTCATTCAAAACTGCTCCCATTTAAATAAATCTGAAGTCAAACAACTCTAGTAGCACTGAGATGAGAATCCATACAAAACTACATGAAAAAACTGTACCCATTTATTTTTTTCCCTAGTCAATCAGGTCTCACAGAAGTATTAAAATTTCATTGTAAACCTTAACAAACTTTCATTGGAAAAATGTGAAATGTAAATATTACTGAAATAGATTCCTAAGGCCTACTGCTTGTGAGGCAGCAATACATACATTATTGAAAGGAGAGTGACAGAAGCAATTGAAAATAACAGAAATTTTACTGAACATTTTGCTTCTTGTCAAAATGAAAAAAGCAACACCATTCAGTGCGGGATTTTAAAGAGTTCATACAGCTGCCTGTCAAGTATTGAAATACAGTAAGCACCAGAATTCACAAGAACAAATCTTAATTCTCTACCAGATCCAGGTAAAATTCCCAAGGAAAGTATTCCAGGGGAGTATAAAAATATCACAAAACTGTAAGTCCTGTGGAGGAAATGCATTCTCTCAAGTGCTAGTGGTAAAATAATCTACTTTTGAGGAGAGAATGGACCGGCAATTTTTCAGTATACAAAGGCATTTGTTAGTGGAAGGTGTCCCTGCAAAGGTTGGAATGAGACGATCTTTAAGGTCCCTTCCATCCCAAACCCTTCTGGGATTCTATAATTCAGTTCACTGGATCTCAGTGTGGTCCTGCAGCACTGAACTCGTAAGTGACCTTAAAAAGAACAGGTCAAACATGGTAGATTCTACAAAGTGTGGAATCTAAATTATGCAAATTAGAAAGGGTCATTTTTTTTGTAGTTAGAAGGTGACTCGAAAGTAAACAGTAGTAGTAGAACAATCAAGTTCAAGAAAATATAATTAAGATTAATGTTGTTTAAGAGGGGAGTGGGAACAGAAGGGAAGAACTACAGTAGAGATTCCAAGGATCAGTTTGATCCCTTAGAGACCAGCAAGGAGAAAAAGCAGCCCTATATGTTTGTTTTCCTGATGCTCTTTGCTCACTCAATTTTTGCCCAGAGTACCCATTCCTTTTGTTATACAGTGACTTTGCTTTTACTTTTTTATTTTGTGTTTAAAATATCTGTCAGTTGAAGAAGATTTCAGAGACACACAAACCCCTCAGGACTTCATATCGCTTTGAACTCTCACTCAATTCATCAGGCTATAGAAAGCTTTCTCTTGAACAATAATGAATACGTTCAGGTTTTAAATTATTCAGAGGTCCCTAAGTCAGTATGGCTGTAATATATTGATGAAATATATGTGGATATTATCTGGTGGAAGATTTAACATCTAAAGGGAACCTGGCCATTGTCATCAACCTTAATGCAATAGCACAATTGTACCTACTGATGCTGACTCTGGCTTTGTTGCACAGGATTCAGATTACAGGGATAAAACCACAGGAATGGCATAAAGTCCTTTTCACGTTCTGTTTCTTTTACCAAGCATATCTGAACATTTTATTTGACAGTTACTTTAAACAGCTTCTGCTAAAGTTCAAGCTCAACAACCTACACAATTGATGCTTCTCTTGACACAATAGAATTTGCAACTACTCTCAGAATACCAATTTATGTTGTTGTAAAATACAGGTATCATATAATCAAAGAGTCATCTAATCATAGAATGGTTTGGATCGGAAGGGAACTTAAATATCATCTAGTTCCAACCCCTCGGCCACGGGCATCTTCCAACCCATCCAGCCTGGCCCTGAACACTCCCAGGGATGGGGCATCCACAACTTCTCCAGGCAACCTGTTCCAGTGCCTCACTACTCTCTGAGTAAAGGATTTATTCCTGACACCTAACCTAAATCTCTCCTCTTCAGTTTAAAAGTGTTCACCCTTGTTCTATCACTATCTGCCCACATCAGAAGTCACTCTCTCACCCCTTACATACCCCCCACAAATGAAGCTTGAGCCCCTCCTCAAAATGCAAGGAGCTAAGTCATGAAAAAAACCATAGCACTGTAAACTTTCTTCTCTTGTTCCTCCTAATGCACCCCCTTCTTTTTTTTCTTAATTACTTAAGAAACCTTAATTCCTACCTAACACAGTAGAACTCTGGTGAATTCATACACTACACTCTCTTTTCCTGACTGTTCTCTCCCCCTTCCTGAGGTTACCTGCTCATGTCAGCTCCTGTGTGCAAGTAAGGACATGCACAAGATCTGCTAATGAAGACTGTAATGCACAGAGGAAAGTCTAATCATTAGTGAATTCAGACAGGAAGCTGCAGTTAAAAATGTTAGATAATTAGGATCTCCCAGCTTGTTATGAATCAGCTCACAATTACAGCCCTTGATTTTAGAGATGCTAAAACAAATACAGAAATAGGGGTGTCTAAAATGTGGCCCTTTAATTATGTAATATACACTATCTTCTCTTGTTTTAGTGCACTTTACATAAACCTCTGACAACATGCCTCAGGCCAGAAAAATTACACTGCATTTGCCAAGAGCTCTGAGAATGCACAACACAGTATGAGATGGATCTCACCGTAGTCACTCTAAATCAAAACCCATAAATAATTGTAAATATAGTTTTGTGAATGTACATAAATAATGAAGAAAGGAAAATAAATAAAGCACAGCTGACACGAAAATGAAATAAAACCAGAACCTCATTCAATTCAATAGCAGCAATCTAATACTTATTCAATTTTATACGCTTTTGAAATGAAAATGGCCAATAAAGAAAGTTAATTTAACCTCCCTACCTGACTTTATCCATGTGGGTTTATTACCCTTGTCATGCAGGGTAAAGAAGACTAATGTCCTTATTTCCAGTGTTTCTAGCCTCCAGTATCCTTTTTGGACAGCTATCTGTAATCCTTTTAGTTTGACAAATCACCACATTATTTGGGATATTCACATTTCAAATCAGTTCAATGTTTACATGCATCTGCTTGGTTCCTATTAGATTGTTCCACAGAGAATAATCTCAAAATGTTAATTTACATCCCTCAAATTGATGAAACAGTGGGACAGTTGCCATCAGAATGAATGAAGTCACTACACTCAATTCTTTTCATTGCCATCTGAAATTTTTTGAAGAGTAGCATCCAAGACCTCTTTTCTGTTTGAGAGCCAGCTGAAAAGCATCTGTCTGCTTATCCTTCGTTAGAGAATGACAGCAAGGAGCTGAAGCCACACACAGCTGGCATATTAAATCAAGTCAGTACCTGCATAAATATTCTTTATTAACTTAATCCGTCTCTACAAAAGCCAAAGGGGCTTTTAGCATCATGTTTTCATAAGAAGCTCAACATTTCTAAATTCCAAATATTCTAAATTTACATATCCGAGGACCATCCAAATACACGTAAGTAGTCATTAAAAATGAGTCTCTCTTAGAGCAATCTCTGCCTCTCAAAGCAAGAAAGCCTTTTTTTATTTTGAAATAAATTAATTCAAGTCATTAAGGAAAATACACTTCTTCCCTTTTCTGAAAAGGAGTAAAGAAAATATTTGTAGTAAGATGCTAAAGCCTTTTCCTTACTCTAGAGCTCATCCCGTGAAATAATGTAATATCTTTGATTTTATCTGAAGTCAGCAGGAGTTGCAGGTCTGTAGTGTTTAAAACAGTTTTGCTGGGCCTGTCCCCAAATCCTCTGTGGAATCTCTCCCTTGATTTCAGATTCAGTGATGCCTTTCAGTTTACCATAAGGAAAAAAATTTAATCACAGAGATCTTTCAGATTTTCAAAACCTTATACTATACAAAACCTAGCATCCTTACAGATGCTCCTATTTATAGCATAAAACACCAGTAAGAAAATATACAAAATATCTACAGAAAGGATTGAGATGAAAGGTGAATCATAAGCATTTTAGATCACAGAGAGCACCTGGATATGTGACGTGCCAGCTGACATTGGTGCCTACAAGTTTTGTTCAGTGTTGTCTGAATAATCTGAACTCTCTCAGTTCTAGTTTACATATAGTTATATTGTGTGAAAAAGACACACAGAAAACACTGTAATTTGATCATATGAATCGCTATAACAATCTGGTGCAAAATGGTTTCAGAATAATAAGAGACTTGAGTATGAAGGACTTGCTTTGCATAAAATAAAAACTGCAGGGCATCAAACAAACCTTCATACCGCTGATGTAGATTTTAAAAAAGTTTTAGCAATTGGCTGCTTGAATATATCCTGACAGAGAGACTGTGACTGACAATGGCTCAAAATGGCAGAATGGCCTCAAAACATTGCCATCGTTTTAAGAGCTCTAATAGGACAGTAATCTTGACATGAGATGTTATCTGTATGTTATAGAGATGATGAGAACTCCACAAAAGCTGAGGAAACAGGGCCATCTGCCCCAATTAACATTTTCCTTTGCTGGTACCATCATGGGAAATATCAAATTGCTCCATGTTCTAAAGCAACTGCAAACTTGACAATCAACATATATTAAACTCCACGTCCTAATTAATTTTCTAGATTAACATCAGCACCCACCATCACGCAGGTACCAATCCGAGCCAGACTGAAATACAGGGTGTGCTGCTGAAGTACAATGTGCAGTAGCCTGTGATGTGACAGCCATGTTAATATTAGATATTTACTTTAGAAGATGTGTTACACTACAAAACTCTGCTCTGTGGTCTGCTTTGAGCTGATGTGTAATAGTTGCTGTGCACTTCTACTGCTGTCACTTTAAAGAAAGTGACTTAGCACGGTAGGATTTTATTGGAGCCTGAAGAGATCACAGAATAAAAGGATGAAAGGAACTAAAATAAAGGGTGAAATACACAGAAATCCAGTGTTTTCTGGTTATGCTCTGATAAAGATCTGATTAGTTATTGTAATAGTTGATATACTTATTCTTTAGAGCACATTATGCCTAGGCTGAAAATAGTTTACTATGCTTTTCAGGAATAGATTTAACTCTTCACTTCAGCCTATAGAGCAGTAAGAACAACAGTCCTGTCTCATATTCCTGTGTGGGAGAAAAGGAGAAAAAAATTCAGCTGCCAACTACTACTCTTTACTGTTAATATCAAAGTAGTGCTTCGAATCAGGACCTTGAATGTATGAGCTATGTTACTTGTAAAGAATAGTTCATGCCCTGAAGGCCTTATAATTTCAGTATAAAAGAAGAGACAGCAAGCAGACACAGAAAAAGGGAGATGGGGGAGTACAACATAAATGAGACAGTAGTAGTTCTGTTTGATGAACATTAGTATTAATACACCAATAGCCTATCCACAGATAATTACTGTCATCATACTTTTGACAAGTAATTGAGAGAAGACAATGAGGTACAAATTGCTCCTCATTAAAAATCCACATAACTAATCACAATATGGAAGAAGGCATTAAGAAACTTGTCTGAAAAAAAGTAATGAGCAATTAAATCTTCATGGACTGTGCAAAGGTAGGAGTCAAAATCTTCACAGCTAATGAGAAAGGGGACTCTAAGTCAGAAAAGGAGTAAAAAGCCTTGGAAAGGAAAAAAAAAGGTTTCGTTTAGTGTGGCAAAAAAAGGAACATCAAGTGAACAGAATAAGAGAGTGTGATGTCAAGAGGAGGAGAGAGTAATCTTTGAATTTTTCTGAAAGAATACAAAAGGGACAAAACATAATCTGTGAGCATCAGAAAAAAGACTATCAGAGTTAACTGTACCATAAAATAATGATAGCTTGGACAACCATTTTAGCAAAGTGGTTGAAATAAGAGACCATATAAGAGTCATCATGCAGAACAAATCGGCACCATTTAGATAATCACCTGCAGGCAAGGCCCAAGGACTTACCTGAGGAGGAGATCAGCTTTCTGCCTTGAGCAACAGGAAAGATACCCCACAGGGGTGAACAATAAAGTGGACTGCTGATGAATAACTGTGCAGAAAGGCTGATATAATCACCTTAATGATTAATAACAATGGATAGTGATTAATATAATCTTCTTAGCCATCTTCAGAATGAGCTTGAAGTGATGGCTCTAGGGCACACAGACCCAATACAGCATCACAGGCCTAAACATAGCAAATTACCAGCAAATTTGTCCATCACTACCTAAATGAAAAAAACCTTGACAAATAGATAACATGCAACCAAATTTAACTGGTTACTACAGAGTATACCAATATAAACCTTTGGTTTGGAATCTAAAATTCTACGGCTCTGGTTCAGTAATTTGATGCAAAAATAAAACCTATTTGGACAAAGACCTGTACATGCATTCTACACTTTGTGTCAAAGAGATCTGGTACAGAAATACATTGCATTGATGAAAAATTAATTAAATCAGAAAGTATCTTACTCCCATTACACATTCCCACTAACAAACACTGGAAATGGAAGAGCAACAGCTACAAACAAAAAACTAGAGTTGATGGACACAGACCAAGAAGGGGCAACTCTTGTGATGTCCTGGTCAATGCAGTGAGGGATTCTGGAACTAAACTTCTAGGGATGTTCATGTATTCTGAAACCAAGAAAATGCACTTTGAATCTTGTCTCACTGAAGAATAACTTAACAGACACTACATACAGAAGGAGTTTCCTCTGCAAAAAATAAGATATCAGGGGTGCTCATTTCTGAGGGAAATGTTTCTTCACAAGAAACTCAGTATTTAAATCAAACAAATATTTAACTTGGAACGAACTTCTTAAGGAACAATTAACATCCTTATTTGATGTACACAAGCTAAAAGAAAGAACTATACATCAAGGTAGTTTGTAGTTAAACACTCTCTGTCTCTGTTCCAGTTAACAGACAGATACACTATGTGAAAAGTCTGTGAACAGAGAGACTGTAAATCAAGGGTGTCTGTGATACTGGCATGACTGCTCATCCTCCAATCCTGCCTTTATATTCAGTATGTGAGCTAGGAAAATAGTCCACCTATATAAATAATGGATTGAACAGCCTCTGCTGGCAAAATAAACAAAAACCCAAATGAATCAATCTCCACCCTCAGGCACAAGGGCAAAAGTACATCTGTAATAGGACACAGAGAGTCAAATGAGCAGAAAGGGAAGTGTCTTGGTTTACACTTCTAGTGCTTCTACCTTGCTACGTGCTCTGTTCCCACAAAACTGCTTTCTCCCCATCTCCTGCCTATGTTTACCATCCACTGTGAACAGTACTTCCTCCCTTTTCTAAGCATTTATTAGCCTATTTCCTAGTTATTCTTCAAATTTAGCACTCTTTCCTCTCTCCTTTTCCTCACCTCATTACTTTTTTGGTCTTTAAGCAGTGCAGAACAACTCAAATGTCATGTTATAAAGAATTATCTTCATTAGCTCTTTATTCCAGAGAAAGATCCGAACTGGATCACTAGTAACTGAAAAGGACTCAAATTCACAAGGATACACTCCTGCCATGCTGTGATTAAAGCTTCAGAGTGGATTTTTGCCAGTCCCTGATCATACTGGTAAAACTTTATTACATTATTAACTTCTTTTTCTCAGGTATTTGTTATATACTACATTCCTTAGTGGTTGTATGTTTTCATAGCTGTCACGCAACAAGATTTCTTCCAAATTAGATATCAGAAAAAGTTTAACTTTGATAATTGATTAGAATACTGACTTGCAGGTAAGAATAGCCTAAAATCACTTCAGACTCTAGACAGAAACTTTGAAAGCTCCTATACATATGACATTGTCAGAATGACTCTTATTTCCCAATCACAATTCAAACTCAACAAGGCTAGCTTTGCTTTTTTGGGGTTTAAAGTCATAATCTGAATCCTGAGCCAGGCTGGGATTGGCTATTTTTATGTTATCAAAGCATTTTCTTTTATAAAATCATTCCTATGAACAAAAAGCAAGAAGTTTCCAAAGTCAAAACTGAAATCTTTTTCTTCTCAACATGCAATTCAGGAGCTGGGAGCTTTGAAGACACAATGTGATCTTGCTGCCACGTCCATCATGTGTACTCATGATTTAAGACCCCTGCAGTAAGAAAACAAGCAACCCAGAACAATAATTTCATAGAATAATCCCTCCTTTCTCTTTTGTGACCTAGTGGAAAACAATTTTAAAATTACACCGGTTAGACCTAACTAATACATCAAATATCTTCCAAGATGCTGAAAAGGACTAAGAGATAACGACAATTTGTTTCTGGAGGCAAAAGTCTCGCATTACCCTGAAGCTCTACGAGTACAGCACACTGAAGGTATGTGAGCACACAGGTTAAGGAAGTGCTAAAGCATGAGGATGGCAGCATTACTGACAGATGCAGCATAATTTTAAGGGTCAAGTGTAAATGGGACTTTTATGAGTGAAAAGTAAGGAAAGGACAACTGTGGGTAAAGAAATTTCCAGGGAGGAAATGGAAGACAAAAATAGGAACACTTTAGGGTTACATTTACAGCAAAAAATACTTCTAAAACATTCTAGTAATTTACGATTTTGAAGAAATTTCTTGGTGCTAATAGAGAAATATCAAGGCAACACAGAAGGGCTAGCTAAAAATGAGATATGAAGGTAAAAACTAAAATGAAAAATGGATAATTTATGTCCTTAGATAAAAAAAGAAAAAAACAAACATAACAGGATAAAAATCAGAACTACAATAAGTGTTAAGGAAAAGAAAATGGACTCGAGCTGCTAAGCAAGGACTCGGTGAGGCCATTAGAGAACAAGAGTGGAAATTCAGTGACAGATGATGTTGATATATTGCTGACACCCTGAATGAATTCTTTGTCTCACAATCCACAAGAGAAGCTGAAGGTCATAGAAGAAAGTTTAGAATGCGTTTTTCAGAAGGAAAGTGAAATCTGCACGTCTTAAGGTCACTTCAAGGTTAACAATTAGGAACCTGCTACAATTAAAACCTCACAAATGAGGGATATCCCACAGAAAGCAACTCTGTACTGAAGAAAAATCTTGTTCTGAACAGGGAAGGAGTAAGTCATGTTAATAACATTTAAAGACTTCTTTCCCTCAGATTACAAATGAGGAATCTTGTGGTGGGAAGACAGACTGGAACGTAAGTACAGCTCTATAACAGAACAGACAGACTTTGATAAAACACTGAATTATATAAAAAATTAAAAGAGAAAAAATAACAACATAGAAAAATGAAAGAAGAAAAATTTAAAAAAAGATAAATCATCATCATCATCTAAAGAGCTCCCCTGGTCCTTGGCTGTGCCTCCATAAAGCCCACTAAAGGTCAGTGAACAGTCAGTCACCTGATCTTCCCCTGGGAAATCACAGATCTGCAAACTCCTGCACACACAGAGTGAAAAGTACTGGGGCTACCAGAGAAAGAAATGAGCAGGCATTTCAGAACATGCAAGAAACATGTTCACAGAGGAATAGTGCCTTGAGCATCAGTGTAAATCCTTAGCAAAAGACATCATAAACAGAGGTAGCACAAGATCACTCAGCTTGAGAGGTATCTGAATTCTTCACTGATTTTGCTTCTGTGCCACTTAGACATAGGAGAAAAAAGCTGCTTTATATTAAAAAGACTCTAAAGTGGTGGTGGGGAGGGAGGGGAGATAAAAAAATGAAGCAGCAAAGAGATCTGTGCTCCAAGAATTCGGTATTTCATTTGATATAGGAGTGGAGCTTGTAAGAGTTTGACATCAGACCAGTGAGAGACACTGATGTACACAAGGCAAGGGAAAAAAAAGCGATCAAGGCTTAGCAGGTTGTAAACTCAAAAGGCTATAAATATGGATTAAGAAGCAAGGAAGAAAATTAATTTGGAATATAAATATTTACTTAGAAATAGCTACCAGCAAATTCAGATGGTCTAACAAGGAAGATGATAGATTTTAAGATGAATCAGACATTGATCAGATTTAACAACTGGAGGAGGAAGAATCATCAGATTTTTTAAATTATGTATTTCTGATAACATTCAAATATCAAAACATTACTTCTTGGTAGCTGTTACTTTAGTAGTCCCTTTCTCCTGCACTTTTAGTAGGAAGGCCTCAAAAGATGCATTTTTAAGGGAAGAATCGGTTTCAGTAACGTTTACAGACAAACACCAGTGGCTAATACTGCATTCAGCCCTTAAATAGATCATATGTAGAGCACAGTATGAACACTGGCAATGACTCGACTGTAAAAGTTGTTTTGAAACTTGCACATAATTGGACTAAACTGCCTCTTCTCTTTAATGATTGAATTTAGTTACCAAATTTGGATCTGTTATTTTACAAAAAAACCCACCCCAAACTCTTACAGGGTTTCTAATCAAAATACTTGTTAAGGATTTCAAAGGAACATCTCAAAATGCTCTGTCTTGAAATTCTTTCTCCATGACATTTGGGCAGCAAGTTTAGGAATTATCAAATACTCCACAGACTATGAACTTCCCACTTTGGTGAAGCTCTCATGAACTCAATGTCCACAACGCTACAAAAAAATGCTGAACTCAAAAATTAGTTCTAGCATTCAGAATAATCAGTTTTGGTTCATTTAAACAAAAGGAGTTACTTAAACTCTTTGTGAAGTTAAAATTTCTCATGTACTTTCCTTCCCTCACCTATCAACCACATTGAGTGCAGAGACCCCAGTGAACTGATGAATACGAATACAATGGGAAAAAGGATAAGCAAAGACTTATGATGAAACAGAAGGAATAAGTGGAGTCTGGAGTGAGGAGAATGAAAAATGCCAGCAACAAAGTTAGCAGACATGTGAGGAGGAAATACTGAGCAAAAGTCTTGATGTTTGAACCCAACAGGTACCTCAAATTGAAAATTATTTCCTTCTACTTGCTGCATCAAGGACCTCCCGATTCTTTTAGATGACAACGGCACTAAGTGCCTGTGCACAATGCTCGAAAAAAGCTGTATTTTCACATACATGCACATGTACACATACATGTGTATTTATTCAATTGTATTTTACATATATACAAAAATATATGCATTTTTCTATATAAAAAATATATATGCGTATACGTATAAATATGTATATGTGTAGACACATAAACAGACATACACACAACATGCAGTAAAAAAACAGTTCAGAAAAAATTCTATACATGTCTTGCACAGTAATTTAAAATTTGGCCCTTGCAAAGTAACACCTACTTCACAACAAATATATGAAAATTAAATATATGTGCTTTAGAGAAGAAAAGAGCTCTTACCTGCTTTACTACTGTCACCGTGCCAGGGGCCATCGTAACTACAGAAGCAACTGCGGTGGCATCATGGGACTCTGAACCCAACTCAATGATTTGCTGCAGGATGTTTACAGCTGTTGGATCAAGTCTTTCACCTTATCAGAACGAGAGCAGCCACAAGATCATTACAGTAAAACAGCTCTAAGGGTATGATGTGAACCTAAGTGGTACAGGCTCTCTTTCCCCTCCTCCTTAGCCCTGACTCACTGTTTGTACATTTCAAACAGCTCAGTAACAAGACACTCCAATAACAGAACTATGGCAGGGAAATATTGACAAAACAAATGTGCCCACGGAATACATGAATCAGCAGGTGAAGCCACACTGATCACTTTTATGCCTATTTGAAAGAGATCTAAAAGAACACATTGAATAAGAAACAACAAGCACAACTCACAGCAGTAACTGCAAATTAGTGAAGCTGCAAGACTTTACAAACCCAAATGTGTATTTGCCAGACATTCACCTCAAACAGAACCTGACTATATACCTATAACCACAGTCAGAAAGCAAAAGAAACTGTCAGACTTATGTAAAGCTGCCTTATATTTGCTTTAATCACTGTTAGAAATAGGAAAGAGACAGCAAATAGAATAAATCTCATCTCTTAACCCCAAACCCTTTCACACTGAGGCTGATATTGCGATGGCAACCTAGGTCAGATAATTTAATTAAAACCAGAAAGTGGTTATATATTGTTATTTACATACAAAACAACTTTATCTGAGTACTGGAAAATGTTTGCTTGCTTTTTTTCCTATAAAACTGCCTTTAGACAAAATGTTACTGTTTTTCATACTGAGAGGGAATATGCTGAAAGAGTATCTGAAGCTGGCTGCACTAAAAAGCACATCATTCTACTCTGAAAACTACAGTCTTGTGCTTAAAATCAAAACTGCCATGTGCAGCATATTCCATAATCATGTTTATTTATTTATTTGTATTATGAGCTATAAAGACCACAGTGGTAAACAACTGTAAAATGCTGTCTTCTGATAACTACTTATTTTTGTATACATAAAACCAAAACACATAAAACAAACCGACTTTAGCCTCTGATGTTTTAACACTCTCAGAAATCTGGACATTTTTACTTTTCCTCCATTTTTTGTTATTTCTCCCTTAGCAACCATTATCTAATACCACTCTTTTCTTCCTCAGTCTGATACAGAATAGCTCACTTAGTTTTGTGTGCCATCAAAACTGAGTTTGTTAGTACTGCCTTGGGAACGTGGTAAATGAGCTATTCCACCATGTCACTCCTGCAGACTGGCTGCCTCAAGCAGGGAGAGAAATACTAGCCAGGGAATTGCCATTAGATACACACCATCTACTCTGCCAAGATAGCTGATTTCACAGTATATTTAATAATAGAGGCAGGAAATTCCACACAGCTAATAATAAAGTGCAAAACAGGCTGTGATAAGCATTAATGACTTAAGGATACAGAAATTCATAAAGAATGGTAATTTCTCATTTATCCTCAAAGAAAATATAGCCCCCCAGAAGTAAGTTCTAGATGACTAATTTCATCATTTTTAATAGGAGATCACAGGAGATCTTATATTGCCCAGCGTACTCAAAAGAATTAGGTATTTATGAAAAAAAAGATGTATTTTGTGTTCCAACCTAAAAAAAAGGTAGCTTACCATTCTCAGAAGTATATCTAAGGTTCTGTAATGCAGCTACAGCAGCTTGAGTGCCTTGAACATCTTCTCCAGCCTCCGTGATATGGACATACTGAGTGGATGCTTCTTCAGAAACTTCAGCAGTTAACTTGGAAACAAAACCCAGCCAAGGCATAAATAACCTCAGTTTAGCAATTTAAAGAACAATATGGAATGTGATTTGGACAACAAGTATTGTAACAAGAGTTATAGAAATACTGTGTGAAACAGAATTCAAGAAGAATATTTCACGGGAGTCGGGATATCATCCCACAGTTATCTTCTAGATTCTATTTCAAAAGTTGTTTTAAATATGCTAAATTATCCAGATTTATTTTTGTTGCAGTTATTTTAGAACTAATAATGGACTTCTAATGTATCAGTGTTTAGCAGAAAACTTTTGAGCAAAATTAATGCAGATCTGGTAAAAAATGACTCAAGTTTGAAAATGGCATTTTGTTTCAGAAAAGTTATCCTTTCCATGAACTATGTTTTTCAAGACAAGCTCTTAATATTTACTCCTGCTCTGATGGGACTCTATAGCCGGTTCAGCAGCAGAGACATGTCTGCACATGGGATGTCCTCTCATTTTTTTAACTTTGGGCATCTACTGGGAAGGTGTACAGAGAATCATTTGAAATGTGGATACAAGACTTTGAAGGACTACATTTTAAAATGCTTGTCCTGTCTTTGAATAGCTGTCCAAACTCCAGTGTTTATCAAGGACTTAACCTTCTGTGTGTGGATACTCAATAACTATTAGACAAGATCTGCAGGTAAGCTCTTACAAATCAGACATTAGATTAATAATGGGGGGCAGGCTGAAATTTAGCAGATGAGGTCTTAACAGTGCAGGTCAGCCAACTGCAGTTGACTTCTGGCTGCTTCTTCTCACTGAACATCAAAACCAGCCTACTTAGGTAGTCGAAGAGACTCAACTTGCCAACTGTAATTTTTTAAGTAAAAGTGTCTAAATCTGTGTTTTTTCCAGAGATTCTGCATCTGCAGTCAGCTCTGCTCTGTAAGGGTGAGAGTTTCCATTTTAAAACAAATTGCCCTAAGTATGACAGCAGAGGAAAGCTTGAAAGGGGTATTGTCCTCTCAAGGTAGCTGCCCTGCCCTACCTCACCCCAAATGGAGAAAATTCAGGTTGTTTGGTTTTTTCCAAACTCAGTTTTTTAGGCCTAACTTGACTTTTTTTAAGTCTGATCTTAGAGATACTGTGATTTTCACAGAATCACAGAATAGTCTGAGTTGGAAGGGAGCCACATTTTTCATATACTTTGGACTGAAGCTGAAACCACAGAACAAATGATAGAAGACTTACTCTGCATAACATTACAATTTTTTCAGCTGTTCAATTTACAAATTCAGTTTTCTAGATTCTAACCTTCTCTGGACCAAGAGATATTTTTTTCTCATTAATTCAATACAAGTTTTCAGCTTTACTCATCTTGCAGTTAACACCAATTAAAATTTGGCATACAAAAATGCAGTAATTTTTCAATTTCACATCTTTTTTGCTAAAACTTTCACCCTTTCTGCTGCAAATAGAGGACTAGAGTGCTCAAATGCAAAAAATAAGCATTTACAAGGTTGTTAATCCTACCATATATTAAAGTTTAACAGTCATAGCAATGTATGCATTAAATGAAGATGAGATCACACGACCTTCTAAGCTTACATGAAGTCAAATCTACATTTCTGTACAGTTCTTATTATTATCCTTCCTTTTCTCCCCAGAATTTTAAAAGATCCCAGGGTCAAAGCCATGGCAACTTTGCTTTACCTCCCACTTGGTCTCCCCATCATTTTCCACCAGCTTCATTCCGTGCTTGTTTTTAAGGTGCCTGTTGAACTCCCATTTTGTACCATACACAAAGCTGCAAACAGGACACTTAATGCCACCTATAGGGAAACACAATAATTTCCTTGAGTTATTTTCATACAAATTCTTTTTCAAGGCAGTAACAAACTGTTTAATTTGATCCCATTTCTTAAGTTTCAAACAAACTAATATTTTTTGATACATTATCAAAGTAAACTGGGAAGAGTTAACAATGTAATGTCATCTTCAACAAACTATCTTTGCTTTTGAGAGTTTTATGTTAATGTACAAAACTGTAAATCAGTTTTCTGTGTACAAAATGATGCATAGAATGAATTTAGCACAATGTTCACTGTGTCAGCATGCAGCATTACAGGCAAAAAACTGAGCATGATGAAATCATAAGAATCAAATTTTCTACCTTAGATTAAGCAGCTTTTACTTTTTTTTCTTATGAAAGTCATTTGGCCAACTGTCACATCTCGGCTGCTTGTAATTATGCAAGTAAGTATTTCTCTTTTTTCCCCTCTATTGACTAAAGCAGAACAAAAATAATCTGCATGTGATAAAGTGTTGCATTAGGTGACCAGAACTCACTCTAACAAATATAATGGCTGGGGAAGTGCCTCATGCCACTCTAGGAACTATGACTCCACATTACTGTGGCAAATGATAAATTCTTACCCATCATGTTCAAATACTTCAAAGAGACTCTCAGAAGCTGGTTATAAGCCAAGACCTGGTTGCACAGCCTTTTGTAAATAAAGTGATTAGAAAAAAACATCCCATTTTACATTAATGGAAACCTACCATATGATATGCTACCAGGTGAAAAGAAATAAACTTTTTATTTTGATAAAACAGAATATAACTACACACAGTCACTAGGGTATTTCACCAACCCTTATTATTCCTCTAAAAATCCCCCTCTTTGCTCTCTATTATAGGCCTTTACCAAATTTTACTGTTACAGTAGATGCTCAGTACTCCATCTTAAACAAAACTGAAATAGTTTCACTCAAATAGCTCAGATTAGAACAAAGATATATTTAGTTACAGAAAATGAAATTACACATTAATTTCACACCAATCTATACCATTAGGAAAAAGCCATTGGAGTGAAACAGTGAACACTCTTCCACATTACTTTGATATCGAAACTATTTTAACAACACATCAGGTAAACTGAATCTGTAACTTTTGTCATTATGGCTTTAATTAAAGAACAAATAACAGAAGCATAGAATTAAATTGGTAATACATAACTCCATGTCAGTGAGTTGATATGAAAGCTCAGAAAAATCAGTTTTATATCATTTTTTAAAATAATAGGTGACATACAAAGTCAATGAATTATACACCTTAACTACTTTCAAAACCAAAACTGATGTTTGAAGCAAAATACTGCACACAGATATTGTATAGCTCCACAACTTGCTTCCACTGATATCTGCTCTCCATTTTATTTTTAGCCTTAAATCTCCATAAGACAACTATTATTTTCTGTCCAAAGAAAGCATGTGATAGTATTTGTATAAAAGAACACAGAGGCCACAACTTATTGTCATGTATGTACTGCACAAGTCACTGCACAAACACAAAGTGAAAATCTGTCTCTCAGATACAAAAACAGAACAATGGATGGTAGGGAGTATCCGTGAGGAGAAAAGAAACAATTTGGGAAAAATGTTATGTGCTTTGCCCAAAACAAAGCAAAAAAAAATGAAAAACAAGCTATGAAATGAGCAGGGCCTTGCAGAAAAACTAGTGGGTAATGTATATCTAATACTCTTGTATCCTCTGCAGAATACATCAAATTCTCATGCTATTTATTTTCCTTTATTACTTTAAAATACGAAAATAAATGTCAGATCACAGACTTCTATTTAAACTAAGAAACATACATACACACTGCAAAATCCCAAGCATTTCTCTGATCCTAGGTGATCTCAATTTCTAATACAAGCTCAGAAATTAAATACTGCTGTCTGTCCTTGGCAATGCAGTTGCTGAAATGAACACGGTCCCTTCTATGAATCATTCATTTATTTATAAACTCATTCTAGGAATCTTGAGTACAGTCCAGCAGTCTACATTCATATAAATATTTCCAATTAAGATTATTTGCAGTGCCTGCAATGCAATCAAAACCCAGTTGAGAGTAGAGGAGACAAGCAAGTGTGAGGGAATTCACTCTGGGCTCAGTGGGTAACTTAGAACAAGCAGAATACAATATGAATAGATATAGACAGCTTTTATTAGATATTAATCTTTGTTACTTTCCCCTCTCAATTTCTTTCCAAATTCTCTTGCTTGCTGGTTCTCTTGCCTTTTCCTTTTCATCTACAGTCCTTTCATTTCAAAGGATTTGTTTAATATCAGGTCTGAAAGGTCTTCTTCCCTTATATGAATACATGAATAATTTTCCAAAATTGCTCTTCGCATCTATGAATACAGTAAACTGGAACTAAACAGAAGCTTATCAGACAGCAAGGTGCAACTCCTGGCCCAAATAGCTCAGAAACACACAGAATCATAGAATGGTTTGAATTGGAAGGGACCTCAAATATTGTCTTGTTCCAATCCCTCTGCCATGGGCAGGGACACCTTCTAGTACACCAGGTTGCTCAGAGCCCCATCCAACCTGGCCTTGAACACTTCCAGGAATGGGGCATCTACAGCTTCTCTGGGCAACTTGTTCCAGGACCTCCCCACCCTCACAGTAAAGGATTTCTTCCTAATATCTAATAACTTGCATGACATACAAGTGTCATATATGACAAGTATAACATACTTGTCATACTGCCTAATGTGTCCACAGTGATCTGTTTGTGCTGTGTAAACCAAATAGAGAACATCATCTGATTTCCAAATCAGGAAAACTTTTATTAACTTCAATAGGATTCATATTTATAACCTCCAAAGGCAAATGTTTCCCACAAGGAACACTTTTTCCCCCAGTGAGATACCAAAAGACTGAGAAAAACTGAATTTTCTACAGCATGCTAAGAAATCTCTGGTCTTATTTTGAGCCCATGTGCAAGATATATGTGATCCATCACAGAGAAGGAAATTGAGTTGGAAAAGGAAGCTGAATGTGGGAAAACTGCACCTATTAACATGGCTTTCTTCATAGCAGAGTCCTGAGAAGAGACACTGACTTTATAGCTCCTACATGGATTCGATGCCCTGTTACTGCTCTAAAGCTCCTCAAATGAGGTGAACATGTGGAAAACAGGCAAAGCACTACGGGCAGCACAGGAAGTATAAATGATGTGTAAGGAAGGGAAGAGAAAGAGGGATGCAAAGTCAGACAGAAAGAACAGAATAGGCTATTTTGGTTCAAGAGACCTACAACAACCATCCAGCCTGATGGATTGAGGGCTGACCAAAAGCTAAAGAGTGTTGCTAAGGGCATTGTCCAGATGACTCTTAAACACTGACAGGCTTGGTGCATCAACACCTCTCTAGGAAGCTTGTTCAGCTGTTTGACCACCCTCTCAGTAAAGAAATGCTTCCTAATGTCCAGTCTAAGACTCCCAGGCATGGTTTTGAACCATTACAATGCATCCTGTCACTGGAAACCAGGGAGAAGAGCTCATCACCTCTCTCTTCCCTTTGCCTCCTTAGGAAGTCATAGAGAGCAACGAGGTCACCCCTCAGCCATCTACCTTTTCTCCAAACTAGACAAGCTCAGAGCCCTCAGCTGCTCCTCACAGGACATGTCTTCCAGCCATTTCATCAGCTTTGTTTCCCTCTGGATGCAGTCAGGGACCTTCACATCCTTCTGGATGCAATCTTGTGCCATATGCTCTAGGATGACCCTGCTTGAGCAGGATAGTTGGACCAGATGACCCACTGTGGTCCCTTTCAACCTGACCCATTCTGTGATCCTGTGTCTGCAGGGCTGATCTCCATCCACTCCTCTCCCCACTTAGACTTGTGCCACACATAATTCTGTCCTAGGTGTAGAATCTGGCATTTGGACTTGTTAAATTTCATCCTCTTAATCATTGCCCAATGTTCCAATGTGGTGGAAAAACGATGCCCACTACAGAAAAAATTAAAGGCTCTTCTCTCTCATCTCACTCTAATTTCTTCATTGTAAGACTACTGCATTTTCAAAAACATTTCAGTTCTTTTGTTTCAGTGGAAAAGAATTACTTCCAGAAATGCATTTATCTGGCTCCCAAAGCGGAAGGAAAGCTTAATTAGGATATGAATAATTTTATTTGTTCAAAACATTGCAAGTATGATCCCTAATTTATGTTAACAGAATTCATCCTCGGGCCCCTATTCTTAAGAGTGGCTATGAATAAATAATTCCTTGGAGTGCTCAGATATTTGGAAAGTTAAATAAAGCTCCCCATAGTGCACAGTTCTTCCTGCACCAGGGTGACCACAGAATAGAGGCTCTGAGCACTGACCAAGTCAATATTACTTCTTTAAAACAACTGCAGGTTCCCTGTCAGCTTTCATTGTCTGTGAAAATAATCCTAAAATTATACTGTGCATTCTTACTCTGAAATTTATAGAGAGAGATTTACTTTTTAAATTATTTTTGTTTGGTTGGTTGGTTTTTGACAAAAAGGAAACAAAGAAATGTCATATAATATAACACAGGCTCAAATTCCTCAATGTAGTTATGTATTTTTCCATTATAGGGCAAGTTTATAGGAAGAATCTCAGACTGAGTATCTTTCTCTGTGCCATGACTTCAGTATTTTAACATGGATTAATGCCTTCAATAAATTAATGTTCTATCTTAGATGACTTGGAAATACCATCTATTAATAATGTCATATTAGAAAAATTATGTTTAATTCATCTAACACAATGGCATTATTTTGGTCTCTGTTTCACTTCAACAAAACCAAAAACTCTGAAGATTCCAAAAGATATTATGAAACTGCTGGTAGTTTCTATTAAAAAATAGGGAAAAACACAATTCACAACCAGTTTTACCAGAACTCTTTTTGTCCCCAGGTTTTACTAGTGGAGGAATAATTTGCTGCCATTTTACTCTTCAGACTCTTTCCTTACACTTGCTCATCCTTACCTTCAGTTCAGCCTTGCAGAACTGTCACAGAAATTTATCATTCATTCAAACAGACAGTGATACTTTACTTACAGAAAGAGACAAACAAGTGTAAATGATAAATGTATGAAACAATGAATAGTACAGGCAAGGTCAAACAAAACTTTGGTTCACACTCTCTTAAAAACCAAGAACAAAGGACACTGAATGAAGGGTAAAGGGTGGCCATTTCAGAATTGCAAAGAAGTAGCAATGGTTTATCATATAACACCTAATAAACTGAGGAATGCATATTGCACAAAAGCTTATCTTTACACCAAGTTTGCTTAAAAAAAAAAGTAACAATTTTATATGGTGAAGATGTACCTTGTTGGATAAGGGCTTCGGCTGCAGGCTCCCCAGACCCTACATTTACATACTCTTCATTAGGATGCTTCCTGTTATAATGCCTCTTCAGGGAACCAGATATATTGCAGGAATAGTGGCAATGTGCACATCGGAAGGGCTGTAAGTAAAAATGAAGATGTTAGACTGATCTCCTCACCTCTTCAGGATACAGGTCTAAGCTGCAATGTTTTGATCCCAAGAAACCATATTCATTTCTGGTTTAGGCACCTTACAAGGACACCTTCCAAAATTCAATATAAATGGAAGTTGAAACCAAACATTACCTAAAATCTGGTATCTTTTATTACGTGCGAGACACTGAGTATTTTCAACATTATTTTTTGTAATTCAGTAAACTGTGTTTTCATAATTGAAGATCACAGGTCTGACCACGCGGAGATTTTCTACTACAAGGAAATTCCTCAGTTGCTATGAGCTTTGGTCTGAAAAGGGGGAGCAAGACAGCTCAAATAACTGAAGGTACAAATGACAGCTAACCTAATTTAACAGGCAACTGTACCTGGCAGGGCTCACCTCTTTCCTTTCCTTCTCTCTCCAGCATGCTCCCAGCTGCTTCCCTTTCACTGGCACTTACATTCCTCTCACCATTTGGTGGGTTAATTTTGGGAATTAAATTAATTCATTTTTAAGAACACATGTCTCCCTTCAGCTGACAGGGAGAGACATTTCTAAAGCAAAAAGGACAGGGAAAAAAAAAAGCACTTGTGACTGAAGTTAACCTTTGAGAATAACTTCCTGACTGAGATATATCACAGTTACAGGAAGTTTGCCATAACCATCAGGGTCCTGGAAAAGGACCAAAGTCCTCAGGGAAAAGTCAAGTACCTCAGAATGGGATGGAAAATGTTTCACGCTCAGCAAACAGGGCCACCTAAAGTTAGTCAGCAGAAAATGGTTGGTACATAAATGTTTACAGAAGATGAATTTAAAGCAGGGAAATATCTGCAGTCAGGGTCCATTGACCAGAACACTCCCCAAAGCTTGCTGCTCATGACCTTCCTTCAGGCTCCAAACAGCAAAAATAAGGAAGAAAAGTGATGTTCAGGCTCCCTTAGCCCTACACTTCAGAGGGTACTGTGACATTCAGCTATGCAATTTCACAGAGAGGGGTACTCTGCTTTTCTATTGCTGAAACTGCTGTTTTTTCAAGAAAATAATCCAGACACACTGTTGTGTTCTTGTACCACTCTCGAGATTCTTGCAAGTCGTGTATAATACTTGCTATTGGATAGCAGGATTGCAAATCCATGGATCTGGGAAATATGATAGATTAAAGGATCATTAGGTCATGTAAGTAGTGACATTTCTCTGAGTCTGATAAGCATGCAAACATCTGTCCTAGAATGAAGGAACACATTACTAACAAAAAGGTTTTGAACTCCTTTAAATAAATACTAATGACTGATCAACTTCAGTGTTTTGCAGTTCTCTTGACAATGCCTTGAATTGCTACACTTATGTGCAGGTTGATCTTGAGGTCAGAATCAGTTGTATTTCAAGAACTGCACTACGAGCACATTCATCACTTTAGCCATCAAAAAGGAAAATTATGTATTTTCATTTACAAAAAATCCTTTTCGAAAGATAAGTCCAGAGTAAAACCACATACTTAAGAAAGAAAAATTATTTGTTCAAAATGTATCATCTCTTTAGACAACTTGTTTCATTTTCTTAAATACCTCGTCCTCCAAAATCTAAATCATCATCGAAAAGACTGCTTTCCTTTCTGCTTTATGGTGCTTACTAAGAATGGCTGCAGTGTACTCTTTCTAGAAGCAAAATGATCCGTCAGATAATGCAAGATGTTGCACATGAAAACAGTATGATGTTTTCAATAAGAAATATGCTTATTGCCAAGATAAAGCATTACATTAAAGTGTATATTTTCATAAATATAAAACACTGGTTTTTTCGGGAAAATAAACTAGTATAATTTCTAGTTACTGAATATAACATTTCACAATTCATTACATCAAGACTTATCACAGTGAGAACCAACACGAAATCTAGAAATAAAACCATTCTACAGTTTATTAAAATAAACCATATCTCTAATTTAAATACTTCCTAGAGACATTAACAATCTTCAAAACTCTTTCCAAGACATATTTCAGATAAAAGGCGTGTTTTAAAATTAATTCTCTTCAATTTTCGAGTATATAAACTCATCTATAGTACAAAAGACTGGCAAACTTTCAGAGAAAAATAAAGTGAGAAATGAACAGTGATGTATGGGATTTGCTTTCCTATCTCACTAGAACATTTTAAGGTATGTATTAGATTTGTTCTCTCAAGGACTGACCATCAAAAAAACCCAATAATGTTTGGTTTATATTGCAACTTACAGATATTTTTGTGAGGTAAAGATACTAATTACAAATTGTCCATGGACAAAATAACCCTATCTCAAAAGTCTGAATACAAAGTTAAAATTTCCAAAATATTAAAATGTTCATGTACCATTAATTGTCACCAAACAGGAAAATGTGCCAGTTTTAAACTGTTGTCGAAACTTTCATGTATTTCTTAACCACTTTAAGTATGATTTAAATAATCATGGTTTTTGTTTCCTTACCTTGAAAGAGACATGTTGTTCCATATGACGTAGGAGCTGTGGTTTTTGGGCAGCTGTATAGTCACACACTGTACATTTAAACTGCTTTCCTGAAATGGGGATAGAAAATGGAATATTTTTTTCCTATTTAAGTTCAGAAAAATACTGGTTCTATTATCTCATAAAGATGAATTCCAAAATGCTAAGAATGAACAATGAACAATACAAGAAGTCTGGCACTTTGCAAAATTCTGGTTAAATAAAGCTAAGACCAGAGAACGGAAGAAAAAAGGCTTGAGTGTCATCTTTAAATTATAAGCATTAAATAATCTAGATTCCCCTGGAATAGTCACTTGGGAAAGAAGAAAGAGAATTGTTATAGTGCAGTCTAAATAGAAGAAAAAAATCCATTATTTACAACTGCAGGCACAGTTACTTTGCTGTTTGTAAAGTACATTTGGAAATCCTTGAAACACAGATGTTTGATCATGTTTACACGGTTTTAGCTACTTCTGTCCCAAGCACTGAATGGTTACGATTCAAATGCATTTTCTCTTCAAAGCATTCTCTCTCACAAATTTTTTTTTTCCATTATATTTTAAATTAACAGAATTTCCTTCCTTTTATTTTCTGGGTCTCACACTCCCTTTCTCCATATTTTGCCTTTAAGATTCTATTAGTCCTGTTACCTCCAGTCAAATTAGAAGGTGTATTAATTACAGAAGGACTTCATTCCTGAATTAAACACCCTGTCTGGCAAACTGCATTTGGCTGATGTGGAATAAGAATATGCTGAAAACTACTCCAAAAGCAAAAAAGCCAAGATGAACAATGAAGAAGTAAAATAGAGAATATTCTCTATTATCATAAAAAGACTGGGTTTCTTTAGATTCTGGATCTTGCTGAAAAAATTATAAGCATTTTATACTAAGTGTGAAAGTTTCTATAAAACACAGCTAAAAAATCTTTAAGATGTTTTCTGGTATCTAAATAAAATAATGAAAAACTGGTTTATTTATTTATTCTGTTTTATTTCTAACCGCAACAGTAACAACCCTAGACTACAGAATTGTTTTCTATCATGTCACTCTTGAGAAGCCTGTCTTCGGGAGAAGAATAAATCAGACAGAAAACTGCTTTATATTCCACTGGTTAAACTGACCTTGCAGGGCTGGTATTTGAACAAAAATTGCCTGGATTCATAAGTCAGGAAGACAAGACTCATAAACAGCGAGACATCTTTCAAATTCATTTATTTCTGAAGTAACTGAAGAACACAAGACGTGTGCTGGTAAGAACTTCTGCAGTGCTGTCACTATGGAAAGGGACACTGGGCAAAGAGAAACTGTCAGCATTAAAGAGGCTGAAAGTCCCTTGACAAACCACAAACACCATATTCCTGGTTCAGGGTTTCAGCCTGACCTAGCAGTAATTTATAAGAGAACATCATTCCTTGCATGCAATTAAACATTTAAAACCACCTTCGCTCCTATAAAACCAAATCCAGACACGATGAGCTCCTGCTCGACCACAGTGTTACTCTTGACAGCGCCAAATTTCAAAGCGGCCTCAGCTGAATTGCACCAATTACTTACACACATACACATTTTGTCCAAGAGGTAGAACAGGTGAAAACAAATTCAGCTTTCATTGCTGAATTTCACTATTTGAACACGCCAGATGGTGAAAACAAAACAGAAAGGTTTTGAAATTTAATACCATGCAGTGATTTTTTTTACAGAAAGAGACCTTTTTATTTTTTTTTTTTGTAGTCTGATCGTGCTTGAAATTTCCTTTTCATTCAAATACAACAACCTGCCTCCTTCTCACAGCCAGGAATCAGCTGAGGACTGCATTTGATAAGTAAAATCTTGATTCTTGCATACAAAGTTTAGACGTTATGTGCCACACCTGCTTGTTACTGACCAAGTTATTTCAAAATACTCAAAAGTACTTTTTGAATAATGAGCCATTTATTAACTTATGGTAATTCTGCAGTAACTTTGCTAATAAAACAATAACTATGTGCTTCCTGTAACATGTATTTGTTGATGCAAAAGGGATTGTCTGTTTCACTTATACATACATATATAAGTATAAATAAGTATCTCTTACACAGAAACCTCACATACATTCTAAAGATGTAACAGAGCACTGTGCACTTTCTGGGAAAGGACAATGCTAATGAATATGTAGCTTTTAAAAAAATAATTTAAATTAAATGGTCAATAAAGAGTAGAATGAGTTTTCACACAGTTAGGTGAGCAATGAAGATCAAATCATAATGAAGGTCTGTAAAACTTATCTGCTAAATCATTTACTTCAATTTGACAATCACATAAGAATAAGGTATTGTTGTGTTCTAAATTTAGACACAAAATATGATATTTTCTGGATGTGCATCTTACTTTTTTCAGTTATCATCACAGAAATATTAAAATTACAGGCCAAACGATGTGCTGCATGTGAGACTGTAGAGAATACATGCCCAGGCTTGTCACTGGCTGATTACACATGGGGACACAGGCCCTGAGTCTACTGGGCTGCTGGATTTGACAAGAGAATCCTAACAATGTTCTCACAGAAGAAGTAGTAAGGGACTGAGCCACAGAACTATTTGTATTTTCAAATTTCTGTTGAAATAAAAATTCTCTCTAAGAACATGAAGGGATATAAAGCCAACAGAAATTTAAGAAAAAAACCAAGTATTTCAGAGACATCCGTCTGTCTTTCACAGAAATTAATTTTGCAAAGTTTTGAATTGTTTCCCAAATGGTGTCTCCCGGAAATAAACAAAACTTGTAAATCACACTTGGTGTTCAACTCAAAAACATTTGTTAATAAGGCCCTGTAGTACAGCCAGTATATAATGTCTTAAAATAAATCTAATAAACATCCACCTACCATCAGCAGTATGAAGGAGTTTATGGCTCTTCAAAGTGCCTTTTGATTTGAACTTTTTCCCACACATATCACAGAGGTGTGTTTTCTCGGTGCTGTGACGATTCATGTGGGCTTTCAAGTTACTCTTGCTGCGCGTGGCGTACTCACAGAGAGAGCACTTGAAGGGTTTGACACCTAAACACGAAAGAATGTACCATGAAACAACCAGGCTGTACCCTTCGACAAGAGGGTGGACATTTCCTTGAAAGAAATTTCACATCACGTGAGCAACATCAACAACGAGGTCACCATTTCAAAATTTGGATATCCACATTTAACAAATTTCATCTACAGCTTCTGTGTAAACGATACCAAGCTCTTGACAGCATCACTTAACTTGCTCAGAGAAAGGAAGAGTTCTTTTAGAATCAAATATTGCCCT
Organism: Chiroxiphia lanceolata; assembly: GCF_009829145.1. Taxonomy (NCBI): domain Eukaryota; kingdom Metazoa; phylum Chordata; class Aves; order Passeriformes; family Pipridae; genus Chiroxiphia; species Chiroxiphia lanceolata. The sequence continues at coordinate 7,972,086 of NC_045637.1, read as the reverse complement.
ACTGAAGCCAGTACTAAGTTTAGTCAAGCAAACACTAATATTTGGGCTTTGCTGTGTCTATCCTTCATTTAGAAGTAGAATCCAGACTGCCTGAATTGATGCCTAGTTGGTGTATTTATGTCCCACTAAGAGTCTTCAGATCACCACCATTCTCTGTTTAGTCCAATAAACAATGAAGAAAGCTGTTTTAAAGAGGACTGTTTCATTAGGTACTTAGTTTGTTAGCAGAAGTTAAATGTGTGAAGCTGTGTTTTATTGTTAATTAATATCAGACTTGCTAATGTCTCATGCAGTGGTATCCCTTAAGCAAGTGCATCTTATCAGGTATCCCTCAACAAGATGCAAGCACTTAAAATTGCATCTTCTCTCAAACTGTCCAAAGCACACAGAGAGACACCCAGAATGTCATTTAACAGAAGTTCTATAAGAACAAAGTAAATCCTTCAAAGAAAAGTCAAATAAATCTGAACTGGCAGAGCAGTTCAACAGTTTCATGAGGCTCTGCCAGTTTTAGATTGATATTTGTGACCTTAAAACTAGATTTACAAGCATGAGGAATTATAGTCTGCTTTAAGCAGGCTTGATTGCACACTTTGATTCGGGAGTAAATTTCTATTCACCTCCTTCTCCCGACAGTCAGATGAGATGGGTTCCAAGTTTTCCTGTCAGAATACAAAAACTCTGTCTATGGAATACACAAGGAATTGCCCTAACCTACATTCTGTATTACCCAAATTCTTAATGAAATAAAGGTCATTGGAGAGGACCCTGCTACGGTACACAGGCAGGTAAACTCACAGTTAAATCCTTCAAACAAATATGCTGAACTGCCTATAGAGGAACAAACACTGTGGAACCAAGACAGCAGTTTGAGAGTACCAAATCCCATTATCCTCTTCATGCAGTGGGCTGGCTAAAGAATCCAAAAGCATAGGCAATCTGTTCCATAAATTATTAACGTGACTAAAGACCACATAAGTGGTCTTCAACATATTATAAAAATACACAGACTGGGTACACACAGGATTATAAACATAATAGGTCTTCATACATAAACATAGGTCTTCAACATATTATAAAAATACACACACTGGGCAGAGATTTTTAAGTTCAAGGGATTTTTAACCAGTGTTGCCACATTACTGAATTTCTCCCTAAAAAGTCAGAGGTGTGATCAGCATTATCTTATGAGTTTTTGATCGATGTGTGTGTCTGTGTCAGTTAGCTGTCATGATCTGCATGATTTAATTAAAATACAGAATTTATATGTATACATCAAAGCCACTGGATTCCAATTGTTTTACTAATGGATTTCCAGACCATGTATTTTGGGCGAATGTCAAAGGAGCAGCAGTGACTCATAAGAAGATAGAGAAAAACTACTTTGTAGATGTTCATTAATGAATTTGGAAAAAATTGCATGAGAATATTATTAATTTCATAAAACATTTAAGCTGTCTATTCACGTTATGAGTATGCAGTTTCATATGTGGTCCAGAAGGCATTAAACTAATTAATTAACCTCTAATGTGGCTTAAAGTGTTTGAGTCAGGTATAGAAATAAATCTGAATCCTTTCTTTTACGTCAGCGAAGCTTCAGTGGAATATGAGACTCATTATATGCCCAAAAGCTTAAACCTAGAGTTTTACCTTCATGAGCCCAAATATGACGTTGAAGGTCTGATCCATTCTTCATAAAATAAAAATCACAGTAGGGGCATTTCACAGCTCGTTTTCCAATAAGTCCTTTCAGCTGAACTCTTCTGCCAAGAATCTCAGAAATAGTATTCATTGAAACCTCTGAGAGAAATGCAAAAGGTAATAAGAATCAGAAGTATATGAGGGAATTTGTTCTCTAAATAATATTGAAGAGCTAGATCCTGAATCACTACAACTTTTTAAAAGCTCTATTTCCCTTACTGCCACTCAGAATGGACTTGGGCAAAGAGCACAAGGACCTTTTTTCCTTCAGGTCTCCTAGGATGCTCTGTCCTTTCTCTTCTGATCTGCAAACTCACTGTCCTCACTGCCTGTTTTAAAAAAAAAAATAACATTTTAAATATTAAAAAAAATGTAGTTGCACCACTGGCTTAGAAATAATTTTCCGACTATGAACCTTCCTCATAAATTAACTGGCACTTTTTTCTTCAATATTTTCAAAAGTCGTATTCAAGATTTCACCCCAGATTTCCAGATGTCAAGGATCTGAAGACAATTTACTTCAACCACAGCTATAATGATCAGAATGCTGATAATCAGGTACTTTAAAGGAAAAACCACTCATGGAATAAATGTGATTGGAAGGAACCTTTAAGGTCACCTGCTCCAAACAGGGTCAACTTTAGAGTTCTAACTTCAAAGTTACAGTAAGTTGCTTGGGGTTATATCCAGTCCTGTTCTGAACATATCCAAGGGTACAGATTCTACAGCCTCTCTTGGCCCATTCCAGTGTTTAAGCACCTTAACAGTCAAAATTATTTTCCTAATTCTAATCAGAATCTCCTTCCTTCAACTCACATCCCTTCACTGTACAGCTTTAAGAAGATTCTGGCTCTGTCTTCTTTTTAATTAGATTGCAGAAGACAGTAATTAAGATTTCTCTCCTGGCCTTTGCTTATTCAGGCTAAACACAACTCTAAGCTTTTCCTTCATATATGATCTAATGTTTTGGTTGTCACATTGAGAAAGCTCAAAATAATTAAGTTTAAATTAAAGTGTCCCAAACATGCATAATGAAAACACTGCCAAATGCTTTAAAAAAGTAAATCAAATTGCTCAATGAAGTCAGATGAATGAAATGCTGTCTCCTGACTTAATGAAAGTACAGTATTCATGCAATCTAAACATTAATATAGGAAAACTGGTGACTTATTATGTCCCAGATCTTATGAATTTGGAAGTTACTGTCTAAAATTAGATTTTTACCAAAAATGAACTCTCATACCTAGTCTCCTGATGATCGGCCCCAGAATGGAATCAAAAATCCTGCCTGAACTCATATGCCCAAGGAAAACAACCTCAAAAGGTAACTACAAAAGTCCATGAACCGAGCAGAGATAAGCTGTAAAGTACTCAAAAAAGAAAAATACAGACACAAGTCTGAACCTGCATCTGCCTTCCATGGCTTAGATCCTTCATTGATGACTGCAGCCTAGGATGTCTGCTCAGTGGGGATCTATGAAAGCTGGTGCCTCTCATGTCTCAGAACTATTAAGAAATATCATATTAAATCAGTCAGAGGATGAAAGGTAGATAATTCTGAGAGCTGGGACCAGAATCCAATTCTCCTCCTTCACTGCTGAGTACTCTAATCTTTGGGCAATAAAGCCAAGCTCTTATCTCTGTGGTTTGAAATACGGCTCTGCCAAGGTCTACAGAGATTTTCCCTTTATGGGACCAAAATTCAACTCCTCTGCAAATGTAGAAGAGGAAGGAGTGCTGTTTGATTTCATACTTTCTACTTGATGGGACAGAAGAGACAAGGGAGGGTTAATGCTGAATGATACTAAGAAAGGAAGGAAAGGGGAGTTCTAAAAATAGCATTTTAATGATAAATACAAAAGGGTGTCAGTTTAAATTAATTTTTGATATGTCATTTTAAATTCAATTCATTTTAACAGCACCCATTTTTTCTTTCATCTTAATACTTTTTCAATTACATTTTTGAAAACGATTGCACTCGTTCCACTGCAGTATTTAATAGCTTGTACCATCAGACCCCTCACATTTATTTGGCCTGTAATTAAGCAGTTTGTACAAATAAAGGATTTCCTCCTGATTACAAGAAGAGAATTCAAAGAAAAAAAGATTTGTGTGCTAATTCTCATCCATATATTAAAACAGGGTTGTTGCATAACTACTGCATAGGCATATCTTAGATGTAGTATTTATTCAGTACCATGGAGATATATCTGATAAATCTGCTATTTTGCCTTTAAGATCTATTTGCCTATGATACATGAATGAAAAATGAGGACACAAAATAATAGGCTGTGGAGATTTTCTTTTTTAACCTTACTTCTGTTATAACACAGAGTTCAAAACAACCCACTTGGATCAAAAAATTTACACTATATTTTTAGAGGGAATCAGATACCAAATGAATTCTTCCAAAATATTTAAATGCATGAGTTTTGTATTTCAGGGCTACAGAGTATTTCTGGACCTCAGACACAGCATACACAGAATTCAGCAGAAAATGGACCAGTGCAGGCTAATGGGAACCTGTAAGGCACAGTACATAATGTCCTGCTAGTCCACACATCCTGTTATTTAGGGAGGTCTCCTATGCTCCCTGGCTGAGGCAGCACAAAGGCTTAATAGGCACAGCTCTTGAGATTCTATTTCTATGCTTACTGGTGATATACCTCCTGACTACAGTATAGCTCAGAGGCCTTTTCTCATCTCAATTTGCTGCATCAGACATGTCCGCTGACGTCCGACAACGCCCTCCAACCACACTGCTGTGGAGTGGTCTGCAAATAAAGAGGTTTAGTAACTAAAGAGCTGAAGTGGGAGTTAGCCTGAAATTAAAGTGAAGGAAATTGTTTAAAACACGGGTCTAGCACTATCTAGTGGCAGTAGAAAGATAAGAAACTACTGCTTTACCTATTACGTTGTACTTCTGGCAAAGGCAAGAAAAGTTACATCCTTTTAACAGGATTTTTCCTTCCCCAAACTCAGTTTGAGCATGGTATTTTCTTTTTTAATATCAAATTATGTCAGGTGATAAGTAACACTGTAGATGAGTTAATTAAAGTGTGTTGGCAAATGCTGTCACCTCTTCTTTCTCTGCAGTAGCAGTGGGTCTTTCTATCCAACATAACACAGTTACTGAGGAGGAAATCAGGGACACACCAATGTGGTTCTGCCGAGTTCACATCAGCCAGATTTAAATCAGTCCCTGCACCAGCACTTTGGCACTGGATTCCCAAGATCTGAGAAAGGATTGTTTACTCGGGCACGGCACATTGACTTTCCACATTCCTGTTATGTTGTGCTTGCACTGATAAATCAGGGCACCAGAATGCAAGGAACAAACAGAGTTTGGATGGGCTGCAGTGGCTGGCTGGATCCAGCCAGGCTTGACAGCTCCAGCTTAGTACTGGCCACACTACATCCCAGCTGGTTCTAGCAGGAGCCCTGATGGAGACTTATCTGGCCCTGGAGGTACAGCCCAGCCCCACAGGACCTGAGCACACAGAGTCAGCTCTGCATTCACATCAGTCACCTACAGACAAATATTGTGCACTAAATGCATTCCTGTCCGTTCATGTAAGGTCAACGGGAATTTTATGTCTCCTGGGTTGTTACAGGATGTCTATATGCCTGATTCCAAACTTCCCAATGCTTAATCTGAATTCACTTAGGTTTTCTTTTGGAAATGAGCTCTTTGTCAGATGAAGTCAGATTTCTTAGCACAATTACCTGACATACTCCACAACACACACTCTCAAACAGTAACATTTTTCACTTTAAATTCTAACATCTGCAAACCCAACACAATTTTTACTCTAAATCAGTTAAATTAGACATAGACTCTTCTATTTCTTAGGAATATAATTACATTACACTGTTCACTCTAAACCTTTATCCATTTATTGAAATAGACTGAGAAATTTCCCTTGATTTTTTCCTTACCAGGGTGATTTGTCTTGATGTGAGATTTTATAAGTCGATCTTCAGAAAATGACTTCTCACACACAGGACAGGAATAACTCTTTTTATCCTTAAGTGAGAAAGAAAGAGGTTGCATGATCAGTCCACCGGTATAATCACTTTAGTCATTATTCAGTAATACATGGTTCTCAACAAAGTTATAATTGAAGGTTCAGTTTTTAAGGAAAAAATGAAGCTATTTATAGCGAAATAAGTGAAGGAGAAATATTAAAGTACTCTAAGCATCATTAATCCTCATGAATGAAGGGCTCCAAGTTACAGCAGACGAGAATATGCACCATAAATGTAAGTATTATCCTCTGACTGACTCTGTAGAGAATCAAAAGTTAAAAGATCAAGTCACATAACAGAAGAAAACGTATTTGATATGAGCAGTAATATTCAGGGTTTTTTCTTTATTTTTTTTTCCACAAGTCCACTCTTGTGAAACCTAAGGATCAGATCTTATTATTCTGAAGACATGCACCACTATATGGATTTACAAAATGGCCTGAAATGGAGCAGCAAAGTTAGCAATGACAGATGCCATTACTTATTCAGTGTCTACATTTCTAACTACTTTATGAATATTCGGCATTTGATGTATTACCAATAAAGTCTTTTTCTATTATTTTGATTTAAAAACTTACAGACTACTCTGGATTTTCTCAGTGTCATTGATGTTTTAACAGATTTAACACCATCAATCAAGTTTAACTGGAGAATTTTGACTGAATTTCTTCCTATACGCAATTTTAGTCTAATTGCAATTTTCCTGTTTTTACAAATGCGTCTAACTCTACATACAAATGTAGGACTTTTCTCCATTAACTGCTAAATTATCCAATTTGAAATAAACCTTACCACTTATTAAATAAATTGAAGAGGTTGATTTTTCCAGAAGCACCATCTGAGACAACAGACTGGATGCTCAATCAAATGAATGGATCATCCAGCCACCTCTGCACTGAGGGGATTAACATATGAGTGGATCATCAAAACCACAGATGGAGGGAAGCCTACTTAGTCCTGACAGCTGGGCAGATAACCAGATAACACATTACCTCGTGGGAGAAGTGCACCTACCAAACTACCAGAGGTCTCTGGTAAGCTGAAGCTACAGAACAGATATTTCACTACTTATTTGAGGAGAGCAGAAGTACTTCTTGAAGAGCATGGAAGGAAGATTACTGATCAAAAAGACAGACCCCTGTGTCATGAGAGAAAAATTTGGAGGTAACAGGAGAATAAGGGTCCTGGACTCTACCAGTTTCTGACCTTAGACCAAAGAGCATCTCTGAACAGTGAGGAAAAATGTACAAGGAGGTCATTACTTCTAGATGCTGTCATTACACAGCTATAAATGGACATGTCTCTTAAAAGAAAAGCAAAACTGATGGGTTTCCAAGGCACTGGAATATACACAGGCATTTGCACTCAGTGTATTATGTACCTCGGAAAAAGAAATCCCTATGTCGAAGCACCTACGAGCCAAACCCAGAAGTAGCTCTAGAACTCATGGGCTAAAATAGCAATAAATACTTCCACGACACTAGGATATGGGATATGGAGCTCTCACTGCCATTAATATGGCAATGGGAGTCACAAGGAGAATCCCGTCTGAGCTGTTAGATCATTTGCTCCTGAGAGAAACTCTGCACCGGGGACAGGGGATAACAGCTATTAAAGGATTACCATCCCGAGGGCAGTATCCTGCCTGCTTTGATGGAGTTGGGGCTGTCATCATTTGGAGCCCTGAGAAACCCAGGTTAAAAAAAAGAGGAATAACAGAGAACATTATCTCTTTTTTTGGAAGAAGAGATTCAAGGAGCCTACAATGCTGTCTAAACCTTGAAGAAGAGCTGTTCATTTGCAGAATTAGGGTCTCTCAAATGATATAACCAAAATCTGCTACCAATGATTTCAGATTTCTAACTGAACACATCGCTCCAATGAAGACTGGTAGACTAATCCTAATAAAACTCCACAGTAACGTTTGCACCTTTTCAAAGATGGGGTTGTATAATCATATTCATAATTTGGCACACATAAGAAAAACATAAGCACAGTATCATTTAGGGGGCTCTTTAGGGGGCAGCTGAAATTTTTTGACAGATCTCAGTCCATTCCTCAAACTTGCTATATAACTAGTTGCAAAATATATAATAAATCAGGACAAAAACTAACATATTTTTAATGTACAGTTGGGTGTTGCTGGTCTTTGATACTCACTGTATTACGTGTAATCAGAACACTGAGACAAATATATCTTGCTGTTTCATAAAGTTAAATAATAAAAAAAAAATTCAACACTACACCCCCCCCCCCCCATTTTAACTAAAATACTGTAATTGTGACAACTTTACATTCTTGCTAATACTCTCAGGGAAGGCAAGGTTATAAGCCTATGCCTTAAGGAAAACTCAAAATAATCAGTAAATGCAACAAAAGCTATAGAGCAACCTGAAAGGACAGGCACCGAGAACACATCTTTCCACATGATGATTCTAACAAAATTTTTCAACAATTAAAAATCCAAATTGCTTCTTTCAAGCAGTTAGAAAATTATCTACACCAAGTTCTGCAGAAATTACCTTCAAAAGGGGTTTCTTTTGCATGGGAACAGAGTGTGCCCATGAGCACCGAGACTTTCAAAGTGTATCTGTCAAGCTCCAGTCTCTCACAGAGAGCACCCAGCTGGAGCCAAACCTTTCACTGCTGTTTATCCAGGCCAGTGCCTGTTGGACTGTTGGAGCTTATGTTATTAGTTTTGAATGTTTAAGTGCACTTCTGTCGCTGCCCTGAGAGCTCATGTCAGTGCTGGTCCTTCAGTGTAATCCCATCATTCCCAAAACAGCCTTTAAGAAACCCTCTGTTGCAAACAAAGTATTTCAGAGCACCCAGGCCACAACAGAGCCTCAAAGGTCACCCCCACCACAGCTGTAGCTCTTCAGAGTACCCTGGTCATAGGTGATGACAGAAGCACTTTGGAGGACTGAGGCTGAGGTTCTAGTAATACCTTAATCATATCCCTAGCATGCAGGTTTTCCTTCAGTAAGAATAAAAGTTATCTATCCTATGCCTCATTGCCTTTTAAACGCCTTTGAAGGTTTTTTGAAGGGCACAAGCAGAAACAAAGTACGGAAAGAGCTGAATCTTTGTTAGAGACCAGCTGCAGAGTCCAATCACCTATTTCAATTTCAATTTCAAATTAGAAGTCACTTATACACTTTCTGAGATTTGCTTACTACCCTATTAACCAATCTGAGAAAATATAAGAAACTTAAAATAATTCCTAAATAAAGGTAGGTTTTTGACAGAAAGTACTGTTTGCATTCCACAAATCAGGTATTTAATTAGGTCCATAAATACACTTAAACCTAGCAAAAAAAAATTAGTCTAATGATATCACAAATCTTCTTGTTTATGCTGCTTTTTTATAAAATAAGGTCACTTATATAGGAATCACAATGTGTTTCTCTTTATATAAATGAATTAAAATTGTGCTAAGAAATCAGCTCTATTGCATTACCGATTTATAACGCTCTGAAGAGAATTTTAGGCATGTGTTTCAAGATAATTCAAAGGACAGGTGTACTAGTACACAGTCATAAAAAGAAAAATTAAAAGCCTCTGTATACGTAGGGAGCTGGGGGTGTTCAGCCTGGAAAAAAGGAGGCTCAGGGGAGACCTTATCACTCGCTACAACTCCCTAAAAGGAGGTTGTAGCCAGGTGGGGGTGAGTCTCCTCTCTCAAGTTAACTAGCAACAGGACCAGAGGAAATGGCCTCCAGTTGCGCCAGGGGAGGTTTAGACTGGATATGAGGAAAATCTTCTTCAGTTAAACGGTGGTCAAGCACTGGAACAGGCTGTGCAGGGATGTGGTTCAGTCACATTCCTGGAAGTGTTCAAAAATCTTGTGGATGTGGCCCTTGGGGACATAGTTTAATGGTGAACAGGGTGGTACTGGGTTAAAAGTTGGACTCGATGATCTTAGAGGTTTTTACCAACATAAAGGACCCTTTGATAAAACCAACAGACCCCTATGAAATTTATTTAATTAAACAAATAATACTAAATATGTCCTACACTGCAAAACACCAGAAAACACAGCAGTTTTTCTATTGCACTCATCAGTAGAGACATTCTGATGACACAAGTATCTTCTCTTATGAACACATATAGAATAATATAATCATAAATTACATGATCTAAATGGCAAGTCTGCCACTAATTTCAAAAGAGAGTGTGTGGAGTCCTGACTGTTTTGTTATCAATTTCATTAATACTGTAAAATTAAGATCATGCCCCTAATTAGCAGCCCAAATTAGATAATTATGTTATAGAAATCAATAACCCATTCCCTTCCTTTCCAGCAGCAGCAGTGATATGATTTCATGAGCAGGAGATAATAAAAAGCTTTACTAAATATTTCCAGGAAAAGTTCCCACAACTCAATTAACACAACATTTGACTGTATAATTTGTAGAGGAACAGAGAGACAAAGCCGCACCCACATCTACTCAGATAAACAGAAATTTAATTTCTAACACCTGTGGGATCAGAATCAGGCCCCTGAGTATATCCGGAAATCTTCACCACAGCTGTCATGATGTTCACATCAAAACCTTCACAAAAGATTCCTGAATTAAGCTGATGTCCTATTAAAATACAACTTAGCTAAAAGGATCTGATGTACCCAGGAGGTGGCTATGTACACACGTGAATGAAGATACAGAAAAATGTGCAAATGGTTAGACAGACTTTTATGAAGTCTGACAAGTCACAGCTCACAAAATGACAAGCACCTGCATACAGTACTTGAGCATATTTTCATGAAATATCCACTATTAAAAACAAATGCCTCACTGACGTTCAGTATGGAAGTGAGTATAAGGGCAAAAGCCATTTTCCAACTGAGAGCTGGGTCATTAGATCATACATGTCTTTGTTATTTCCTTGCCTTTCCAGTACCTTGCATTCTTGACTACACAGTGGCACTGCTCCAGAGGCAAGGGTAACACAGCCAGACCAGTGACAGTCTGAAAATTAATGCTCCTCAGGAAGGGGAAATAAGCAATCAGAGCTTAAGTGTCTCACTTCCTACACACACGAAAGGTCAGCAGCATAATGGAATTTATAAGCATCCTTCCAAAGACAAGAGTCATTGGCATCCCGAAACGTGCACGAAAGGAAATATAGGCATCAAAGAACAAGTGCTGGTTCTGGGTTTGAACTAGAGTTTTACAGAGGTGTTTATCTTGCAGTATCAATTACATATAGAGATTTAAAATATTTTCAGAGACAAACCTCTCTGATGTTTATCTGCTCAGCATAGTTAGTATTGTAAAACCCACTGAGGGTTGTAAACCAACTTGGTACCTCCATCAGCACTGTTTAGTTCCATACCCAGCCCTTAATGGTCCCAACAAGCTCATCCATAACTGTAAATTATTCCAAGTAATTTTCAACTGCCCAGCCCTCTCCTAGGTGCCATGATATTGAAGTGACTGGCATATGTTACGGTTTGAACTTCTCAAGAACTCAATAAATGCCAATAAATATTAAAAACCACTACACAAGCCTTAGGGGTAAAAGGTGAGTATTGAAAATAAGGGAATATATGCAAAGTTTGATATATGCATATATCAAACCAATCCTCAATTCCCAGGCTTCAGAAGTAAAAATCTTCCCTGTAACAACAGTGTCTATCAAGTACAGAGGCAAGAGGCAGCACATCGTCTGCCAGGGAATAAACAATCCCAAATTCAGTGCAAGACTTGGATGATGCACAGAGAATAAGATAGGTGGCTATACACTGAGTGACAAGGACGAAGGGATAGCTGCTTTTACATACCCATCATTTATCTTCTTCACCAAATAATGCAGGGATTCAGCTAAAATGCAGCCAGCAACAAGGCAACGAAGGGTACACACCCATACAAGGAACTGAACTGAGATTTTGGTCCCTTCGGTCTCCAGGGAAGTTTTAACTTTAATTAAGAATTAATTTTGCAAATTAAAATTAAGATTAAAGTAGAGTTCCACATTTAACCTTGCACAGTTTGGTAATGTACTATAATTTGGAGTAAGTAGTTCTGTAGAGTAAGATATACATGAAGTAAATACACCAAGCAGTGGGCACAAAGGTCAGTATTGAGAAGGGCCAAATTTAGTTATTAAGTTTTAATATATGAATTTTTCAATCCATTCAAATAAATATATTTGACAGTAAGCATCAGTAAACACACTTCTGAAAGATCTTGCTGCCACACTGGTTTTAATTATGAAATGCATTATCTCAGTTCTATTTAGTATCATGAAAATGATCCTCCTGGTGGGAGCTGTTAGACATTCATCACACTTCAAAAACAGGAACTTACATAAGGAGAGCTAACCGTAGGCTCTTTTGTCTTAAGGAACCACTTACACAGATTTCTGCCATCAGATGGGCATCATAAACATAAGACAATCAAAAACAGCCAAAAAGAATGTCTATCACGTGAATTTTCTGCACCTTTCATAACAAATTCAGATTCTGTTTAAAATAGCTACAGAAACAGAGGACACAAGGGGGAAAAAACATGTTCCTTTTTGCGTCAACTGTTCTGTTTTCTTTTTTAAAGCTCTCCTGAAGTAACTGCTTAAGAAGAGCAGAAGACTAAGTGTTCTGTTCCAAATACCTTTAAAGTAACTTCAGTTGTTGAAAGTATTGGCCAAGAGCCTACCTGCTGACTGTAGAGGAAGACCTGAAACCACTTAGCACAGTATGTAAACACCTTTTTAAAGTAGCTACTCACAAATTGTCTACATCTGGGGAAAAACTAGCATTAATCCTTAATTCAAGCATCACATTCTTGTAAAAAAGAAGTGTAAGAGCAATATTTATCACACTGCTTAGAGTTGTGAGGCTGCTTTTTCACAGAATAATACCACACAATCACAGAATATTCTGAGTTGGAAGGCATCCATAAGGATCATCACGTCCAGCTCTTAAGTGATTGGCCTGTAAGAACTTGTCATATGTGGTGCATTCTATCATGGATGCACAAGATTTATTTACAAGAAAATGCCAACAAAAACTGTAATGTTGTGTAAAGAATAAAGAAAGGCCCATCTGTGTGAATATTTCCTTGTCCTTAAAGGACAGAAGAGTGTATGCTGCAATTTAACAACTGCCATTTCCTCTTCTGCTGGAATAAGAAATAAATTCAAGAGAAGAGTAAATTGTCTTTTGGAAGTATTTTACTGCATCAATAATTCAAGCCTCAAATTGCAAGGATGCAGTTCATGACAACTTTCTGACATTATCAGTCAAGAAAATTTAATTACCAACAGTACCACTGTCAAACATTTTTTGAAATCCTAAACAGTGCTTTATTCAATAGCAGTACCTTCATATATAACCACATGAGGTAATATGGGCCATCTCTGCACTCCTGATGGCCTTCAGGAAAGACTCAAGTCAAAAGTGGACTAAATTCTTTATGCTGGGAAAGTAGGCACTTGCCAAATACCCTTTTCTAGAGGCCAATTTGGAACAGGAAGGAATTTGCCAGTGTTCATACACTGTGTGAGTGTGTGCACTTTACAACTTCTCTGGGTACTCACAAGCCTAGAATGTCCCAGATCAACTAGACCTTGCAAGCACATAGGATCCTGCCATGTGGTAGGAAAAGAAGTCTGCGGTGTGCAGACCTGTTCTGACAAAAGCTTAACCCATCTGGGACACTCATGCAAAACAATAAAACACAGCAAGAAGAAGCTTGGCAATATTGATGTAAGAAAATAATTGTTTTCTTTAATCTTCCAAGAAAAGCATGTATATAATTTCACTTCTAAAAAAGCATCTTAACTAATGGTGAAGAATAAAAATCTTATTCCTTAGTTTTAAAATATTTCTTATTCTGAATACCGTAATATTTTTTAAAAAATACTTTTGAAACCAAGGCAACCAGGGTTCATGTAGAAAACATTTTTCCTCAAAAGATCATTCAGATAATAACGTTGGATCAGAGCAAGATCACTAAGCAGTGTCTCACACAACGAGGGCTTGCAGTCAAGCATGCAGCCCCTTGGACAGTCTCAAAGAAAACACGTAACAGGGAATGTAGAGGAAGTAGACCAGACTCGTTTTTAGTACATGGCATTCAGAGCTAGAAGGATTTCTAAACAAGACAGGAGCCTTTAAAATGTGATTTCTTTATCTTTGTAAATATAACAGAAAATGGTAGATGTTCAACTGCAAATAGGTGTAGATATTAGGGAAAAAAAAAAATCTTTTCAACTTCTTCTGTCTATAGTAAGTAAGAGAGGAACATATTTTCATTGTGCCACAGTATTTATTTATGAAGGAAGGGAATTCAGCTCTATGGAAGGAAGTAACGCAAAAATAGTACCAGACCTTATTTTATTCTCTCAAAACCCAAAGAATCTGACAATACTGGGAAAAACAAAGGGAGAAAATGGATACAGACATACTCGACTGGAAATGACTATGAGAAGGACCACACATCTACTTACTGTAACTCCTGTATTCCCAGAAGTATGCAGAGAGTACGCAGATAAGAACCCTTAGCTATGTCTTCAAATATTACCACACAGTTCCAAACACTATGATGATGACACCGAATTTGGACAAACAAACCATTTGGTTTGTTACTTACCAGATCTGTGTGAACTTTAAGGTGTGCCTGGAGCTTGTATTTATCTGGGGTAGAGTAGTCACAATGTTCTGTGGGACATTTCAGCAGAATATTACTGTGTTTCTGGATGACGTGACGCTTAAGGCAGTTTTTGGTGATGGAGGAGTAATTGCACTGGGAGCAGTAATATAAATGTTCTCGAGTATGTGTACGAACATGCATGTCATAATGCACTTGGTACCAAAACAATTTGCCTGAAAATAAAATTAGACATGAAGAAAGTAATTTCTACACAACTGTTAGTGAAAATTACAATAAATACACAATTTTCTTTCAGGGTCAAACACACTGTTTGAATCCTGTCCCTTTTGTCTTTAGTGAAAACTTGTCTAAAGACCCTTTGCTACTGAAAATATATTTACAAACCCCATTTTTGTCTAAAAAGATTGCGTTATATGTCCTGAAACAGCCTAGCAAGGGCAACTTTAACACATATCAATGATCTTTTCCCTAAAGAAAAAGTTCTTTACACCTGTTCTCCTATACAAAGAATCTGAACGCAACTGAACACTAAAAATGACTGTCAAAATATTTTTTGTTACTTCCTTTCATGTTACTCCTTCCTAAAAGCCTTTCTGACATAATGACACCAAAATATGCAGAGCAATCCACCTGAGGTATAGTGTTACAGTGTTTCAAAAACTTGGTTTTTTTCAGACTTTGATTCCTTTCCCTTTTCAAGAATGAAGACTACAACATAAATCTCAAATTGTTTCCTTTCCAGTTATGTAAACACAAACATTTTCAGTTAGAATAAATCTGAATGGTGTGTTATTCTCACTTCCACGAATTAAAAAAACCCAGAATTGCAATCAGAATGGTCTTGATGTGATACCATAATTGAAAATTTTCATCTCACAGAACCTGGTTCAAAATAAGTCACAAAAATATGCCAGTATATATGTGCCTATTCTACAGAATGTATATTACCATAGATCCTCCTATACTATATGAAAAAGACTCTGAACCTTACACTAAGCTGATAATGAAGCTTAAGCATTAAAACATGGACTGAGTAATGCTGATCCCATGCCTAAATCTGCTGTGCTTGGACCCAGTGAAAGTTATGACCTGGGGAGAGGCATTTGGACAGAAATAATCTAATTCTATCAAATTTGACATGAACAGAAAATTGAGCCTTGCAAATCATTGCTTTGCTATATTCCACTAGTGGTTTTTTTGAGGAGATTTGACTCATTTCACACTATTTATACAGCAAAAACTAAATCTCACTGGACCCCAGAACCATACTGAACTACAAAATTAATACTGCTGAAAAGATACACAAATATATCAAACACTGTAAACCAAAGGAGAAGGGAAAAGATGGCTCACTACATAACATTTAAAAAACCCCCAAACAAACATAATTCCACTGCTCCTTACCGCAGTATTCACATTCTAAGTCTCCATAAACCTTCCTTATCCTCTCACACAACTCTGTGTTCATTTGTCTCTTCTGCAAGCTATCCAAGATCTGCATGAAGGCAACGGATCCAGTCCCACTGTTGGATGTAGCCATGTTGGAAGCGGCTGCCTGTGGGCTGGTGGCTGCTCCAGCTTCTGGTGCTGGAAAAGGGTCTCTGGATTCTGCTGAGTTCTGAATTGGAGGATTGCTTTTTTCTGATTCACTAGAAGGAACAGACTGGGTTCTCTCTTCAGAGACTGGAAGGTTCTCAGCCACTGCATTGTTCTGACTCGAATCTAAACTTTTGTCTTCAGACAGTAAAAGATTAATTTCTTCACCCTGCTCATTTACAGAAATGCAGTGATTAACTTCCTCTTCATTTGGAGGAGAAACCTTTAACTCCTCAGGACCAGCAGTACCATTTTTCAGTAGAAAGCAATCTGATTCTACACAGGGCTGAATGTTCGGGACTGCTATCTCTGTTGTCTGACACAGTGTCTCTGCTACATTCTTCATCAGAGGGTTTTCAAATTCCAAGGAAAGGACTGTATCAACTTTTACATCCCCATTATGTTGGCCATTATGGCTGACATCTGCAGCTGTCGATTCACCTTCACCAGCAGGTGGCTGTGGTGTGTTAACAGCACCAGTACCTGTGACAGTCGATTCACCTGCAGTTTGTGTTTGCTGTTCACCAAGGGCTTCTGGCTGGATGTCCCCTCCTGGCTCGAGCAGGCAGAAGCTTTGGTTGATAGAGCTGTTAAAAACAGAATCCTCCTGCAGATCTGCATGAACGTCTTTGATGTGAGCACGGAGTCTCACAGAACTGACAAACTTCTTCAGGCACACAGAGCACACGTACACAAAGGGGTGCTTCCGAACGTGAAGCTCGAGAGCTTGGTATTTAGTGGCTCCGTGACCACAGAGCTCACAAGCAAAGGGCCTTTCATCCCCATGAACAAGCATGTGACGGTCTCGATCAAGCTCATTTTTGAATTTGCGCTCACAAATGTGGCAATCATACAGAAGTTGCCTTTTGCCCTCTCGTGTCATCAAGCGAAGCTCATCGAAAACATCTTTCACCTTTTTGTCTTGAAGGTCATGAGTTTCCTTGATGTGCTTGATCAAATTTTTGACATCCGAATACTTCTTCTTGCAGAAGCGACAATGCTGCTTAATTTTCTTATGAACCCTTTCGATGTGGACTTTGAGGTGGCCTTTGCTGAGGCAAGTGAACGTACAATAATCACAGCTGAACTTCTCTCCAGTGTGTTTCCGCATGTGAACATTCAGGTTGGCTTTGATTGCACTGGCATAACTGCAGGAAGGACACTTGTAAGGTTTCTCATTTGTATGAATCCTCAAATGTGCTTGGAGGGAGTGTTTAAATTTGAACACCTTGTTACAGTATTCACATGTAAAAATCTTCAGCTGAGTTGGGCCCAACCTAAAAAGAAAAAAACAAGCCAGTTATATTTACAATATTGAAACTTGATGACATAATGAGTCAAAATTCCATAAATATTCATAAAGGACAGAAATGTTTAGGGTTTTTTTAAATGTATTCTCCACAAGAATTTTAAATTATACAATTTACACACAGATTATTTTCAGCTGTTCCTTTATTTAAAGGGCTTAGAAAAATATTTCAGTTTCATTAAAATGGATGGGGAAGCATTTAATTCATATTCTGCATGAACACAAAGAAAAGAACTTCAAAATCACCTGCTTGATTTCATTGCCTGTTCATATGGGGTTTGCTGAATGGAATATTCTTGATATCCTTTTCGTTGTGATGGCTCTTGAACTGTTGTCTCTGGAGTTGTGGGTTCACTTTCCTGGGGAGTAGCCTCAACAGGAACAATTTTTGTGGCTCCTATAAGGAAAACAAAGAAATGCTCATTAAAACTCATACTAAAATGTGTATTGTTAATAATACACAAGTGTAAACAAAACATTAAACTCTGTAATCATTAGTTCAGCTATTTTAGTTTCTGTTAAGTTCCTGTGCATAAAATGATGGATACACTTTGAAAAGATATCAGTACTTACATTACAGATCTGCTTAAATAATGTGCCAGGACTGATGGTTTTGAAGGTTACTCAAATGGTGCTTGATGCCTGTTATTATGAGATCCTACACTCAAATATTTCCACCCTTAAAAGACTGTAACTTTCTAAAATGAAATTTACATTCTTCTGTTTCTGCCTCATACCACATCCTTTGAAAACTTCTGCCAAATTGCTTAATCAGTTCCACAAATAAGGCCAGGTAAAACACAGTTTAGTCTATACTTAAAAGTCTTCATATCGTTTCCTTGAACTCCTTATATTTGGGGCATATTGCCATCCCCTCAGAATAAAAGAGTATGTTGGGAACAGGCTCCCTGGGGAAGTGGTCACGGCCCCAAGCCTGCCAGAGTTCAAGGAGCATTTGGGCAATGCTCCCAGGCACATGGTGGGATTCTTGAGGCTGTCCCATGCAGTGCCAGGAGTTGTACTCAATGATTCTTGTGGCTTCCAACTCAGGATATTCTATGATTCTGTGTTCCATGTGCACTTCTCAATCTCCACTAGGAGCAGGAGTAAAGGGGCTCTACTGAATGCATTACGATCAGATTCCTGAAGATATTATTTATACAACATATAGGTAATATTAACATAAAGTCTCTGAAACAACAGTGGGAGTTACCCAACAAAAGGTGTGAAAGACTGAGGGACATTAAGTGGAGGAAAGTGGTGCTATAGACTAAAAAAGGGAGAAAGATGGAGATTCTGTGGGTTCTTCACAGTGATTTAAAGTGGGAAATGGAGATATTTTGAGAAGAGGCCATTTGGGAGTGTGTAACGTTATTGAAGCTTTTTTTTATCAGATGGGACATCAGCCAACTCTGGAACTAAACAGATTGTAGTAGCTCTGTTGCTCACTGAACTGGCTGCATCCAAAAATGGCTTTTTTAACTACTGTTTTTTAATAATGCTTTCAGTTCTGTACCAAAAATTCTGCAGGTTCATCAGAACTGATCTTCCAAGTTTTCAATCTCAATGTTACCAGAACATTATATGTATTATACATAATATGTTATATATATTATAATTATGTACTATATATATTATATATATTCTTCTTGTTCCTCCCTCTCCCACAAATGTTAGGTTGTCCAGTAGAATTGCATTTCCCAGATTGCACTGTGGTAGCCCAGTGAGATGGGAGCTTGTCATCATAGCACAGGAGGCATGGTTCAATCAGTAGGTTCAGTGTAAAGGTGATACAACAGACATTAGATACCAGACTGGTGTTCCCATACTTCAATACTTAAAATAGAAGCAATGTCTTCTATATTTAGAATGACTCAGTTAAAAGAAAATAGATCTTGAACTGCTTTATATGCATGGCTACCTCTTCTAGGCCTCCCATTTCCTGAATGTGAGACAAAGACCCTCATTAAATGCTCCACACTAACTCTCCTCTGTGCCCTTCTGTCTTTCAGGATGTTTGAGCATTTCCTGAAAGGACTGCTGAGCTGTTTAATAGACTTTTGTACTACCACTATAAAAATTTAATCACCTAAATTGGGTGAACTAAATATATACTAACTCACTAGATAAATACTAACTCATCAGTATTTTGCATACCTTAAGTGGGCAGAATGCTCCAAGGTTATCCTATTATTACTGCCTCTAAATTCCCCATGCAGTTCATTGAGAGACCAATGCCTTTAAAAACCTAAAGAGGGAGATCCAGCACTTGCTCACAGGAGGCAATCCTGTCCCCCTTCCTACCCTTAGAAGATAGGGAAGCATTAAGAAACATTACATATCTCTCTCCATCCACTTGGGATGCTGCCTGTGGGCTGCTAATGGACCAGCAGCCACTGCAGTCACTGCTAGATCACAAACTAATGACTACAGCATGTGCCTAGAAAGTGTGGAAATTGGTTTCTAGGCTCTACCCAACCTAGTCCCCACATGTCCCAAATCACAAAAGAACTGCCCTCAATATTCAAGCCAGGGAAAAGTAGAAGATCAAGGCAAACAGATAAAAGGTCTTATTTTTCAGTAAGAACATCATATGCCAGTAAGGAAGATAAAAGTTTTTCCTAACTGTTTCCCTAGGTGATCATTTCAAGAAGTCAGAGCATATAAATATCAGGGGGAAAAAAGAGGTTAACTGTACTGATAATTTCTTTTAAAATATCCTTCCTCAAGCACTATTAGATCTCTATTTTAAATGTAGAATGGTCTTTTAATTTACTAGACTTTATTTGTTTTTTGCTTTCCTCTTTTCGGTCAATATCATCTAAGTAAATCTGTTTTCAAAGTAGTAAGACTTGAGTTCCTCATGACATTCTGACAGGAATTTCTACAGATAAGCATCACCCAACAAGCCTCATCTCTGCCTCAAACTCAGGGATGGTCTCTGATCTCTTATAGTCTGTCTCTCAGAAAAGCAGCTTGTCCTTCATTATAGAGCTCTCCAATACTTATCAGTCTAAAAGATAATAGAATTATTAGAAATGGATCAGAAATAAAACAGGAGACATCATCAAACAAATTCCTACCAATTCAACTAAATTCCATAAACATCCTAACATTTCAAGTACAGACCACAAAAAAAAAAGGATAAACCAGCAAACAGTAACAAAGACAAAATCCCTTTGTTTGGAAAAGGAATACATAACTTTGAGACCTTCAGCTTGGAAGAGAGATAAAGATCTCTAAAATTAGCAACACTGTGAAAAAAGTGTGAAAAATCGTTATCTCATAAACCACAAAGAACAGATCTATAGGCAGTCAGCAGGCTTAAAACAAAACAAAAGAATGTGCACTTTCACTCTGTGTGTAATTAAATTATGGGATAATTACTCCACAATGCCACAGAGACTGAAAATATAAATATATTCAAGAAGGGATTTAGAGACAAATTAATAGATATGTATTAAATATGATCATCCAGATTCAAACACCAGCGCAACCAATGTTAGAATCTAGGAGAGCTAATACAATAAGTTTCTTATTTCTTTCCTACAGAGATGCTGTGAACTGCTGTGATCTGACTAGATGAACTTTTTTTTTTTTTAAAAAAGGACCTCAACTGAAGTTTAAGTTTAAAAAAAATCTTCATAATGTAAGTACCCTGGTCTGTACTGGTAAAATAACGTGTTATGGATATGAAGTGAATATTTGTTTCTTACAATCTCTTTTTGAAGAAATGTATTTTTTCAGCTTCTACAGTATCCTGTGGAATGTGCTCCAAATGTGTATGATCTCTGGTAAGACAGTTCTGAAAGCCAAATCAACAGAAATCAATCCTCCCCATAATCTCCAATGGTCCCCATGCAAACCTACTCCTATCCCTCAAAATAAAGCTCAAAACAAGCAAAAGAACCTTTTAATATTTGTATAGGTAAGCTGACCATGAGGTTAAACACATTTTAACTCAGACAAAGCAACAGAAACACACACCTGTGAATGGGGGGATGAAGATTCCTACCCCTTTCAACAGAGCTGGACATCAGATTGGCTGAGCTAAATCAATCTGTAACCCCATGGTAACATAAACACCTGCTCACATTCAGAGGTTTAATTTTCCAATCCTTGCGTAATTCAACATTTGCTTTAAATCAGCACAAGGTTCATGTCTGTTCTCCAGCCCTCCGCTCAACTACATGCTGGTGATGCCTTAAAAGAGCCAGCACAGGAATTTCTGAAGATGAAGAGGGGGGATCTGGTTAAACTCTACACCATTTCTCTCTTTCTGTAAATCCAGTATCAGTTTTCTGGTGTGTTTTACCACAAACTGCAGCAACAGGCACAATGATCCAAAGGACGGGAAGCTGGGGTCAGAGGAAAGCACTTGCCTGTGACAGCAGTCTGTACTTACTGACCCAGATACTTTAAAGAGGGGTAGTCCCAATCCTCCTCCTTTGCCCCAAGAGGATTGTTTTGTCTGATACTAAATCCATTCAGATGTGCCATAAAACCACAACCATCATTTCATGAGCTACAGAAAAGAAATTGTCTTAAATAGAAAATACTGTTATCAGTTAAAAAGAAAGACTGTCATCAATTAAACTAAGCCACTCCCAAACTGGTAAGCAAAATGACATTCTTCCACTTCTTCCCCACTGCCCAAAAATCTCAATGGGAGAAGAAACCAAGTATTCATAAATTACAGCAAAGGGTATAGCAGCAAGAGAACTCAGCTGGATTTTTATGGACAGTAGTTCCTCACTGGAAATCAGGGACAGAAAAACCTGCGAAGTGTTGTACTAAGAATTTGTAGAGAAAAATAATCCAAAACAAAAAAATAATTGTCATCAAGAAATTGAATACTTCATGCTATTTATGTATTTCTTGAAAAAAAACCCAAAACATTCTACCAATGACCATCTTCACAGGAACTGAAAACAACTCTGCTAATAACAAGCCGAGTCTTTATTAGAGGATTTACATAAAACAACAATTTAGATGTTCAAATCTCTCCTGAATCAAACTAATTAAGCATGAATAATAAAGTGGTTTTAGAAGCCTTGATAATTTGCAGAATTTAAACGTGGGAAATACAATACATAAAACCACCAAAAGATAGAATGTTTGGCTGAATTTACTCACTTGTTCTTAAAAATAGACCACAAAAAAAAATATACGCCACTCAAAACAAACTATTTTCAGAGGTGCATAGAACTGTATTTATTTACTCTCATTCTTAATTGTGATGCTTATGAAAAACTGTACTATGTTTGACCTGGTATCAGATGCGTGTGTCCATGACCACAGCACTACTTCTCTTCAAGGTCCCCAGGTCCCTCCAGTTATAGAACCATAGGATGGTTTGGGTTGGAAAGGACCATAAAGATCACCTAATTCCAACCCCCCTTCCATGGGCAGAGACACCTTCCACTAGACCAGGTTGCTCAAAGCCCCATCCAAACCAGCCTTGAACACTTCCAGGGATGGGGCAGCCACAACTTCACTGGGCAACCTGTGCCAGGGCCTCACCACCTTCAGTGAAGAACTTCTTCCTACTACCTAATCTAAACCTACCCTCTTTCACTTTGAAGCCATTTCTCCCAGTCCTACCACTACCTGCCCTTGTAAAAAGACCCTCTCCAGCTATTTAGTAGGTCCCCTTTAGGCCCTAGAAAGCTGCTTGAAGATCTCTCTCTCTGGATCTCTCTGTAGCCAGCCTGACCAACCACAGCTCATTCTCTCTCTCCACAGCAGAATTACTCCAGTCCTCTGATCATCTTTGTGGCCTCCTCTGGACTTGCTCCAACAGTCCATGTCCTTCCTGTGCTGGGGACTCCTGAGCTGGATGCAGCCCTGCAAGTGGGATCTCACAAGAGCAGAACAGAGGGGCAGAATCACCTCCCTCAAGCTGCTGCCCAGACTGCTTTGGTTGCAGTCCAGGACACGTTTGGCTTTCTGGGCTGCAAGCACGCACTTCCAGCTCATGTCCAGCCTCTGATCCACCAGCACTCCCAAGTTCTTCTTGGATGGACTGCTCTCAATCCACACACTGCAGGCCTGTATCCACACTTGGGATTGCCTCAGCCCAGGTGCAGGACCTTGCACTTGGCCTTGCACTGCATGAGGCTTGCACAGACCCTCCTGTCAAATTACTTCAATGCCTGCACAGAAAAAAAAATCTACAACTCTTACTCAGGCTGTATTTAGTTCATGGGTTAATGCAAGCTTTCAGACTTCCAAAGCTGTAAGTCTATTACCTTTCATATGCCTCCCAAGAAAAAATTACAGAAGAGGAACATCGGGGAAAACCAATGTTGTCCAACTGTCCTTTCTGGGAAGTTAAAAACCAACTCATCTGTTTGTTCAAAGGGATTTTGAGGAGATCAATTTAGTCGTAATCTACTAAACATATGATTTAAAGCAGTGTCCCAAACCTAAATAGTGCATAGCAAAACTATGGCAAAACGTTAATGCAATACTTCCAAAAGAATCTTTAATTTAAGAAGGGAGAAATACAATCTGAGTAGTTCCTTTATACTGTGAATAAAATACAACTAATTCTCAAGGCCTTCTCTATTTTTCTAATTGTCATATGAAATCTTCACCAATATTCTACTGCACTGGACACAGAAAGGGATATTTCCATTCATCTTTAAAGCTAGGTAACACGTGGCTACAGATGGATAAGTTTAAATC
Source organism: Chiroxiphia lanceolata (assembly GCF_009829145.1). Classification (NCBI taxonomy): domain Eukaryota; kingdom Metazoa; phylum Chordata; class Aves; order Passeriformes; family Pipridae; genus Chiroxiphia; species Chiroxiphia lanceolata. Next base: position 7,948,146 of record NC_045637.1, on the reverse strand, counting down.
ATGCTTAAGCACCTTTAAACCTTATTTTGAGTTTACCTTTACAGATGGTCTAGTACACAGAAAGCATGGGAGAAGGGAGAACTGTTTTATCCATTTATATTCTTCAACAGCAGTCTAAAGCAGTAACTCACCTCTTCAGCACATGATATATCTCCAGAAAAATGGAATAACAGACTGTGAAAGATCTTTATTAAAAACTCCAGTCATTAAAGTATTACTGAGAAAGGAGAACAGCCTAAGAATTACTAGTGACACTAAGATATAGTTAAGATAATTGAAATCAATTGAAAAAAAGAAGGAAAATCAATGAAATATAAATTAAAATGTAATTGCACTAAATGAATTATTTTTCCTTTTAATCTTCAAAGAGTTAACCACTTGTATCTTCTAGAACTTCTAAACGCTGAAAAGTCAGGTGACAATTCATATCTGTCTTAACAGCAATGACTTTTTTATTACACATATTTTAGCTGGGAACTTGAATGTAATAAGATTACTAACTGTCAATCAAATAAATGAGAGGACCTTCAGAAACAGCTGCAGGTTCACACTCGATCATAAATCCTTTTGGTTCATTAAAGCCTTCTGAATATACCATGTGCTATGCATAAGGAACTCCAAAGCTGAAGCTGTTTTAACATTTTGAGTCCCTCAAAAAGCACATGTGCAAAGAAAAACTTAGTTTTTGTTATCCAATGAAAAACTTGTACTCGGTAGTAATGAGGGCACCAATGGCCTCTAGATTTTCGTTTCCTCTCCTGCATCACATGCTTCCTGCATTTGCTTCACTATTTGTATTTACTATTATTTCATTCACCTTTATAGGCTAGTTTGGTATGAAAATAGATCTTTGATTGCACTGTCTACCATGTCTTTCCTTCCCCTCTTGAAATTTTTTCTAGTCCTTGCCAGAAATTTAAAGGTCTAAGAGAAAAATCCTTACAGTGTTCCTAATATTTAGCACCACAAGAGGGGAGCTCCAGTTACAGCTCTTTCCAAAAGGCCTGAGGAAGGGAAGAGGTTTGTTTATATCTATAAATTAACACCTTTAGGAACCCATTTATTAACACCTACATGAGCCCCTTAACCAGCCATTGCATGTTCCCCTTTTCCCAGCTGAAGGAGCAGAGGATGCAAGGGGAGTCTCATGTGTGGCAGGGAGGGGAACGATCACCAGGATGGGGGAAAAGCCACATGCAGTGGGAAAGGGCAAAACGTGGGAGTGCAGTGGGAAAATGAGTGTTTCACAACAGTTAGGAAAGAGCCCAGGGTTACATCACCCAGGAGAAAGGGAGCTGTGGTCAGTGAAATGAAGCAGTGCAGACCTCAAACCACCCCAAAACCAGGCTTCCACACTTCCAGTGCTCACCAGTCCTCTCCCACCTTCCTCTGTATTTACAGTATTGCAAGGCCAAATTTTTAACAGCTCAGTGTAAATCCAGAACTCTGAAACTGTAAATTCCAGACAATGGATGTGAAGGTGTTTTTTCACTTTCCTTCTAAGCACACAGGATATTTGTAGGTGAGTTCATTCAGCTTCCTCTAACATTGCAACTAGAAACCCAGTTTAACAAACAAAATCCAAGCGTATCACAGATCTCAACATCAAAAGACATTAAACTACAACACAGAAAATCCAGCCAGCTTCCAAACCACAACAAGAAAATAAATAAAGGCATTCAAGTTGTTCTGACAGTTATAAGCAAAACAAATACTCAGAAACATCAGCAATAACAAAACGGAGAACAACAAAGCTACAAAGCTGAAAATAATGCACAAAACTATTAAAAAGGGATTCTGACAGGTGTGTTAATGGTTTATATAAACAGGTAAATGCAAACCTAGTTTTAAAATAGTTTGAAACCCTTAGTCATTAAGTAGAACTTGATTTTCAAATATATTTACACATTTTCTGTTAAATTATTTGTATGTATATTATACATATATTTATATTTTCATAAACAATTTTACATTTATCATAAATATATGCAAAAATCAAAAGCCATAATAGAGGTTCTACAGGCAAAAAATCCTTTTCTGTTCTTTGGTCAATGTTTTAACATTTTCTTCTTTAAAACAATTCACAGGCTAAACACAACAGATCTTAATGCAGATAACTATAACCAAGTCACGCTGAAGAAGAAATGTGACTTAAGTTCTAAAATTATGTAAATGTCCGAGATACAGACTCTGTATCATGATAATCAAATAACAGTACATATTTTTCATATTATAAATATCCCAAACAGCCTGGTCTCAGACCAGTGACTGTTTTATACAGCATCAGCACGGTTTAAAAAAAATTATTATATAATTGGTGATTTTGATTACCTGGAATAGCTTCATGGGCTGTCAAAACCACACTTATAATAGGATTTTTAGCTCCTGGAACCTGTTCGGTCTCCTTAGTTGATGGGGTTTTCTCTGTTTTCTGAACTCTGGGCCTCTTTGGAGTTTTTTCTTGCTCATCTTCCTTCCTGTCAAGGTCAACGTCAGAATCATTACCTAAAGAGCAAACATCAAAAAGAAGGTAACTATGTACAAAAGCAATGCAGGTGACACAGTCACTGACACTACAAGAACAAATGGGAAGGAAACTAATGCTACCATAGGAAGACAGACATTATCAAAACAAGATATGCTGTATGATCCCTAAAGAGGAAGGTGTAATAAAACTCTATTTAATAAAACTAGTGTGATACTTACACAAATTAAAAAAAAGAGAAAAAAATCAAAATTTTAAAAATGGATTCTCAGAAACATTTGTGTTTCCAAATTATTTCACAGCCCCTCAGTTCAGAAAGGATATTGAGGTGCTGGAGCAGGTCCAGAGAAGAGCAACAAGGCTGGTGAAGGGACTGGAGCACAAGTCCTATAAGGAGAGGCTGAGGGAGCTGGGGCTGTTCAGCCTGGAAAAGAGGAGGCTCAGGGGAGACCTCATCACTCTCCACAACTACCTGAAAGGAGGTTGTAGCCAGGTGGAGGTTGGTCTCTTCTCCCAGGCAACCAGTAGTAGGACAAGAGGGCATGGTCTTAAGTTGTGCCAGGGGAGGTTTAGGTTGGATATTAGGAAGAAATTCTTTACAGAGAGGGTAATCAGACATTGGAATGGGCTGCCCAGGGAGGTGGTGGATTCACCATCCCTGGAGGTTTTTAAGATGAGACTGGATGTGGCATCAGTGTCATGGTCTGGTAACCACAGCAGTGTTGGATCAAGGGTTGGACCTGATGATCTCGGAGGTCTTTTACAACCTGGTTGATTCTGTGATTCTATGAGTCTACGACTCTATACAAAACACTCATCTGAAATAAGAATGAATAATCAGTAATCAGCTGAATTATTCCTTGAAATTATTTCTTCCTTAAATGAGCAATTTGAATTCTGAAAATTTAAAAAAAAACAAAACCAAAACCAAAAAAACCAACCAAACAACAAAAACCAAACATGCACAAAGATAAAAAGTCTAAGTTTATGCCAATAAATTTCTTATATTAGATGAAATGGTAGCAAATGCATGCTAGAGAAAACAAAGTTGGCAAATTAAGGCACTATGCAAATGTGCCAGAATAAGGAATGTAATGAATAAGGAAAGCAGAAACTGATGGAAGAAAATGATAAATAAACCCAGTGAATTTTTCAGGTTTTTTTCCCCCTGAATCTAAATCAGTTGACTCAATCTCCAGAGTAAGTTATTCCATCTATATCCATAATGTGCTGTAGGTTTTCTACTGGGATAGGGACACAAAGCCAGAAGGAAACAAGGTGTTGTGTAAGAACAAGTTCAGCTTTCTCAGGCATCCTTAGGCAGAAATGTCAACACTGACAACTGGTAATGACATGATGCTAATCAGTAAATCCGAAATTCATATTTACAACCCCCAGAATGAGGAACAACCACAAAGCAAGTTGAATTCAAACACAGTTAGCCAGTCACATTTATATGGAGCCATGTTAGCAATGCTTCTGTCCCAGCTTCCAGCTTCTCTGCCTGGAGAGCACCCAGCTTTTCAGTGCCTGCTCTAATGATTTCTTCAATTTCATTAGATAAATTCCTTGATCTAAACCTCTTCTCAACTACTTTTTTCTCTGTAGACTTCTATGATTTTGGAAAATATTGCTGCTTTATATATAAAGAGTCTCGTAATGTCCCCATTTAACTCCCTAATGTAAGTATAAATTATTCATTGCTACTGAAACCATGTAATTCTAACACTGACGTTTCTCTGCAATATCTGAAAGGGATATTTGAATATAAAGAAAAATTCCAGAAAATTGCAGCAGTTTGAACCAGAAACTGCTTGTGCAGTGGTTTCTTTTGGTGTGATGAGCAGGGGTGAAAGCTGGACTCCATCTTAAAGGTCTTTTCCAACCTTTATGATTCTATGAAACAAACACATTTTTCAACATTTTCTTCATGAAACAGCTTATGTTAGATTATTATCAACAAAAAAATGAATCATCACAAATTCCTCTGCAGGATCAGGCTACCAACAGAAGAAAGCTTTCTCATAAAGTATCAGAAGACACAAAGAAGCTGCTTATTGAATTATGTTTCCCTGAGGCTCCTTCACCTACTGTTAAACAACAAATACAAAAAGTAATTGGGTTAATTAATCTGCTTTTGTTCAGTGGGCAGTAAGAGTTAGTGCTAGCATTAGGAAAAAAAAAAAAGAAAAAAAAAGATTTAATATACTTGTGGAAAAAACATGTTTTAGCCAAAAGAAATTCAGAACTATAGATTGGAATAAAAGCTACGATGAGGACAACAGAATTTTCTCCACTTTGCTTGGGACCATGTAATTCCTAGTAGCTATATGAATAGAATCCAAGCACCCTGCTCCTAAATCCTCCTTTCTAACCATTAAAAAGTAAGACTTAATCAGTTTAATGAGGAAATAAAGTGCCTGAAACCAAACAATAAAACTCTGCCATTTCATGCTTTTCATGTCAAACTGTAACTGTTAGTTTTGAATACTGGAATTCTACTAAAAAAAAGGACGAATCACAGACTTGAATTTGTGATCCATACTTGTGAATAACTAGGACCAAGCTAAGAAATGTTTCATGCTGCTTTTCTCTCCTTATGTGCCTCTGTCAGGCAGATCAAGTTTGCTACTTCCTTCAGTCCGACCAAGGGTAAAGGCTGTGGAAGAGACATGTTACAATAAATACAGCTGATTATATCTCCCTGTTTTCAAAACAGAACTCCAAAAATGCTATTTAAAAAGACTTAAAAATAACATTCAGAATTGCAATATAAAAACATTTCTCTGCCAAAGGGTTACTGTGTTATATGCATAGAAACCCCTTGTACATGTATGATAAGCACTAATAATTAAGATTATGGCCATGGGAAAATATTTTCCTAAGAAACCCAAATCTGGTAAGTAATTCACAAAGGACTGAATCTCAACTTCCATCTCAGTATGAGGTGAGAACATCCAGCCCCTAACAGAAGGACTACATTCACTATGAGTATAGGTGTGAGGAAGGTACTGAGTGCCATGCAAACTCAGTTAACACCAAAAAAGGCCACACATATATTGGGGAAAAACAGGCAAATGAGAAAATTGAACTGATTTGCTGAACACCTTCAATTAGTGCTGAATATCTGTAAGAACATTCTCACCCTCACAAAAAAAAAAATAGTCTCCTCTCTACAGAGTGTTTGAATTCTGATAGTTAACTATTAAAATTTATTCACTAATCCAATGATGATGGCAGTAGCCCCATTCTTCCCCTTTCTGAGAGGAACATACATCTTTCAGAAACAATCTGTTGAAAAAGAGCTGGGATGCACGTTGCCAATACTTTTTGCTACAAACAGAACTATTTCATAGTCTGTGTGTAACCTGAAAGAAACTTAAAAATCCCCCGAACCAACACCTCCCATCAAATCAACAAATCAACAAAAATCTTAACACTCGATGACAGATGCTTTGTTCCTGAACTCTTTCTACACCAAAAAATCGTGAACTGGATGGTGTGCTTTAGGAAGGAATTGAGAGGTAAACAAAAATATGTTTTAATGGAAAATAAGAGCTTCAACTTTGACCACAGGACTCAAATGGCCTTTCTAGAGTGTGGGGTCATCTCAACAGCATTTAGTTCCTGGAATTTAGCATTTAGTCTTCCTGGAAAAAATTCCTTCAGTGTTAGTATTGTGGATTAGAGTGTCAAAAGTAAGTGTTTTGTCCCTCACAACTAGGACAATTCGGCTGTATAAAAAAGAAACACCCGTAAGTGATTTTAAGATAATTTAGGAGAAAATAGAGTATATGCCACCTGAATAGCTAAGCCCAGTTTCTCCAGGCTGTTAGGGCCTTCAGTTGCTCCTGAACAGGTTTGTTTAAACGAACTGTCTCACTCTGCATCTCCCTTGCTAAGCAGTCAGCTTAGCACTTTGTCAGCTGGCACCTGGATGCAACAGATGGATGAAGTGACCTCCCCTCCCCAGCGACAGCAGCTTCAAACGCCTGCTTGTGTTTGTGTAAGAAATACAGCACTGTGCCTGCGCCTTCTAACACATTTAAGAAACGGTCATGTTTCTGTTGATTGGTAAAGCCACTGTCAACTCTGAATTAATCAGTGCATTCAGAGTCCCTTCCAATCTGTCCCAGGATTCTGCTGGAGTTGTTAACTGAAGGGACTGATCTGGGCATTAGTAATTGGATGTATGACACTTCAGGAGCACAGCTACACATCCTTAACTGGCATGTTTTTAAACTACTCTTCACTCAAATTACTATTTCTTATCCCCTAAAAAGCGCTGATATTTCATAGCAGCAAGAGAGCAGCTTGGAAAAAAGATGGACTGGCTATTTAAAATTAACATAGACAATTGTTTCTCCTGCAGAGAAAGATATACTACTTGCAGGAAGAATTAATTTAAATCAGAACCCAGCTGCTGGCAAAAACATTTTAAACCAAGGCCAAAAGAGATATCTTTAAGAATTACTTAGGCTCCTAATTCAGCATGAATGAATGATTTACTCCAGAGAAGGGACTCTGTCCAGTGCTGTAATGTGTCTTCCACCCAAATCCCTCAATGTCCTTACATCTTGACAGAGATTCAGGTATGCTGCAGTGTGGGAGAGGGATGGTGGTTAAAATAATTACCTGTTGTCTATCTCTCAAAACAAGTGAGCTTAGAGGAAGTTGCTGGGAAACTGAGCCAATCAAACAACAGTCAAAATCCCCAAACTCCCCCCAGCGCAGCACTGGAAAGCTGAAGCAGGTCTGTTTTCTGGCTGGAAGCCACAGTGAAAACCTGTGGCTGTTCAGGAACAACCTCAACTCTTCTAGTTTTGTCTTAGGACAAAACACTGGATGGCAGTACCACCAGCCAGGCAGATCCAAATCATTAGCCAGAACTGTTAACTTGGTTTAACCAAAAAGAAACAAACAGGTGTATAAAAAGCTCAGCTTACATCAGAGCAACTTGCTTAGGGAAACAACCCCTCTTTAAAAAAAAATACATTTACTAAGCCTGTACACGGGGGATTTTTAAGTACAATGGACATTTTTTAATTCTGTGCTGTATTGGGTTTGTGTGGCCAGGTTTTGATGGCAGAGGGGCTACAATTGTGGCTTCTGTGAGAAGATGCCAGAGCCTTCCTAAGCCCATCAATGATCACAGAATCAAAGAATCAGCTGGGCTGGAAGGGACTCTCAGATCATCAAGTCCAACCCTTGATCCAACACTCCGTGGTTACCAGACCTTGGCACTAAGTGCCACATCCAGTCTCATTTTAAAAACCTCCAGAGACGGTGAATCCTCCACCTCCCTCACCTCTGGGATAATGTGTTTAAGAAGAGGAAAAAAATACCAACTGTGCTATTGTCACTGGAAAGAAGACAGAGAAAATGTCAGAGAAAAAACTCTACAGTGAAGAAGGAGGGACAGGAGGTGCTCCAGGCACTGGAGCAGAGATTCCCCTGCAGCCTGTGATGCAGACCATGGTGAGGCAGCTGCGCCTCTGCAGCCCACAGAGGCCTGGGGTGGGGATAGGGGAGGGCAGAGATCCATCTGCAACTCCTGCAGGACTCCACACTGGAAGACTCCACACCACGGGGGTGCCTGAAAGAAGCCGTGACCCTGTGCGAAGTCCACACTGCAGCAGGCTCCTTGCAGGACCCATGGACCTGTGGAGACAGGAGCCCAGGCTGGAGCAGGACTTGTGACCCCATGGAGGACTCATGCTGGAGCAGTTCACGAAGGACTAGCTCCCATGGGAGGGACCCCACGTTGGAGAAGAGTCTGAGGAGTCCTTCCCCTTCAGAGGAAGCAGGAGCAGAGACAACATGTGATGAACTGACCACAGCCCCCATTCCCCATCCTCCTGCATTGCTGAGGGGTAAGAGTGAAATTGAGCTCAGGAAGAAGGGAGGGGATAGGGCAAAGGTGCTTTAAGATTTGGTTTCATTACTCCTTATCCTGCTCTGATTCAAGTGGTAATAAACTGATTTCCCCTGATTGTGTCTGTTTGGCCTGTGATAGTAACTGGTGAGTGATCTCTCCCCAGTCCAGCTGAGGGAGAGGAGAAACAGAGTGGCTTCATTGGGCACCTGAGCACCTGGAGTCCAACCAGGGTCAACCCACCACATTTGCAAAAAATTAAGTCACTTTTTTTTTTTTTTTTTTTGCTGTTTTAATGACTGAGCCCACAAAGTGAAGGCAATCATCAGCATCAAAGGATCAAATTAGATGCACAGAGGATGTCAGCAACCAGTAAGGCCTGGTAACTCCTGAAAGAGTAGAACTATCACCTACTGATCTCTTGAGAGATCAATGTGGATCACTAATCACAGAAGTAAAGAACATCAGAGACCTGTTGTGTCTTTTAAATATTCCTCTGACCAATACACACTTCAGTTTCAATAGAATTTTATACCCATTTATTCATTTTAATTATAAATGTCCATTATGTTACGGATTTCAACACTTTCCTTGAAGACCTATAAAAGATAGCAAAACATTTTATTACTTGGAAACTTTTATGAATATTTGAGCTTCAGCTCAAAATGCATATTATGTTTCTCTCAATAAAGAATATCACATAGAATTGCAATATATATCTTTTCAATATTTATATGTTAGCATATTTTATCAATAGCTAAAACATTATTTTGGTCACAAATATAAAACACTGCATCATACGAGCTGCTACAAAAGGAAATTAACTCCACTGCAGCCAGACACAGTGAAAATGAAAACATACTGATTATTAATCAAATGTCCATATAGTGCTAAGCTTTGTAAGAAATGAAAAATATGAGAAAGTAGTAAAAAAAACAAACAACAGAAAAATTCCAGAAGCATTTGAAAATTAACTTCAAGTTGGAAAGACAGGGATAAAAGGGGAAATAAAAACCAACCTGAATGTATTACGTAACATGCCAAAGACTAAAGAAGAACCTATGGCCCAAACTCCTTGTGATTTTTAGCCATCTGCTCTGAACTACAGTGTCTGAAATATGAGAGCAGGTACTGCAACCCTGGAAGATTCACAGGCCTTCAGTAAAACTCTCCATCCAGCTCTAAGAACTTCAGCAACAGTGGAATCTCACCAAATTAGAAGTTTCAGTCTTTTTTTTTTTATGTACAGCAAAATAAGCGTGATTTCAAAAAGTTTTTATGTCAGGGATAGTTTACTCTTGAAAACGTCGGTATTAATCACATCTGCTCAAGCAACCAAGCAACCAAAATATTCACTGAACATTATACAGAGACAAAAACACACACATAAAATAAATAACTGGTGTAAAACTTGCAGCACCGTGTACTGAGACAGCAACACCATCATCTGTGTATCACAGAAGCATGGAACAGTTTGGGTTGGAAGGAACCTTAAAGATCATCTCGTTCCAACCCCGCTGGCAGGGACACCTTTCACTAGACCAGGCTGCTCCAAGCCCCATCCTACCTGTTCTTGAACACTGCCAGGGATGGGGCAGCCACAACTTCCCTGGGCAATCTGTTCCAGTGCCTCACCACTTCACAATAATTTCCTCCTAATATCTAATCTAAATCTACCCTCTTTCAGTTTAAAGCCATTCCCCCTTGTCCTGTCACTACATGCTCTTGTAAAAAGTCCCTCTCCATCTTTCTTGTAGGGTCCCTTCAGGTACTAGAAGGCTGCAATGAGGTCATCCTGAAGCCTTCTCTTTTCCAGGCTGAACAATCCCAATTCTTCATCCCTCTAATCAACTTGGTGGCCTCCTCTGGACAGGCTTGTGTCCTTCCAGTGCTGAGGGCCCCAGAGCTGGGACAGGCTTTCCAAAACTCTTTACTTGATCTTTGCTAGGTATCACTAATGCTTAGAAAACCCATTGCATAAACACATATATGCGCAGAGCAGTGCTTATTTGGAAAAGACTCCCATCTGCAGTGACAATAAATGCTAAGAAAGGTACATAAAGAAAACAGCTTTACTGATAGAATAATGGGCTCTAAATTGACTTTTACAACACAGGAAAGATTTGTCTTTCTAAATACTTTCCTGAAAACATAAATTCAATAGTAAGCAGCAGTCAGGAAATTCAACCTAATCTGAGGAATCATTAAGAACAGGAAAAACAGAACAGAAAAAAAAAATAAATTCATGCCATGGTATGAACCAGGAGGTTCTGCAGAGGGATCTGGACAGGCTGGCTCGATGGGCCAAGGCCAACTGTATGAGGTTCAATTAGGCAAAGTGCCAAGCCCTGTCCATGGGTCACAACCACCTCAGGTAGTGCTACAGGCTGGGGAAGAGTAGCTGGAAAACTGCCCATCGGAAAAGGACCTGGGGGTGCTGGTTGACAGCAGCTGAACACGAGCCAGTTTGTGCTCAGGTGGGCAAGAAGGCCAATGGCACCTGGGGTGTATCAGCAATAGTGTGGCCAGAAGGACCAGGGCAGTGACCATCCCCCTATACTTGGCACTGGGTGGGTGCACCTTGACTCTGTGCTCAGTTCTGAGGGAGCTGGAGGAAGAGCTTGCCAAGCCACTCTCCATTTACCATCTGTCCTGGCTAACTAGGGAGGTCCCAGATGACTGGAAGTTGGCCAATGTGACGCACATGCATAAGAAGGGAGGGAAGATATGGGAAACTATAGATCCGTCAGTCTGACCTTGGCACCCGGCAAGGTCATGGAGCAGATCATCCCAAGTGCCATCACACAGCACCTACAGGATGGACAGGGGAACGTGCCCAGCCAGCACAGGTTTAGGAGAGGTAGGTTACCTGAAAGACCTGATCTCCTTTTATGAGCAGGTGACGCACCCGGTGGATGAGAGGAAGGCTGTGGATGTGTCTACCTGGACTTCAGCAAAGCCTTTGACACTGTATCCCACAACATTCTGCTGAAAAAGCTGGCAGCCCATGGCTTGGACAGGGGCACTCTGTGCTGGGTTAGGAACTGGCTGGAGGGTCAGGCCCAGAGAGTGGTGGTGAACCGTGCTGCATCCAGTTGGCAGCCAGTCACTAGTGGTGTCCCCCAGGGATCAGTGTTGGGCCCAGTCCTGTTTAATATCTTTATGGACGATCTGGATGAGGGGATCGAGTCTATCATCAGCAAACTGGCAGATGACACTAAGTTGGGGGAGAGTGTCAATAGGAAGCTTTAGGCTGAAGACCTTCTAGCTCACCAACAACTGGAACCCCTTTGCTGCTCATGAACAACTTAATTGCTTGATTGGTTTGCTTTTACCAGAGCATAAACAAAAGATGTTTCATCTGCCCAAAACTGAGGCTATTTTCTTTACAAAGAAGGAAAAAGATGAGCAATTTAGTTTGAAAAATCAGGCAGTCTGCAGTGAAACAAATGAAGATAAGACTTGGGAACTCTAATGAGCTAACAGGTCAAGAACGGTTAATTTGAGTTAATACTTTTAAAAGGACATTAGAAAAGGCAACATTGCCAAAATAATGCAAATGTGAACACTGGACCTAGCACATACAAACAGTAAAGGGCACAGACACTTGGGATGTCAGAGGTGAGACAGCTGAAGTAACGGTCACTATGGACAGCTGAAAAATCCTACCACTGCTGACAGTAAAATATAACCAGGTCCTTTATCAAAGCAAGAGTTTCTCTGCCCTGTCAACATATTCTAAACTTATTTTAATTAGGCTTTGCCACAAAAGTTAAATTCTCCATATCACTGAAAGTAAAATAGTCATAGTAGTTGTGTATCATAATGGCAGACTGGACAGAAAAGGGTATAAGAATGCTGGAAAAAAAATCAATGGCAAATTTTGTTTGCAAATAGAATCAACAGGGTATCATACTGAGCAACTGTGGCTAAGGCAAAAAGAAACACAAAACAGAAACACAAAACTTACATATACAATTTGGACATGGTCATTGCTTTGTATGAATGTGACATTCACCTCCTAGCCAAGTTAAATAGGCAGCTGGACTAGATGATCAATAGTCCCTTCCAACTATTCTATTCTAAATGAATATTCACTGTTGTCTTTTTCAACAGGCTTCTTAGATTGGTGGTTGATACCCCAAGCCTGTCAATCTTTAAGAAATATTTAGCAATGCCCTTAACAATATGCTTTAACTGTTAATCAGCCCTGAACTAGTCAGGCAGTTGGACTACATGGTCATTGTAGGTTCCTCTCGACTGAAAATACTCTACTGTGCTCTGTTCTACTCTAAAACTTTGAGAGGCTGGATATATTCAACTCAATCTTAAAGCTAAATTTAAACAATGAACTCTTATATGCCAAGGACAGTTATTTACATAAAGTTTTGTAAAAAAGAAGAGGTGAGTTTGGTATTATTTTTTATACAATAAAACAAGCCATCCAGAAAAGCAGACTCTAAAAGTGTCAAAAGAACAGAAGAGAATTGAGGTTTCCCAAGTCACAGGACAGAAACACCTGTACAGGATCATCCTTCCTCACCTATGTGATACTTATGTGTGTGGCCTTTCTCACTGAAAAACTGCAACCCTCTTTGTGAGAAACAGAACTGTTGCTAATGGAAAACAAGCATTTTAGGGAGTTTTAAGCCCATCGTAATGGCAATAAACATTATAACTATTTTGAAAAAAAACCCTGAATACTTTGTCTGACTCTATGCTCAGTTTTGCTTCAATATGCTTTTTGTGTTACAAGAAACAGACAACTCCATTCCATTTAAAACCCAACACTGGGGATTACAGGTCAGGTCTCACAGTGGGAACACACTGTTCCACAAATGCTTCAGATGTTTTTGTTCACCATTTTCTTACCTCCATCTCCTTCTTCCTCTCCTTCATTTAAGACAATAATGCAGATATGTTTAGTCAGCTGACGTGTGTTGGAGAACTTCCGATTGCATTTCCTACATTCCAAGCTGCCTGGTGAGACTTCAGACAGTTCTGGGCCCTCTTCTGTTCCAGGGGGAGTTTCTTCACTTGGAACAGGGTTGTTTTCTGCCACATCTTCATCCACACAAAACTTCTTAGTAGACCCTCTAGGTCTGCCCCTTTTCCTCTTCGCTACAAGAAGCTCTAGAGAGGAAAGTTAAAGTTTAAAGGAAGCTATAATTAAATGCTACAGCTAATTAGCTAATATCCTCTGATTTTTGAAAAACACGTACATGAAATGAAGTTTGAGAGACTCTATCCTGAAAGCTTAAGAAAAGGTTAGCTTCACACAAATTTATTTCAAGCAGTGGTACTTGTTGGCATTTCTGGTGGCTGCAAAGCAATAATGTTTGTGCTATTGAGATCAGCAGATGTCAAAGTGCCACAGTTTTACATAAATTACACTGCAAGAGCTCTTCTAGACTGTTGTGTAACTGTAGCAGCACATGTATTCTACAAAGTTGTTTTACTGTGTTCTGACACTTTACGAAAAGCCTGTTAATTTAAATCAGGAATTATTTGTCTTGAGATGTAATTGGAGAAAAACAATTCATATTGTAAAAGCAAAAGCTTATTGTCCATTTAATATATTGAACAATTACTCCCTAATATTTCCTGTGGTTCTTTATTGTTAGAACTTTCTACCCAAAAGCTGGCAAAAAAAATTGTTGGTCACAAATAAATTCCAGAGGTCATGCAAAAAATGTTTCCTTAATTAAAATCAGAAGTCATCCACAACTCCTAATATAATTTTACATTTCCATATTTCTGTAGAGGAAATACTGATTAAATCAATGAGATGTAGTGCACAGAAATGCCTGACAATATAAACTGTATTTCCTGCTTAACGTTTCTCTTATCACTGCTGTAGAATCACAGATTCTGACAAATTGAGACTGGCAGTGTAAAAGTCTGAAAAATCAGAAAAAGACAGAATATTAAAAAAAAACCCAAAATAAACCACAAATAATTTTCAAGTCCAGGTGCCAAAAGACCTTATTGAATTGGCTGATTTAGAGCATATGGAAAAATAAATGACCTCAAGGCACCTTAAGGGAGGATGACGTAGGAGAACAGGAGGTGGGGGCAGCATCTTATTCATAATCTCTCCAGCATTTCCCTAAGTATACCAGGCAAACAAAACCCCACATTTAGAGACCACAGCTTTGAGTTAATCATGTAATTACTATCAAATGAAAAAGAAAGCATTCTGTCTTCTTACAGTAATGATTGAGTACCTGTCTGCTTAAATAAATGTAATAAAAACATCAAAAACCTCATTATGAATAGAAAAAAAAGCAACCCTTTCCTCATAAGTTTTTGCAAATCTCCATCAGTGCCCTGAACTTTAGTGCTACTCCAGCAAAAGTAGTTTGTCAACTATCAGCCAAAAAGAAAGGGGTGATTTCAGTGCTCTCAAAACTTCTCTTTGCTACCATTCATGTTATTTTGATATCCATCGATCACAGCAATCAGTATTTGGTGCCTGGAGTTGAAGAAATTAACATAAAATTAAAACAAGCCAACAAACAATAATTATCTTCACGTCAACATGTCAAAAGGTCACACTTTGCTAATGTATCCAACATGAGGAATACAGACATGGATAATGCAACCACCATATTCTGTGTATGATATTCCTTTCATTCTTTTACAATGTAATCATCAGATTACCCAACAAAATAAATGAAGAAAAAATGGGTCAAAGACATGGTTCTTCCTGACCGTTTTAATGTAAACTTCATGAAAAAGGGGCTGGTGGTAGATCCTCTGCTATGGCTTACAAAAATTGCAGTTCTTATCACTGTGACTACTAATGGTGTGGCAAATATATAAAGAATGTGCAAATTTTACAAATGTTTGTAAATGTGCCCACCAGTAGGAGAATTTACAGCAGTTCCCAAACATTTAAGTGGGTTTGGTGGCAAGTGCAAGGCAGCAACACAGGAACAGGAGGGCTCATACGAGCCACTGGTACACATCACCAGAACTCCTGAGGCTTATCACAGTCCTTTCTTTTCCCTGCTCCTTGGTTTCCTCTTTCCAGGACAAAATATATCGCAAGATACTTTGAGCTAGCCAGAATTAAATTTTTAATGATGCACATGATCATAAATTCCAGCTTCCTCTCTATCCAGCTTGGCCCCAGTGAGTCCTTAACACTGCTCAAAGCACCACCTAAGATTAACAACACACAGTAATTTAATAGTAGCACATTGTCATTCATCTGCCAGCATATAACCAAGTTAATCAAACATCACTTGCTAGAAGAAAGAATCTGCTTAACTGTTAAAAATAAAGCAGTGTATTAAATAAATAATGAAAAAAAGCCTAATGCTTATTTCAAGGATGCTTAGTCAGAAATAGGAGTCTTAAATTGGTCATTAAAAATATTTTAAAGTAAGATCCTGTTCCCCCAAGAACAAATTAGTTGTTTCTGGGGATTTTACACTCATTACAGACTCACTGACACCAAACTTTATGCTGACTGGTATTGGATGAGCAGTGGCAATATTCAGGGAAGAAATTCTGTGCTGTGCTGTATAATTATGTACTCAAAGACATAAAAAAGGCACTTCAAAAAGAAAATAATGAAATAAACTATATGACTATTTTTGTACTGTTCCTTCACAGGAATAATTCACATAAGCTTCTCCAAATCAATCTATTTAATACAAGAACTTTGTCAGAAGTCACAAGTGCAGGTGTTCACTTAAATATCCTGAGCAAATCTTAGTAGGTCAATGCATTAGGCACCATGAATCCTTCCTCAAACGTCAGTGTAAAAAGCTTATATTTCATCCATCACAACAGTACACAGCTGTATTCAGAATCTTCTGCACAAGGTGTCATACAAACACATCTCATCCACAGCCTTATCCTGTTACTGTTCTGTCTGTGTATCACAGCACCCAGAACAGCTCTTATCCCTCGAGTCAGTGTCTGCTCTGGTTGTGTCCTGTGTTCAAGCAAGGATGAGGCTCATGCACATGCCATGGTTTTAAGTGACCTTAATCAGATAAACTCCTCAGAGGAAATTATGATACGCAGACTGTAGCTTTCTTCAAGGTTTCATAACTGACAGAGCATGTATCCCATAATGCAGATACAGCCTAAACCAAACAGTGATCCATCAGGGAACGGATCATTATGGAACATTATGAATAGATGAAGCCAGGGTCATTGATGCTGTCCCCCAAATCTTCGCCAATCTGACTAACTAGAAGCAAAAAAAGAGCAGAGTTTTCAGAAGCACTTTGAAGGAAATGGGGATCATCGTGAAAAGTTATGAAAGGAAGCCCTACAAAAAACTGGAGTGTGAGTGACTACAGTTCCCAGTAAATACCTGTCATTTCCCAAGCAAAGATGTCACACTCCAGTGCTGGACAAAATGTGACCTATGCACTGTTGTGTAACAGCAGCATCTGGTTGGTACCCTTGGTCCCACTTAATAACAAAATTCTAACATCGTCCTACCAAAATGTTTAGGACAAATCAACTCTAAACAGATCATGACTTAACAATGGGAAAGTGGTGTGACTAAACAAAATTCGGCAGAGAGCACTGTCAATAAAATAACATTAGAGTAATAAACACAGATTACTTGCCTAGCACTTTACTTGTCCACAGTACTTATAAAATCATTAATTTATTACTTGGGAAGAACAAAGAGCTCCATTAGCAACTCAGCATTCACTCATCTATACCAACTGTGGAATAGCTACAGCATTTACCAATACTTGGAAGAGACAAAAAGATGTTCATCTATTAGACACCAAGAACTAAAAGGAAATTGTAATTTCTAAGACTGTCATTCATCAGTTATTTCTCCTTTCAGTGACAATACTGAATTACTACAGAGACTGGTTCACTGACAAAAAATTGTACATTAACTTTTTAGCTGCTGCAGATTCCATAACAGGAGGGAAAAATTAATGCCTTGAAAGAAGAACTCTTCCCAATTCCTATATTCAACTGTAGAAAACCCTATTTTTTTTAAACGGAACATAGAAAATAATTGAATGGGACTTTAGAACCCTCTTCTCCTATCAATCTCTGTGATGAGAAAGGAGAAGTGCTGAAGTATGCCTGGAATACAATTTGAAATCTATGCGAAAGTAATTTACCTTGACATCCTCACTGACAGCAGATGGAAAAGAGTTGAGCTACGTAATCTGAAAAAGGTGGCACCATATGGGTATATCAGATGAATAAAAGTATTCATCAAGAATAATCAGAAAGGTAACTTATGAATGTGTAACTTAAAATATGAATGTTATATTTTACATAATTAGATTTGCAAAGTTATTTTCTTAAAACCTATATATGTCTAATTTCTGTTGCTTCAGATCATAATGGCAATTACAATCATGGCTGGGCTTCGCGAACGAAGATTTGGGAAGGCACTATCCACATTTGCTACAGGCACGCTGGTGGCTTATGAGGCCAATACGTGACAGACATATCCGATTGCAAAAGGCACAGCAGAAAGACTCCTTAGATGGTGTATTCTGCAAGACACGGTTCTTTCTGTGTTGCCTTTTTTCCTCGAGAGTGATCCTGCGTGTGTTCTCAAAGGAGACAGCTGCGTTATAGATGGTGTGTCTCCAGGCCTCCCGATTTAAGGCCAGAGTAGACCAGTTATGGTGATCAATATGGTCAAGGCTGAGATGTTGTTTCAGGGAGTCCTTGTATCTTTTCTTCGGGGCTCCTCTCATGCGGCAGCCAGTGGCAAGTTCACCATAGAGCAGGATCTTAGGGAGGCGGTGGTCCTTCATCCTTGAGACGTGCCCTGCCCATCGCAGCTGTGTTCTCAGTAACATGGCCTCAATACTAGTGACAGCTGCTTGCTCTAGTACAGATGTATTGGTCACATAATCTGACCAGCGGATGTTAAGGATTGTACGGAGGCAGCGCTGATGGAAGCGTTCTAAGAGACGCAGGTGGTGGTGGTAGATGACCCAGGATTCGGAGCCGTATAGGAGAGTAGACAACACTATGGCTTTGTAAACACCGATCTTGGTGCTTTTCTTCAAGTGTTTATTACGCCATACTCTTTTGTGGAGTTTTCCAAAAGCACTATATGCCTTTGCTAACCTGTTGTCTATCTCTCCGTCGATCTTACCATCTGAGGAGATGAGGCTACCTAGGTAATTAAACTGTTGGACTGATTTGAGCTCTGATTCGCCAGTGGTGATGTGGGGATGATGGAAGACTTCCTGAGGTGCAGGTTGATGGAGGACCTCTGTCTTCTTTAAGCTGACTTCCAGCCCAAAGAGCTCAGCAGCATCTGCAAAGCAGGATGTTAAACGCTGCAGGGCTGCTTCTGTGTGGGCAACAAGGGCGGCGTCATCAGCATAAAGCAGCTCCCGGACAAGATGGTTTAAGGTCTTGGTGTGGGCCTTCAGTTGCCTTAGATTGAACAGACTTCCATCAGTACGGTATCGAATGTAGATACTGTCCTGATCATCGAGGTCTGCTGTGGCCCTTTGGAGCATCATGCTAAAGAAGACGGTGAATAGGGTAGGAGCGAGAACGCAACCTTGTTTCACACTATTCTTAATTAAAAAGGGCTCAGAAAGTGTGTTGCCATATCTGACTTGGCCGTGCTGATCCTCATGGAGTGAGATGATCATTTTAAGGAACTTGGGGGGACAACCTAAACGTTCCAAAATCTGCCAGAGACCTTTTCTGCTCACAGTATCAAAAGCCTTGGTGAGGTCAACAAAGGTTACATAGAGACCTTTGTTCTGTTCCCTACACTTCTCTTGCAGTTGTCTGAGGACAAATACCATGTCTGTGGTGCTTCTGTTGGCTCTGAAACCACACTGACTTTCAGGTAGAATTCCTTCTGCTATAGTGGGTATTAGTCTGTTCAAGAGTATTCTTGCCAGGATTTTGCCAGCGATGGAGAGCAGAGTAATACCACGATAGTTTGAGCAATCTGATTTAGTACCTTTCTTCTTATACAAAGTGATGATGACAGCATCACGAAGGTCTGATGGTAGTTCACTGAGCTCCCAACAGCGCACCACAAACTCGTGAAATTTGGTGTGGAGTGCAAGGCCCCCATGTTTCCAGACTTCAGGTGGAATTCCATCAACCCCGGCTGCCTTGCCGATTTTTACCTGCTGTATGGCCTTGAGGGTTTCTCCTAAAGTGGGGGCAGTATCCAATTCATACTTTACTGGTTGTTGTGTGATGGACTGAATTGCTGAATCTTGGACTACACGGCTGGTACTGAAAAGAGTCTGAAAATGTTCAGACCATCGATTCAGAATGGAGGTTTTATCTGTTAGAAGGGTTTGACCATCAGTGCTGAGTAGAGGGCTTTGTACCTGGTATGTGGGCCCGTATGCTGTTTTCAAGGCCTCATAGAAACCTTTGTGATCACCTGTATCTGCGCATAATTGAGTTTTTTCAGCTAGACTGATCCACCACTTGTTCTGGATGTCACGGAGTTTCTGTTGGAGCCTGCTGCATGCGAGACGAAAGGCTGTTTTTCTTGCGTGACAGGATGGCAGTGCAAGGTGTGGCAATTACAAACTATTCTCATAAATATCCAATGCATGCTGAAGACATACAATACAGAAAGTCAGATAGTCCTGATACAAATGCAAAGAGAAGTGTACAGGAGAGTCTTTTTACTAAAAGGATTAAGAATATGTTACAAAGCACCACCAGTCTCACTGCGCTCGAAAACACTATTTAGTGAAGGGATAAAAGGAAACAAAGATGTAAAAATGGAAGATGCCTTCTGCATGCTAGAGGAGCTCATTCTATGCAATTCAAATAAAATTAGAATTGTATTTTGAAACTTGATTTGAAATTTATTCATCATCTCCCGAGGCACTGGTAATTTTGGGCATTGTGTGAAATAATAATCTGGTGTGAATCTTCCTCACCAACCATATGAGGACATAGCAGCTGTAATGGAATACTGTATGGTCATTATTAGAAACATCTTCTTACATTGATGACATTAATATAATTACTGAATTACTGCTGGTAAATAAGTGAAGAAAAATCACATGCACATGTTAATGTTAAAAAAATTCTTTAAAGTATGATATTAGAGTCCTTTTGGCTCATAAGCACACAGCTTTTTAAATCCAGAAATCATGACTAGAAAATCCTAGTACTTGTGTTAAATAAGAGGTTTGCCTACAATATAAATCCATTACTCAGTAAGGGTATAAAAGAAGATATAATTATAAAGTCTGAATTATTTTTAATCCATTGCTAATATTCCAAGGGATGGCAATTATAATCAGTTAAAAATGGAATGGAATGAATGTAACTTCTGACACTGCAGAGTAAAATTGTTCTGTATAAGTAATTCAACCTCTGACTACCAGACTGCTGTATTTACCACTGTCAATATCAAAACACAGCTACAAATTATTAATTGTGCCACTTCCTTGTTGAAATAGAACTATTAATATTACCCGAATCACAACAAACAAGTCAGACAACTCAAGAAGCACACCTAAGCAAGCCTCAAGACACACTCTCATCCATGGTGCCCTGGTTGCTTTCCACTGGTGTTACACAATCTTCCCACTGCTATCACACAGCTCAAATTAAAGCTGTTACACAGCTCAAATTAAAGCTGTTACACAGCTCAAATTAAAACTGTAGGAAGCAGACTTTGCTGTACTTGACATTTAAAACTGACAATGAACCAATGTCATCATCCTCTCTGACATGTTGAGTTTATCCACATCTGTCATACGATCTATTCTGTGCTGAATGAAATTCAGGGTGGCAATTGTAGAGTGATTATTGTAAAATCAAACTATGTAAATCATTCTATACACAACACAGAATCATCACACCACAGGCTTTATTATAAAAGCAAGTAACGCTGAAAATTACATTCCTCTCAATTTATGAATGTACCTTCTCCATCTTTGCCTGTGTTTGTGGGCACTGTTAGAGGTTGGAGAGGAATAATGATGTCATCCACGTTGGTTCCTTCTTCTGTGTGCTTCTCAGAGACATGAGACAATAGTTCGGACTGATTTGGCGAAAATAAGTTACAAAGCTTACACATGAAGATGGAATTGATCCCTGAAAAAACAAGTTTAAAAATAAGTAATTAATATTTTCAAATTCAAATTATTTGTGTTACCAGTAGTTATTGAGGTTTGGGTTACTTAATACACCTAACAGACAGTAACAAGGTGAAACAAAGAATGTTACACTATTAAATGAACACATTCCTAATACATTCCAGAATGAATTAATTTAAGAAATGGTTAAACTCCTACCCAGATCGTCATAGGGCTAAAAACTTCTTCTGGCTTAAATCTTAGAAATTTTCTAACAAGATCCAAAAGCAAATAGGACAGATTAAGGCCTATTTCTCCCTTCCAGCCTCAGACAACATTACAATTTTATATATTTTCAAGCACATGGTAAAATTATATAAGACATAAAGTCCTTGTCCAGGTTTGTTGTGTATCACATTAGTATAAACGCAAAATATTTTGTCCTATAAAGCAAATCTGAAATACAGTTGGGCTCCAAACCCTAATTTATGTTCACGGACATCACTGTTACTTTTTATATACTTGACTTTTCTACTTACCTCACACCTAAGCAAGTCTAACTCTCTAATTACTTGTGTAAGTGCTGGAAACAAAAGAAGGGAGCCAAAATTAAATACCATGAAAGATAAAACTTCTTCACTATAGTAAAAAATAATTATATTTTTATAAAAAAAGTGTGCTTTGATGTGCCATTTTTGCCCTAGAACATTACCACGAGCACAGATCTTGAGCTACAAATGTTAAGTGTGTGGTTTCAGGGGTCATTTTCCTTAGATGTGGCTCTGTCATAATGAAAGAGTGGAGAGGAAGGTCAAAACATCTGCAGTGCTGCCAACCACAAAGTGGTTCATCATATGACAGTCACAGCCATGTCATCACATCCTTCCTCCTCCAGGCCATTCACTTCAGAATTGTACAACCACCACTTTTTTCTGCTTCTATCCCAATATGCTTGAAAAGTGTCAGGTCTCATTTTGACCCATTTACATGAAATAAAATGGGCAGGAATAGGAGGAAAATTTAAGAGGGGACAAAAATTGTGCTCTTATCGGAGCAAGTATCAGCCTCAGAGGCAATGTTAATGTTCAACAATAACAAAACCATCTGGGTATTTCATACACTTCAACATAGAAATTCCATGAAAAGTTCCTGTTGATTCAAAAAGAAAAAAAACCAACAAACTAAAAACCTTCAAAGCAGCAGCAAACAACAAATTTCATTAAAACTCTCCTTGGACAATGCTTTAAACAGAAATTTGACACAATATTTTAGGCAAAACTTTGGTTTTTTCGGGTTTTTTTAAATTCACAGGTACTTGAGGCGTGATATGAAAGCAAAGCCTCAGGAATGCAAGTAACAATAAAGACGGATTAATATAATCTCAGCTAAAAAAAAGCTCAAAAAATTTTGGCAGAGAAATTAAGAGGACTTCGTTCTTTCTAAAACTGCTGTTATTTGGTTTAATGGTTTGATTTTTCAACAGTCCCTGCCCTGCTCCCTTCAGTGTCCAAAGAAAGCTAACAATAATGAAGAGCCCGTTTTAACAACATGCTTGTTCTCCCAGGACATGTATAAAGTCCTGCCCCAAAGATTGGTGTCAATTACTACACTCCCTACAGAAAATTAGGGCCATACACCCACTGAAACCAACCTGGAACAAGCAACACTATTTGAAGTACAAACCAAATCACAGATCAAATGAATAAGTACTGAAATAAAAGTGATATTTTGTGAACTTTGGGATGAATCCAGGGGTAAGAGAACAGGGGAGCTGTATTTTGGGATCTATTTTCAAAACAATCCTAAGCAAAGATCACTACTCTATACAGCATTATTCCAATTCCCTCATGACACATTAATTACACAGTCCCCCCCCACTCAAGAAAAATCCTTCTTTAAAGTGTCCTGAAATTTAAGAACAGCAGAGATGTCTCTCTTTTACAGTTGCATGCACTTGAAATATACCAAAAGCACACCTCAAAACTCAAAGGCAGACTATGCCTTCATCTCTTTCAAAACATCTCTGAAAAACAACTCCAATGCTGCTCCTATTGTTTGACACACCCTCTATGTTACACGTAGGCAGCATGTAAATGTTCTGGACACTCGGAGTGCCCTAAGGAGGTCGGTGTGGTTCCTTCTCAGCCTTTCTGCTCTCTCGGGCACACAGACATTTCTATTTTGGTTGCAGCATGTTTTTAATGGAAATGTTCCTTTGAACTAGTTCTGCTCTAGTTAGCACCATTCTTTTTTTTTTCTTTTTTTAAGTGAATGAAGCTTGTTTGTGATACAGTGGATGACAACTGTTTTCTTTACATGCAAATGCACATTTAAGATTCACAATAAAACCTATGAGCATTTACCTAAAGGTTTAACTGAAATGACTGAAAATTACTGAAATTCCATGATTTAGCTGCAACTTCTGTTTTGAGGTTTTATTTGTCACTTATTTCTGCTTCCTGACCTGTTGGTTGTTTTCCCTAGAAGCTCCAGCTCACTGCTCCTCCTTCAGCAGCTGTAATCGGTACTTGCACACCCCCTTATCTCTCACTCCTCCCAGGGAGGACCTGGAGATGGGCAGAAGGGCAAGAAGAATCCCCAAGGGTCTCCGTGGTTGTTTAAAGTATCTGATTACCAAAACCATCAAACAGAAGCAAAGCTGGACCAACTCCAGAAGAGAACAGGAGGTAGAGGATGGTGTGTTAGTGAAGGTGCAGGGAGCAGATCACACAGAAGATGTGTGTGCTTTGCTCAGAGCAGAGATGGAAACCAAACTGAGTAAAGAAATTATTTTAGCAAGAATGACTGGAAAAGGAGGTCAGAGAGCAGAGGATAAACTGTGCTGATCATCAGACTAAACAAGTATGGAATAAGCAAACAATAATTGATTAACCAGTTGCTAATTAGGTGGCGTAGCAATAAAGCAATGAATTATAGTCAATTAAGTGTAAAAATCAAATAAGGAGTAAGTTAATTAACTATGCATGGAATCCATGGCTAATTAGTGAATAATTAATTATGTAGGAAATCAACAGAGCAATTAATTAGGAAGCTATTAAGTATGCAAAGAAAGAAAGAAACAGTAATCAAGTATGCAGGTACACAAACATCAGGAATTTCGGCCAAAACCAATTTGGAACATTCCACTCACTAAACATGCTTTGTGGTAATTCATTATCTTCAGTTTGACCATATAAACTATGCTAAACATACATTAAAATAAATAATACCAGTAATTTTCTTCTTAAATGGAAATGTGAAAAATGAAGCTATAACACAAGTGAAGCCATTTTTTTTAATTCTTCCCAAAACCTCAGCATATTTCTTAATTAGTATTCTTTTTCCTTTACACTAGTCATGACTGCAGAGAATTCAATAAATGGATTACTAAAAACAAATAGCAAGTAGGATGCAGATTCCCTGATTCCCAAACTCCTTCACAAAGAATAAAACAGTATCTGTCCTGTTCTGCTTTAAAGTTGCATTGTGGAAGAGAGAAGAGGGAAGAAAGAAGCACTTATCCTAGAAAAAATCACTGAAAATAACAGTATTTAAGGGAATCAGGTTATATATTACTGTCATATATACTTTTAATCATTTTATGACAAAACTTAATCCAGAATTAATTTTAACTAATTAAAACTTTCATTTTGCATAAAATGAAGGATCAGGGTTGGGTATTGTTTTATTTTTAATACCTATTTTCACAAGAAACACAGAACAAGGAAACAAATCCGTATTTATATGCCCTAAATCATTCTAATGTATCCAAAACTTTTCTGCTCTCCTTGAAATGTAGGCAACAGTTGAAAACTTCTGTAAATGCCTTTGAAGTTCTAGAGCTGTTAAAGGAACTAGAACTCCATAGTTAAATACAAAAATAAAAATTCACTGGATATCTGCTGGCCTTTGGAATAACAAATTTGATAGCACACATACTTATGCATCCCTAAAATACACAGTAATGAAGTTCAGAACATGAATAATCACATATTTCCTTCCACAGAGCTGAAACAAACTTTATTGCCTCATCACCATCAAATCCTTACCTACAAGAATTTTCTGCAATTAAAAATCTTATTAATCAGACTATGACTGGGTTAGGGTTAGGTTTTTTTCTTTCTTTTTGCAGTTTCTGTTCAAATATCACGTGCAATAAAAACTGGGCACAACTCTTCCAATAAAATGGTTGGTTTTGTTAAAGAATTCTTCACACACAAATGTTGAGCATGAAAGATACTAAAGTTAAGAACAATAAGACTTTCCTTGGAAGCTTTTTTAGGTAGAAGGATTGAAGTTGTGAGATAATAGTTAATATGAAAGCAGCATGTAAAAAGCCAATAATTTGTGTTTAATACAAGAAACATTATTTCTCAGTAAGGAAACAGTTTGACCTGAACATAAAAGAAGAACATAATAGAATGGGCTCATACAGTACAATGAATTAAGATATCCTATATGACTGTGAAATATATTAAAAGTAATTACTTAGACATCAGACCTTACTCTTCTCTGAATGTTAGCTATTTTTCATTTGCAATGCCATTTCAAACATACAAAATTTTCAATCACATGTTAAGCTATTTTAGGTGTTCTTTCATCTGAATTTGGACTATTCTAAAGAGTAAGCACTGGATTTTAATTCACCAGCATAAGACAATTACTGAGACAAAACCTGCAAAACAGAACACATTCAATCAAAGAAAAGGAGCCCCTGACCGTGGCTGTTCTCAGTTTTAGCTGCTGACTAAAATCAGAGTAATTTAATTATCATTAGTTAAATGGCACAAACATTTTTTACTTCAACACGAAGCAAGAAAGTTACAGCAACGTTGATAGAGGATGCATTCCTGCAAAAACTAGAATGTTTCTGATCAAGAAATAATACAGTTTAAAATCTATACCTTTCCTGTGAGGATGGTAAAGTCACTGGCACAGGTTGCCCAGAGAAGCTGTGGTTGCCCCATCCCTGGAAGTGTTCCAAGGCCAGGCTGGATGGGATTGTGAGCAGCCTTGTCTAGTGGAAGGTGTCCCTGTCCTTGACATAGAGGTTGGAAATAGATGATTTTTAAGGTCCCCTCCAACCTAAACCCTTCTATGATTCTATGATCTATACAATACAAATATAGTGGGACAAAGAGAAAAAAGCACTAGTTAAGATGCTTAGGACATGAATTCTCACTTCTGTACATACCCAAGAGAAAATTACAAGCTGTGAAATCAAAACAGAGAAGCACAGGCTTTACCAGCGGGAAATTTAAGGCAGTATGAAAATGTTTTTAAATTAAAGAGTGACAAGTCTTTAATAAGTCTTTTATGTAGGTGATAGGTGCAAAAGACCACAAAGATGAAAGTGCAGAAGTAAAAATCATGAAGACTGTTTTCAAATGAAGAGTGACATAGAAGTTAACAAAATGTTAACAGGAATGAGCAAAACAATTTCTTTCATTTGGTTTTGTAGCTGCTGTTAAAAGACAAATTACATACTCCTGCAATAATGCAATAAGATTAATAAGGTGTCAAAATGGGAATGCCTGGCTGTAGATAAGGATTACTGACAGACACACATTCAAACAAGCTTCTGGCAAACCCTGTTGTAATGCCTGTGGGTCACCACCACCTCAAAATACTGAGGACAAAAGATGTATTGTTTGTGAAGCAACACCGTCTGTTAGAAGCAGCTTAGGGTCAAATCTGATTAACAGGCGACTTTAACAAGTAACAGAATTCCTGAGGAATTTAAATGCAATGCACAGAAAAGCACAGTGTCAGGACTACACATGAGTAACAACCTGACCATGAGGGTAGCAATGACCGACACTGCAGGGGATAAAAGGTTACAAAGGCAGAAACAACCATATAATGTAGACTTTAATTAGTCTTATGAAGAGTGGTTAAATGTCAGGCCAGGGCCAGGACGCCAAGATTAAATATTTAGACACTATTAATGACTGTTTCGCCCAGCATGCAGCCAGGGAAACCACATGAGGAGACAGTTTTTGACTTTATCAGAAGTAAAACACAAGACCCCTTTCAAAGTGACACTACTTGAGAGTTACTCTGTAACCCTGATTAAAGAAGTACTCAAAAATCCTCTTAAGAGTGATAAAGAGCCAAATGTTTGTGTTTCAATTCAACAATGTGAACTATAAAAAGATAAAAAGCATCTTTAACAAAACAAACCACAAAAAGGACTAAAAAGGTTCCAAGATGAGCTAAATCCTTGAAAGCAGCATGAGGGCTATTTAAAAGCATCATAATTGATGCTAATCATCAAAGAAGATTTTAGAAAGGGGAAGGAAAAACCCAGCACAACTAAACAGCAGTGAAAGAAAGCTTTAGTAGAAGTTTTGTCAAAGGAGGAAAACAAAAGAAGATTGTAAATTGCATCAAATTTAATGTAAAAACACAGTAAGGCAGGTCAATAAGGGTAATTTTATTAACTTGAAAAATAAAAAGCAGAATGCAGTAACAGTTTTAAAACATCTCAACAGTAACAGGCCTGCCCAAGAGCCTGTGCAGTAACAAGTAATCTGTGCAGGAAAAAGACCCTTCAAAGAAGGTGAGCCCATAGCAAAACAAGCTTTCCAATTTGCAGTCATGTTATAAGGGTTTGGAGAGGTTTTCTACGAAAGATCTCTCAGTTATGTCAAACACTTTAAAGGCAGCCTCAACACAAGGCTAAGAACTGCAGTGTTCAGAAACAAAACCTTAGTTACAAGAGACAGTCCTGTAAAACAGATGGTCCTATAAAAAACAGGAAAGATTACTGTTGCAAAGGTCCATACTGGGCTTACATCTTTGGATACTATTCCTCTGAATTGAAAAACTAATAAAATGAAACAATAAATAATAAGAAGAATCCTTAAAAGGTACAGAAATAGGAAAAATCAACAACTCAGCTTATTTCCATGCATGAGCAGTTAAATAAATTAGAATTTTTCTGCCTGGAAAGGATGGAACTGAGGACTGGAGAAAAGGCAAAGTGTAAAACGAAGAACTATAAATCAGGTGTGTCATGAAGGAGATGACGAGAGAATGATCTCTATGAAACCACTGCCTGTCTTTTTGCTGATCTCTCCTTGCTGCTAAAACTGTGTAAGATGGGTACACATCCACTTGGCATTCAAAATTCTTGGAAGCTGACCAAGAAGAACTAAATTGAAAGACACTAGTCAGGACTCAGCAAAGCCTGTAAGATGGTTTAAGAGAGTATTCTGGACAAGTATCACTGTGTGCTTGCCCTGTTCTTACACTTCTCTATATAGACATCCATCACGAGTCACTGTCAGACACATGATATGTCAGGAATGAAACAAAACTAAGATCCAAATCATCCAATACTTTCCTAGATTATAGTTTTGTAAGTCACAACACTAAGAACACTAAACAATGTAGACTCTACCACAGCTCAGCTATTGTAGCATTCAAATAGCAACCCTCAAATTGTGAGGCCCCAGAAGTTCTCCAGGTGGGGTCTCACCTGAGAGGAGCAGAGGGGAAGAATCCCCTCCCTCAACCTGCTGCTCACACTGATATTGAAATAAAAGCCATTTTTTTCTTTTACACACTCCATTTTCACAAATGTTTCTGAAAAAAAGTTAAATAAAGTTCCTTAAAAGAAGACAACTGCCTCCACACATTTATGTCGGCTAATATATATAAAATTCAGAACTGGATTTAAAGGGGTATTTAAATAATTAGAAAATGAAATTATTTGCAGCAGTTTAGCATAATCATTTCATCAAAGATATAAACAAGGTAGCTTTTCCATCATTAAGGGAAAAAAAGTCAGAAAACAAACAAACAAACAAAAAGTTTGTAAGTAAGTAAGACCTTTTTATTTCCACGCTCTAAGATCTCCCTCATGTGGCTAAATGCACCATTGCTGAAGGTACCACTGAAATACACTGATGTACACTATTGAACTGTGAGCTGCACTGCCAGACACCAAAACCATTCAGAACCTCTCAAAGAATTAGCACAAACTACGTGATCAGCCATCGACTTCAGAATGCCCTGATTAAATGCTCCACACCTGACCTTTGGAAGCACATGTAATGGAAATGCATCTGAGGTCAGATACAGTTCAGCAGCTGCATTATCAAAAATATTGAACACTTGTGACAGTTCTGGGCTCAGCTACCCTCAGAAAACTCTTTGTTAAGAGAAATGTTAACGAATACGAATTTATTAGCGGCACTAGTAGTAAGAGATTTATTTCTCACCGAAAGTTGGATCACAATACAAAGCAGTCCTGGAATGCTTTCACAAGAGTCCTTAAGTAACATAGCACCTGTTAACTATTCTGCTACTCAGATACAAGTTATTCTCCCAACAGTGCCATTCTCTTTGGCATAAAACCCTGTTTCACGGAATCACAGCATAGACGGAGCTGGAAGGGACCTCTGGAGATCACAGTCTAACCCCTCTGCCAAGGCAGGATCATCCGGAGCAGGTGACACAGGAACACATCCAGGTGGGTTTTGAATGTCTCCAGAAAGGGAGACTCCATGACTTCCTTGGGTAGCTGTTCCAGTGCTCTGCCACCCTCAAGGTAAAGTTCTTCCTCATATTGTGGTTAAATTTTTGGAGTTTTATTTTATGGCACTTACTCCTTAATGGTGGTTTGAGCGGTAAACTATCCATAAATACTCCATAAAACAGCTAAAAATAATCCAAGATTCTAAAAATTAAAACGTCAACTTGGTGAACGACAACCAAAAGCCAAATATGAGTCTACAGCATAATTAACAGGCATTAACTTATTGTAGCAGCACTTCACAAACTTGTACTGCAAGAGCACACAGGGATTGTGAAACACAGAAGGCACATACACAGCCCTGCCAAGGCTGTCACCTCTGTGCAACTTTAGCCACAGGTGTAAAGCCTGTGAAAGCCGGGCAATAAATGGCACGAAAAGGCCTGAGATGATAATGCAGGGGAAACATCTCTAACTCGGTATCTGCCTTCTGCAGCTGAACTCGGAGACCCTCAAGGAGCTGCCAGAGGAGTGCACGAGTGTTTTAAACCCAGATGTGAACAGAATCACAGAATAATAGAACATGAAAGGGTTGGAAGGGACCTTAAAACTCATCTGATCCCAACGCCTGCCATGGGCAGGGACACCTCACGCCAGACCGGGTTGCTCAGAGCTTCATCCAGCCTGGCCTTGAACACTTCTAGGGATGGGACATCCACAGCTTCCCTGGGCAGCCTGTTCCAGTGTCTCACCACCGCCATAGTACAGAATTTGTTCTCAATATCCAGCCCCAACTTCCCCTCTTTCACTTTGCACCCATTACTCCTTGTCCTGTCACTACGGTTCCTGACCAAGAGCCCCTTTGGCCCCCTCCAGGTACTGGAAGGCTGCTATGAGGTCTCCATGCAGCATTTCAGTCCCGACAGCAGCTCCAGCTGCTCACTCCCTGGATTCCCGACTCGCTCCTGAGCGGGAGCCTCGGGACGGGTCGCAGGGACACCGCGGTGCTCCCGGGCTGCCCCGGCCCTCCGGCGGCTTTCCGGAGCACCCTCCCCAGCCCATAGCCCCGGAGCTTCCCGGCAACGACGTGTTTTGGGGCGGGGGGAGCGGCAGCCGCCGCAGCGAGAACTACTTGTCGTGCGGAAGGAGCGTCACCACAGACCCGCCGGAACTACTTCCTCCCCATCCCCCCCCGCGCGGATCCGTGCGCGCTCCCCCGCCCGTCCGGCCTGGCCCCGCTCACCTGCGGCCGCCGCCTCCATCGCCGCGGGGGCACCGCGGCACGGCGGGCCGGGAGCAGACCGCGGGCCGCTCGGGAAAGAGAGTGGTGGATAAAGGGAAAACAACCAAAAAAAAGCTCCCTGCGCGCCGCGTTATGGCGAATCTGCCGCGGCCGACACGGCGGTGGCGGCGCGGGAGGGGCGGGGCGGCGCATGCGCAGTGGCGGCAGCGCCGTGCCCTGAGGCACCGCCCGCGGGCCGAGGGAGCGGCGGGAGCGGCAGGAGCGGGATGAGGGACGGGGGATAACCGGGATTATCGGGACGTTCCGCTGTGGGCTGAGGGACACGGGGATAACTGGGGTAATCGGGATACGGCGCCATGGGCTGATGGACACGGGGATAGTCGGGATAACCGGGACATCTCGCTATGGGCTGAGGTACACGGGTATAACCGGGATATTCGTCTGTGGGCTGAGGGACACGGGGATAACCGGGATACCTGGGAGACTCCTCCGTGGGCTGAGGGACATGGGAATAACCAGGATACCCCTTCGTGAGCTGAGGGACAGCCAGGATAACCGGGACACCCCGCCATGGAGAGAGAGACACGGGGATAGCTGGGACACCCCACCGTGGGCTTAGGGACACGGGGATAACCAGGACACCCCTCCGTGATCTCCCCGTGCCCCTCTGAGGGGTGATTTTCCCCGCCCGCCCCAGGACCCTCGGCTGCACAGCTCAGGCTGACACAACCCCACGATGCCAAAGGCGCTTTAATTTGTCACCTGTCGTAAAAAAAATAAAACTGTTTTCATGAACGTGGTACTTAAGCAGGAAATAATCATGGACTCATAGACTGGTTTGGGTTGGAAGGGACCTTAAAGATTGTTTAGTTCCAACCCCACTGCCATGGGCCCGGACACCTTCCACTAGACCAGGTTGTTCCAAGCCACAGCCAACCTGGCCTTCAACACTTCCAGGGATGGGGCAGCCACAGCTTCTGCGAACAACTTGTTCCAGTGCCTCACCACCTTCACAGTAAAGAATTTCTTCCTAACACCTAATCTAAACCTGCTTTCTTTCAGTTTGAAGCCATTCCCACTTGTCCTGTCACTTCAGGCTCTTGTAAATAGTCTCTCTCCATCTTTCTTTTAGGCTCCCTTCAGATATTAGAAGGCCACAATTAGGGTCACCCCGAAGCTTTCTCCAGGATGAACAATCCCAGTTTTCTCAGCCATTTTTTGTAGGGGAGGTGCTCCATCCCTCTAATCAACTTGCTGGCCTCCTCTGGACTTGATCCAACAGGTCCATGTCCTTCCTGTGCTGGGGACCCCAGAGCTGGATGCAGAACTGCAGGTGGGATCTCACCAAAGCAGAGCAGAGGGGCAGAATCCTCTTCCTCGACCTGCTACCTATACTGCTTTTGATGCAGCCCAGGATGTGGTTGGCTTTCTGGGCTGCAGAAATAGTGGGACAAGCTTGGACCAAAGTACAATTTCCACCATATTAATAAGTCCGTAAACAAACACTGATGACTTGTAGCTCAGGGGAATACTGAGTCTTATGCCTAAACTCATGACTGTTTATTATTATATATAAGTTTATTTTTTCACAAGTTTCACGTTTGCGTTGGAGAGCAGTAGGCCAACGTACCAACAGTCTGCTGAATCACATAACTCTGATCTGGCTCCTATGTTAGCAATTTGTGTATTAAATTGTTTCTTCAGCTTTTTCTTAATAGGAACTTGAAAGTCACTTCAGTGGCACAGCACTTGTGCCACTGGAATATACATAAACACCCACTTCTGCCTTATGTTTTTCTGTTTCGTTTTTCTGTTTAACAACTACTGATTATCAGTTTTACCACTTTTACTCTTAAATCATCAGAGCTATTGCATGTATTCAATATTAATAAACTTAGCATTAAATTCCATGCCTGTTACTGTAGTTAATTTCAGTACAAATGACTGTCTAGGAACCTCATTATCCTTCCTAGAGCATTCACAGTATTATATTTTTTTCTGTCATACTACAGATGTACTCAATTAAATAAAAAGAGTAAAAACTGTGAAAACAACAATTCATCTCGGTATTAATTACAGTAATAAACGTAAATAATTTCCTGTTGTAAGAGAAACAGTGCAGATGTATTAACTGAGAAACAGCTTATAAAAATATTTTTAAAATGTCACAACTTATATCTCATTGTGACAAGAAAAATACAGACATGGGCAAAAGGCCACAAAAGTTATATATGCCTTAGTCCAACAAAACAGATTTTAATCCAGAAAACACCTGTAGGATGATTTGTATCACTAACATAGCCCCAAAACAGATTCACCACAGCCCTGGGACTGATCTCTGCCATCACTTGGGCGTTTTCTGATCCTTCCCGCTGTGTTTCACTGCAACGTTACAGTGCAAGCTTGTTGTCTTCCTCATGTGGTGGAAGCAGCCTCTCAATCACCACCCCATCTCAAAAAACAGTGGGGGCTAGTGTCTGCAACTTTCCTCTTTCTCATTTTTTTTTTCTTTTCCCTAGCTTTCTCTGCTGGATGCTGAACTAATCCCAGTGTTTAGCCTAACAGACAGCCTCACAGTTTTACCGTATTCTTTGTCTTTGGAAGCGTCTTTTGGCCTGGACAGAAAAATCCAGCTTATGTATGGGCTCATTGAAGCAAATGCCCTTAGATCAGGTATAAAAGAAGACAGAGAACAAAATGCAGCCCTGGAGCTGAAGGGAAGGCGGGTGCCTGTTATTTAACTCAACAGGATCTATGGGAAGCTGCAGTCAAGGATGTAGCAGGGGTGGGAGTGCAGAGATTTCCAACAGAAACATTATTATGAATGGAAGCATGAGTGTTGGGAGCAGGAGGACCTGAAGAAGGTCATCAGTACCATGGCACATCCTCCAGACACCCAGACCAGGAATGTAGAGGGAAGAGCACCAAGAGAAGACATAAGACAGTAAATCAGCAGTGTTGCTGATGACTCGTGAGGTGGGGCGAGATGAACGTGCAAGAGCACGTTCCAAGAGCACAAAAGACACATCCAAACACAACCTTGCCAATCAAGGAACAACCAGGAGCCATGATCATAGGGACCCAGAGGCCTGGGTCCCTTGTCCTCTGTGTCACCACAGGCAATTGTGGCAGGACTACCTGAACAAACACCCTGGGTGCTCATGGGCATGAAAAAGCAAGTGCAAGGAAGTGAAATCATTTGTGTATAACACAGAGTCACCTGTCCTAGCTGGTGTCTTGCTCCTTTACAGCTCCAACCAGCCTTACACTGAGTTTTGTACATCACTTGCTACAGGTGCCAGGAGAGCTTGGCCAGGGCCAGGCTGAGCCTTAGCCCCCAGCAGAGACTGACTGGGCAGCTGCACTCTACCAGTATGCACCCCATCACTGCACCTCTTGCTGAAGATGACTTAGATGAGACAAGTCTTACAGAGACATGTTCCTTAGAATTTATGTCAGAGACCCTAACAGAAGGCAGAACAGAAAGACCTGACCTTTCCAGAGGCTGTGGTCGCTCCTCTATGAAATTTCTTTGCTTCCTCTGACCCGAATGACAGAGCAACATTACAGCAGATTCCTCAGTGGGTGTTCTGACCTCATGAGAAGCAACATTTAGGAATCTGCCTGTAGCCTGCTGCCTTGACTTGCCCTCTTCACCTCCTGGACTCCTAATGCCTTTTTCTGCCCCTCTTCACATCCACAGTCACTAGTGCACGTATCTTCTGGAGAATGTTTTCTATTAGGAGCAATAAAGATGAAGGCACACTTATACTCAGGCACACACTGCCCATGAAAGGAAGGAACTGTGCTCTTTTTTGGACATGAGTAATATTCATCCTTACCTTGGCATTGAAAGAACATTCTCTGGTCCTTGAGTCACTGAGCCTCACTACAGGAAGTAGGCTGGATTTTCATGCCAAGAAAAGCACTTGTCCCAAATCTTTCACATAGAACCACTGGTTGAGCATCAATATGGCACATGGTTTGTTACTTTTTACATACAGATATTGCACACAGTTCTGCTTTGCACAATCCCAAGCCTGTTTAAAAGGTCACATTAAAAAAGGCTTATTCTTTACCAAAGGGAACAAATCAGAGTTGCAGTGTCTGAGCTTTGGTGTCAAAATGTCTTGGGAGGTCTGTCTGTTGGAGGTCAGAAGAGAAGGAAAAAAGCTGTTATTGCTGGGGTGCCTGGCCAGGTCACAGAACCACATAAAGCAACATTTTTGCAGCTCTGAATCACCAGTTTCACAGATTAAACAAAAATACCCTCAAGTTCTTCCAGAAATTCCCCCACGTGTCATCAGAACCCACATTACTCGTCACCAGCAGAGTTCAGCTGCACCACACACAACATGGATCCAGGCCATGGGATAACCAGCATGGATTGTTAGGGCCCTCTTGGAGCAGACAGCAGTGAGTCTTGGGGCTATCCTGTGCAGGACCAGGAGCTGGAATTCAGTAATCCCTGTGGGTTCCTTCCAACCCAGGATATTCTATGATTCTGTGAACAACTCCCACCTCAAGGGGAGTTGATCCTGGTCTGTTTGTTCATCTCCTTCTGTCACAGTTTCCTTATTGACTAAATTCAAGGCCCACTCTACCCATGCTTTCCCTGTCCCTCCTCCATACCTCCTTGTTTGACTTCTTTTGCTGCCTTTCATTACCCAGCCCCAGTTTTCACTCTCAGGAATATCTTTCCTGTTTTTCTTAAGTGCTCTTTCCAGGTGTTTTCTGCACATTCTCACCCCAACGTCTGTCCAGCCACTTGCCGATAAGCTCCTGCACACACAAGTGCTCATCAAACACAGCCACCAGTTCCCTCTCTCCAGCCCACTGAGTAGCTCCTTGTTGTAGACTCCGTGTCTGGCCAGTATCAGTTGACTTCTCCAGAACCAACTCTTGTATAATAATAATGGTAGTAAAAAAGTCTACAAAGTGCCAGAGAATGCAAAGTTCACATATAGAGCAAGTTCATGTTGCACAGGGCTTCAGTCTGCTTGTGGAGCTGGAATCCAGGAAGGGAGTGTGGATGCCCTTATTGAGGGCACAGCAGATGCCGACTACAATTTTTCCCAGTTACGTGGTTTGGCTTTATTCACAAATTGGAAAATCACTTCACTGAAAAAGTGGATTCCCAAGTGTAAAACCAGAGTGCACTTTGCTTGGCTGTTCAGAAGAGAAGTCCCACAGAATTAAGGTAGTAAAATCAATCAAAAGTTAGAATTAGTACTGCCTTGTACAGCTTCCATTTCCATTTGGTTTTGCATAAGCTATTTCTGGGAATCTTTAACATCACACAGTCATATACTGCATTTGAGGAGGATCTCTGACTCATTCAGCATTGCTGACGTACCTGACCTAGATATGAATGAGGGCTACACAGCACAGTCTGTAAAACAAGACTCTGCCTCATTTGTTACAGAAGCTGGAAAATATTGAGAAGTAAACATGAGGTTTTATGAAGGGAAGTAAGGAACAGGTTTTTCTCACAGAGTTCATTTATGATATAGAAACAACATTCTCTATTCATGTCTTCCTCCTTTTCTGCTTGCTCACCATGGCATTTGCAATGTGCTTTGAAAAACATCATGCATTTCTATAGTTGAAAATTTTAGCATCTGTGCTTAAATGTGATAATTGCTTTTAAAACCCCTTATCCTAGATGTCTTACCTTGAATAGATCCAGTTAGGGAAACTTTTTACCCTAAACTTCAGTGTTTCACTTTCCCTTTTTTTCCCCCACAAGCATTTTGAGAAAATAAAGCCATTTCTGTTGAAGCAGCAAATCAATATAAATACCCCATAAGCACCCAGAATAAAATGAACTGAGCCACAGGGAGGATGCAAAGCTCTGTAGAGGGGAGACACAATAATTGCCTAAATAAAGCAGTTGTCCTCTGACAGAAAACAATAAATTATGTGATCATGACCTAAGGATCTGCAACAAAAAATATCAGCAAGAGGATAAAAGCAGACATATGCCAACAGTCTTGATTTAGACCCTTAATGAGCTTCTAGTGCTTGAATTTCCAACCTGACTGATTTTTATTATAATACCGATATTTTAAGACAAAAATCCTTTAGCATTTCATGGAGTGCATAAAGCATTCTAGCAGAAGAGCAGAACTCATAGATATTACAAACTAAATATTGTAAGAAATATTGTAAAAAAAAAAGAATTTTACCTTTATGTATGCTTGTTGTAGAATTGAAGAAACCAAAAGACCTGTCTGAGTTCTTTATTAATTACACACTACACATACACCTTTCTGCATGTAAGTTCCCTGCAATTGCTTGTGAACAATTTTTTGGGAAATACAAAATTCTCTCTGAATTCATTGGTGTTCTCTGGTTTCATACTTTTTAGAAGAGCTATTTGACCAAAAAGGAGTTATAGACACCCATGGAAGGTACATTCCTAAGACAAGTAAAATCACTTCACAAACTCATGTGAGGATTTCATGACCAAGGGCATTGCAGATGGGGCAGGTGGGATCTAACTCATATAATTCAGAAAGTCTTACAAACAGCACTATTTTTATACAGCTTTCCCCCTTTTGATTAGCACATCAGGAACTATGATTCTTTTCTTTAGGGATAAGAAGTACTTTATTGGGTGCTGCCTAAGGAATAAAACATTGATAAAGAAGTTATCATTTCATGTCTTTAAAAAATTTTAGCATAACTGATCTTTAATAGAATTATTGTTCCAAACCAAATTGTTTTTTTAATCCTAATTAGAGTATTTACCTCATGAAACCCTTATGCATGTTGCCACTCTGAGATGTCTTTATTACCACTGACATTTAAAAATAAAAACTTCCAGATTTTTTTTTAATTTTGTTTTAGTCACTAGAGCAAAAGTTCCCTTGTCCTCAAAACTGAATGCTTGTAACCAAAAATACAAACATTTAAAAAAAAAAAAAAGAAAATTCTAAGTAATACCATACCATAAATGTTAGTATTTCAAATTCCCCACGTGTCACTGCAATAGTTCTAGACATCCCGTGGGGTCATTCTGAGGACATAATATCATTATAGGCATTACAGAATTTTAGCCAGAGCTTTAGTTTGGCCATGCAAGGTATGGACACTTCATTCTAGGCTTAACTTAAGCAGTGCAGGGTGACAGTCCCCTGGTGACAAAACCGTTTAGTGCTCTGCCCACTCTTTTTCCCTGAGCTGTTCAGTTCTCCTGGCCAGTAACTGCTCTCTAACTGCATCTGTTAAACTCTGTGAAGCCATGTGCTCTATATTCAATTAACAAAACAATCTAGACACAAAAATTGTTTAAAAATAATTATTTGTCACCTGGATTAGTTCTCTCAACCAGCTGCACTGAAACAACTGACAACTGCATTGAAACAACTGACCAGAGAGTGGGAATGGAGTTGTATCAATATTTGTTATCTGTAACATCTCATAGAATCCTAGAA
Source organism: Chiroxiphia lanceolata (assembly GCF_009829145.1). Lineage (NCBI taxonomy): Eukaryota > Metazoa > Chordata > Aves > Passeriformes > Pipridae > Chiroxiphia > Chiroxiphia lanceolata. The sequence goes on along the minus strand of NC_045637.1, from coordinate 7,909,579 downwards.
TTGTTTATGTTGGAAAAGACCCTTAAGATCATCAAGTCCAGCCATTAACTAAGCACTGCCAAGTCACCACTGAGCCATGTCCCCAGGTGCCACATCCACACATCTTTTCAATACCTCCAGGGTGGTGATTGCACCACTTCCCTGGGCAGCCTGTTCCAGTGCTTGACAATCCTTTCTGTGGGTGTCCAGCAATATCTAATCGAAACCTTCCCTCGCACAACCTGAGGCCATTTCCTCTTGTCCTGTCACTTGTTGCCTGAGAGAAGAGACCAACCCCCATCTGACTACAACCTCCTTTCAGGCAGTTGTGGAGAGTAAGAAGGTCCCTTCTCAGCCTCCTTTTCTCCAGGCTAAACAGCCTCAGCTCCCTCAGCCACTCCTCATCACACTTGTGCTCCAGACCCTTGCCCAGCTCTGTTGCCCTTCCCTGGACATGCTCCAGCACCTCCATGTCTTTCTTGTAGTGAGAGGCCCAGAACTGAACACAGGATTTGAGGTGTGGCCTCACCAGTGCCTCCCTTGAGTTCAGGGAGAGAGTCACTGCCCTGGTCCTGCTGGCCACACTATTGCTGGTACAGCCCAGGTGCCATTGGCCTTCTTGCCCACCTGGGCACACACTGGCTCATGTTCAGTCACTGTTGACCAGCACTCCCAGGTCCTTTGCTGCCAGGCCACTCTCCAGCCACTCTGCCCCCAGCCTGGAGTGCTGCACAGGGTTCTTGTGACTCGAATGGAGGACCTGGCACTTAGTCTTGTTGAACATCATACAATTGCTCTCCATCCATTGATCCATCCTGTCCAGATCCCTCTGCAGAGCCTTCCTACCCTCCAGCAGACCCACACTCCCTCCCCATTTGGTGTCATCTGCAAACTTACTGAGGGTGGACTCGATCCCTCATCCAGATCATCAGTAAAGATATTAAACAGGACTGGACCCAACACTGAGACCTGGGAAACCCCACTTGTGACTCTCTGCCACCTGGATGTGGCACCATTCGCAACCATTCACCACCACCCTCAGGTCTTGGCCATCCAGCCAGTTCTTAACCTAGACAAGAGTGCACCTGTCCAAGCCATGGGCTGTAGCTTTTCCAGGAGAATGCTGTGGGAAAAGGTGTCAAAGGCTTTGCTGAAGTCCAGGTAGACAATATCCACAGCCTATCCCTCATCACTAAGGTGTCACCTGGTCACAGAAAGAGATCAGGGTTGTAAAGCAGGACCTGCCTTTCCTAAAGCCGTGCTGGCTGGGCTTGATCACCTGGTTGTTCTGTTCAGTGGGGACACTGAAGATTATTTGCTCCATGACTTTCCCTGGAACCATGGCTAGGCTGGCAGGCCTGTAGTTCCCTGGGATCCTCCTTCCAGCCCTTCCTGCAGATGGATGTTGCATTTGCTGACCTCCAATCAGTTGGGACCTCCCCAGCTGGCCAGGATTGCTGATAAGTGATGGAGAGTGGCTCAGCAAGCTGTTCCTCCCTTCCCTCACTACCCTTGGGTGGATCCCATCCGGCCCCATGGATGTGCTTCATTATTTTTAAAATAAAAGCACCATTGTTTAGTGAGAGCAAAGACTAAACTTTGTTAAGTAATTAAGTAGTTCTTCCTGGGTTTTGTAAACTGTTTTTCCACTAAAGGAAAACTCGAGCCATATTTACATCTGTGGAGGTAATCAACAGTGTCCATTTAAGATAGATTCTGGGGGAGGACAGAGAGGAGAGTATTCTCAAAAGCTACACAGATTTAAGGGAATTTTTTTAAGTTAGTTAGTACATATTTTTTTATCATAGTTTTATTTTCTCATTGATTTCAAAGGGAAAAACAACTCGAGCTGATGGTCTGCACTTCTGTAAGTTCTACTTGAAAATGCAAAGGAGATGAATGCTCAGCAACTATAGGAAGTTGTTTTACAACTAGCTTTATGCTTAAGAAAGAAATGTTGTCATTGCTTTACTGTAAATGCTACACTGGTTTTTTTTCCACAGTGTCTGTCTTCAGTAACTGTATCTGCTTGTTATTTTTATCTGCCATGTTTAATGTGGAGTTCTGTGTTTAGGTCTGCATAATTGCTGTTTTCTTGTTACAGAACATTAACTTTATGCTTCCAGTAACAACTTTATAATGAAAATACTAATAAAAATGGGGCAGTGCAAACTACACAGTTACAAATCTCTCCAGAGCTTAGTATGAGGCTTATCATAATTCTTGACATCTCAGGATTGTATAGTCTACTGATACTGATTACACTGCAGAGTTAATTTAAAAATTATCTCCTGCAGGCCTGAGAGAAAGGCAACGACTATAAATAACTTCAGAAAAATATATACATACTGGAAATGTTTCTAATAAACAGATTCTGGTTTTCTCAGTGTGGCAATATAATCACTGCAGGACTCAGAAATACCCTGTATTAATCACATTTCTGCTTGCAGGTTTATACTGTTTAATCCTATTACAACTGTACAGCATGTTTTTCCTTTGGTAGGTGATGTCAGACTAGCTGGAGACAGCAGCACAGCTGGAACACTGAGCAGATTTAAATGGTGGTTTTCCTCGTTCTTTTAGGTACTTTTGCATTGGGAGTTGTTTTCTTACACAGGTTCCTACAAGACAAGAAATTATACTAAAGAAATGAAAGTTAAGAAATGTTATTATGTGCTGTTTCTTCAGTCTAATACAAAATGAACACAAAATGAGCAGCTGGACTAGACAGAAATGCATGTGAGAAAGCAAACTTTGCCTGAAGCTTTTCAAAATGTAGCACTGTCAAAATAGAAGATTATTTATATTTATGACGATGTATAAAAAGTGCAGCGCAGTATCCAAACAGCATCCTGATTTCATTGTCTTCACCTTTACTGTGATTCAGGGAAAGAGGAAATATATATTCACCAAATAGGAAAGGTAAATTCATAGTACAAATGGCATATTCTCCACACTACGAAGTGGTACTGAAAAAGGCACAAAGAGAGGTGTAGAAGATAGACATCTTTGTTATCGTATTCCTGCTGGGAAAGTTGCCACAGCTCTCATGGAACAGTGAGCTATTTATAGGATAGTGGAGCACAGAGAAAAAACAGCACCAATCATGCTGGGTTTGATTTATTAACCCTGCAGTAGGAATTTGACAACCATGATATGCCCAAATTATACAAATCTGACAGTCCCTACATGATTTGCTTGATTTTAATTTGATTAGACATTGCATCATATGTTTGACTTCATCAGATTGCTGCACTATTCTTAATCTTCATCAATTTTCTGCAAGGTTAGCATGTTGTTAAATACTTCATACCTTAAATTCCCTCCCAGGAAAGTGAGAACCACCACCACTACCTATCTAAATAATTGTAGTTCCTTGAATTAAATAATACATATATATGTATATATATATATATATGTATATATATATATGTGTGTATATATATATATATATATATATACATATATATATATAGCAACTGGTGCCCATGGCAGGTGACTTGGACTAGATAATCTTTAAGGTCCCTTCCAATCCAAACCATTCTGTGATTCTATCATTCTATTTTAGATATATATATTTGTTGTTGTTGTTGTTCTGTTCTACGTGAAAACGTAACTACCCACTTTTTTTTTCCCCACATACACTCTATTTGTGCTACAAAATGCCTGTCATACTTTATTTACTGATGGTTCTTTTTTTTCCCCCCAATAAGCTTAACTAGAACACATCATGCCTTCATCTCTCCATCAAGCTCAGTGGATAAGGCAAGCGTAAGTTTATTCAATAATTGTTGCTTCATTATTAAAACTGTTTTAAAATTACAAGAAACATCAGATATATGCAAATATATGCAACTGAATGATTTTAAATGAAAAACTGATGATTTTAAAAAATGATTTTTTAAAGAACAAAATCACCACGGAACTCAGGCTGTCTGCAAGTGTAGCATTCACTTTGTCAACTCTTTTAATTCTATTTTTTACATAAGAAGGTAATTAAGTAAAGACTTTCCCATTCTTGGGGACTGGTGATGGCACCTTTTAGTGTCCTCAGCTCAGCAGCAACTCCCAACCCACTTTCATGAGCATCTGAAGTCAGATGCAGTAGTGACTGAGGCACGGGCATCCTTTCCTCTCCTGACTCCGTAACAATACATATGGGAATATATGGAAAACAATCTGCAGCTGAATTCTTCAGAGCCTGTCTGCCTACAGCTTCCAGACGGCTTCAGAAGTATCCAGACTTCCCCACTGACTGCAGAAGGAGACTGATGGGACCACTACAGCCATATAAAAACACTCTAACAGAGGACATGCTTACTTATGAAACCAGGTAAAAAGAAAAAAGGGTAAATGATCTAACCCATGTAATGTCAATATAATTGATTTGCTAATTGGTCTTTGCATACTACACTGCAACTTCCACAGTTATCATAGCCCAATACTTCCCTCTTCAACATACTAAATAGAGATGAAGAAAGAAAATCCATTAAAAAGGAAAAGCTGTAAATAAATCCTTTTTCAGAATGATATGGCTTGACTGGCAAAAAGACCAATCACCACCTATTGGTTCTTTGCTCCTTACAAGGAGGAAAACACATCCACTGCACAATGTTTGTGGATATTTTAACCAAAACACCCCATCTCTCTTACAGAGGAATTCTGAAGGTAGTATAGAGATTACGCAACAAATTGTTTTAAGGAAAATTTACTGTTTTACAATTTTCCTAAAATCACAAATATTGGTCATCTTTTGAATACTCCAGCTACTGAAAAGTGATGACAGCAACACTGAATTGGAGTCTACGCACGGTCTGCGTAAGAGGTGACTTCACTTCTCTACACTCCACCTACTAGGGCTGACAGAGGCCCCAGTTAAACTCCTTAAATAGTATAAGCTGTTTGAATTTGCTTTTTTATTACTCCTCCAGTTTAAGCTTGTATCTTCAGGTTTCATTGTGTAATATCTCAAACCCAAGCAATTCTGTGCTCTGTCTGGGATTGTTCTCTTGGCCATGCTCAAGGGTTTTCTCATCCAAGAATGATTTATTATTCCTTTCCCCTTCCTCCCCGATAAAAACATGTTGAGTGTGTTTAATTTGTAACTCCAGTGCTCTAATGAGATAACTGCTCAAATTGGAGAGTAAAAGAAAGTAAGTTTTGTAGCTTGCACACCTGAACATTTTCTCTAGTTTTGGAGAGTTCTTCAGGTCATTTGCTGTGTTCTTTTAACAATGAGTGAAAAATTAAGCATTAAAGGTTGAGCTAGACAGACTTCTTTCTGCCTCACTTCTCTTTCTCTGAAAGAACAGCACAGTTGCATAATATGTGAAGTGCAGTCCCTAAAAACCATCTGCTCAGTCTCCTTTCGTTAGTACGTCACGGTAAGAGCTTGGGTTTGGTTATTTTTGTAACACAGACACCACTACTTAAACATCCAAGAAAAGTATACGAGTTCGGTTTTCATGTTCATACAGGAAAACTGCTAATACATTACTCGTCCCTGTTATAGCTCAGCTGTCAATTTTGCAAAGCTTGTTTATGATTAAACCCAGGTACGTATTGGGGACACTCCACATGCTTTATGACTGTTTACATTTGCTCATATGTAGTATCTCCTGATATATTCTGAACTATAACTGAAGCCTGATTATAAACGCATTCATATTAATGAAAACCAGAAGAAAACATGTTAGAAATCAGTGAAGTCATCCAGATGTTATATGGAAAGTGATGGAGTCAGAATCTGGCCTTCAGTCACAACAGATAGATTATATTCTCCCACATCAGCAGCTCTACTCTGCCATACAAACAGCCATCAAATCTAATTAATAGATGTGAGCTATCACTGAGATTAAGCCTTTGCAAGTTGTTAGTTTAGTGTGACCTCATGTTGGATTCCAAAATTTGGGTATGAGAAAAAGAAAACTGCTAGGTTTAAACAAAACCTTGAGCTAACAGAGACTGGGGAAAAGCCTCCATCTAGAGTCCAGACAAGGATCCATTGATGTCACAGGTTTGGAATGTCCTGCCCAAGCCCGGAGAAACCATGCCTTGATCTCATCAACCCAGTGCGGAAGACTGATTGTGTTTTATCTCTCCCTTTGTGTTCCCTGGATCCTGTGCATTCTGCAAACCTGAATACCTCTTTCCCCCATGTAATTCCCCCAAGATAAAATGGGTTTTTTTCCTATGATGTATGCACAAGACGCCAAATTTGTTAGTGTTTCCCTTATGTCATCCCCTGAAGCCTCGTTTGTAATAACTCTAATAGTTACAACCCCCTGTTGAATATGTAGATCCTAAACCCTTTAAATATGAACTTGTGAGTCCAATAAAGCATTCCAGTTTTCTGCCTCTGCTGGGATCATCATAGTTATCGACTCGCTACGACCTCACCCATTTTTCTAGCAGAAATGCTGCAGCTCAAACAAAAATTCAGAGAAGTTCAGTACTCTAGGATTTCCCAATATCCTATCTGGACATATTGGAGGACATCCATCCAAGGTCCAGGAGAACCTTCATGTGCCTTGTGGTTCCCAGGCCTGCAGGCCATGTCTGCAGGAGCTCCAGTACTGGAACTGTCAGTGAAGGTCTGAGCCCATCCCAGCACAACCCTCCACATGCCCATCCTTCCCTGACTCCTGAGAGGCAAGGGAAGCTTTGCATCCCTATTGTTGGGGAAGCCCAGATAGTGATCTTGTTTCAATCAGGGAAAACCCAAGTCTGCCATCAATGGCTTTGAATTATCACTGCATCTCCCTCTCCCCTTCCCCACAAAAACGCTGCCTACCTAAAACCTACTACCCTGGCAGTGCAGGTCTGTAGCCCTTCCTGTCTGAACTTGTCTGCCTCTCCCAACCACTTCTTATCCCCTCTGACACACATTTCCTTCCTTTCTGCCTTCCCCCAGCAATCAGTTTGGAAATGTGGAAAATCAACTTTTCTTTCCGCCATCTGCAAGCCCACACAGGTCCCTCGATGAATTGTCTCACTCACCTCTCACAAAATACACCTAATACCCTAGAGATTCTCCCCTTCCTCTACTCCTGGAGGAAAGCAGAGCCACCAGTAGCCCAGGAGAACTGTAACATGGCTGTGGAGCCTGTAGAAAGTGCTGTCCTCACCACAGTGTGTCAGAGAGCAGCAGCAACAGCTATGTGTCAACACCAGTCCTTCCCATCAAGGTATGATGATGACCACATCCATGGATATACCTGACTGGGATATACTGGTGGCCAGACAGGGTGGCTGAACGGCACAGTTAGTGGAAGAAGGGCAAAAACAGACTAGAGCAAAGCAGGAATTGCATGAATAAGTTCATGCCATTAAATAACTTCTTTGATTGGATCCATCCCTGAGCTTCCTTTTGGAGCATGCAGAATTGATTCCTTACAAAACAGTCATCCCTGAGTTTTAAGACCATTTTGCTCCAGGAACACCTTCTACTAACTCACCAAGTGGGTTCCTCCTGCTCAAGAGTCCCCTAACACAACTCAAGCAATGCTGCCTTTACCCCCTCCATCAGCCCCAGGTATGAAACGCCCACCTCAGCTCCGCGCCCTGAGAACAGCTCCCATGAGCTACAGCACAGCTCCTTGGAATCAGACACTTCCAAACAGGAGAGGAGGGAACACAACAGTGAATTTCTTTTATGAGAGGGGATGGAGCAGGCCCAAAGGAAATGTTATGTGGTGCAGATCTAGTGCCTCAAGGGGGGACAGCTCTGGGCACTGCGGGTACAACCTTTTGGGTGGCGGTGGGAAGAGCCAGGGGAAGGAATCACTCCTTGGAGCAAGTGTATTTACCAGCACAGATGTAGCCTGTACACTGGACAGATTCAAGTCTTAGCCTACATATTATTTATGGGAAGAGACCTCTCTATCCCTAAACCAAAAAGCATTAAACTCCTCCTATCTTTATGCAACAGTTCCCAGATGCATGGAATGTACTTGCCTGCTTGTACAATGAAAAAAGCCATTTATCACAAACAAAGAAGAGGTTTAATTAAAATGCATCTACATCAAAAGGACTCTTTTAATAAAGAATTGCAGCCTTCATTGTGCATCCCTCAATACTAAATACTGCCTCATCAGCTGAAGCATTAATAAGCAAACATTCTTATCAGCACAGCCCTGGGAAAAACTTTACTAGATCTTGATTTTTCTTACCTCTGCTATATATACAGTCTTTATGGCACAATACCTTAAATCTGTACTTTAAGCAGTCAAAATAAATAGAAAAAAACTATTTTAAGATAAAGGTCTGTATGAAAATTATTTCTGATTGTTCAACATAAAATTGATCTTTCAACTATTAAAAAAGAAAAGCTATATCCAAAACTTTACTCTTACCGTGAAAGACCATCCAAGATTATTTAAATAATTATTGTCTGCTACTGAACATGTGAAATGGCCAAAGTTTCCATTTCCTGAATTCGCTGATTAAAAATAGGAACTTCTAAGTGCAGTAGCAAAAACTCAAAAAGGTTCAGAAAGGAGCAAAAATTATATAAATCCAGGAAATTTATGCTTCAAAAACCTACAGAACACCAATCAATTTAGTTGACCAAGAAGCATATACTCATAGCATAAAGAATATACATGAAGAGTTTCCTCACAACTTCAGAACTTAGTTTGCACTAAGTTTTCTAATGAGAGGAAGCCAGAGCTAAACACAGATGTAAATATATTTACTAGCAGGAGATGCAACATTACTGTCAGAACTCCTGCAGAACAGAGAGAACCAATATATCCACAGTAGTGCCTCTGACCTGAAAACTCTATTAAATTATCTTCTTTCCCCCAAAGATTCCAACTTCTGATAAGATCCATTTTGCTTCTTGCTTTCCTGCCTCTATTCCATAAGCACAGCTTTTTTTCTAAGATTCTATGCAGGAAGGGATCGGGAGTTTCTTTGATTAATATCAGAAGCCAGATTTCATTAACACTTTTCTGAAGGTGACTGTATGAAGTTTGTGTCTCCAGCTGACAGAGCCAGACCAGTAAATCCCTTGGCATGGGATGAATCCAAGAAGTGACTGTGCCTGCAGGAGCAGAGTGGCTGTGACAGTGGAAATCCTGGGTGTACATTGTGTCTCCATTCCAGGCAGGAGGCAGTTTACAGTAACTATGTCAGACAGTTAATAGGATGGACAACACTTCCATGAAGATCATATTTCAAGAAATCACAAGCAGCTATAATGTTCCTGTTTACTGTCAACACTAACTGGAAGAGAGATTTGCTGGTGTGAACCTCTCCAAAGAAAAAAAAAGATTGCCAATAGATCATATTTTCCACTAGATGGTAGTTAGTCAATTCAACTAATTTATTAATATTTGGGGAAACATGTTTATTAAAAAAATGCACTAGGCTATGCACTTAATGTATATGTTTCCAGCATGTTTTCCATAGCCTAAAGCAAACAGCTCAGCTCACAAAGCATCTTTCATTCCTGCTGCTCCCCTTCTTCCTGTCAGACAAAGATAAGGCTTGTGTGAAGTTTGGAAAAATAATTTTTCACTTTATTAAAATGGCAGATTTTTCAGATAAAGCCATATTGTTTACAGGAAATGATTTCCCTGCTGAGACAGCGATGTTATCAGACAACAAATGACTGACTGACATAAACTGCATTTCCTTCGTTCTGCTTACAGGGCCATGCACTGTTCCATGGGCCAGGCTGTCCTCACCTGCAAAGATGGACACATGAGGGATCTGCTGTTCCCTAACAGAGAAAACACGAATGCAGAGTGTTCCTGAACTGTCTGAACAGACTTCAGCGTCAGAGGTATGACCCTCACTACTGTGATAAACTGAGAAAATGATTCAGGCTAATTAAGAGAAAACAGTGTAAGGTCAATATGACCTGGAGAGAGAAAAGAAAAACAAATCGTAAAACTTAATTGGGCCCCTATAAAGAGATAAAACAAGTTACCTCCCTTTTACCTTGTGTAGGATTTATAGTGAGAGAATTTTGTTTAGTTAGCTAGATAATAGCACTTTTCTTAAAATTTATAGATAACAAGCAAACATCTGCTGAATGTCTGATTTAAGAAATAATGTTTATACTCATGTACCTAACAATGTGTAATGTTTATACTTATGTATAATGAATATTCATGTAGTAGCTGGAAATAAATGTAGAACAACTGTCTTCTTTGGGCGTGACAGGCGTTGGGAGTTGTTGAACCCCTTCCCTGATCACCCAGCGCTGAATTTGCTTTTATCATATAATAAATTCTGATTGGAAATTGCCCGATTTGGTTTCTATTTCTCACACTACTCTTACTCAGCTAACATAGAACCATGTTGAACTTAGTTTTAACTCTGCCCTTACCATGGACATAGAACCCCTATAAAATGTGAATTAAGTTGGTCAGAACTGCTGTAGCTGGTTTAGAGGGAGTGAGCTGAGCTCTGGAAGGACAATCTTAGTGAACACAACAGGCAGGTAAAGGGGGTATAGATGTACTTTCATTGAAATACTTGGATCTTTAGCAGAAGACAAACTCAGAAAGAATTAAACAGATGAGTATTTCCAAAATTGCCATGGAAAAAACAACATATTAACTGTTCCTCTGCGTTTTTCAAGAGAAATTGAATTTTTGACTGTTATGTGAATTACCATTGCTTTTGTACCTATAAAAAAACTTCCAGACAATCTTATAAATCATGCACAATCTATCCTTGTCCCAGCTATTTATCCCATTTTGTTTTATGCCGTCACTGGCGCCGTGGGATTATCACTGTTTATCCGTTTAAAAAGCACCAACAGAATGGAAGAAAAGAGTGAACTATGCTATTTAAAACAGTTTCAAATTCTGCAGGGTTATTTTATGCTTGGAAGCCTTGAACACATTCTAGAATAGAAGTTTAGTTTTACTTTAGCACAAACCAGGATGATAAACATTACCCCAGTGAGGAGGAACAGTACCAAAATCAGTCTAATTCTCAAATGAAGGTTTTCACAGGAAGGAAATTAAGTTAGCAGCTTACACTTCCACCACACTCACATGTGCAGCCAAGCACGTGGAAGGGAGCACACAGGCACAACAGTCCTTCTCCTGTCAAATCCTCACTTAAAAAAAAAACCCCAAAAAAACCAAAAACCCCCCTCAAGTTTGGTTAGCTTTAGAAACTTCATTTCATGATACTGGTTCTGACACTCTTCAGTGAGTATTTTCTCCCTTAGTAAGAGCCAAACTATTTGAAATTGTTTGACAGATTATCATTATAACCTAACTTTACTGCCCATTTAGCCAAGGAGTGGCTAAACAAAACTTAACCCCCAAACCTGGGGGTTAAGAACTAGTTTGGTCATACTTAAATTTCAGCAATATGAATTCTAGATCTGAAATGCATTAAAACAAAAAAAAAAAAACCCACCTGCTGAAACACCAAAAATACCTCCACATCCGATCTGCTCAGGTTCTTTACTCACTGTCTATGCTACCAACAAAATTAGCTCCACAGAGAGGCACAGGCTGAAGAGATAAATCTTACACTTTTCTGGTTGGCAGTAAACGTTGATTTGAGGATCCCTTCTTGCCATGAGACTTGAGAACTTGAAGTTCTCTAAAAAATAGCCAGAGATGCCATGAGGCACCTGACTCTGGGGAGTGGAATAGAATAGACAGACACACAGATTCTTTTCTGGAGGTGCTTTAATTACATCATCTGTCCTGACAAGGAGAACTCGCATCCCTCATACTTCCCTAGTTCACCTCACTGGAGAAGTGTGTTTGTATCAGTTAAACAGATGCACTGAATAAAAATCTAAGAGAACGTGTTTGTATGTGCAGACATGCACACAGAGTAAATACATGGTTGTGCTGCAGTGTTCACACACCGGGATAATCTTCAGATAGAGAATTTGATGTGCTTTCTTACATGCAATTGCCTGCAGTGCCATACGTATTGCAGAACCTGCCCACAAGGACTTCTACATTTAAAAAGATCTCCTCAGTTTGTAAGCAGAAATAAAAGCACGGCAAAACTCTTAATTACAGCAAAAAGAGGCTCATGTGTGTGACTTCAAATGAGGAAAAATCTTTCTGATAATTTTTATAATGTATTTGGCCTTATAAGCAAAAATATGTAACATCTCAGAGTCTGAGCTTTTAAAATATTCACAGGGATACCAAACTGTAAAAGCAATTCTCAAGAAGCCAGGTTATGTTTCCCAGTGATGATGAATTGCATGTCCTTCATTCTTTCATTTGAATAAAAATATTTGAGTTCTTTTTTTACCTTTTGGTACTTAATTTTCTCCAAATGCTGGAGTCATATTTCATTTAACAACATATCCATCATCAGGAGGAATGTGATTCCAAGAGACAAGAATTCGTCTAAGAAGAGTTACTAGGAAAACAAGAGATGTTTGTTCTCCTTCTTTTCCCATCCAGATTTTCTCTGCCAAAGATACTTCTCTTGTTTAAAGATATAAAGGGCAACAGAAATGGTTAAATTTAGTAATTTTACTACTTTAATGATCTCTTGGTTTGGGGATTACTTTTGCTGTACCCAGTAAATCTATTCCTCCTTTGACAATGAGCAAGTAGATAACAAGCAATAAATCACTGCTGCAATTGCGACTTGAACATTCAATATAACATTTTAGATTATATCTCTGTCATCATGGTATCAGAAGTCACTTTTCAAGCAAAGATATATTGTCACAGTTTATTTGCAATTAGAAAGATACAGATCCCATCAGTTAAAGGCTGCTTCACAATAAATGTGTATGCCTTTATACAGCATACTTTACATCATAATTTGAATTAAGAAGTTTCCAGAAATACATACTGCTTCCACAGAAATTAGTGTTTATAATACAGTAAATTTATTCGAATACTGCCGAAAAACAGTATTCCCTGCTTGCCAATGTGTCACTTGGTCATTGAGGAAAGCTGCCTTTCCAAGTCAGTTGAAGTAAACATCCATCCCCCAGCCCCACCACTTGTTATAGCTGAGTGTAGGATGTTTACAGGAACTAAAAATTAGCTTAACAACACAAATACAGCACTGACTTTCAAGATACCAAAAAATGAATCTGCACAGACATACTTCAATGTATTTGCGCAACTTAAAATGCACATGCAACTCTTATTTTCTGTCTTTACTAACATTATTAAGTCAAAACACATATTTTAACATTTAATGTACTAAATATCAGAACACAATAGTACACATGTACCATCCCTGATGTTGCAGAGATACAAGAGGGGAAAAAAAGAAGCTTCTTACAGCCTGTGTATATCAGAATTCTACTGCACTTACCTGCCAAAGCCCTTGATGTTCAGAGCAGACCCCTTGTAGAAATCTCAGACCATTTTCAAAACTGAAACTCAGCAAAATATATATGGGACATTAAGAGTGTAGTATGAACTGGGAGTCCTCAAAGATGCCCATCTCTAATTTTGTGCAAAAATAAATTTTTGTGATACAGAATATTTCAAGTTTCTTTAGTGTGCTAAATTTTACAGCTTCAGTTGATACATTTGTACATCTTCATATTTGTATGTTCCTAAACTAATTCTCATTCCTCCTCCAGAAATTTTTCAAGGCACTTCTCGTATTTCAATTGTTTTCATTCTTAATTTCCTCCACACAGATTTACAAGTGATTATAACAGCAAGAGAGCAGAACATTGTAATTTCAGCTTCAACATCTTATCTTATATTTTACAGGTGTGTTTAACTTAATGTGAACAATCTCAAACAAACAAGACCCCAGCAGTCCAGGAAAAGAAAACTTCAATGAATCTGATCAGTCAAGAGGCCAAACCTCAGCCTTTTCCCAGCTCTTCTCTGAACAGGTGTTTTGCAGCTTTACTGTGGAAAAGGAATCACAGATGCAGATTATTTCATGCACAGAGGAGGGGGGGAAGCCCTCCAAATGTTTTAACAGTTGTTCTTTGTATGAAGGAAAACATGAGCTCAAGCATTTCTGCTGAGCACAGCTGTGAGTTCAGAGCAAGGGAAGACAGGGCTTCACCAGGCCAGTCTAAAGTCACCAAGGACTTTGATGTGTTGCTCTTAAGTGGTTATAAAAAGCACTCAGAGGAACACTACAGGCAACTGATCCAGATTCCAAACACCAGACTTAAGATACTCCACTTGCCCAGCAAGAGATGACCTTCCCTCCTCCAAAGGTAGCAGGATCTTGCACCTGCACATACAGCACACGGCAGCCACCCAAAATTAGTAGCTGTGTGTCCACAGTGGCACTGCTGGGCTCTGGACTCCCAGCCTGGTTTTCATTCAGGTGTCTTCTTCTGCTTCACAAATGGTGCACTGCAAAACATCAGGAACTGATCCACGACATTTTAACACAGGCAAAAGTCAAAGGCTTCACATGAACCAAGACGAGGTCACTTCCTTGTAGATCACCAGGCTGAGGTGTCAAATCTGCCTCTTCTGTACCCAAAATTCACTGCTGTGTTTGTGGCCCTCTGCTGCCTCATTCTGCCACAGTTGCTTCAACTCCTCATCCCCATCAACAGAACTGTACAGCTGCCATGCCAAATTCCCATCCTCCTTTCCCAGCAATCCCAGTACCTCAAGCTCACCTGGAATCATGGCATAAATATGCATTTGGACAACACTAAGACACCCACTTTCTTCATCTGCAAACCACAGCCACGTTTGAGACATGTTAAAATGGTTCAGTACTCTGTATTTTGTGAATAAAAAAAGCAGGTCCTTGCATTTCAACCACTTGGCAAAAAAACCTCAAACAAACAAAAATGCAATAAATTTTAAAATTTATTTATTTCCTGCTGTTACAAGCCACTTCAAATTATTTTCATGCGCTGACATGTGATAGCTTGTGTTTGAGTACATGCATTAGACACCAGTACAATATAAATTTATGCACAAGTACAATTCCAAAAGACTGAACCAACAAACTGCAGATGAACTAAGCTTACTGAAAAAAAAAAAAAAACCAGCACTTATCTGGCACATGGAATGGCTAAGACAGCACTAACCAAAATGTCCACTAGATTAACTTAAAGCTAACACATTTACTTTGATCAGAGAAGGCTGTTAACAGAAAACACTTC